>NC_043753.1:17992257-18595126 GCF_902148845.1 Salarias fasciatus | reverse complement strand
GCGGGCCTCTCCGGTCGGCGTGTGTGTGTGCGTGTGTGTGTGTCGAGGCGGAGGGGGAGGAGGAGGGAGGGCAAAGAGCTATATTTATTTGACTTCATTCGGCCTGTCTTAATGCAGGGTGCCCCAAGGACTTTACCACAAAACAATTAGCCTGGATTTCATAAAGCAATCAGCATGCCACCTTGTCTAATGCAACCGCTTCATACATTGACAGTCTGTATAAAATGGGTGTTATTGAAAGCTTTGTGTTCACGTTAGCTTTTGCCTCAGTGCATTTATGAATCAATTTTTGCCCATAAAAGAAGCTTTAACACTTAAGCTATTTTAGTGGAAATGCATTATGTAAGTTGTCAGATGTGCGAGAGAGGCCTGGTAACGATTCAGGCTATTCAGAATGAACAGCCTACCCCATTTTTATAATGGTTCTTTTCAAAACGTCTGGCTGAGTGCATGTGTTTGCTATTAAGATGATGTCAATCATTTTTCCACTGAAATCTAATCCATGGAAAATAATTTCACATTTTTTAAAAAAGAAACACTGAAGATTATAAGTTAATCACATCTTTAATTGTTTACTCGGTGGAACATTTTGGAGTGGTGGTAAACACAAAAAAATGACGAGAAATAGAAATACTGTTGTCGTCGTCATCAGAAGTGTGCGGCTTTGTTCGTTCGGGCCATTTAACGCTGGGATCTGCGAGCCGCTGAGGCGTAAAGGATGATCCTAGGTACACAACAAGCCACATCATACACAAGGTTTAATTCCATCAATACGCAGCCAATTGTCCCAGATTGTGCGGCCATTGATTCTCTTAATACCACTTGGAAAGTTTATGTGGCATCGCAGAGAGAGAGAAAAGTCAGGTCATTTCACTTTTCGTTGTTCTATCGAGAAAAGAAAGGAAAAGGAAAAAAAAAAAGCGACGTTACACGGGGTGCTGTGTGGAAAAGAACAGCCCATAATATGCACCGCGAGCTCCATGGTGATTTACTTAACTCCTTGCAGAATGCAAGAGAGCCCAAATCACCAGTGATTCAGCTCAGTGTTTCATTACTCCCACCAAAGCCCTCAACAATAACACAGGGCATAATCTGCTGCCAATAACTCCAGGTGCTCTTAGTCAGATGGCTCCCTCCGGACCTGCAGGGAAGTAATACTCTGTTTAGAGGCCGGGCTGGAGAAGCTGCTCGGGATAGGTCAATAGTGTTTCTGGGGATAGAAAATCACCAGAGACTGACTTTTGAGTGTCTGCCTGTAACACTATTAGCTACATTATGGCTACTGCTGCTGCTAGGAGAGCTGTCATTTCCTTAATTAAGAGCGCGGCGCAGGGCAGGAGGGAGAAGAGGCCACGGCAATCTCTCCGGGCCTTTCGACATTAAAGTCAGATTCCTCATCGCGCGAGGGTGTGGACCTAACCGGGGAGAGAAAATCTATCTCATTCATTATTCTGGCACAAAGTGGAATTATGGAGTTAGGGAATTACATAGGAGGTGGTGCTGCGGAGTGTGCCGAACAGAAAGGATTTTACACCTCAGCAGTTCTCTGACTGTTCCTGAGGAGATTGTTAAGGCCACCAGCAGAAAAGCAGAGACTCAGAGGACAGATGAGAGACGCAGAAGAAGGACGAGCAGAGAGGAAACTGATGCGATGGAGTAATGGGTGTCTTCCCCCGCAGCGGCTTCTCAACGTAAACAACAGAAAATAGCTCACTCCAGGAGACCCTCCTCCACGTGATAAACGCACGGCGCATCTGCATGCAGACGACAGTTAAAGCAGCCGAGGATCTGGCGTTGTGACACTTAAACCCTCGCTCGTGGCCACAGGTCTTCACCAACAGGCTCTCTGACACGAGAGTGCTCTGCCGCCGCTCTTACCTGTCTCTCCCTTGATGGTGAAGTGGAGATGGAAGCAGCACAAGCACAAGAGGGACCAGAGGGAGGTAAATTGGCGAGAAGAGGCAATGCCCATTTCAAAGGTCAAGAAGGAGAGACGGTGTGATGGAAGAGAGGGGAGATGGAGAAGGGGAAGAGGAAGAGGAAGAGGAGAAGAAAGGAGAAAAGAGGGCTTTTGTGTTGCCTCCTCACAGGGGACTCGGTACACTTTGCACATGAGCACATCTGTTCTGGAGCGTCGTCCTCATCCCCAAAGCAATGTCAACCTGATTAGCTCAGGGTTGAAAGAGGCAAATAACAATCCAAATTATTCTTCATCCTTTTATGGCCATCAGCAAAGGTGGGACGCTCCGATGAAGACTAGCTTTAGAGAGCTGTAAGCCTTTTAGGAGATGCCTGCTTCCCCATTGCTCCTACTTCTAAATTACCTAAATGATATTTGCTGTAAATAGGATTCTGCTGCCTGCAGCCTACAAACAACCCTGTGATGAAAAAAGGCTTTCCCTTCACTCTGTCTGACATCTATATTTTGTCTGGATACAAACCCACAACCCTGCAGACCCAACAGCAAAAATTTGGAGGCTCACATCAAGGCTTTCTCTTTGGTAGCATGTAGCAGGATGTTAATGTAATTTGACATTTACTCTGAAAAAACTACATATTTACCCATGATCACTTCTTAATATCACTTCTTAATACCTTTGACAGTCATGAATTGGTGAGCTAAATATTTTTTATGATATGAAAGTTGGTTGATAAAATACAAGGAAACATCTTCAAGTAACAACTGTTATATGAATTTGTGAAAATAATGCTGATGATTATTTTCTGAACGATTCAGTTATATTAGAATATTTTTGGTTTTTAAAAAGGTCAGAAAACTGGAAAGTTGTTTCAAAAAGTCTGAGCTACCTTGTATTTTTCCAAGGTTTGTGTTTTTAAAGCAGTTTATCATCATGGATTAAAAAAAAGATATAAGGAAAGATTCAGATGAGATTTATTGTGATGGAACTTTTGCCTTCAAATAATTTGAGGAAGTCACTTTAAATATGATTCTTTGATGTCCTGCAAAGTGTGTAAACAAATCATGCAGCTGAAGTTCAGCTGTGATCGACCCTAATCTGACAATTGATAGAATGAATGATTAATTCAAATAACATCAACACATCAATCATTATTAAAATAAAAGAGTAAAATTCTTACTGATCAACAAGAATTTAAATCAATTTGTAGGAAAAATCATCTTGTTCTATCTTTGTCCGACTTGAGTTGCATCTGGTCAACTGCAGGACATTAAGAAGTAGCCGGTGGGGTGTGAGGACACTCCGGCATTGTGTGTGTGTGTGTGTGTGTGTGTGTGTGTGTGTGTGTGTGTGTGTGTGTGTGTGTGTGTGTGTGAGTGTGTGAGGACTAGACACCCACATGTCATGCCTGACACATCAGCCTCGGCCCCCCAGGCTATCCGGCACTAATGCTGCCTATGTCCCACTTTCTACCCTTTGCCCCCCAAAGCCTCTCGTCCCCCCTGCATCCCTCCACCCCCACCTCGACCCCCGCACCCCCCCCCCTCCTCACCCGCTCCTTCTGTCACAGAGCTATAATAACAATGGATCACAGCGGCGCTGCGGCACAGGCTCAATCACCACAGGATAACATCAGGTGAATACGGGCAGCATGAGACTCTATCTTACTGCCACTGAACCTCACTTAAACAGAGTTTATCTAGAAATTAGTTTATCTGGGGGAAACTACCGCATTAGCTGCTGCTGTATTGCAGCCGCTGCGGTCATATTTACGGGGCCGGGTGGGTGGAAACAGGTGGAAACAAGCAAATAATCATGTAGCCAAAAGACACTCCGCCCCACCACTCCCAGCACATTATTCTGGTGAAGCAGACAAATAGAGTAAGGAGGGACGTCAGGAAATAGTATTGCTTTGAAGCCCATAACTCTATTCTGTAGAAAAGAGGCATCACAGTGTTATTCCACATCCTCAGATATAAAGGGAAAAAACATAATAACTTCTGGATAGCCTGGATCTCCACTGCCCTATAGTGGCGCTCCCCCCGTCGCCGGCCCACTCCCCTTCCTCATCCAGCGTACACCCACTTCTCCTGCCTCAATCTTTGGTTTCAAAGGAAGCGAATCAGCCAGAAGGACAGAAGGTTATGCATTAGTACTGGTCATTGCTCAAAGAGCGAGCGTTATAAATAATAAAGGCTTGTGAAGGACACAAGGGCTGTGGGATGCATCTCTGGTTCACGCCACACAAGTCAAAGACAAGACTGTAATTTCTATTCCGAAAATGTGACCCGAGCAGCTTCAATTACTTCTCAACAACACCAAGCGTGTCCGAGCCAGGAGATGTGATGGTTCTTTGTTAGCTCTACATGAAAGGCTTATTGATATTGGTTATGGAGCGCATGATACACGTGTACGTTTTTTTTTTTTTGTTTGTTTTTTTTTGTGTGAAAATGATTTTCTAACTTAAAGAAAGTGCCACTAAAAAAGATGCAAACCAGAATTCAATTTATTCTCTCCCCAGCTGGCCGGGTATATAACTTATAATGCGCTTTTTATTATTATTTTTTTTTTTTATCCCTTCCTAACTCTAAAGATAAAAACAATGGGGAGAAATGCATCGTCCATTATTGTGAAGTTTCACGTGTTGCTCAAAGTCATTCCTGCATAAACAAGCATCCGTGAATGAAACCTGACGACCTTTCCAGATGTTTGCTACATAAACAAGTACAGTCCGCCTGGCACTCGTCCTCCACCACCCCCCCCCCCGCCCCCCGCCCAGTCCTCCACAACACGTAGTGATTGTGTTGTCGTCGCCATGGCCGCTGCGGGCGCATTAGCAAATGTATTACACCTGCTTTATAGGCATGCATTAAGCTTGTTTTCAAGTTTGTGCGGATAGCCGAAATCCCCATAATGAGATCCACCTCCTGGGGAGAGACTCGTTCCCCCCTCGGTCCTTTATCCACTCTTATTTACTCAGCACAGCCCCATTCAGCACCGGGTTTCTGCGCCACTTTATTACTTAACCTCGCCACACAACATTACGAGCCTCTTTGCATCAGTAAGCAGGCGATCCCACCATGTATCCCGCTCACTAAGCTGATTACACAAAAATAATAAGAACTCATGCCTGAAGCAGTGTGTGTTTGTGTGTGTCTCTCTCTCTCTTTGTGCGACTACATGTGTGTATGAAGAAGGTTGTTTTGAAGACAGTAGCTTGTTCGTTTTGCACAGCAGAAGAACCAGCATCAAGCAGGTTAATATCCAAGACATTAAGGTAATGCATTAAGTGGAGATTAATATGCAATAAGATTCTAAATAAAACTTGAAAAACATGGTTTGATGTGTTTTTGTGGTATTACTGCATTACCTCACCAAAAGTTCATTAACAGCACTTTAAAATCATGCATATTTTGAGTTTCGTAAAGCATGAAAAAAAAAACTGAATTATTGCAAAATTGGGAAGCATCATATTTAGACTGACAGCAAAAACTGCATGAAAAATAGTTGGAGAAACTTTTGCACTGAAGAAGTGATTTACAGAGACAGCTATTTTCTTTTTCACGTGCAAGCTCATTTACATGTTAAACAGTTCAAGTCAAATGAATGTGAGGAACGCAGTGGTCAGTCTGAGTGTAAACGAATCCAAATAATCCTGGAAAAAAACAAAACAAAAAGGAAAAACGGCATAAAAGCAAGATGCAGCGCAGCAGCAGATGCACCATCCGGGCTGGACTTTTTGTTCTGACTGACCTCCAATACCGGGAATCAATGAAGATTCATTTTGCTCTTTTGGGGAGGGGGGTCTCGAGGTGACCTTTGTGAAAATGTTCCACCATTTTGGCAGAATCCGTATAAGTGCAGACCATTTCATGTAGACAGTAAGTGTATGAAATGAGTGCTCCTGTCGTTCCAGCCAGGCTCTCTTTGACAGCATGATGATAGAAGCGTCACATCCTTGGGAGAGTAAATGCAAACTGACAAGAGATGAGCCTTTGGTTGCTGAATATAATACGGAATTGTGCTCTGAGTGTCTTATTATCTTGTCTGTTGATGTCTGAAAGGGGGAGATTTGCTTGAGAAGAGAAGACAGAAACTGTACGCATCCAACACCATCTCGTCCTTTGAAAAAAAATAAAAAAATAAAAAATTGCTTGCCCTACTAACCACAGCTTTCCCACCTAATGTCCACTTCTACTTGGAATAAATACAAGGCAGCAGGATGTTTGTGGTGCCTCGTAGCCCCTGTTACCTGAAGTGGAAGACTATTTGCACAGGCAAGCTTTTAGGAGAACGACCCTTTCACCACAACAGTAAGCATGCGGTGGGTGTAGAAGGTGGACAATTTACTGTAGACAAACATGACCGCTACTGTCATTGTCTCCCACTGACTTCTCCTTCTGGCACAAAACTCCGAGAAACAGGATTAGGCACCGGCGCTGAAGTTATGTGTCAAACTCGGGGAGAAAAATGCAAAAGGCTGTAAACACAAAAATGTACATGTGATCAGTGAGCCAAAAAACTGAAGTTTTCATCAGGATGGTTATGAAGTATGGAAACGCATATTTATGATATATTTTGTTGAAATTTTTCAATTGAGTTTATAACTCTACAGCTACAGTGTGAGTGTGTGTGAAATTAAGTTACAGCATCATCTCTATTAGCGAGCTGTTTCAGTGTGTGTGTGATAATCAAGTCAGTTTGTGACGGTCTGTCAATCTAGAAACTGGAACAACTGACATCTTTATAGAACTCGACGCATAAAACAGAACAGAGTTTTAAAAAAAAAAAAGTCTTCCTAATGTAAACAATCAAAGAGTACCTTCATTTTGAATCCCAGTGAAGACCCAGAATGTAAATATTATGGTTTCCGCTCATCGCTGAACCACATAAAGAAAACCACTGAATAATGTAAGGCCCAGTTTAAAGGCTCGCTCCAGGGCTGCTCTCATAACTGTGGCATTCGTGACGATAGCACAACAGCGAGGTTAAAATTTGACAGTATCCGCAGCCACGAGAGCTCAAAACAAACACGACCAAACAGTCCCTAAATGATGTTGATAAAACTTAAAACAAAGAAATCAACAAACTGTTAATAAAACGCAATGCCTGCATTAAATTCTCACTTGTTCCGCTGGATTTGCAGAAACAGCTTGAGCTCAGTTAGCGGTTGATTGTGTGAAAGCATCACCACCTCCTGACGGACTGAACTGAACCGTCCAGCCTTCAGCCTAACAGCCAGGCGTCAGGCTGAGCTGGACACACACACACACACACACAGACACACACACACACACACACACACACACACACCATTCAAGTCAGGGGGAGTATAACACAGTCAGCTGCAGTCGAAACACAAACTCTCACATCACCGCAACCGCCAGCAATTTATCAGACGCAACAATGACCGCCATCATTAAGGAGGGCCGGTCACGGGCGCCACACCTTTCCCTTCAGGCTGGGAGCATTTAAAGAAAAATAAATGCTGAGTCTCTCTTCTTTAAAACCCTCCCCCACCGCCACCCCCACCTCCCCGTCTCCTCCCTGTTCACCCCCCACCCCCCCGTCCTCCGGCGAAGACACGAACACGCCACGTCTCCTCGCCATTCCCTGACAGGTCATGTGGGCAGCGGCTCCCAAACCTGAACCTGCTGCCGGCGCAGCCCAGGGCTTCGCCAACGGGCAGAGAGAACGCATCCTCCCCCCCAAAAAAATTCACAAGTTCCCCCGCAGCGGCGCCGACCGGCCACATTCCGAGCGACGACGAGCCATCGGCAAAGACCCGGCAGAGAAAAGACAAAATTCTGAACCTCACAGTCTCAGAAATTACTAAAACCATGTGTGTGTGTGTGTTATTTTTAAAATCTCTCGATCACAAAAGCCCAAAAGTAAATAGCTTCAAATATAAAGAAGAGGTCCAACGATATCCAAATGCATGACAGAAATAAAGAAATCCAAAGCAATGAGTGAGAAACAGGAGAGGAGTCGACCACAAACTGATGAGAGAGGAAGAAAGAAGGAAAGACTTGATGCTTATTAAACCAAATTGCAACACTTTTGAGACAAATCCTGCAGCACGGAGTCCTTGTTTAGAAGACTAGCCCCAGGTTATTCTTGAAATAAGGATTTAAAAGACAGCTGAACTCACACTGATTAGGTTTGAGAGCAATATTTGGCTCTCCCTCCTCCAAACTCGTATTTTATTCTGTTCACAAATGTTCGGCGAGCTGAGCCTATAGGCACTTTACTATACTTTCTGTCACTTCCAGAGCACGGCACACAGTGTCAGACTGAGCCACACACACTTATCCTCCATAAACAACTCTTATTAAAACTCCACGTACTAAGTATGCACCAGGAAGCAACATTTCGAATTCATAACCACAAAACAAATATATACGAAAACACGTTAACACGCTTCCAGAAATACAGCTAAACTTTCAGGAAGGGGAAAAACAAACCGAGCCTCGTAAGTGGAGAAAACAAAGTTTTTATAAATATTCAAGCCCCACATCTAAAGGCATTACAGGGGAATTTTGTCACTTGTCATCTTGCATCCACATCAAAAAAGGAGGAACATAATGGGAAGAATAAAACCTGACAAAAGGTTAAATGAAACGCAAATCAGCTTTAATGTTTGCTGCTCTAAAAAAATGTGAGTTATTTTCAGAAAACAATGTTTTTGCTAAAATAAAGAAAAATTAAAAACAAAAAAATCCTGGAAGTGGTATTTCAAGTAGAGATGAATAAAACTGCCAAATAATAAAACTAAGAGCAGATAATTTCCTTAAAACTAACCTGATAAATTCAAGTTCATTAAGCTCTTTAACAAAGCTGTCAAATCTGCACAGTGCCATCTGAAACAATACAAAACCATGATGCTATTTCTTCCCTTTTTATTGAAAGCATCCGAACATAAAACGAACGTTCAAAGCTAGATTCTTTTTTTTTTATATTACAAATGATAATTAGACAATTTGCTAAGTGATTATTTCTATCGTGCTTATCGATTCATGACGAGCTCCAGTGATTGAATCAGTCCACATGAGTGAAACAGCTAATGATGAGAATAATAATAATAATAATAATAATAAGCAGGCTTATCTAGACACAAACACAACAGTGTCAGCACTCAATTAAAGAGAGAACTGCTGAAATAATGCTCATGCTGACAAAGAAATTACCTCATTTCCAAGATAATTTGCAACTTAAACGACCTGAAACCACAAAACTAAAACAATAAAAAGAAACATCAGCATCAAATGCAGAACAAATATTGTTTCATCCAATTTACTGGGGATGGATAGTAAATTTTGTTTGTTTTTTTTTCAGACAGGTTTCAATTTAATTCTGCATTAGGTGAGGATTGTTGTGCTGTTAATTTCATCAGGATATAAATGAAGTAAAACCAACGTATTATTTGACACCACAAAGTCAGTGAGGGAGAATAAAAAGAAAAATGTAGTCTGGCAGCTTAAATCTGAGGAACTTTAAATACACACAGTGTCACAAAATATGAAGAAGTCAATAACCAGCACTACATTAAAAAAAACATTTCTATAAAAGTATTTTAGACTGACGTCTGAAGAAAGGCAGTGACTCACTTACTTACACTGTCAACACACATTCGACCAACCACTTTATAAATCAAGTGCTTTTCTAAGAATATGAAGTCTGAAGAGGTGGAGGACACGTCTGGGTAATTGCACGACTGACAGAAAAGCCGAGAAAAGCCACACAGCAACTTCTTCATCACTGCTCTGAGTTAGTTTCCCGCCCCTGCTGACACCTGTCCCGGCGCTGGAACCCCCAACCGCTGCTGCACGCAGCCCTGGAGCCAGGCATCCCGGAGCGGGAGCGGCGCGAGCGGACTCACCGTACAGCTTGCTGGGAGTGCCCTCCCTGTCCGTGGCCTCGGAGGGCAGGAGCAGGGGCTCGTCGTTCAGATCGCTGTCTGGGGTGGCCGCTTTGTCGTCCGCCCGGAGTTCCGCCGCGCTCATGTCGCTGCGCAGGGAGAGCAGCGGCTTGCTCAGCTGCCCCGTGATCATCGGATCCTGTGGCGGAGCTGCGGAGCCCAGGTGGGAAACGGGAGGGGGGGGTAGGGGTAGGAGGAGGAGGAGGAGGAGGAGGAGGAGGGGGGGAACAAAAAAAAAAGAGAAGGAAAATGCCCCTGGTTAGATGTGCTTCAGCTTCTCAGCCTCACCGGCTCCTTCTCTGTGTCTCTACTCACTCTCTCCCTGCCCAGCTTCTCCTTTCTATCGCTCACTCATCACCCTGCCTCTCTCTCCTGCTCTCTCCCTCTCTCCACAGCGCTCGCTTTTATCTGAGGCTGGTGCTGCCCCGCTGATACTGCCGGCTGCTGCCTGGCGAAGAACTGTTACGGATCGCGTGGCTTTAGCGTTATACCCTGCAGCCCTAAAGCAGTGATACATCCATCTCCAAGGGCTCATTACTACCTGACATGTGCCTCATCTTCGGCAAACGCCGAGCCGACAGCAGTCCGCGAAGAGGCTCCGTGGGCTGCGCGCCGACAAATAAATGAAATAAATCTAATTCTACATCTGAAGGAGGGAGATGAGGGGAAATGCACGCCGCTGATTATGTCAATTCACACGTAGTCGGGGCACATAAAATGAGATCAAAGGTGACAACTCGCCGCGGAGTGTGAGACGACGGCCTGATCTAAACGGGGGATGAAGTCCCTGATGCTCACAAATAAATTTCTTGCCCAATTATTCTCATGTTTTTTTTGTCAGGAAGCAGGAAAGAGCAGCATCTATGTCACATTATCTGAGAGTGGAGAGCGCTCAGGAGAGAGGAAAATTAAAGTAAAACATGATCCTAATGGACAAAAAAAAAAAAACGTTTAGAGTTTATCCGAATCTCCTAAATGCAGCTGACGCATACACTTCTTATTTTTCTAACTCGGCGAATAAAGTTTTGAAAAAGCTATTGGGAAGAAAAAAAAAAACTTTGCTTACCTCTCACAGCTCCAGAGTTAAAGAGTAAAAAGAAGAGTTTACAGAAAGTCCAAATGTTGAAAAGAGTCAAGCAGCAGCTAAAACATGCTTCCTGCACCAGCAGAAGGAGCCGCCTCTACCTTTGTGTACATGAATGGCCAACCACAGGTTCAAACCCAAGGTTGCTTCCTAAGACGAGCCCTGGAGATGTCACCTCCTCCCTCTCCCCCTCTCTCTCTCTCTCTCTCTCTCTCTCTCTCTCTCTCTCTCACACACACACACACACACACACACACACACACAAACACACACACACACTCTCCCTCTGTCTCTTCCCCCTTGTGTCTTCTCACTGGAAAGCTCCTCAGACAGTGCTCAGCCCACCTCGGGCTGCAGAGCGCAGACACGCAGCAGCAGGACTACGGCCCGTTTTCTTATTTATGAATCAAGTCCAACCTAAATATGTCTGAGCGGGGGGGACAGGTGACCGGCTCGCCGGGCGCAGACGGCGAAGGAAAGCGGGGTCTGATCTTACACACACGCCCCCCACCCTTCACTCACTCACGTCCACCGGGGTGGTCGATGAATTCCTACCCAGAGGGGGCTTTTTAATGCGCTCATCACGGCAATTTGCCCTCCTTGATATGACACATGATAATCTATGAAAATGTTAATCAATAAAAGTAGTTTAAGCTGTCGTTAAAAAAAAAAAAAAACCTGAGTCGACTGGTCAATACTCGCATCCCTGGTAACAATGTCACTAGTCATCAGGGCTTCATTTGTGGGGCACTTAAATGTGGGACACTGCGCATCGATGCACCCCTCAGCCCGCCGAGGTAAACACATTTTCCCCTCTGTCTGAGCCCGGCCACACTCTGCATGCGTTTGGGCCCACCCCCCACCGCCTGCCTCCTTCCCTTTGAGTTGCTTGATAGGTCCACTGGAGGGCAAAATTAATACCTAATTGAATCTTGCAGTCATCAAAATAATCAATAGTTTTTTATTATTTATTCTTCACAGTCTGTTGACTGTTTGAAAGCTCAGAGGGACAGCGGAGAGCAAAGGCAGCCCCTGAAATTTCTACCGTTTCACAATGTAATTTTCACTGGGGCATGAGAGTTTGCAAGACCTATAAAAAATGAGAGCAGTGGTTTTTGTTCGGAGGTGGGGAGGGGGGGGAATAAAGGAAAAATGGGAATCTTTGCCCCAGCAGCTACGATGAAAAATAGAATAAACAAGCTACTGACACTTCAGAGAAGGGCAGGGTCCTTTCTGTCCATCCCTCCATCTTTTTCCCCTTCCCCTTTTCTCCTTATTTCATCATATCAGGAGTGTGGCGGTACCTCTCTAATGCTGGCATTTCTCTTCCTGACAGACTCCAAACAAGTGCTGGGAATGAGATCAGAGCTCTAATCTTCCCCTGGCCTCTGAGGCTCCAGGATAAGGGGGCAACACATCTCTCACCATCTCGCACCGCCGTTAATTACCACCAAACAGCAAGCTTTGCTTATACGCAATCACGCCACTGAATTGGACGGTTTGATTCATTTAAGCTGACAGGAGTAATATCATTACACCTAATAGGATAAATCTAATCTTATTGCAAAAATTACATAATAAAAAGGGATATCTTAAAGAAAATTACCATAAGAAATTACATTACTGCTTCTAAGCAGTTGATGTGGAACAGATTAACTTAATTTCTATTTTTTTCCCTCTCTTTTTTTTTAAACCTCAGATTTCTGATTAAAACTATAATGCGAGCTGGTGAATGTCTGAACGAGAGGAGAAGGTTTGTCGTCTCTGCTGACTTCAGACCGGCCACCAGCTCAGGAACAGGTTGCAGGAACAAGGAAAAGCACTTGATGCCCCACCTCTTGTGAAATATCCCTGGTGGCTGGAGAACCGGCGGCGAGCAGACAGTCCCGAGTGTCAGGTATCCATGAAAAGAGCTGGAGGTCTCGGCCGTGCTGTCCTCGGGTGAAACACTCTGGATGAGCGGCTTTACTGAAACACTCAAGACACTCCAGGTTAATAAACAAGACAAATTCAACTCATTCTATCTGAATTCATATGATTTTATCATATTTAAACTGATGCGTGGATAATGTGCAGCTAAAATAAAGCTGCTTTTTATCCTCTGTCTGCAAAAATCTATGCACACACTGAAAAAGAAAAAAAAATCTATATTCTTTGTTGTTCTTTAATATCATTAAATGATGCATGGCTTTTACCGATAATAACGTATGAAAATCCAGCGAATAGCTGCTGTTGGTGGATAAAGAGAATCAGGAGAGGAGCAGAGGAGAGGCTGAGTGGGGAGGCAGAGCAGCAGAGCTGGTAAGTGAGTTAATCAATTAGTCAATCAGCACCGGTTTTGCTGGTTGATTGATCTTTTTTAGCTAAACAAAGCCAGCAAACGTTTACTGGTTTCAGATGTAATTGTTTGAGCCTTTTCTTTGTTGTACACGACAGCAGCTTGAATGTCTTTGGCTTGATGACTGATAGGTGCATAAAAACAAGCAAAGTGAACACATCTGCTTTCTATTATTTTACAATATTTCAGGGAAAAATGAGATGAAGCGGGAGCTATTGAGAAAATGAATACCAGATTAAGAAAAAAAAAAAAAAAACATTTCTAGTGCATGAAAGCCCGACAACAACTCAACTTTTGGGATTTTACTTTTATTTTTGTGGTTTTTCGGTATTTGTTTTTCTCTTTTTAGGTGTGGTTAGTGTGATATTCTACAGTTGTTTTTATTTTTATGCCAGTGGAAAATGAGTACATAGAACAACTGTACATTCCAAAAGTGTTTTTGCTTTATTTTTTTGGCATGCGGAAGCTTTTCAAGTGTCCTCAGGTTTCCCACTGAGCAAACACCACAGACTGACAACCTGCTCTGAATAAACGTCGGGTAATAGAATGAAGACACTGCTTATGAGCTTCAGGACCGCCTCTGCATACCAGCCATGTGTATACTCATACCTGTGTTTGCGTAAAATAAAGTCTCAGCAGACCAGCAGACCTGAACCGCATCAGTCAAGTCTGCAGAGCTCTAAATGGTTCATAAAAGACCGAATTTCACTTTAAGGCTCATATCACGCCATGTATCTGTTTTGTCAAGTTAATCGACTTTTTCAAACAGGAAATGTCTTTAAGCAGTTTGGACTGAAATCAACAAAAACATCTTTATTGTAAAATGTTACTACAAGTCTAAGAGATTCAGCATTTTCAATTAAAAACTGTCCTGAGTTCATTTGTTTTTCAACTGTTTCCTATTTTTTTTCCATTTTTTTAATAGTATATAAGGTAAAGACTATAATGAGCACAAACTGGCAAAAAAATGCATGTGAATTTTATCTATTCAGAGTCTGATTTTGATCATAAAATCTCTTGATTTCTGTTTTAATTTCCCAGGAATAATTTGAACAAAAGTGAGAAATTAATTATTTGAATTAAACCAAACATAATGGTTTAGAATTACTGTTAAGAAGTTCTGTTTTATTTGTTTTTTTTTTCTAAATGAAATAAACAATTAACAGAAACAACATTTTAATTACAAAAATACAACAGTTCACAGAAACCAACAGTAATCAATAACTTCAGAGTAATAAATGATATTAATGAATGTTTTAATATGTGTTTATTTTCTGTTGATGTGCTCAGGGAGCAAACATCCCAAGTGAAGGATGCTTAATGTGATTTAGATGAAGATTTGTCTCCCCCTTAGGGTTATTAACCAAACTGTCTGCCTCTCAGCTGGTGAGTCCACTCTGAGTTCTTCGCTGACAATTTAACCATCTTCACAAGCAAAAGTCTACAAATATTGTCAATCATTTCTAAGATTTACTTATGCAAATAAAGACTTTGCAATGCCCTGTTCGTAGAATCTGTGCAGAGACTGTTGAGGAGCGGGTCGGTAAGTAGTCAAATGAACTTGGCCTGATTTTTTTTTTTCCCCCCTTTGCTCATTAATATGATCAACAGTTATCCCTCTTTACTCCATGAAAACGCTCCCCAGTGGATAGTTGGTGGGTCAGCGAAGGCTGAGGGCTATCAAAGCAGTGTATTAAAAGGAGCTCTTTGAAGCTTGTAAACCACGGTGCCCAGCAGGTCCACAACAGACAGGCGCCTCTGATTGGTCAGGTGTGTGTGTGTTTTTTTGCCGGATCGATCCACCGCGCTGACATTCTGGAGCATCAAAGCTTTCGGTGCACTAATCTAACTCCTCCTATGAGGGCAAGGGTTGTTTTTTTATTATTTTCCTTTTTTGTCTATGAAACCTTAGAGGGGCTCTTGCATGCTTATGATACTAAAGTGCGCGCGCTGTTTGTTTCGATGGTTTGAAAGCAAACGAAAAATATTGAAATCAAGCGAGGACACTGTATTTATCAACCGATAAATAATGCAAAACTATAGAGTGATGTGTAGAGAGGCAGAGGCTCACAGGGCCGTCCATTGGACATAGCTCTGGCAGCAGAGGAGTGACACCACAGAGATTCACACACCGCTGCTCCTCAAAGTCAGTTTCCCCCTCACACTGTCTCTGGAGACCCGCGCCACATACACACTCATGAAAGGTGTGAAAATCTTATTTCCCAAAAAGGATCGGTAATTCTCTGTGAGGGTGGAAGCCGCAATCAATAAATCATTGCTAAGCAGATTGTAAAGAAAAAAAAAAAATTATTCCCCCTTGGTATCAGTGCATTAGGATTCTCCCGAGGATGGATGAGGCAAGATGGGGGTGTGAGACAATCTCAATAAAGAAGAGGCAAATCATACCTTTGGCATTCATCTGGACTCTGGCAAGCAACTGTCAGCAGAGTGACGGAGCATCGTGGGAGTCGACCATTATCTGAGGGGTTCATTTAGCCACCATGTCCACGATGTCTGCAAACATACAAAAAAACAAAACAAAACAAAAACATTATCTAAATGCTACTTCAAGGGTTTTCACAACTTACATAAAAAGTTAAGCTAAGCAGCATTTTCAGTTGTTGCTACAGAAGCTTCTTCTTGACGAATGAGTTCATACATGGTTTGTTCATAAAGGTTTCTGAAGCTTTGCGGGGATTATTTAGTCACATTCTGCAAAAAGCCTTCATTTTACATGACTATTTATTCCAATAAAACACAGTTTGTAATAAATTATTGAAGTGATTAACCATAAAAACAGGTCTAATACCTGTAATTCTTGCAATAGCGTCACATCAGCCTGCTATATGTGCCATATGTCTGTTAGCAAGGGAGGTTTCTTTAAATTATTCACTTTGGAAAAAAGTGAATTGCAGAAATGTAAAAATGCCCTTAAAATTATTTCCAAGTTCCTTCCATAAATGTTTTACAGTTTTGTAAGTGAAATGGTTTTAAAGAATTGTAATTGAAGGTTTCATTATAAAGCACAACGACCACTACCACTTTGAGTAAATCACACAGTTATTGATATTTAGCTGTGACTTTACCACTGAAGTACATACTTCCACCTCTCTGGACAATTCAGCCCTTCCAGCTGTCCCTGGCCTGTGGTACATATGAAGACTGATATCTGGATTATATTACGGATCTCAACAATTTTCTCATACATTTGACATCCAAAATTTGACTTGGGTCTTTCTTAAAACTTGATCTTCAATGCCATGGAACATGGGCAGAATCGATCATTTTCATGTTACATCAAAATGTAACATTTTCATCTGCATCCAGAATAAGATCTGGATCTCGCATAACATTTTCATTGCCTTGCCTATTAGTTTGTCAAATTTCAATGGGATCTGTCAACATGTGTTTGAGTTATTTTTTTAACAGAAAAACAGTCAAAGACTCCAAAACCAATGAAATCACATCCCTGTAAATGAATTCTGTATTCAGCTCCTAACCTAAATCTAAACAGGACGCAATGTTTAGGGTGATCTTAAATACATATTTCATTTCATCAGTGTGAGCACTCTAACCTCAAGCGAGAGAATATCCTCCAGTTTGAGGCAGGCAGAGGGTTTTATGTGTGGAGTTTGCATGTTCTCTTTAAGTGGTTGTTCCTAGGTTCAGTGGATGGATGGATCCCCTGTGATGGACTGGCAGCTTGTTCTTAAAGGATAGTGGGATAGATAGACAGCATAATAGATGTTAGTAAGACAATTATTTACAAATAACAGCTGAATCTCCATATCATGGCAGCAATATCTAAGAAAAACAAAGTTGGGACAGGACTAACACTCCAGAAACTACCCAGAAGTCAACTGTACAAATACTACACAATAGACTTGTCCCATTTCTATAGAGACAAACTCACTTTATTTCATGATATTCAACATTCAACATAACAGGCATGATTTTTTTTAATGATAAATCATGTCTTCATATTAAAATATGAACTGTTAAAAGTGTTTGGCCTCTATTTATGAATATTTCAAAACCCTGTAACCTTCAAATACAAAATATTAAAATTAGAGGACAAAAAGCACTTTTCTGCCTCCCGAAATGCTGAAAGATTAAATATAACTTCAACCTGAAAGAATTTGGAGTTGGCGAGTTTTCTCCATTGTTTCTGAACAAGTTTGAATCACTGCTGCAACCAGCTGCTTCATCAATGTGGGGAAAATTAAGAAGAATAATAGCCTTGTTTCAATTAACAATAGCTGGCGCTTGTCCAGATTATTATCGTTAGTGGACACAAGCGTCTCTGAAAATGTGATTTGTTGTCGTCTTCACCTAAAACTGACGCAGTATTTAAAAAAAGTAAAAATTGACATTTAATAATTCTTCACACTTTCAGTCTGAGGCACGAAAAACATGAGCCGCGGAAAGTAAGACACGGTAAAAATCATTACAGACTCAGATAGGCTCTAATATAAAGACAAAAATGTGAAAAAATATCGCATTTACCTGAGGAGTTCTTGCTCACGAGCGTAATTACCACATGCGACTTCAACTCCCACAATGCACCGCGAAGCCGGCGTAGTCATGTGATTTAACTCATGACAGGGAGCAGGCTTCGACAACAAACATTCACCTTATCCAGCCTTAAAGTGGTTCCTTTTGAGCCGCAGCAGCCCGTGAGCGCAGGTTTAACGTATATTCATTAAACATGGACTGATAGTGCTCACGTGTTTTCTTTGGAAATATCGATCGCTAGCATCACAATGGCGGAAGTGGAGGAACAGGTAAGCTAGTCGTGCTAATGCTAACAGACTCCAGCTGTTTTCTGCAGAGCATCTTTAAGTTCGATCATTATTGTGCAAAATAATTGTTGTAACATTCTATTTAATGGTTCTGTTATCGAGAAGTCGGTATTTTGCATCGCTACATTCACAGAGTGGGCGTTGTTTGATCTCTCAATAAATGTTTAGTCATGTATTCAAATTCAGCCATGAATTGTTTTCTTGCTGTTGGAGATGCTCTGATGCACAAAACATTAATCTTAAAACGGCTCCACGTTTCTCATTCAGGCGAGAAAACCCAGTGAAGAATTCACAGATGAGTCCGAGGTAAGAAGGAACTCTGTTGACTCTTTTTCCTGCTGAAAGGCAGAAGTTCAGGATGACAATGTGGAGAAATCTGCACAAGCATGGGCAACATGCTGCTGCCACTGTCCAGCCTGGGTGATTTTTTTTTGAAGTTATATAAATCTGTGTGCCTACTGAAAGTCTTGTATCACACAGCCTGGCTGTATCGACACAGCTTGATCCCCGCAGGTTCTTTGTCAGGTGTTGAGAGGTGTCAAACACTCATGAATTACAGATAGCTTTCTTGATCCATCAATATTATGAGTCAACTCTGACATGTTACAGTACACCTGCGCGTCTGACAATCGCACATGGGCTAAATAAAATATCACATTACACATCAGCCTGGCAGGAAGGAGAATTAGACTTTATAGAGAGCAGAAAATAGAATGAAATATCCAGGATAGGCTGGATCAGACTCCTGCACCTCGCTCAAGAAAACAGGAAGCGTGAGTTGAAGTGAAGAAGAAAAAATTCCAGGCTTGTGAATCAAAAGAGCACCTACATCTTGTTTTCTCTCTGTGTTGCCATGGGTTGAGTACTGTAGGACACAAACACTCGCAGGAAAACAACACAACGGGCTGTGGGATTGTGTGTGTCTTCCAAGTGGCTGCAAACAGCTGATTATTTTCTTAGAATAGTGTGATATACAGGAGCTGGTTTAGTGCCTGCTGTGCTCTTGCTGCTGTTACCTGTCTGACAGCAGCCGCTCGCTGGATGAAGGCAGCCGGGGCCTGTTTGCTGTACACTCTGCTGCTTCGCAGAAGAAATGAGCAGGGTAACAATTTGTCAGAAGTGTGTCTCTTGAAAGTCAGAGGCATGCTCCGTACCATCTTTGTAATTTTGCCAAGACTACTGTGATTTTCTAATGACATAATGCAGTAATAAGCCTGGTTTTCGCTCAGTCTTGATGCTGTTTTGATCCCCAGTCAGCAGGGAAGTTGTCATCTGTAACTGTAAAGTGCTACGGTTTGAAAACCTGGCATTTACCAAATATACTGACTATTATTTGTTGTGTTGTTGAGACGTAAGATGTTTGATGCCAGATGTGAATTAATGACATTCATTTTTGGAGAAAATAAGGAAAATATAGAGTGTAATTTGTTTTTAAATTTGTTATTTCAGCTTATTTATTTTGCTGTGTTTACATTGATTCTTCTCCTGTATCTTAAATGTTACAAATTGGGAATGGAATCTGATGCTGGTTGTACTTATTTTGAATATATTACATTTCCACACATGTATTCTCTTTATTTGCACTAAAGGGTTAGGGTTAGGGTTGGGGTTTGTGCATGTTTGTGCAGTATCCTGCTGTCATTGCACTACTTTGACACCCTCCAGTTTCTCATTTATCTGCAGAATTCACTTATTTTGTGCAGCTGGTGGTTAATGAAAGTGCCTGCGTTGCAGTGTGTGGTAAACCTTTATGGATAGGAAACCATATCAACTTTACATCCTATGATCATTTTGAACCATGTCACCCAGCCCTTGTCATTTATTAATTTTTCATGAACAGATAAAAATGATTCATTATTATTTTATTTTTCAATATGAAGGAGATTTCCCCTCTTTTTTCCACCTTAAACATCTGTAACTGTCATCTTCAGTATATATTTATCCCTCCCGGGTTTTTAACTGACAACAGCCAAAGAAAATGACTAAAACGGTTCTAACATAAAGGCCAGCTCAGCCGTGGACAAAACAGAGAGCAACTTACAAGAGATGGCAAAAGTTTTAAAATGGGTAGTTTTTCTTTGGGGATGAAGTTTGCCTTTGTTGTTTGATACGCCTTTGAAACCCGTGACAAATGCCCTCGCATCAGAAATCTCACAACCAGAATACACAGGAAATAGCCTAGATATGGCGTTGTTGAGTGGGAAAGGATTGTTTTTGAAAATAACATTTTTTCCACGCTATTGTCCCCCACCTCCAACCCAGTAGCACATAATGGCAGACAATGTTTTGAGTTGATGCACCCTCCGGGCAGCCACAGACTGTGCAGCATTGGTTATAAACTGAATTAGGAGTAATATTCAGGCTGTGACTGGCCGCAGACGTTGACTCATGCTGGAAGGTGCGACATAGAAAAGCTTTAAGTTTGTTTTATGAAAAGACTAAATTTGTGTTTTTCACTGGGGATAAAGGGTCTCAGGAAAGGATGGAAATTGTTTTATCCAGAATTTCATGCCAGGTAATGGAAATTTGTCCTTGTGCATATATCTTCTTATATACACACAAGGCTTCCAAAATAGATTAGTTACACATTAGTTACCGGTGACTGGAAATCATACCAGTGCTGCTGAATGCTATGAAGGAAAACCTCTAATGCTCCTTTTTCCTTCAGGAAGACAGTTATGTGGCATTTTTATATTATACTTGAATGCTTTATGCTTGATAATCTCTTTTTTATTTTAATGCCAACTTTCAATAGTTTCTTCTAAACATCGGGACATTTATTTGGACCTTTAAGATGCAGTACAAAACTATATTTGGCTTTTGAACATGTTCTGATGTATCATGATAACTGTCATCCTGGTCTCTTTCTGGAACCTGTCTGTAAAAACATCGGTCAGAAAGTCGACAGAAGAGTCGGGAGCGTCTTCTTAAAGTTCAAGTTGTGGTTTCAGAACATCCCGCTCACTCCTGAGGTGTAAAAACTCGCGTCTGAAGACAACGTTTTTGCGTATTCCGGTGCCCTCCGTGGGCCATTTCGCTTTCTGAAAGCATGTCGAGCCGCGACGCTCGTGAGGTGACCCTCCGGTAATGAGTACCTGTAGTGAGAGACTGGTTTCCTCCACCAGGAGGAGGACAGCGAGGAGGAGCCCAAGCTGAAGTACGAGCGCCTCTCCAACGGGGTGACGGAGATCCTGCAGAACGACGCAGCCAGCTGCATGACCGTCCACGACAAGGTAGAGGTCACGGCGCGCCGCCCGTTCTCAGGCCCGCCCATCTGAAGCGGAGATTCCGCGTCGCCCGCCTACAGGTTTTCACGTTGTCATCTTCAGAGCCGGTTTTCGTCTTTCCTGTTCAATCCGAGCAGGCAGGCCATTCTCTTCTCACCTTCCCCCTGCTTTTTCCTCTCAGGGAGGTGCACGAAAAGACACGAGGCACATTGTCCTCTCCTCTTTTATTCCCACTTCTTACATACTCCTCACTCCTCTCGTCTTGTTTGTCCGACGCCGGTGTTTTTAAAAGGGGGGGCCACTCTCGGCGAGACGGTTAATCGCGGTGGCACCGGCTGCACACATGCACGCCTGAGCAGAGCAAAAGTCATCCCCGGTTATGTCTCCCCACCTGATGTTTTATTAAACCGCTATTGATTTTCATTTATTTATTTGTGCTTTGAGGATTCGCCCCCTTCTTTTTGTGTTCTAACCCTTCAGAACAGCCGCAGCGAGAAGCTGCTTTGCTGAAATTCTAAATTTGATCTGACTGTTTTTTGTTCTTTTTTTTTTTTTCCTTCCTGGGATTTCTTTTTGCTTCTGCACCTCCCGCCACACAGCTACCTGTGCGGTCACACCAGCCCCCCCCCCCCCCCCCCCTCTCTCTCATCCGCCACGGCGAAGAACTCCCACAACCTTAAAACCTGCCGACAGCACATATTGCCTTATGTTGCCTCATATTTTAAGTGTCTGAATCGGAATTTCATTTGAACAATTCCATTCTGATAAATCCCTTTAAAAGTCGCTCCGCCTCACAAGGTTGAACCCTTTATTTATTTATTTTTTGGTTATTTTATTTGGGGAGATTGCAGGGGCTCTGTCTGACATGCTCAGCTGTGCCTGTAAATATAAGCATTTCATTATAGACTGCACTGAAGCATGGTGGGCTCGCCGCACATCCACACGCCGGCCGAGAGGGGAGGGGGATTAGGAGGGGGGGGGGGGGGGGGGGGGGGGGGGGGGGGGGGGGGGCCGAGCAGGGGCCGGGCTGCAAGAACACACACTTAATCTAATGCCAAAAGCCCACAGTTTCTATAATTTTTTTGTCCCAGTGGACCCACACACACACACACACACACACGTGTGCGCTTCTTGCTGAAGCACAAAACGTTGAAGCCGGCTGCTGCTCAGTAGGAATAATGGCTCTGCGCTGGGCAGGGAGGCGACCGGGGAGCATGGGAAGAAGTCAGATGTACAGTGCATTTATTATGCTTAAGCATTTAATTTAAGAGAGGGGAAAAAATGCCATTTCACACTGTCTGCTTTAATAAATAGGGCTTTTCCACCCCCCTGCAATTTCACAGTTTTGCCTCCAAGCCCACCCAATCCCCACTCTGCCTGTGTCACTACAGCTCCAGAAATATTTTTTTCATCCTCTCCCACAGCCTTTGCAAACATGAGATTTTTTTTCCTGTCTTCCTTTTTTTCTCTCTCTCTCTCTCTCTTTCATTTGGTTTTAATTGTCCCCTGGTCTAATTTCCACTGCATGTGTCTGCTGTCAGTTTCTGGCTCTAGGTACTCACTTTGGGAAGGTCTTCCTGCTGGACATCCAGGGAAACGTGACTCAGAAGTTTGAAATTGTGAGTATTTTAAAGAGCAAACAGGATTCCTACCGGCTGTTGAGTGTTGAACTGAGTAAAGTCATGCTGATACATTAAATCACATATTTATTTAGTAAAGATGACCCTCAGGAGACATATGCAGCCACCATAACCTGCTCACAGCTTAGGTCTTGACTGAGGTTAGAAAAGAAGAAACTTAATATTTATGTTCGAGAAAGCTTTATAAATAAATGGTAAATATATGATAAGCACAGGAGGTTTTTTCACTTTTACCTTCACAGCGAGACGCCGCCTGGGTTTCAGGTGCATTTGCGAAGTCATATTTGCTGTAATGTATGCCATTTGGCTGATCCTTTTATCTTAAGAGCCCAAAATTTAAAAGCAACCAGCACCGAAGGAGCCGGAAACATTCACAGTATTAATACACTCACTATGCACTGGCACATATGGGGCCGTGCATCTATTACACACTCACACTCTTTCTTTTTTTTTTCTTTTCCTGTTGCCTTTAGCTTTTCCTGGCATTTCACTTAGTTGGGGTAAAATGTCAGCCAGCAACATTTTTTTTTTTTTTTTCCATTCCACAAAGATATTCCCTCCAAAAAGAAGTGATGATATTGTGTCTCTCCGCAGAGTTCAGTGAAGATCAACCAGATCAGCCTGGATGAGAGTGGAGAGCACGTGGGCATCTGCTCCGAGGACGGGAAGGTCAGATCTCGCCGCTCATCACCGCTGGCTACTGATCCTTGGGCCTGCAGCAGAGAATCGCACCAATCACTGCTTTCCATCTTTCATTATTCAGCCCCGGATTCACATAAAACTCACCTTATCAGCCTTGAACTTTATGCTAATGATTTGGAACTTGAAGGTGTTTGGGAGTGAATTTTGAGAAGGCCCCTCTTCCACAGTCGGAGCATTAACCCCGAGCTTTATCGTCACCGTATCTATCCGCGCGCGCGCGTACACACATTTTTTTTTTATTTTTTTATTTTTCATGAGAATTTATAAAAAGCTTGTAACAATTTTGAAGAGTGGGGAAAAGGATTCCACTCCGATCCGCCGAGCTGTCAGTCAGCCATCAGCCGTCTATGGATATCCCCTCCATGTTCTCCACCTCGCTGTTATCTTGTCTCTCCTCATCATTACCACCATCCTTCATGGATTTTTGCAGTCAAGATATGCTCTCTGATATCGCCCTCCCTTACTTCTAACACTCTGGTGGCAAAAAAAAAAAAAAAACAAGATCTTGTCACACAAAAAAAAGTAGAGCAGACAATTAAAATCAATGCTACAGCAATTGTTTGCCCTCACCAATTCAGCTGGCTGTTAATCCTCTGAAATCTAACTTAATCCTTAATCACTGGTGCGCTTCAAGAGAAGAGATAGCATCGGGGCTCCATTTTATTCCCCCGCCTCCAAAACATTTCTCTTTTTTGGGCCCGAGATGAGGAAAAAAAAAAAAAAAAAAAAGTGGGTGTCATGTACTCTAATGGTACATTAGAGTCGACTGGAGCCAGCCGAGGCTGCAGCCAAGTCCAAGATTAGGACTTGTGGTCTAAACCCTGCAGGGCTGGAAGAATCAACCTGTCCACTAATTGGTGACCCAGCGGAGAAGTGTGGAGCCAATCAAAGTCTTTTCTGGCCAAACTTCCCCCCGCTGGCCTCAGATTGTTGCAGAGGCAGCAATTAAAGGAGAAATTTAGAGTTATTCACCTTTGCTTGCTGTTGTGCCGCCTCGCCTCTGTTCCAGGTTCAAGTGTTCGGCCTCTATACAAGAGAGGGTTTCCACGAGAACTTCGACTATCCCGTAAAAGTAAGTTTCACCGCAAAGTCTGGAGGTGTTTCACCGCCTTCTTCTCAACACCGGTGCTCAAAAAAAGACGAGGGTGTTTTTCTTTTTCTGCACATCTGACTGAAATAAGAATTTATCAGGCTTTTGGAGAGTTTGATGACATTTATTTCAAATGTGTTGGCATTGTAGAGTTTTTGTGTTTTTATTTTTTCTATTTCTGATATAAGGATCCACGCAGAACACAAATCTCAGAGCCATCTATGACTCATGTGTTGAACAGAGAAACAGTAATAACTTTAATTTATTGCTGAATATTTCTGATCAGATACATCTCACAAATGCTTATAGATCCATCAGTCAGTGCAAAGAAAATACTGAGATTTTCCTACAATTAGTAATATCAACATGAATGAAAAATCTTTGCTTGACACATGCCAGACAAATGTAATTCATGTAATATTAAATTTTTGTATTTTTCTGGAAAGCAGTGAACAAAGCACTTTTTAGAGAAAGCGTCCAGCCTCTTTTTTTATTATTATTTTCCTCTTAATGATAAGCTTGAGTTGGACTGTTTGTTTAGACATCAGTGAGTTGATAACTTCCCACTGGATTTCGCCTCATGACTGAACCACAGAGTACCGTGGAGGTTAACGGGTTTTCTGCTCTTATTACTAAATGCTGAGAGGTTGACTGTTTAACCACGGTCCCAAAATCTGGCTTTGTTTCCCTCAGCATGCACCTGTTGTACCTCAGTGTGTCGATGCACCTTGTTTTAGTTCAATGTTAAATTTTCGCCTCAAAGTTAAAGGCGCTCAGGTCAACAGTGTTTCGGTAGAAATGAAGCTGAATCGGATTCCTTCTCCTGACCGACCTCCGTCCGCAGGTGGTCGCTCTGCATCCTCAGTTCACCAGATCCAACTACAAACAGTTTGTCACCGGGGGCAACAAGGTACGTTTGAATTCATTCATGCAAGTCATTAATTACGGATCTCCCCCCCACGCGGTGATTGATCTTAATCACGTCCGGGTGAAGCGGGGTCCGGCGGCGGCGCCGGGCCTCGGCTCAGCCGGCGGCGATGCGCGGGCCTTTGTCTGGCGTGAAAGGCTCTTACTTTTCTGTCTCTTTGCTGGAGTGCTCTCGGGAGTGCTGCCCATTTTCACAAAGTGCTGTTCGCTCAACAGTGTTTGAAAGGCAATGCTTCACAAGCACAGCAAATAGATGTCATTATCGAGAGGGTACATAGTCTTAGGATTTCCGGGCGTATACAGTGATCTCTTTCCTGGAAGATGTCTCTGCTCGCTGTGTCATTGCAGAAGGTGAAAAGTACGTTCCGCGTTAGATTTGTCTCTTTGTTTTCGCCCAAGTAAAACCAGCTACCCATCACAGCCCGCCCGCTACACAACTATAAACTGTACTGATGTGGCGTCATCGCCCGGCCGTCTATAAATAAAGTATACTGACATTTATACAACAGAGCTGAGGGAAAACTTCTTCCGTGAAACTCCATTGTTAGTGTTACTTTGCCATTTTCTTTCAATTGGCGCTGATTCCTCTCAGTTCCAAGTTGTGAAGGCCTCCACAAGGTGCCTGTGATGAAAATCAATAAGCCTCGACGGGAGCCACATCCTGTCAAAGGAAATTCAATTTTGTCTCCCCAGTTCTTTTGTCATATCATCTCTTTGTAGAGCAAACTGTTTATTAACATAGCCCCACTGCTGAATTAAAGAGCCTGTACAACCTTCTGTTGGCCTCCTCTGTAATATTATGCACTTTTTGGGGGCTTTTTGTGTCAGTTTATATAGTAAGGACAGTAACAATGCGGGGAATGTGAATGGCAGGCTTTGTCCTCTACAGCTTGTACAGAGCAAGGCCTGAACATTAAACCGCGATTGATGAAGTAGCATTGAGGCTGTCAATGCCACGTCGCATTGTGGCTAAAAATTGATGCCAGACATTACTTTGTACATCAAAAAAAAAAAAAAAAAGAAGGAAGAAAGAACGAAAAAAGGTAAAGCAAACCTTTAAAGCATAGATTAAACTTTGGTGTAATGCTAATTTTAATTGACTTTGTACATGATCCCTGCAATGAATTATGTACATCTGTACTGAGATTTGATCAAATCGTTCTTCTAATTTCAACCATTCTTTACATCCATCAGTGTGTGGGATCGTTTTTTGCTTAGATTGAGTCAAAATGTTTTGTTCACTAAAATCCTCTACTGCAAAATTAAGTTTTTATTAAAGTACATCAGATTTATTAATGTTTGCTGTTTAACTTAAATGTCCAGGCTTGGTTCACTCACTGGCCAGACAGTCCATGTGCTGTTCATCTACTGCCCTCTGTAGGCGGCGCTGCGTCACTGCACTGCCAAATGGCCACTTACCTGAGATGTTGTGATTTTCTTCCTCTCAGCTGCTTCTGTATGAAAAGAACTGGCTGAACCGCTGGAAGACTTCGCTTCTGCATGAAGGCGAGGGCACGATCACAAACATCCAGTGGAGAGCCAACCTGATCGCGTGGGCCAACAACGTGGTGAGTTTCGAGCGAGAGCCACAGACCTGCATTTATACTAATGCAAAATGTTCACTGTCTTTTATTATTTTTCCTGTAGGGAGTGAAAATTTATGACATTAGTACAAAGCAGCGGATCACAAATGTTCTGAGGGATAACGTCAGCCTGAGACCCGACATGTACCCCTGCAGCCTGTGCTGGAAGGACAACACCACCCTCATCGTGGGCTGGGGTACCTCCATCAAGGTGTGTGTTGTCTTCTCTTCCTGTGGCCGGTTATCACAAGCACTGTCTGTTGCAGTTTTCACTTTTTTTCTCTCCCCCTTCTTTAGATTTGTGTTGTAAAAGAGCGAAATCCCACTGAAATGAGAGACCTGCCCAGCCGCTATGTGGAAATAGGTATAAAGCACACCACCCATCCAAATATGAGACTTCATAAAGTCGGCACAGTGCAGATTACCCTGTTAATTTTGCTCGATTAAGTAAATGTAATCAATCCTAAGAAGTGTTTTTTATTTTAAGTGGCAAGGCCATCGAATCAATTTGTTACAGTGATGTTTAAAAATAGGACGAATGTGCAGGATTCCAGCCGACTGCAGCACCGGCCAGAACATTAACAGCAGGAGCCTCGTATTCAGCTGCCAGATTGCTGTTGATAGATTTAAAAGCGGCAGTTTGTCTCAAAGCCAACTGTTGGTTTATTTTTTTTCAGGTTAGCCACATAGATTTCAAGATGCAACATTTTAAACATACTTGTTCCTTTTTACTGTTCGTTGTTCAACATTCTCATGAGCAGCTAAGATGATCACTTTGATATTAGTCAAGATGCAGGAAATTCAGAGAGAGACAATTACAAGCTCACATATATATTTTGAAAGTTCAGTGCCAAAAATTAATAGCCATTTTTACATTTGCGATACTCCAAATGCCTGAAGAACTGAAATACAGCATTTGTAACGTGTGTGTGTTTCCGCTTCTTCCAGTGTCTGCGTTTGACACGGAGTTTTTCATCAGCGGCCTGGCGCCGCTGGCCGATCAGCTCGTCACCCTGTACTTTGTGAAGGAGAACTCGGAGCAGATGGTAACCCCCGACATCAGGAAATCCACCTTCAATAAGGAGAATGGAGGCAAAATGAGTCCTCACTCCTCACCTGTCCGCAGGACGAGGAGTTTCGAGCGCGGCCTCGCCTCGACATCATCCAGCCGCTGCCCGAGAGCTGCGAGGAGATCTCGTCCGACGCGCTGACTGTGCGCAACTTCCAGGACAACGAGTGCAGGGACTACCGGCTCGGTGAGGCCGTGGAGAAATGTCATGCGGCCCTTTTTTACGGCGCCCAGATTTCATTATGCGTCGATTATCAAATGCCGGCCATTAATGTGCAGCGCGCCGAGGCATGAGCGTTTTTTCATTCACAGAGCATTCAGAGGGAGAGTCGCTCTTCTACATCATCAGTCCCAAAGACATCGTCGTGGCCAAAGAGCGAGACCAGGATGACCATATTGATTGGCTGCTTGAAAAGAAGAAATATGAGGTTTGCATTGCCGAGGTTTATGAGTGTTGCTAAAGGTTACCGCCCGCCGTGGAGCGGCCTGATTTTTAACCTCATGTCGCCGTGTGTTTTTTTTTTTTTTTTTACTGTGACAGGAAGCGCTGATGGCTGCAGAGATCAGCTTCAAAAACATAAAGAGGCACGACGTGCAGAAGATCGGGATGGCGTACATCAATCACTTAGTGGAGAAAGGCGACTACGACAGCGCTGCGCGGTGCGTTCTGAGAGGAAAAAGATGTCTGAAGCTGGATTGAGAATGAATGGGAAAAGACTTTACTGTCTACTGCAGTTCATCTTTGACTTAAATCATAAATATAAAACACTAGGCTCGATTCATATAATTTTACAATATTACCACACGTCCAAGAGCAGACATGCGATTAGATGACGAGATATGAGCAGATGTTGCAGTGAATTACAGGCATTGATGCTTTAGTATTGATTTTTTTTTTCTCCTTTCACTTCATTTTTCTTCCATCATTTTAACACAAAAATGTGAAGTTTCACCTCCTTACATTGTGTTTAATATCGTCCAGGCATTTTATTCCTTATCATTTATAAACTGATTTACTTTTCTGTCAAGTTCAACTATGTCCTTGCTGCTTTATCGACATTGACAAACAATATTACGTGTGTGTGTGTGTGTGTGTGTGTGCGTGCGCATGCTTTTATGTGCACGTGACACACCGTCACACACAACCCCATTCAGAATGCGATAAAAAGAATCAATAAATGTCTTTTTTTTAAATCTTTTCAAGCATCTGTACTTCTGGTTAAGTAAAAAATGTGAATAATTTTGCAAACTGTATTTGAGTGATTTCCAATGAAAGCCTTCCTGCTCACGCTGTGATTATTCTACCAACACAGCCTGAAGGAAGATCTCACCTGAAGGTCTTTTTGCTGACGTTTTCCACAGCTTCAAGCAGAGTGTGTGTCTTGATGTGCTTCATTTATTTTACTTTGTATTTGCTCTGTGTTCATGGTCAAAAGCAAACCTTTTTGTTTCTGTGTTGTCTTTTATTGTGTAAACTATGGGGACGGGTCAGATGAGTAATACTAATCAGCTGCACGCCTGTGAGATAAAAAGTATCTTCTTTTAACTGTTTGATTTAAAATGTGTTTTTTTATTGCAGGAAGTGTCAGAAGGTTCTGGGGAAAAACATGGAACTGTGGGAGAACGAAGTGTACCGGTTCAAAACCATCGGGCAGCTGAAGGTGGGCCGGCTGTCTGTACCACATCAACATGCAAACAGTGGCTGAAAATGTGATTGGCGTAAAGATTTTCTACAGCCTCTTTCAGTGTTTTATGTATTTTTTCAGGCCATCAGTCAGTATTTACCAAGAGGAGATCTGCGTCTCCGGCCGGCCATCTATGAGATGATCCTGCACGAGTTTCTAAAAACAGACTATGAGGTATTTAACCCTGTGCTTTCTTTTAACAGTCCCACATTGATGAGTGGATGAATGTCAGCTTTTCCTTTTTCTTGGCGCAGGGTTTCGCCATGCTGATCCGGCAGTGGCCTGGAGAGCTGTACAACAACTTGGCCATAGTTCAGGCCGTCTCAGACCACCTGAAGAGAGACCCCACCAACAGCACCCTGCTCACCACACTGGCCGAACTGTGAGTGAGGAGTCCTGTAAAACATCAGCACATCTACAGCGTGTCTCCGTGTCTTATTGGGTTGATGGACGTACTGGTAAAAAAAAAAAAAAAATCCAGCGTTACCAGAATCACAGCCTTTTATAAAATTTCAGATACACGTACGACCAGCGGTACGACAAAGCCCTGGAGATCTACCTGAAACTGAGACACAAAGACGTCTACCAGCTGATCCACAAACACAACCTCTTCTCCTCCATCGAGGACAAGATCGTGCTCCTCATGGACTTTGACAAAGAGGTAATAAGTCTCCTCTGACTGATGTCTTCATTTGTGCTCCTGTTGTGGACTTATTTCATTGTAATAACATCCATGAATTTCTGAAATCAGAAAGCGGTCGACATGCTTCTTGACAATGAAGACAAGATATCAGTAAGTCCACCTTGTTTTTTTTTGTTTTTGTTTTGTTTTTTTAATTCTTCCTGATTTGATTGTTAAGTGCTGGTCACAGATTCTGTTTTCGTCACTCTGCCAATAGACAGACAGGGTGGTGGAGGAACTCGCAGACAGGCCTGAGCTGCTGCATGTGGTAAGGAAAACAAACAAAAGCCAATTGTAATATTTCAGCCCAAAAATTCCAGTGTCCGATGTCACTTCACCTGAGAATTTCCTCGGCAGTACCTCCATAAACTGTTCAAGCGGGACCACCACAAAGGACAGAAGTACCACGAGAGACAGATCGGCCTGTACGCCGAGTACGACCGGCCAAACCTCTTACCGTTCCTGAGAGATAGCACGCACTGCCCTCTGGAGAAGGTCGGTCTCGTCCTGTCACGCTTTTTCAAGCGTCCAGAGTTCTGGAAACTCAGTTGCTTCACTCCTCACACAGGCCCTGGAGATCTGCCAGCAGAGGAACTTTGTGGAAGAGACAGTCTTCCTGCTCAGTAAGTGTTAAAGTAAAGAGCTCACCGATGAAAACGGACGGAGGAGAACAATCCGGCGTGTTTCTCTCAGGCAGGATGGGGAACTGCCGGAGAGCCCTACAGATGATCATGGAGGAGCTGGGCGATGTGGACAAGGCCATTGAGTTTGCCAAAGAGCAGGATGACGCCGAGCTGTGGGAGGATCTCATCTCATACTCCATTGACAAACCACGTACGGCGCCACGCGTCTTCCCGATTCTCCCGCAAAGCAAACTTCACACTCGTCTTTAATTACATCTTCCTGTCGTGACTGATTCCAGCCTTCATCACCGGACTCCTCAATAATATCGGCACCCACGTCGATCCCATTCTGCTCATCCATCGCATCAAAGAGGGCATGGAGATCCCAAACCTCAGAGATTCGCTGGTGAAAATCCTGCAGGACTACAACCTCCAGGTCAGACACAGTGGAGGAATGGTTTCATACTCCACATTAATATCACAGCTTGAGAGCAATGTGTTTTATTTTCATGTCTTTTTTTCTTCATCCATTTTATTGTGCAGATTCTTTTGAGAGAAGGATGCAAGAAGATCCTGGTGGCCGACTCCCTCTCCCTCCTTCAGAAAATGCATCGAACCCAGATGAGAGGAGTTCGTGTTGATGGTGCGTCCTGCTTCTTTAGTTCCATACAGTTTGATCAGAGGATAATTGGCACTGATTTATGTCACATATTTTTTCTGGTTTTCTCTTTCAGAAGAGAACATTTGTGAGTCATGCCATGCTACCATATTACCTTCAGGTGGGTCATTAATGAAACTTCATCCAGATTAATGCTTTTAGCGTCTTTAATTTGTTCTTTAGTAATTTTTTTGGCGTTGTTTGTTTGTCAGACATGGCCAAACCCTTCAATGTGGTGGTGTTTCACTGCAGACACATGTTTCACAAAGAGTGTTTACCATCTCCAGGAACAGTAAGTGACATGTGCACATCACTCCTTATGCTTCTGTGTTTCTTCCCTAGAATCTTACAGGTGATGTATTCCTTGATTTTGTTTTAGCTTCACGGGGTGCAGTTCTGCAACATCTGCAGTGCGAAGAGGCGAGGACCTGGCAGTGGGATCCTTGAGATGAAAAAGTAGCTTCCAGTCATTTTCTCACACTGTTGTTATTAATGCTTTTCATCTCATTATTCTCTCGCTTCCGCTGTGTATTGATCAGTGGTTATTATGCTCTCAGTCTGGAACTGTGCACTTGCAAAAATGTTAAATAATACTGCTGGACTGTCTCTGTATATTTACATCTAATAACTGTAAAGTGCTGTGTTTGTTCTGCTTGCCACTAATGCAATTTGATGATGAAAAAATAAAACTGAATAAAAACTGTCAGGTTTGTGTTCGTCTCTTTTCCATAATTCAGTGTGGCATAGTTGTAAACAGTGAGACTTAAAGATGTATATGAAGATATGAGAACAAAAAAATTCATGTAATCCATTTAACACAATAAGAGAAAACACATTTAATAAAGTCATTCTCTGACAGATTGTCACACAGACATATTACACTGTTTGAAGCCACTTTGAGAGAATGATCAAAGGATGAACAAAAGAATCATCGTCTTGATCTTCCCATAAACTGAAAAGTTCCTATGATACACTATATCGCTAAACACATAATGTTCATTACAGTGTTTTGTACCTCTAACCATGTGGAAATGATGAGGAAAACATTGTTAACCAGTGCACTACTGTACCTTGACTTGAATTAATTTAAATGGAGGGGCTGCAAGGTGGATCAACGGTCAGTGCTCTCATTTCACAGCCAGGACCTTTCTGTGTGGAGTTTGCATATTCCCCCTGGTTTTAGAGGGTGTCGATCAATTAGTCCAGTTTACTCCCACAGTCCAAAAACATGCATGTCAGGGTAATCGGTGACCCTAAACTGCATTAGTCATATGATGGACTGGCAGCCCGTCCAGGGTGTATCCTACCCTTGTCCATTGTTTGCTGGGATTGGCTCAAGCGCCAATAAATTGAAAAAGCAGATTTGATTACACTGTCATTTTGTGAAATGTAAAGTAATCATTTGAAATGTTTTAAATCTTAAAATTCATTAATTTTATCAGAAATTGTTGCTTTTTTAAATAAAATGTTGCTTTTTGGGTAATCTGTCATCTTACAATAAGTTTTATCCACTTTCAAATTGTTGTTTGAGCATAAGAATGTTTTTAAAATAGTTTTACGTACATATTTATTTGCTGTTTCAACTGATATATCGACTGTTTTTAACTACTGGTACTTTGTTTTGGACTCGATCGGCTTTTTTTTTTTTTTTTTTTTACACCTGTGCATTGGTTTTATATAATATATATTTATGGAATTTATTTAAACCAAAATGAAAACAAGTAAGCCTAAAATCACACTTTTTCTCCCGTTTATATCGATTTTTTTAAATTATAAAAATTTTCCTTTTTTCCGCCTCGAGGCACACTACGTCACATCCGCTCTTCCTCTCCGGAAGTACAGTTAATTTTTATTCACAGGAAAAAAAAACAGCTGTTGTTGGAAAAAGAAAACCTCAAAGTGAGTTTGTGTGACGACTTGTCGCGGCTTCATGTTTTCGTGGACGTTAACGGGACGCGGGCCGTTCAGCGAAGCCCCGACTCGGCGTGTTTGGCCGCTGTTTTTCACTCTCGTTTCGCTCATTTGTGGCGAGTTGGCTGCTGCTAACATTTAGCTCCCATCACTGTTAGCCGCTCGCAGCTCCACAACTGACCGTTTCTGACTTATATGCCCAACTCCGGCTGACAACAACAGTCTGGTAGAGAAATCACGCCGAATCCGTGCGCTTCGCGGCGGCCGTCGCGTTTACCCGCGACTACTACACTCATCACTGTTTGTGTGAAACGTTAGCGAGCTTTGTTAAATCAGGTGAACAACTGATGCATGTACAAAGCTCATATTCATGCTGATTTTATGCTGCACCTATGGATGCATACATGTGATATTTATGCGGGTTTTTTAGTGGGGATTTGGGTGTTATTTCTTCTTTGAGATGCAGGCAGATTGCAGGATGTGAGCATAAATATGCATCTCCTTCAGGTTTGCTAATGTTGACTGCACGTGTTTTGTTTTGGGTTTATATAGCTTTTTGTGATCTGTCGCCACAGAATGCCTGCCCCAAAGAGACCATCAACTCCTCAGGACTCTGAGACCAAGGTGAGGAAGCTGGACGAGGACGAGGAGGCTACACCAGCTGACAACAACCAGTCCCTCACAACAGGAACCATCACAGATAATTCAGCCCCACGGACTAAGAAAAAACTGGCGATGGAAGGCGTCACTAAACCAGCTAAGTCCTCTGAACAGGATCCCAGCAAAACCATTTCTGACCCACCTTATAAAAAAGCCAAGCTCCTAAAAGCCACAAGTGCCTCCTGCAGAGAAGCTCCTTCACAGGGAGCCAACTCTAAAGTGTCGCTGAAGCGAACAGCCTCCACAGACTCTGATGATGGGCTCAGTAGCGACGGCAGTAAGGTTGACTTTTTCAGAGAAAGGGACGATGAAGACAAAGCCCGCTGCATGAGAAAATATTCAAACAAAGCCAAACGCAGAATAGAAGATTTGTCTTCTGATGTGCAGGATGTAAGCCAGGGTTTACCACCTGCTGTTGTTTACCCTGTACAGATAGATCACAATTATGGCATGTTTTCAGATTCACCGTGTGTTAAAAGCACCAGTGAAGCTCATCAAAATGTGAACCAGGGTTCTGCTGAATCGAGACAAGAAATTTCAAATAGTGCAGCACAGCAGGACACAAAAGATATTTCTGCAAAAGGGATAACAGAGTCTACAGCAGAAGAAAATAAACATATGGGCCATATCAGCATGGAAAAGCAAAAGCAATTAGATACTGAAACACCAGCAATGTCAAAAGAAACATCAGCTGAAGGAATCCCTGTGACATCTGCAGCGGAGGAAAATGGACAAGATGATAGATCACAGCCTGACAAGGTAGAAAACAAAATGCAAATGTCGTCGGTGGAAGCACCACTATCCATCACTGCAGATGTGACTTCAAGCCATGGAGGTGAGGAACAAGTGGAGAAGTCGACGGACTCGGCATGTGCAGCAGGAAGTCATGCAGACCTGAGCAGTGAAACTAAAACCACGGAAACTAAAGACTTTGTTTCTAAAGGAAATGAGCTGAATATAATTTGTCAAGCAAAGAAGGGTGAGTATCACGAGGAGGGATCCTCTGAAGCAGCAGGAGCCTCTGCAGACTCCAGTGATGGTTTACCTGAAAAAGGTGAGTCAAAACAGACACACCCAGCATCAGAACAGAGGCTTTCACAAAGTAGCTGTGGAGAGGATGGAAAAGTGACGACAGAATTTGTTGGCAGTCCAGAGACTCAAACAGACCTCAGTGTCAAAATTCAAGTGACATTCAAGGATCAATCAAAACCTGTAGAACCACAGTACCAGGCAACAGATTCGGTCACCAGCTCTTGTGATGTTGTGAACCCAATAACAGAAAAGTTAGAAGAACCTGACAGAAAGGAAGTTGATGTCTCCACTCAGACTGTTGTTTGTGAAGAAGTTTTGGTTGACGAATGTCTCAGCCATTCCTCTCTGACAACCGACAGTAGTACCAAAACATCGACGTCTGACTGTGGGCAGAGTAAGAAAGACGAGTTGTTTTCCGAAGGCATTACAGAAGAAGTGGAGCACGAAGCACTGAAAGTGGATAAGCAGCATCTTGAAACCAACGAAGTGTATGACAACACTGTACAGCTCTCTTATGAGGGTAAAGGAGACTTAAACACAGACAATGGGCCAAATATGAAACATAGTTGTTCCAGTCCTCTAAATAGTCAAATCAGAATCGATGAACGGGCTTCACTATCCCTGGAAAAAATGTCAGTAGACACAAAAAGCCAGAAGACACTGGATGCTCATGAACCTACCACAAATATATCTGTTGATTATTGTGGGGATGGTGTGGTTGAAAATGATGAAGAGATAGAAAACAAAGATGCTGTGAACATAGAATGTGTTGGTGAAGGTGATGAGTCAAACAAAATAGAAACACTGACTGGAGCGTCGTCAGAAATCCCCCATCCTGGACCTCCTGTTGTAGTTCAAACCCTGGAAATCCAGGAGGTCAGCGAACCTACCACAGCTGTGGTTACTCAAGTTCATGTTCCAGGGGATAATTCTGAATGCTTAAAAACCTTTGAATGTGCCAGTGGTTCTGAGAGTGAAAGTAACAAAGAAATGCACATTTCAGCAGCACTCAGGTCTTCACATTCTGTGGGTGATGTGGAAGTGCCGTGCCTGAAGAGAGCAGAGGACAGTGAAGCCATCACAGTCACACAAGAGAAAGTTGAAAAACACCTGCCATCTCCAAGTTATGGAAGCAGTGAGGATGCTGAATTTGTTGCGGCTGTGACTCAAACTGAAGTGGAAATAGAGACGGTATCCACGTCAGAGGAGGTCGGCAGCAATGCATTGGCTTTGGAAATGCATGGCGAGGTGAGAAACGTGAGTGAACCTTCCATCGAGGTATCAAGTCAGCTCCAGCGGCAAGATGGGGTAGGAAATTTAAATAACGTTGATGAAAATGTGAACTTGCATCATGAGATTGTACCAGAGTGTCAAACTGAAACGGAAATGCAGACATCAACAAGTATGGAAATACAGACAGAAGAGCACAGGCAACCTACGACAGTGGATGGCCTTCATGTCACTCCTGCAGTGGAAACACAAAGTCAGGAAAGCCCGAAAGTCGGTACCCAAACTACAGATGACATATGTGAGGAGGTTCACATTGAAAATTCTCAAAGTGTGAGTAATGACGACAAGGTGAACTTGGAATTTGCAACTGTACAAGAGAATCACATCAAAATGGAAACACAAGTTACGTCAACCTTGGAAGTTTTGAAGGGAGCCCCCTCGCCAGAAACACAAAGTGAGGAAAGTCCAAATAAAGAAGATTTAGTGGGCGGAGAAACATCAGAGGAGGTTTTGAGCACAGCATCTGTTGTACAAATACAAAACCAGGAGACCAAGGTTGTCCCTAAGTCTGGCAGTGAAATACCTAACCAAGTCCAAGAAGCTGCAAATGCTCAGACAGCCGAGTCTAACGAAAAGAAAACTGAAGAATATGTCAGCGCTACTGGTAGTTCATCAGAAATGGAAATTCAGGCAGCAGAAACAACAGAGGACTGTTACAATGCAGTAGAAGTGCAAACTCTGAAAGGTCATGAGGTCGGTCACTTAAGTCCTCATGCTGATGCACAAACCATTTTCATCAACGCCGAGAACAACGGAAACGCTGGTACTGCTGATGACCACCCAGAAATGGACCAGCACACGACATCGGTGCCTGAAGAGATTCCTGATGAAAGATCACAGGTGGAAACACAATCACACGTCGGCCAGGTGGTAAGTGAAATCACCGTCAGTGATGCACACCAAGATTTAATGAAGTTAAGTTCTGAGCAAAAGCAGTGTGACGAAGAGGCGACAGCTCAATGTGTTGATGTTCCACAGGCTCAAACTATGGAAGCCGCTGCAGTGCCAGAGGATGTGTCTCATCCAGTAGCCCAACAGCAGAACCACTTAACTATAAGAGAAATCAGTGAGCACTCGACCGCCGTGTCAGAAGAAACTCAAAAACTACCCATTTCTGATTTGACAAATATAGAAAATCACAGACAGATGGAGACCAGTGCTGTGGATGTCCAGTGGGATATTGAAGCAACAGGTGGATCGATAGAAAGGGCGGATTCGGCTTTGGAAGAGGAAATGGGGATGCAGATGATTAATGAGGTTAAAGCTGACAAATCTGTTAGCGATACTGAAGGACAAGGTGAAGGAGCCGAAAGTATTGTTTATGTTTGTGGCCAAGCAGAGCACACCGATATTGTAATTGAGGAAACAGAAGGGCAGATTAAGACGGTTATTCAGCCAGAGGTCGAAATTCATGAAAACAAGATCATCTATGAGCCCATCAGCAGTCCAGAGAGTAATCATGACGATAGTGAAGTTCCCACAGCTCCAGAGATGCATCATGCCATTTCTGTTCTGGACATACAAACACAACAACTGGAGGACGGACCATCAACACTTTTTGTAACTGAAGACAGACAAGCAGCCGACCCGCAGCTGGAGGAAGTTTCTGTCTCACACAACCAAGCACTTGTTACAATGGAAGCACCACCTGCCAGTGAGGAGAAGACTGTAGTTCCTGAACAGGTGGAGCAGAGTAATGTAACTGTGGATGTGAATCAAGAAATAGTCAATCAAAGTGATGGAATCAGTACACTAGATGACTGGTCAGCGGATGCTGCTGAGAAAAGTGAAAAGAATGGTTTTCCAGAGAGCGCCAGTGCTGCAGCGTTTTCAGAACAGGTACAGGAGGAGGTGGAACTTCAGGAGCTCGCAAACATTGGCGTCACGACGACGACAACAGCTGCAGCAACGGAGAAGATGACTAATAGTCCATCTGAGGAGTACGTCATCTTAGAGCCAGTCCCAGGGAGTGAACTTCACTTTGATATTGTCACTCAGGCTGCTACAGAATCTGGACTGTCAGAGGAGGTCAGTCCAGACAGGGGTGCAGCAGTAAATCAAACTGTATTAAACGGTTCCCAACAGATGGCCACAGAAGTACATCCAACTGACGAGGTCAAAGAAGAAACTTCCATTAAATCAGGGGAACTATTAGACCACGAGACAACAATAGATACTTTGTCCACTACTCAAAATTTCGACCAGCGTCCATCCTCTGACATGATGGAAACTGATAATGCCGACCTAAATGTAGACTCTAATGTAGGTTTGATCCAGAACACTGAAGATAATTTGAACCTTCAAGAGGTGCAGATTCTGGAGGAGATCGAGATTGGACATGAGGTTGTAGTGGCTCAGGAAGAGGAAGAGAAAGACAGTGATATTATGATCATAGAAAAACCAAAGGAGACGCCTAGCACATGCTCTGCCGAACACTCTGAAGACAAGTCGAATGAAAAAAGCACAACTGGAACCGTCCCGAAAGAAAACAGCACACCTCAAAAGACTGAAGACGTTGAAAAGGTCCAAGAGGTAGAAAAACCCAAGAAACAGGAAATGAACACACAAGCGAGGACCAAAGCTCGACTTGCCGCTCTGGCTGAGCAAAGAGCGGCGGCGGCTAAAAGAACAGCAAACAGACAGCAGCTGAACCTCTTAGCCCTTTGTCAGGAAATCGCAGAGGACATTGCCACAGACAGCATGCTTCTCAAGAGGATAGAGGAAGAGAAGCAAGCTGCTGCCGCCGCCGCCGCGGCCACTGCCATGGCCGCCGCCACGTCGAGCGAAACAAGCAAAAACACTCATCAGCCCGCTAACACACAAGAGGCAGACAAGGATAGTGTTGCAACGATTGCTCAACCAGAAGGGGACCCTGCTGCAGCGGCCCCCGCAGAGGAGGCGCCCTCAGTCCAGCCCTCTACGGCAGACAATGTAGCTGAAGTCAAGTCACCTGCGGAGCCGCAAAAGAGGCGCTTCTTCGTCTCTCAGATTACAGTGCCGCTGAAAGCTCATGAGAAGAAGAAACTGACTCGGTATCAGAGGTTGAGACAGGTGGAGCTTCAGAGGGAGAAAATGTCTTGGGCACGAGTGAAGAAGATGAAGTCTGACCAAGCGAATCAGATGTTTTCAGACATTGACTGGAAAGCGCCGTTTTCCGACCCTTCCCTGTTTTCGCTTCCCACAGCAGCTGCACCTGCTGCAGTGCCAGCAAAGGAACCTCTCATTTCTCCTACAAATAGCAAACCTGCCCCCCCTAAAGTTGAGGCTCCTAAAGCTGAGGATACTAAGGCTGAGTCGGTCAAACCTGAAGTGCCCAAAACTGAACCTGCTAAGAAAGAACCCAGTAAAAAGGAACCCACTAAAACAGAAGCCACTAAAAGTAAGCCCCCCAATGTTAAAACTACCAAGTCCGAAGAGTCTAAACCCGAGCCTTCTACTGCTGAAACCCGTAGAAGTACAAGGCAAAGCACCGCTCAGGCTGCTAAAGCAGCAGCTACTCCAGGACCTGCCCCAAAAGTGACCCGAGCAGCAGCCAAGAGGACTCTCCCAGCTGTTCCTCCACCCATGCCCAACGGACTCAATGCACAAAAAGCAAAGACTGTCATTGAGTATAAGCCTTACAGACCCAGGCCCAAGTATTCGCCTGACGATTTTGAACTGGACGATGACCCATTACCTACAGGTCCAACGAAGAATATGCATCCCCGGCTCACACAGCAGACGCGGCCCAACCTTCAATCGAGCACTGTGGCTCAGTCCAAACCAACGCTTTCATCGAAACCCACCACTCCATTGCAACTCGCAAACCAGGCAGCAGTCAAAGCTCCGACCACACTCTCAGGTCAGACGAAACCAGTCACTTCAGCTCAAGCTTTGATGAAACCCACACAAGTGAAAACGACACAGGCAAAACCTACTGCTGCTGCCACTCTTCAGTCAAAAACCACAACAGTGACCACAGCTTTGTCGAAACCTGCTTCGTCAGCGAACACTCAGATGAAGTCTGTCGTCTCGAGTGCCACTCAGTCCAAAACATCTTCATCTCCAGGCCAGTCCAAGCCTGCTGCTTCTGTCTCACCACAGCCACAGACTAATGCTTCAAGCGTGGCACCACTGAAGCCGTCTGCCTCTCCATTGGCCAAGGCCGCTGCTGCTGCTGCTGCAGCCACACCTGAGACCAAGCCGGCGACTCCTGAGTCCAGTGTTGCTTCAGTGTCCCAGGAGCCCTCAAGTCCCCCAGTGCAGGAAGATGGAAAAAGCAAGGTGAGTCAGGAGCTAATGATTGCATATTTATCTAGCAGAGCTTTGCAAAAATACTCAGAAGTAACTCATTGTCTCCTTTTGAAACATAGAATCCAGCCCATCCACTTCCATCCACTGCCGCCTCTTCACCTCCTGCTGACATGAACTCTGCAGCGAGTGACGCACAGCAGAGTGAAGAAAAGCCTGCAGGTATGTAGCCTTCACACTGAAAGTTCATGTAGCTAATTAACAGAACATGTTACATGGAGATTATCTCATGCATACTGCCTACGTTCATTTATAAAACAACATACTTATATGGAACTTTATGTCACATTCTGTAAAATAAGAAAAAGTATCTTGCATAAAATTTCCTGAATTATAAATATAACAGTTGAATTATTTTTCCCTTTTAACAGCCTGCCATGCTGATTCTTCCACAGAGAATAAGACTGAAACAGTCAAGGAAGCAGATCAAACATCGGCAAAGCATTGTCAGGAGTAAGAAGCTTTCCTTAAGTCTCTGACATGCTTTTCCTTTCAGCATTTGAACCCCCTTAGTAATCTGATGTGTGTTTCTGCATCACAGCGGAGCAGCCAAGCTGCAGGAGGACGAGACTCCGCTCTCTGATGCTTGTCTGCAAAAAGAAATCAAGAAACTGAAGGAGGCTGACAAAGATGGCACCCAAACTATTATTGTGAGTGGAGCAGTTAATTCACTACCTCTAAATGAAAGTCCCATATTGTATTGAGGTATATAGAACATTGTAATACGTATTTCTGGTTCTAGATTTTCTTGAGGTGTAACGCTGTTGTTCCTTTGGTCTCATAGGATGCGGGACAGAAGCACTTCGGAGCAGTGGCCTGCAGTGTGTGTGGGATGCTCTACTCTGCCGCCAATCCCGAGGACGAGTCTCAGCATTTACTCTTTCACAACCAGTTCATCAGCGCAGTCAAATATGTGGTGAGAGAAATCTGTATGAATTTAGTTCGGCCTTGCCTCTCTCCCTCAGATGAACAGCAGAGCGCGTCGTCAGTGTTTAGTTTAGCTGATTTTGAAATTTTGAAACAGTTTGACAAATTCATGACTGAAATCTCATGAAAATGTTCAGTGTGGGCCCTCCTTCAGACAGTCTGCAGGATGGGGAGTGAAATGGCAGCATGATATTCAATAAGGGAATGGTTTCTGTCCGCCTGCACATTTCTTCCGTCACATTTTGTTAGACTGATCTTTTCAGACTTCTCAACAACACCATCAAAGAAGAACACAATATTGGGCTGAAATTATTCAACAAACTTTCCAAAACTATCCAAAGTTTCAAGACTGTTTTAAAGGGTGAAATCCTGATTGTTAAAAACATTCTCACTGAGTATTTCCAGTAGCTAAAAGAGACATTTGCTACATAGATCGAGCTTGATATGGGGCTTCAGAAGTTAATGCACTAATATTGCATTATACAATAATTGATCAATATATAAAAAAAAAAAACTTTCCCAAATGTGTTTTTTGCTGTTTTGAAATGCATGTCATGCCTGCATTTCACCATAAAGTGAAAAAACCCTTTGAGCAGCTTGTTGACATTTGTTTGGCCTCATCTCATCCTGTCATATCGACTCACCTGTTTGACTGTCAGGTGTCCATGAATCCCACCGGCCATATTCTGCACGTTTCTCACATCGAGAGAGTAGAGAGTTACTTTGTTGCTCCCAACCTGGGAAATTCCGTATCGCCGCGCTGTTGATTTCGTCGGCTGAATAGAAAGGCGTTTTTAACCCGCTCGTCTTAGTGGGTGCATAAACAGCAGACGCCCGGCTGGACTGCACCGCCTCTCTTGTGATTTGAACCCGGGTCCGACGTCGGTGTGAAACATGCCTGATTCTGCTGCTTTGCAGACTCGGTTGAGAGTCTGAGATTGAATCAGTGAGTCAGATCACAGTGAAGGATCCTGCTTTATTTTTTTATTCTGAACTTTAGAAAAAAAAAAAAGAATTTATTCGAGAAACCAAATGCTATTGTACATTTGTTCATACCGTATCTTTAAAATAGAAATGTGTAATTTATTCATTTAAATTCATTATTGGATTTTACACGTAACAAAGTGATTAGTTGCAAGCGATCACAGAAAACTACATTTAAAACTTTAAATCTCCGTTCAGCAGTAGAACATAAAAAAAAAAAAGACTAAGCAGCGACATGGTGAAAGTCACATTAAAATAATAAACGGGTTTATTTAAATGTCTTTTATCTTTCTTTCCAGGGCTGGAAAAAAGAGAGGATTCTGGGAGAGTATCCTGATGGTAAAATCATCCTCGTCCTACCAGATGATCCCAAATATGCCTTGAAGAAGGTGTGTTAGCAGAACATTCCAGGAGTTACATATTCCCTTTAGTCAGATCACAGAATTCAGTTTCTAAGTTGCTTCCTGCTTTCAAAACAAATGTTTTTCTGTTTTGTTTTTTTCTTTAGGTGGAGGAGATCCGGGAGATGGTGGACAATGACCTGGGCTTCCAGCAGGTGGAGACCAAGTGTCCCTCTCAGACCAAAACCTTCCTCTTCATCTCTAATGACAAGAAAGTGGCTGGATGTCTCATAGCGGAGCACATTCAAGAGGTGTGTGGATCTTTCCACGCCGTGTGGTTTGTCTGTCGTGTGAGATGACTCTGCAGGTTAAAGTGTGCCGGCGTGTGCGTTCGCTCCGCAGGGGTACAGAGTGATCGAGGAGCCCATGCCGGAGGGCTCGGAGGGAGAGAAGGTGATGTTCGAGCGGCAGAGGGCGTGGTGCTGCTCCACCACGCCGGAGCCGGCCATCTGCGGCATCAGCCGCATCTGGGTGGTCAACATGATGCGGCGCCAGGGCATCGCCTCGCGCATGATCGAGTGCCTCAGGTCAGTGCAGCCGCCGCAAAATGACGCCGGATCGACTGAAAGCGACTCCCACCGTAACCACATTTTCTCTCTCTTGTTTTTCTTACGCACAGGAATAACTTCATATACGGTTCATACCTGAGCAAAGACGAGATCGCTTTCTCAGACCCCACTCCTGACGGAAAACTCTTCGCCACCAAATATTTCGGCACCTCCCAGTTTTTGGTTTATAACTTTGTCAGTGGAACGCGCCCGTCTCAGCCCAAAACCGGCGCCGTATGACGACCTGCACAGGCGCTAATGATGCAAGAGGCTTGCTAACCCCGGGGGGGGAGGGGATGACGTGCCCACGCCACACAGTGTCACACGCTGCATTTTCACAAACAACACAAACTGTAAATTACTCTTTGCAGAGATAACACATTGGGTTAAATCTCAGGATGAAAAAAAAAACAGCAACAAAGTGTTGTTCAAACGTTATTAATTCACCCTTTAATCCCTTTCTGCATAGTATTTTGAAAAGAATGATATTTTCTTGATACGTTTTGATTAAACAATCGGTTTTGTTAAAGTATAGAGTTTTACAAGCATGACCTGACAGCAATAGTAAACACTGCGTGTATTACTGTTTTCGTGTTCAGTCCCTGCGGAACAAAACATCAAATTACTGCATCGAAGAAAAGGTTGATTCATCATGTTTTTTTTGTTTTTTTTTTGTTATTGTTACAATGACGGTTTGTTTTTCTTACCACTGAAAGTTACTCGATCGACTCTTTCCATTTCAATCAGGCGTCAGATTTATGTTCACACACGTAACATTTCTAGTTGTCCATCTACAAGAGGAGTCGATGAATTGATTCGGATGAGGAGACATGAATTAAAACCTGTAGCTCAGGCATAAGTTGTGTGTTTCTCATTATCTTAGATCACTTGGTCTGAAGTGACGCCTCTTCAGGCCCAGCCATATACTGTACTCCGTTTAGCAGGGCATTATAGCCCCGACCGTAGGAGTGGTGTCTTTTTAAATTTCACCAAGGCTGTCTTTTTTTTGCTTTGTTCGTGCCTGAATTAATGTTTGACTTAAGATATCGATTTATTTTCTTTCCTTTTTTTTTTTTTTTTTTTTTTTTTTAGCCATATGTTCCTCAGCGCAGCATGTGGCCTTTTATTCTGTTAGTGTAGTGTATCAGCCTCATAACTCCTTAGTAACACTTAAAATGTATATGAAATTATCATGTAGATTTATGCATAACTATAACAAGATTTTTAATGGGAGAGGAGCGAGGTGTTAAGGCCCGGCTGTTAATGGCTTCGGAGGGATGGTGAATATCTTCCAGGTTCAGCTTTTATTATGAAATAACTGCTCAGTGATCAATATGGGGGGTCTTAAATGAACCTTTTGCCTCTGGCTACAACACAACAGTATCATTGTAATCCATCCTTTTTTTTTCTGTTTTCATTTTTTTTTTCTTTCTCCTTGTTAAGGCAGTCCCTTTTAGAGATATGTGTTGTGTAAGACAAATTTGATTTATACAAAGCTGTTATGTAAATATTTATTTAAATAAACACTTTTAAACAGTTTTTTTTTGGTTTGTTTTGCTTCCCTGTCTTTTGTTGCATTGGTGGCCTCTGCCATCTAGTGGGCACTGCTGTGCTTTTTTAAAAATTTTTTTTATTTTCACTGGAACTTCTGTGCACCGTGCAGCCCAGAGAGCGAATCATATATTTGAAATAGTTTTCCAATTGTGGGAATAAGTCTTGACGGCCACTGTTCTTACTTTGTAGTGGGAGATGTAAACAGTCCCTTCTGAGTGCATTCCTCAACGCTCCTGTCACAACACGGGCCAGCTCGATGGCAACTTCTGAGAAACAAAACAAGCTTAGAACAACAGCAATACTTCCTCCAGCGGGGGGAAGAGAAAACACAGGTCGCCGCTCCTCCTCAGACATCTTGATGCTAATCAGCAAGAGAAAACAACGGCGCTCAGCCTCCCGAGGTGTCTCGGACACGACGACCACCTTGGCCTTCTGACTTCTCCTGACATATCGGTGGACCAAAGGTCGCTCGGCGTGTAAATAAGGTCAGTCACGTGACCTTTTCCAGGTGATATATATAGGGGATGGAAACCACAAGACTAAAAAAGCAAAAAGAAACTGAACTACTAAACCCTCCCTTAAGAAAAAAAGACAAGTAGGTGCAAACACTTTGTTTTATTATTTTTAACACATCAATGTGAAAACACAAAAATGTCAGCTGCCACGCCACAATGTAAACCATAAAACAGTGAATCTAATGACAGACATATATATACACACATCAAGCTATTACTGTGTAATGAAAACCAAACAAAAAAACATTATTTACATTCTTGATATCAATATACAATATATAACTATAATATATATTTGACATTTCCTACAAACGGCAAACTGTTTTCATGTTGTCCGTGTCGCTTGTTATTGGCTGTAAGAAAACAGCAGTGTTTTGATTCCAAGCCAATGGCGAGCTGACCGTCCACTTGGTGCAGGTGGGATTGGCCTTACTGCCTGACAGCTGTGAGGACTTGATCTGTTTAAAGGGTTTTAGGGGGAGATTACAGTAATGCTCTGGGTATGTCTTCTGTTGACAGGCAACCTGCAGGACCAAGAAGAGAGCTGCTCTAGAGTGTGTAATTAAAAAAGGAAATTAAACAAGAAGCTCAAAGGGATTCCACTTTTTCTCTTGTGTCCGTGAGATATTGTTGCACATCTGACATTTGGCTGAAATGGGATGACATTTTTAGTGCGTTACACCAAGGCAATGGCAACATCAAAGATAGGCACCCAAGAAAATATCTTCTACTGTACCCCAAAACGAGTCCAATCGATACCAAAGAAATATACGGTAGCTCTTCAAGTTTGAATTTCAGTAAGTTTTTTTTTCATGGTTATAGAATTGGACAGTGCTGACCACAAAAATTGTACAGAATGTCCAACATATCAGGATCCTGAAGGCGCCTGTTGACGACGCCCTGACCTTTCCCCGGCTGCACCACGACAACCTCGGCATCGGGCGGCGGCTCTGCCAGCGGGTGCACTTTGTTATCCACGATCTTGAAGTCGCTCAGACCAACACTCTTGCCATTCTTCTCCGCACACGCTTTGCCGTCGCCCGGATCGTCCTTCTCCTCCACGACGGCGTCGCTGCCTTTGCTGACTTCATCCTGGTGTGCGTCGGAGTCGCTGCAGTGGGGCAAAGAAAAATAGGTGCACTTCCTGGAAAAAGACTTGGGCTTGTCTTCCAGTTCACTCTTACTGCTGAAGAGGGAATATGGAGTGTACTCATCGGTGCTCTGGCATACTTTCTCACCCTCGGGATCATTTGAAAAGGTTTTATTGATCCCAACTGGATCAGAAACGGACTTTCTGATGAGTGTGTTTTCTCCGAGGAGCCATCGTCCGTTATCAATAGGAACGCTGTCGCCGGGCCCAACCTGAGCGTTAAAGGCGATGCATCTGGTCGCTCCTGTCAGGGTGTCCAGCGCGTTGGTGGAGTTAAAGTAGGATAATTCAGACATTGCTTTGGATCCAGCCGTTTGGAAAGAAGAGAAAATGCTTGAATGTTCTTTGTTTCTCTGCTTTGGAGCGGAAGGCGGTCTTTCGCCTGCTTCCTCGTTGACATGAACGTCTTTCTTTCCGTAAAGCATTTCGATTGTCCTCCTCACAAAGCCTCTAGTGATTGACTGGCGTGCCGAATCATCCTCGCCGCTGGACGGCTCGCTGGATACGGGAGTCTGATAGCCACCGCCAACCGAGGTCTCGCCTCTGCTCTCCAGCTGTTCTGATGGCTGGAAACCGGGGACGCGTCTCTGGTGAATGTCTGTGGCGCCCCTTGCTAGAAACATCTCCCTGATGGATCTCACCCTGCCCTCGGGCTCCGTGGTGATGACGCCGCTGGAATCGTAGCTGAAGGACAGCGACGACTGAGGAGCTGATCCAGAGCAGAAGCCGTGAAGAGACGTGGGCGACTCAGATGACGAGTCCTCCTCCGACTCGAGCGGGGCATTTCTTTGCGAGCAGTGTCTGCTGGCAGGTCCTCTGGTTGAGTTCTTCCTTGTCTGAGAATCAGCTGCTTGCTGTTCCAGTAGAATGACTCTCTCTGCTACGGATTGTGTCGTCATTTCATTTTCCATTGTAGTTTTACGTTTTATAATATCAGACTGTTTTTCGCTCGCAGCCCCTTCCGGTGTGAGGCTCATACTGACTTTCTCTTCATCCGAGCTGGCCTCTTTGTCCTCATAGCTCAGGTCTTCTTCCATTGAACAGCTGAGTCGTTCATATTTCAACTTCGGTCGATCCTCATCTGCATGTTCTTCGTAGCTTCTGTGATCATTACCGCTGTCGTCATCTGTGTTAAACTTAAAGCTTTTTGTTTCTCTGTCATTTTTCATATATGCATTGTCTCTTTCCAATAAAATGCTTTCATCGTTATTGTGCTGTTTAGACTGGTGACAAACGTATCTTTTATATTCATCTCCTGAGCTAACATTGTCTTCTTCTGTTTCTTCATTCACAGCCTCCAACCTGTTGAATTTGGTTGTCAGCTCTTGATTTTGTGGGGGTACATAAACATGTTCTTCCTCTTCCTCATCCTCGATGCCAGACGACGTTTCCTCAACAATAACCTGCAGCTGCTTGAATTCTACCTCTGGCTGCTCTTCGTCTGACGACGGCTCGTCCACATCGTCCGAGGTTCCTGTACTGTCATCAGTACTTACATTCAGTCCCATGCTGAGTTTTGGCTTTTCCCTCTCTGAGCTGGACACATGGTTCTTCCCTCTTTGATTGACTTCCACATAGCAGCAAGGACTCGGCTGTTTGCCTTCATCCTCCTCAGATTGACGTTCAGGGATCGGGAGGTCTTCCGCCTCAGCCTCCTCCGACCTGTCCCTCTCAGGTGTGTCTGGAATGGATGCAGTTTGCTTCCAGCCATCTTTTTGTGATGCTGTATTATCAGTTTTCTGTTTTGGCTTGCCTTCATTTCCTTCAGGAATCACATCTCTAAACGACTGCAACTTCTCCTGTACAGAAGATTTACAGTCAGATTGCTCTCCGGCAGGAATGTGTTCTTCTCGTGGACATTTGGTCTGAGTGTGTTGAAGTTCGGTATCCTCGGCTGACAGATCAACTGTTTTGCACTTCTCTGCCAGAGGAAGATTTCTTACTGAAGACTGGTCTGGCTGGGTGATGTGTGAGAATTTTTTAATAATGGACCTCACATCAACATTCACTTTATCATCCTGAGGAGCATTAACAGCATCTTCAGGGGAAAGTTGGTTACAGTTCTCTGTTAAATATGGCTCCTCTCCTTTGTTAATGCTTTCAGATATTTGATCTGTATTTTCACTCTTTGGACCCACTGACAGCGATGCCAGCTCTACTTTTAGCTTCTCTGGGATCTCAAGACTTTCCATGAGTTCATCAATAACCCTTTCCTCAAGGTTGCAGTCTTGCTCGCGTCTCGCTGTGGTTAAGAGTTCTTGCTGTGAATTGTTTGCTGTTGAGCTGCGACTTCTGCGTCTGCCACTGAGCTCCTGAAAGTCCTTCCAGCTTTGCAGGAGCTGTTTTGAGGTTGATTGCTGTAAATCTGACAAACTAGTTTTCAGTTTGTGTGAATCCTCAATGTTGGCTATTTCAGTGAGAGAATCCATCATTTTTAAAGCCTCTGCACAGCTGACATCATTCGCATTCAGCTTGTTCAGGTTCAGGCCGGTTATTCCTTCCTTCAGCGTCATGACAGTCAAGAAAGCAAGAAGAGCTTTGGACGAGGATCCAAAGGTCGAGGCCACGTGAGAGGAGAAGTCAGGCAGGCTGTTGGACTTTTCCAGACACGATGGGCGTTTGCTCTGTGTGATCTGTCTGATTGAGTTGATTGAGTGGTAAATCTTCTCGAGGACGGGTTTCATGTCCAGCTGATTTGCGGGGGTTAACGGTTCTGGTGCTGTCTGCATGACCTTCATTGACTTGTCTTTATCTGCAGCCACTGGGCTAGAATGTTTTCCCCTCTGATCAGCTGCCAGTAGGATCGGTGTGTCACTCATCAATGTTTTAGTCAGTTCAGCAGCTGATTTTACTGACTCTCCTTTTGTTTTTGTGGGCAAAACTTTCTTCTGCTTCTTGTTTGTTGCCTCCGATTGGCCGTCTGCGGACAGATTTCTGAGGAGCAACTTCTTACTTGACTTGTGTCTGGTAGGTGACGAGGCCACATCCAGAGACTGAGAATATGGGGAGAGTCTGTTCTGCTGTTTGGGTTTATAAAGCTTCTGTTTTCTCTCAGCAGAGGGACTGGCGTTCGGCGTAGCACGCCGTTGTATTCCAACATCTGGGGCCATATTTTTTGATGAGCGGCTTTGCACCGGTGATAATTTTGAGGAGTTATTCAGCTGTTCAACAGGAAGCTTCTTGCTTTGGGGTTTTCTCTCTGGTGATGGACTGCTCATTAGCTTTACCTTTTTCACTGACGTCTTGGGTAAAGATGCCCCTTTCAGATTTTTTGTCTCCTTCAAGGAGAGACTGCTTGGCACTAAATCCTCGTTTGACCAGATGCTGCCTGACGATTCCCTCTCTTCTGACGTTAAACTAGCAGGGGACACAGACGTACAGCATGACTGAGTGCTAACCAGACCTGAGAATGTCTGCAGTGCCTCCTCTGGTAATTTTTTGATCGGTTGTTCAGTCTTTGATGAGCATATGGCATTTAGTGGAACATCATCGCTCGTTGTGTTGACGGTGGTAGATAACGTATTCGTCTCCGTAGTGGCATCACTGCCTAAAGTGTATTTATCCAGACTGACCTTTCTGAGAGACATTTTCCTCTCTAAAGATAGATTACTGACTAAAGGAGCTCTTTTAATAGATGGAACTCTCGGTAATGGGGACTCTTGTTCGTCGAAGGGAATATTGGCCTGAACCAATGGTTTGATTTCCGTTGGATTGTCATTGGATGAAAGAACATTGTCAGATGTAGGACTGTCTAACGCTGAATGACTGTCTGTTCTTGAAGATGAGAGTCTGTATAATGGGCTGCTGGCAACTGACGATGCATCCTGAGTGAAATATTCCGGGTTTGATAGCGCTGCGATTTCAGCAGATGAAGGTGGTGGTGGTAGATCCATCGAAAGAGTATTTGATGGTGAAGCTTTTTGAAATAAGATTTTGACGGGATTTGATTTGTTTTCCTTTTCACTCTCAAATGGAATTTCTGGGCAGATACCATTTACTGGAAGAGGCTTGTCGTCTTCTGCGTGTGTCTGAAATGAGCTCCTGCTGTTGTCTGTATTTACAGAATTTGTATGGTGTTTGCCAGCAGTTTTCTCCACTGGTGAACTTAAGGATTTGCTCTCAAATGACTGAACTTTAAGTTTGACAGATGTTCCCTGTTGTGGCTCACGAGCTTGATGGGTTTCCGTTTTCAGCGTCCCGTCCTCTGCCTCTGTGATCAAGTCCTTCATATTGTCAGACGTTCCAGATCCAATGTCTCCTCTTTGATGGTTGAGGTGAGCTTTCTCCAGCCAGTTCTCCACATATTCATGTGTTGAATTGCTACAGCCCAGAACAGGCTGTGTGCTGCTTGGATCACTGTTTCCTGTCATTTTCTCCGTATGCATTGACGTCTGCCTCATCAGTACTGCCCGTGGTTGGCTCAGCTCAGAGGAAGAGAGAACCGTCCTGCTTGTTTCAAACAAAACTTCTTCATCCTTGTAACCATTTGATGCTGATGCTACGTTTTCACCAATATTTCCGGTATCATCAGGCAAGCTGTTGTTTGAGACACTTCCAACGCCATTTTTCAATGCTCTGTTTTTAGGATTTTTCAAGGTTTTTGCTGATTTTGATTTATTTCCATAAATTCTCTTTATGAATCCAGCACTAGAGAAAGCTTTTGCTTTCTTCTGGCTCCCAGGTGCATTTGCAGGACTCTTGTTTTGTCTTTTGCCTGGTGTCGTTATCCGTCGAACCTGTTTGCTCATGACTTTCTGATTTGAGGACACTCGTTTGTGCTTACCGGCGTCTCCCTGGTTGATCTTTACTTGACCTTTTGTGAACTTCTGGAGCTGTTGCTGTGCATTTGCAGTTTTTTTCACAGCATTTTTCTGCGGGGGAGACTTTATATCCGATGCTACTGACATGCTCTCAGTCCTCCAGATGCTAATGGATTCGGAGGCAGTCGAGGGTCGACACTGTTCTGGTTCAAACTCATTACTGCAGGAAAGTCGTCCGGTTTCTGAAGTGGCCGGCCTGCCGAAGGTAGTTTCAGAAGCAGACATATAGGGGACGCAGATGTTTGCGAGGAAATTGTCCTGACAGGTCTGCTGTTCATATATGTGTAAGACAGTTTCTGTGACCTCCTCTCCACTGGAGTCAATCTGTAAGACTTCACTCATCCCTTCCGATGTGAATCTATTTCTACTGTAGTGTTCGACGGAGCCGAGTCGCCTCGGTTTGGGAACCGGTCTGCTGCTGCTCTGCTTGACCACGCAATACTGCTCCGTCATGCTTCCATTTTCTGTTTCCTCTCTGAAGGAATAAGAGCCGACCATGTCTTCCTGAATCCCATTAGCCGTCACCGACTTGATGCTCTCTACAGACGCCTGCTTTCTGCTGATTTGTTTGTGTCCTGGGGATGGCGCTCTCCTTGGGAACACCACGTCTGTTTGGGTTTTGATTTCATCCTCTTCGTTACAGCTCTCGCTGAAAGCTTCGTTGCTGAGTGACGGTGGATCTTCATCATTGTCGTCTCTTGTTTTGTCCTTGTTGATGGCATTGTTAGAGGATTCAGCGGAACTTTGTAAATCCAATGAGGTTGAATTAGGTGAACAGATGCCCTCCATTGGCTCAGCGACCGACAGGCAGGTGGAGTTTAGCTGACTGGCAACACAAGAGCGAGTCAGGGTTGTCGTCCAATGGACCATTTCCTCTTCTTTAATCGTCAAGCGCACCCTCATCTCCACTGTCATGCTGCCATCCTGATTCACCCGAAAGGACTTCTCGATGTCGTCTTCGTTGGGCAGCGAGCAGGTCCGCCCCTCCGCTCCATCGCTGAGGTCGTTGTCTTCCTCCGTTTCTGCAACCGACTCCAGCATGCGGCCGGACTCCAGCTCAGCTGAATTAGTGGGATTGCTGGGAACACCATACGAACGTCCAGCGATGGTGTTATGAATCTGATCCACGATGTATCGCTCAGACGATGGAGAAAAAGTCCTAATGTCTGAAGTGTACGACAGCGACTTCTTTTTTCCTTTTGGGTTTGTCAAAATATCCAATCAGGTGCAAAAAGAAAGTCGGGGAAAGGAAAAAAAATGGTCCAAGAATTGCAGGCAGAAGTTGAGAGACGGCGGTCCAAAACACACGTCCAGAAAACATGGAAGAAAAAAAGAGGAAAAGAACAGTTACAAATGCAGTCCAGCGCTTTCCTCTCGTTGAGCAGCCATGCAAACGGTGCATGTAGGTCATCAGCAGTATTATATACAATAGCTTTACCTCAGCACTTTCCCAAGGTTTATCCGCTGAGAGCTGCTTTGTATTAGTCATAATGATACAGGTCGACTGGACAGACGCTGTCTGTGAAGTCTTCCAAAGAACTTGACATGTAGAAGAACTTACGGTTCAGAGACTTGGCTCGTCTTGTGTTCCGCCGCGCTGGTGCTGCTTTCTGAGCTCTGTAGTTTGCAGGCTTGAAAGGTTCTCTGCCTGCAGCCACCACAGTGCCCGAGCACAAAATCAAACCTGGGAGACCATCAACCTGCAGCACATCGAAATATAGACAACAGTTAGTTAAAATTAAGAACAGCGATTTCCATCTTGAAATTTTGCTATGAACTGAAATTTCCCGAAACCCTGACTTGAATAAAGTAATTCTAAAAGGCGGTTTGATGGGTGGATGTATTGTCAAGAAATTAATTCAAAAACAAGTGTGACGTGGATGACCAGTTTAAATTATTGTTTTTTAGTATCAGCAATAAAGATAAAGCATTGAATCATCAACAGATTCATGACCTAAAGCCTCACAGTGCAGCATCCCAGAAGGCCTTTCTGGGTATTAGAGTAAGTTGTGAGGAGCCAAAGAAGCTTAAGACTTTCTTTCCTCATTTGAGGGTGTTTGAGGGCATCATAAGTCAGTCTTTTCTGAACCAATCACGGTAAATGTGACTTTGCAAAAAATGAAAGAGATTTTTAAAACTTTACCAAGCTAGTGTGACATAGTTTTTTTCTCAAAGAACATGAAGTACTGTTCACTCACACGTTTGCCGTCAGGAGTGTGTAGTTTCACCACACGGAACTGCATCAGCTCTGAGATATATTCCAGGATGGACTCATAGCTGGGTGTGATCTTCTTATGAAGCACCACAGTCTGCTTTATCGCAGGTTCTCCGTTGCAAAAAACCAGAAGCCTTTTTGGTGAGCGCAAAACCGCCGGCTGTTTTTTGTGAATACTCCGTCCGGGAAAGAGCCTGGCCTGCTGCACCGTCTGACGACGGGAACTCACGGGTCTGGCGTGGTACCAGGGAGGCAGCTTTTTCCTGGCCAGGGCCAGATTGATGGGTTTTACTTTACGTCTGTCCGAGCAGATGTAGGATTTTCCATCCTCGAGTTCATCCAGAGAGCTGATGGCGTGGATCCCGTGCGGCGTCGTGATGTTCCTTACTCCGAACGCAAGGGGGACCTTTTTAGAAAGGCTGTCAAGAAGGGCGTCGAAGGTTTTGAAGGTGCGGTTATTGATGACGAGGCGCAGGCCATTGAACTGAGGGTCCCCGCTTTTGTAGAAGCAGACCCGCTTGGACAGGATTGGGTCGCCTATGCTTGGGTGGCGTAGCGTCCCAAAGGTGTGGCCGCTCCCGGACGACTGGTCAGGAGGAATCCTCCGAAGCCCCATCCCATTCATCACTGCTGGATGGCTACAGTGGAGGAAAAAGGTTTAAAAGATATTTACTTTAGGCAAGAACAGCAGTGTCTTTATGTCTAACAAAACAGTTTATGATGAGAGTAAGGTGTACATTTGAAATTAAAACCCTTCAGTTTTGGTAAAAAAATTTAAAAAAGCAGAGTTCAGCACAAGTATTGGACCAAGTCTGAGAATCAAAACCGTCCTGTGATTGAAATTCCATTACAGGCGTGTTTGAACCTCGTTGGCCTTTTGCTCTTGTTTACACGGAGGGTCAGCTTAACACACCAGCGCCGTGAGAGCTCGCTCAACAAAACCTACATCACAAATATGAATATATCTTAAGAGCCGAGTGTCGCCTGAAAAACATATGCTGTTTACCTTGTGAGCCATCAGGTGACCTGACGTGTGGGAAAGCAGTCACCTGCTCAGTATCACCGCTTGATTAATTACCCGGGTTTTAACAACTTAGCAGCGCACAACAAGTGATACCGAAGTGTTTGCCAGAATATTCGCTGATGCCTGAATCTCATCTGTTAAACGTGTTTGGCTACAGGAATAGATTTGTCTCACATTTTTGAAGCGTTCCACGATCAAATTAAGACATTATGTTACAGTTTAGTTCTTCCAGTATTTTATAATTAACAGTCTGAAAGACTACAGCAAATTTCACCTGAAAAATGAAGTTAAGAGGTTCAGAAAAGGAAACAGCAAAAGAGATGCTTCATTAAATTTCGTCAAATGTTTCTATTTTTTTAATTCAAAGATAGAAACAGGTCAATACAGGTTATATTTTGAGATGGTCATAGTTAGAGCAACATTTCTGCTTTGTCTGCATTTGTAAAACTACAGTTTCCTCAGCAAATTAATTAACAAGTCAGTAAGGTCAAATGGTTCAGTTGAAGTTCACACATATCCACAGAGTCAGACCATATTCCTGCAGGTAAAGCTTCGGCTGCAGCTGCTCCCCGTCAGCAACACGCCTGCAGGACTTCAAAGAACAACTCACCCTCTTTGGCATCAGGAAACTCCCAAATGTAGTGAAATAAAAAAAAAAATCCATGAAGCGTTATCCCGTGCTCGTCGCCATGACTGCTGGAGAGCGAACTGCACAGCAACAGTATATTTCAGGAGGCTCCATCGTGCTTAATTTGCTTAATCTTTGCTCAGGGTTAATCTCCACTGCAGGTGCATTGCTTGGAAATCCTCTTCAGGAAGGTGTGTCACACAGATGCATGCAGGCCAGCCGTAGTAGGGTGAAGATTTCAGAATGCTTTTCAAGTACATTTTCTTTTCTGTTAAAATCGGGTGTAAATACCTTTTTTAATGTGTTTTAATCTGGGAAAAACACCAGCGGAAATGAATAATCCTTTTGCAGGATTATTCTGAAATTTAACCTATTGCTGAAATTTAACCCATTCCAAAAACCTTCCTAGTTTTGTTTCATCCTCTCTTTCTGTCACGAAGAACAAACTCAACTATTTGACGAGTGTTTTGTTTACCGGGGATCGCAGCAGATGGTGAACTGGCACTCACTTATAGTGTTCGTGCTGGATTGTAATCTCATTGAGGGCTTCTTAAGGTAATAAGGATTAAGGGGCTGTCCATTATCAGGACCCTCAGAGGGGAGTACTTGTTTTCATTCACCTTTTTGGATACAAATTAAGAGGAATCAGATTACCTTTTTATTTATATCAGCGATTAGTTTGGTCCTTGTGCATTTGCTTGAACTCTTTGCAATCGATGTAGTTTTTCAATGAGAGTTAAAAATAAAGTTCCTATAACAGCAAACCGAATCTTTTTTGGTTCCATAAATATAAATCAAGGTGTCACAACACAGTGCATGAGGTGCGATCAAGTTTACAAGGGTCGTGGATTCAGTAGATTAGTTTGAATCGTATTACTGGGGCGTTAGCCGCTCGCATATATCCTCCACCGTGAACTATCATGAGTTACATAACAGGCACCGAAACTGGACTGAAGTCAGTCTATTTCCGTAGTGAAAGGGATTATTGATGAGGGATGACTTCATTCCACAGTAACCCTGGGGCTGAAGCGAAGGAGTCACAGGAGTGTACAAAACTTATCGGGTTTCAGCCCCGTATGAAAGGACAGAGCGACGGCGCTCGTGCCGCCGGACTGTTTAGTTTACTGCCGCAAATATATCTCAGGTGTGTGCGAAACGGACGATATGAGCCGTAGGAAAGAATTCCTGGTGAGCCCGACCAGACAGGGATTCTGGAATGCGGCGGGAGGCTCCCATGATCCGAGGCCCTCGACCTGTTCCCAAAACAACAGCCTGCACAAAAATGTGAAAAATCCACGAAAGGAAGCGGGGAGGAGGGGGGAAGGGGAGGGGGTGCAGGGAACAATGGAGGAAGCCCTCTGCGTAAACAGGTAGGCCCGAAGCCTGCATGCCCCTCATTCCAGACCCTCAGCTGCAAAGATAAGAGAAGCAAATGTTGAAGAACGGCGGGTCCGAGAGAGAGAGCGGCGGCGCAGATCCCCAATCTGCGCTCACTGGCTTTGACAGGTAGAAGCAGCACATGTCTGAAGCCGTCACCTAACCTTTCACGACACCGAATTACCACAAACCAGCTGCCGCCGATGCGAATGAACGCCGTTATTTTTCCTCCGCATGATTACACGTGAAATCACACGCCGCCGCGGCCAAGATATTTGCCTCCGCGTTCCGCCTGTATTGCCACCCCGGCCACGCTCTATTTTTAAAAACCCCATGCGCCTATACTGCAACTAATTGGCGCCAAGTTAGATTCAAACCTATGCTGTTAATGGGAAAAAATGTGTGATATGTTTTGGCCCTCGTCCCTCTTTCTATATTCGTCGCCGCGTCCTCCGTGCAGCTGCTCCTCCAGATCTGTCTCCCCGCGTTACCATCAAACACCTCTCGTCAGGCCGCGGATCGCCTCAGTTCAAGGGGCAAAAGAGTGTGCCGTGACACCAGCCTGCTGTGATGTAAAGTTTGTGGAAAATGAAACGGGGCAGCTCGGTTTTTTGGGCCCTATGAAGGGTCGGAATTCCTCGCATTGCAGCTGTCAGGAATTCAATTAAAAGGCCATCCAGCTGCACCGCCAGAGAAAACACTTTAGAGCGTTAATAAAGGTCGGGGCAGCCGAGCTCTCGTGAACTCTTCCTCGCACCTCTCGGTCAAATCTTCGATATGCCAAATAATGTTGACGAATTCCACTTTTCCTCTGGGGGGGGGGGACGTTCAGATTGAAAAATGTGGCTTGGCAGAGGTTGAGACGAAAAATACGCTCTCGGCTCAAAAGTTCATTCAAGCTGCACGATGTTACATCTTTTTTTTTTTCCACCTCTTCACTTCCAGTGGAATTCCCAGATTTTGAATGAATCGCTGCCAAAACAGGACTCCTAAGGTCACTCCGCCGCCCCCCCCCCCAATCCCAAACCCATTGCACAGCAGTCAGAAGTCCCCACCCTGTCCATTTTGAGCCTCCACATCAGCTGTGCCAAGCTTTTAATCTGCCTGGTGACATCCCAGTGTTTCCTGCATGGGACAGAGGGAGAGATAAGCACGCTCCGCCGCGCCGTAAATCACTCCGCACTCCCTCTCGTCTACTGATATCGCCATTATTCAATTAGGACGCGCTCGAACTGACCGCGGTTCTCGGCAGTCTCAATTAGAGGCACGGGGCGGCTGTTTGCACGTTATTTCAACGCTCCTAATATGTTTTTTCTCTCAATAAAAAACTAAATAAAACATGGTTTTCACAGTGAATACTTTGCATTTTCAGGCAGAGACAGAAACATGCTGATCACAGCATTTTATCAATGAATCATTTTAAGCTTCAATCTCTGATGCTAAATTATAAACAACGGCTGTCGGGAAGCAGACTTAATCCAGACTTTTTGTGATTTTACTTCACCTCCTTGCAAAGTTTTCCATAATAAAGTAGTCCTGATGAAGCATAAGCCTTTAAATATAGAGGACAGTGGTTAAATTGACTGACCAGGCTATGTTGGAAATCTCAGGAAGTAGAGGGGGGAGCGACGCACTTCCTTAGTAAAACACAAAGTCGTCTGCTGAAGTATTTTTATTATAAATCGGTCGATTTGCCGTTGCTGAAATTCTAGACTGAAAAAAATCAGTCATACAAAAATAAATGTTATATTATAAGTTAATTAATCCTTTGATTAAAGACTGTAAATGGAAGTTGAAATACGATGAGGGATCAGGAGGTGTGTGTAAAGTGTGTGTCTTTTCAGGGTGTGCAGATTAAGAGGATGCCGCATATCATCGAGCAAGCCTCTCCACAGAAATATAAATACCGATATGCTCAGAATGCAGACTATTATTCTCCGGGGGGCGGCGGCGGGCCGGGACCCCTCCACCAAAGGGCTCAAAACCACATGGCTGTTAGCTTTGGAGGGTCCGGGCCCAGGGCCAGTCCGCTGACGGGACGACCTGGCTGCGGCCGTCCCAGATAGCGGGGCCGGGGCGAGGAGTGATTTATCCGTCCGCGCTCGCATTGGACAACCTTCCTCTGATTAAGGGTCGGCCGCCGAGGGCGAGACAGGCGGCCTCCCGCTCTGAGACGCTGGCATCCTGAGCGCCGCTCAAATGGACTTTCCAGACGCTGCGAGCGGCACATGCGCCGCTCCGCGCGCCTACGGCGGCCACACACACACCGATACCAGTAGGCACATACACAGGAATGTGCACGTAGCCAATCCTTCTGCCCTTCTGCCCCCTCCTCTCTCTCTCCCTCTCTCTCTCTTTTATTCAGGCTTCACGTTCAGACCCAGCGAGTCTGTCTTGATTTTCTCTCAGCCTGACGACGAGCGGATGTGACTTGCTGATCTGACTCGTCCGCCGTCTGACTCGTCCCTCTGGACGGTTCATCAGATTATCCGAGGGGTCAGGGTTCACCTGTCGGTCACTTCCTTCACCGCTCTCAGTGGAGATGCTGTCTGTAAAATGTGCCTGGAAGATGAATTCTCTCTCTGCGCCGTCAAACGATGACTCAGCAGATTCATCAGTGACGCGATGATTAGTTTCTCCATGAGACAAAAACAGAACTGACAATAATCTGTGTGGTTCTGTGGAATTATAGGCAGCTGAGTTTGTTTCCCTGTTCTTCTTCCTTTCTGTTGCGTAAGGGCAGGACACACACACACACACACACACACACACACACTGGTCAGATCACCAGTCCATCACACACACACTGATAATAACCACGCACAGTCACATTCACAACTACGGGCTTGCAAGAGGAAACTGGCAAAGATTAATCTCTTAAATTGTGATTAATCACAGGATTAGGGTTCGGGTTAGCAGTCAGCTTAAAGAAAAGAAATAAGAGAGAAAACTCATTTTGCTGTCTCTGAGACTTTATTGTTTTCTTCATCCCTGTGACGTCCAGGTGAAATATGAGGATCAGAGTCTCCATCTGATGCTTGAAGATGTTACAGACGTCCTCCTGTGGCGTCTACGTTCTGGACTGTTAAACACCGAAAGAGAAAGTGGGACTGGCCTTCCCTTGAGCACCTCAACTTCAAAAGGTTGGACGGTTCAAATTCCACATTTGTGAGTGTTTTCTGATGTGAAACTGCTCCACTTATTCTAAAAGATTCAGATAAAGACATTTTCATGCATTAAATTGGTGATTTTGTGTGTTAATTACAAGTTAACCAATGATGTGATTAATCACAATTAACTATGGTCAGCGTTGCAATTAATTAGTTAATTTTTTTTTTGTAACATTAGTAGTTTGAACTGTGGATGTTCCATTTTACACAGTAACTAGTGAAATGTTCCCGTTTGCTTCATTCACATTCAGATAGAGCAGCTGCAGCTTGTTGCCACGGGGCTCATTTACAGTCACATTCTTGACTTAAAGCTTCATTTCACATGTTTTCATTCAGCTTGAGCACATATTAGTTTGCATCTCAAACTTTTCAACCAAAACGGAGTTTTAACCGTTTGTGACGCGTGAGAGCAGAATTTCACACAACACATGGACAGATAGCAGCTGCAGAGGGAAACCGTCCGTGATTATCGGCGCAGATTAAAATCTGAACAATACACCGCAGCAACAATCGCTCGCTTGTCCGTATTTTTATGACCGAGGGCTCCGTCTGATTTTCACAATCACGGAAACGGGACAAAACCAGGATGTGATGTCAGATGTAGAAAAAAAAAAATTATGCAATATTCGGATGATTTAGCGCCATCGACTGTTGGCGGATTCCTGCCGGGAGCCGCTCGTCCAGATGGCCCAAACTGTTCGGAGACACTAAAAAAAGAAAGTGATGCCATTTTATGCGGCAACTTTTAGCTGCACAAAAACACTGAGAGATCTCGTTTCTACACATCATCTTTTCAGTGTTAACTGTAAAGTCTGGCGTTCACGAGGACGTCAGTGCTCTCAGATCACGACATCTCACTGAGCCACTCGGTGGTGAAAGTGTCAGCCGAACTGTAGCTTAAAATACCGGCCTGTGCGTGACCACGGCAGGACTTGATCAGGGATTACCGGGCCACGTCACTTCACCTGGATCCATACGAGAATCGCAGCGGGCTCACGTGCGTTGACCTCTCCTCACCCTCACACATTTTCCACCAGCTCAACCACTTAGAGGAAGCTTTTGAGTGAAATTAGCACTCAAATAAACATTTATGTGTCTGCTTTTTTTTTTAATGTTTCTCCGCTGTATATCATGCTTGTGAGAGCATACTTTCCAACATCTCGAAGCTTTAAGCTTCTGTTTTGAGAATACCGATCTTACGCTGGTATTCGCAGTATATAAAACAAATGTTCTAAATCAGGGGCAGCCAGTGTGGTGCCTGCGGACATCTGGTCGCCCGCCGGGGCCTTGTGAGCAGTTCTGATCTAAATATAGTGATCAGCGCAAACATGATTTATTTTAAAGGTATTAAAGAGACTGCAGGGCGGCATATAGGTATTAATCCCATGAAAACATGTATCACTGTTGATACTAGTCGAACTGTGAGACGTCCCTTTAAATGACTTATAGTCCTCCATCACAATATACGCTCTATTGTAAATATAAGCTTTTGAATTTAGGAATGAAAATACTGACCAAACTATTGTGTGAAATTTTGAAAAACGGAAAGAATTAATGAAAGTACAATTTTAATAATAATAATAATAATAATAATAATAATAATAATAATAATAATAATGTTCTTATTAAAATCACATGAGCAAAAGATGTTAACATGAATTTTGATCTTCTATTTTTTTTACATCAGTACTGATGTAACAATTTAAAGTTACATATTTAGGTATTTAGGGCTTGGTTTGTGTTGATAGAGAAGAATAAAGGTTTTTTTTTGTTTTGTTTTTTCTAAAGTGAGACTATTTAAAGTCGCCCTCGTGGTTTTAAACCTGGGCTCCATGTAGTCTTGTACTCAGGTGCCTCCTGCTGGCGCCATCCGGTATTACACCTCAGCCCATGATCATTGTTCCACATGCAGAAGGCCTGACGTCATTTCAGGTGTTTTCTGTGTGTGTGTGTGTGTGTGTTTGTGTCGGGGTGTGTGTCGCAGACTGTTTCAGCCCCCAGCAGACGGAGGAACCCGCAGCCAGCTCCCGGGGAAGCTGGAAGTGGACTGTTTGCTTTTTTCTGTGGAAATCGTGTTTGATATTTGTTTGAAGTTCATAATCCAACAACATGAACACAAATACTCTTCCTGTGTGAGAGACAGCCTTCTGACTGATCGTGTCACTGAGAAAAGTCACTGTCTAGACATTGTTGTGCTCCACGTTAACTTTGCTTTATCGTTTATCTAAAAATATGATCCTGGAGCTCAGATTGAGAGAGTGCCGCGCAGACGGCCTCAGCTCTATTTATAACCAGATGTGCTGAATAATGCTGGAACTGAACAGCAAATATACTTAAAATATACACAAGGACAACATGTCAGCTGCTCACACACACACACACTCGTCACACACTCATCGCACACAATGAGACAACAGAGGCGGCTGACCCGGGTCACGGCACTCTGGCCCTCACCCTGCTTTATTTAGCCTTTATTCCTTATGTATTTGTATGTTTTTAGGAAGTCCTACCGGCGATTCCCAAAACGGGACGAGTGGTGTGATTTTCACAGAGCGCGGTTTCCTCCCGGACAGAGGATGTTCCCAGACAATCTTTCATGGACGAGGCAAACAGGAGTCGTCCGAGGGAGGAAGTGGGGACAGGTGCTCCGCACGAGACTCAGAGATGGACCGAAAACATCAGCAGACAATAGTCCGCATTTATCTTCATGTATACCAGCCTCCAGTTCCTTTTTTCCTTTTTTTTTTCCCCCTTGATGTGAAATATCTGAACCTTTCTGTTTTAAGACATTTGAATTTCATCTGTTTTATACAGATTCACTACAAATTACTACAAATTAATTCCGACCTTTCACATTTTTTATTCTCTTTTTAACAGTTAGTCAACAAACTGAAACACTTACGCTGTTTAATTTCGGTAGATTGTATGTGCTTCCTGATGCATTGATCATTCTGCTGACTGGACACTGGCTCCGAACTGAGGTTAGTCACCAACAGCGTTGAGTCACGGTCCACTTCTCCTCAGCACGTTAACCATTGCTCGCTTTCCTCGCCTGCTTCCTAAAGGAGGGCGGTCCAGCGCCGAGAAGCCACCCGGAGAGGACGCCAGGCCCGAGGAGCGAGGCCAAAACCCCCGCCGGCACCTTTTAGCCTCCCAAAGAAAAACACGGCGGAGAGGAAGCTGACTGCTGATGCAGTCATCTTACACTCACTGGCCGCCTGGACGCGAGCTAAAAATTGTCCTGAATGCCACGAGGGGATTCAAACAAAAGAACGGAGAGTGCCGAGCTGATCAGGAGAGGCCTGGAGTCGATTCAGCTCCCTGAGTCAATTCCTGACTGTGAAACAAATGTGCCAGCCTGCTTGAAAAATGTTCCCTGGCACCGAACCAGCGCTCTATAATCACTCCTATCCGTCCAAGCTTCTGTTTGTTTTACTGAAATCGTTTTTGTGCTGCGGACACTTCAGATCATATCTGCTCGTTTCTTTCTTTCTTTTCTCTGCGTTGCTCATTTGTCACTGTTATATTTGACTGTTGCATGTAGCCGCAGCACCACCGGAAACAGAACCGTCCTGCATTTCAATGAGACCAAGCTGCCAAACTTCAGTAGAATTTCATTAGAAATTAATTTAAATGTGAATCACAATCTTCAGAAAATGTGTGATTTTGTCGTATTTTGGGTGTCGTGTTCATTTCCAGTGTTTTCTATTATCCTTGTGTTAAATGTTTTTCATTTTTGGATGAATAAATATGAAAACTTGAGTTATATTTATGAAGTCAACTAGATACTGTGTGCAAAAAGTAAGCTTTTCATAATGTAAATTCAAACGTACACCACAGCACATCAATAAAACAGTGATGTTTCCCACAAAGACAGAAAACGTGTTGCACCAAACTGTTTCACCTTCTAATAATGCGGCGCCTTAAAAATACTTCAAAGCTCATTTGTGAAAATTCCGTGTGAATTTTGAGTCAGCAGTCGACGTCGTGTCATTAAAAAAAAAAAAGAAAAAGAAAAAGAAAAAGAAAAAAGTGTGGCTACCTGTTCAACGTAACAGTTCACACCACAGAGCTTATTTTTATCTGTGCACGTGTGAACGGCAGAGAGCGAGAGACGCACAGAAATCGGCGTCGGAATCGGTAGAAAAATAAACTATTGAGTCACGGCATTGAGCAGAGATCGACTGTATCTGTGGAACTATATATAGTGGGAGCACAACTGGACGGTGGTGTGACAGGCAGAGACCATAAAAGCGATCAGGCCAGAGAGGAACAGCATATGCCTGGGATTATGAGCAACCAGCTCTGCTTTAGAGCGGGACACACACACACACACACACACACACACACACACACACACACCCTCTCCTGCAGCTGTCTCACATGCTGCATTCACAATCTACTATCAATGACTTAATCAGTTTGGGCCCTCGCTCTGAAACCAAACACACTGGACAGATTCACCTTTCAGCCACTGATCAGTTTATTACTCCATGATACAACTGGAGAAATAGTTAAATACTTCCTTTATGAATCTATATTTGTACATAAAAAGTCTAACCGAGGTGAAAATGACTGGAAACGAAGAGATATTCAAGTTTGTTGAGCTTGAGTGTGTCCGTGTGTGTGTGTGTTATAACAGTTCAAATTTTCATGCATCAGCGCGTCATTATCTGTAAGGTGTTATCTGTTTCACCGTTAATCAAACATCTATCCATTATAGCTGATTTATGAACCATAAACAAAATGTTTGGCAGCTGATGAAAGTTAGGTCAGAGGTCAGAGAAACCTCTGAAGCTTCTATTATTAGACTATTTAAATGGGATTTCCTGAATATTTATCATATCGAATTGTGGGATTACTCTTAAAAGTGTCTCAAAATACTACTCAAGTACAGTAGAATGATTGTTTTTCTTGAGTTGCATCTTGAATCTACTGCGATGTTATTGTTCTGCGATGAATCACCATGCTGGTAATACATGGATTTTGGATGTAGCGCTGTGGAGCCGACTCAGCATGGAAGACGTTTCCCTCAGCCTCAGAACCCAAACTAACAAAATAAGGTCTCATCTTACTGTATCAGTGATGTTGTTCATTTATATGGCACTTCATTTGCACTTTTCGCCCCACAGTGAGATTATAGAGTCTGGACTTGAGAAGCCTTTCTGTGGAAAATTTACTTTTCCTTGAGGTTTTCTGATTTCCACAAAAGAAATGCATTTTGGGTTTTGGAAGCGCCATTTCATCAATCCCCTTTTCATCATTTCATACAGGAGCACCATATTCCCTCTGAAATAAACTTTTTACCGCCGGCACATGGGTTTCAGGAAGAGGCCTGCAACATGAGCTTGCTTTCTAAAGGTTAACAAACCGCCCGAGTGTGTGTTTTGTTGACTGACGACCAGTTCTGAACCATCCGAATTCCACTTGCATCCATAATGACGAACCAATTTGTCCTGCCTTTTGATTCGCTCCCCTGAGTGCTTTAAGGTCACGGGAGACATATTAATTATGGGTAATCACACTTGCACCTGGATTGAGTTTGTGGGTGGCTGCCGTGTTTGTTGTGTGTGTGATTTTTATCTCGGTGTTTATTCAGGACGTTCGTGCTGCTCTGTATTGACTCTGAACTCTCCTGATGAACTTTACTGTGTTTGCTGCCGACAGCTGATCTTGTGGGTTTGTTGTATTAAATTGCAGCTGACTTTGTGGGTAAATGAGGCGACTGTGTTTGTCAGCGCGCGCGCGTGTGTGTGTGTGTGTTTGTGAAAGGCAGCTACCTGAGATGAGATTAGGGCAGTGCCATGATTAAGTGCCGCTGTGTTAATGTAGCCGGCGGTGCTGCTGTAATCTCTGAGTGGCTCTCTGCAGACTGCTGGCAGCAGAGCCCCAGGACACACACACACCCTGACACACACACACACACACACACACACACACGCACAAGCACAAGCACACACAGATGAACACTGCTGGAGCAGCAAGAACACCATGAAAGCTCTGACTTCCTGAGCTCCCTCTGCTCCGACCACATTTCTCACCTGGAAACATTCTGACTCGGAGAAACATCTCAGCTGTAAATATCACACAAAAAAATGCAGATATTTAAGGGAATGCATGTTATCTTCAGCATAAGCGTAAGAATCTGAGCTATACTGTGTAAAATGAGTCGCTCATGAGGTTGTTTTCTGCACAAGCTTGTATTATTTACATCCATGTGATGATAAAAGACACATTTGCACAATTTTTAAAATAAATTGGACTTTAGATATTTATTGCATCTGCGGTTTAGAGTTCTGGATGTTTCTACACAATATACAATAATATGAAACACAAGATTTTAATTCACATAAAATATGAGATACATATTATAAAGAATGCAAAATCTATGGAAGTATTAAACACAGAAAATACACATTTTTACTGTGTGTGGTGCATTTCTAAATTTTTAAATAAATGATTTTGGATTGTAACACTGTAAACAACTTTAGTTTTTTTATTATATTTTACTACCCTGGTGTTTTACTCTTGTACTATGGTTCTAAATACAGTAACACTAATATACATTTACTTTCGAACTTACTGATTAGATTTTTAGTTACTTCAGTTATTTGTATTGAACCACTCCGAGCTGCATTATATCATCTGAAAATTGAAAATTTCAGTTTTGTTGCATCATTTCTATAGTTTCCTCAGAAATGTCTGAATCTAAACTATTTAAACACTGCCCGGTGGCAAATTTACTGCTGTCTTTGAAAGTTAATCAAAACACAGCCGATGGTTTTAATAAGAAACGTGCCAGACGGATCCATTAGGAACATTTTCAAATGCCTCCGCGGTTTGTTATCTGACACTTTCCCCCCGTCGGGACGTTCCCCTCGTTGGGCTCTTCCTCGTCGGCCGGCCTGGTGGAGATGGTATCGCAGGTGACGTGGGGGGTCTGCCGTGCAGGTGACGCTCCCACCCACCCTGACCAGGCCCTGGGGGGGATCGAGGCCTGAGCCTGTTGTTATGCGGCCATTAGCCGGAACAACAGGGAGGATAAACCCGCCACTCAGCCTCAGACTGGATTCAGACACGTCCACGGCCGTTACCGCACGGCTCGGAGGCGAACGAGCGTCCAAACACGCCACGGCGCCTTCCACTGAGCAGACGGCGCTTATTTAGATCACAAAGAAAGTCAAAACGTAGGTTGAAGTGGGGGGACCGGAGCTGTTTGGGCTCACCGGAGACGATTTAAAAGAGGTGACACCATGAAATATGAGCGTGGGAAGAACCGCCAGTATTTACCTCCCGGTCCGACGTCTACTTCTATATTAGAGAACATTTTAAAACATCCAGCGTGAACAAAGCCCATGAATATATACACCTCTGGAGCATGTTTCCTCTGAAGAGCTAAAAATGGTTGGAGAGGTCAGGGTGATTGACCCCTCAGAAAAGAACCTCTTCCTTTTAAAATACGCAAACTTCTATTTATAAAACAGGACTCTTTCTGAGTTATAAATACATGAAAAATTAGCCTCAGCGTTTATTAGAAAGATTTCTACCTACAAGCTTTGATTACTGTGAGAGTAACATGAGGGATAAAACCCAGAGTCATTGTTTGGTTAATATGGACACTGGAGGATGACTTTTCTTGTTCCTTTGTTTAAATACACTAAATTAGGCGTCACCATTGTTCCTGAGGTGTAGCAATTTAAAATTACCTTGCATTAATCAGAAGACACTAAATCATTTGCAGCCAGGATGTCCGGAGCATTAACCGTGCTCCCGTGCCGCGAAAACAAGGCGCCGTGCGAAGCGCAGACACTGAGATTACCTCCAGCCCGTCCGGGTCAGGAAGCCGGGTCACGGACCTTCGCCGCCCCGCTTCCAGGTGAGCGGCCGGGAGCCCATTCAGCTCAAAAACAAGCCCGGGCCTCATGAAGCAGAGCAAAACACTGGATGACCCGGGAAGAAGAAGAAGCTACATGGAAAAACCCTCAGAATGTGGATTTCACTTTAAAAAACAAATATATGTGTCACCTGGGAACACCAAAGTGAAGATATTGAGTGAAGTGTTCCTGGGAATATAAATAATGAGCATGCAACAAGAGACAATTTGCAAACATTTATTTTTCAAAAGTGCAAAAGTATAAAAAAAAAACACCTTCATTTTATACATAAACTGTAAAATAGTGACTGTACACTACTTATTATCACAAAAAACAATTCATATTCCTGCAAGAAGAGAAATGTTAAAACCAGTGTTCATATCAAAATATCCTATGGCTTTATTCTCCGCTCTTCCACACATACAGTACAAAGTCTTTAAAGCTGCATTAAAAAAATCTGAGGAGCACCCTGTGTCTGTAGTGAGAAGGAGAAACAGAAACGAACGCCGAGCTGAAGCGCAGCCGCACGGGTCTGGGGTCAGACCGCGGGTCCTTGCAGCCGGGCGGGAGGTTAGGAGTTGTTGTAGCTACAGTAATACACAGCTGTGCTGGCGTCTGACAGCACCGACGATATGAGGCTGTCTGGTCCCTGCATGCCACCCTCGTGTGGCCCGAACGGCAAGCCCGTCATCTCCACGCGCCCCGCCGCCGCCGCCGCCGCCGAGGAGGAGGAGGAGGAGCTGAGGTACTGCTCGAACTCGCTGCGGTCCACCTCGGCCAGCAGCTCGGAGTGGTGCATCTGCTCCACGCCGTCCGCCGGGTGGGGGTGGGCGTCGGGCGGCGGGGAGAGCTGCCCGGCGCCGCCGGGGTGCCGCTTCGGGAGGCTGCAGTGCTGGGTGTAGTACATGGCCAGGGGGTTGGGGCATCCCATGTAGGAGGGGGGCTGAGGGGGGGGCGGCGGCGGCTGCTGCTCGGGGTGTCGGTGCAGGACGGCGTTGCTGCTGCTGTGGTGGTGGTGGTGGTGGCTGCCGAGCGGGTCCTGGGGCTGGTACTCGGGGGCCTGGGGGTGGTACGGGTACGGAGGCATCATGTGGCACTCCTCCTGAGAATGCGGAGGGAAGAACATGGAGTCTGACTCCACGGCGTCCAGGGGGGAGGTGTCGGGCGTCGGGAGGCTGTAGGACTCATACGAGGGGCCGCCGACGGCCGGAGCATCCCTGTAGTGGCCGAGCGGCTGCGCCGGGACCTGGAAGCCGTGCTCGTGGTAGCCCAGGCCCAGACTGTCCACGGGCAGGGCCTGGTGATCCCCGACGCCGTGGACCAGGAAGCCAGAGTCCAGCCTCTTAATCCTCTTCACCTGCTTCCTCCGCCGGGGCCGGTACTTGTAGTTGGGGTGATCCTGCATGTGCTGAACCCGCAGCCGCTCGGCCTCCTCCACAAAGGGCTGCTTCTCCGTGACAGGAAGGGCTTTCCACGATTTCCCTGCAGGTCAAGAGGAGAGCGCACATCAGCGATATGTCAGCAGATACCCAACGCAGCACACCAAAATAGCCTGTTGCCATTTCAAGGGGCAGGAACAGGTTTTGGAGGTTACATCTGCAGGCGGGGTAACTTTTAAAAAGATGTACCAGCAATCCCAACGATTCAGATGCGTTAATAACAAGTTAATAAAACTCATTCTATGTTGAAATAGCACTTAATTATTAAGAGAGTGCTGAAAAATTATGGTAATAATAAAAATGAATAATTTTCCAGATAAGATTCTTTTTTTTTTTTTTTTTTTAAAGTGTGTGTTGTACTCACCCAGCATTTTGCTGAGCTCCGCGTTGTGCAGGTCCGGGTTCTGCTGCGCCAGCCTCTTGCGTTCATCCTTGGCCCAGACCATGAAGGCGTTCATCGGCCGGCGGATGCGCGGCTCGCTCTTCCCGCGGCTCTGGCCGCCGGAGCCGGACGCGCACGGCTCGCTCTTCACTTTGGCGTCCCCGAGGGGACTGAGGGGGTCGGCCCACTGGCAGTGTCCCATTCCAGGCATCATGACTGACATCGCGCACCTTGCCTGGGTCTGATCGTCGCTGGCGTAACCCGCATCGGGACTACTCATCTCTGTCCAGCTGGGGAGGGGGGGGGATTCGGAGAGCCACCGGTCAGCTCGCAGGAGGCGCGACGCGCGCACGACCACCGACTGCTTATCGATCAAATACAAAAAAAAAAAAAAAAAAAAAAAAAAAAGAGAAAAAAAGGAAAAAAAGAACAATATTACAAAAGAAACGCTTCACAGAAAATATTCTTTGCCGTTAGTTGAAAAACAATCAGCTGCATCCATCTGCTACTTCCAGGACTGAATGAGACCGACAACTCAGCACAGGCTGAGGACGCTCGTGCGCTATAAGCGCGCAGGCAGCCAATCACCACGCGGAGGGAGTGCCCGCTACTACAAAGGTGTAAAAAAGTTCAGGGCTCCCCGCCTCCCGGCCTTGTTTGGCGCGGTGAGCGCATCTGAAGGGAGAAACGGGGAGTAATTTCATAAGCGCTCATCTCAGAACCAGTTTAGGTCGATTTGGTGTTTTTGCAGCATGGAGAACATTTTCAACAAAGCATCCGATTTAAAAAAAAAAAAAAAAAAAAAAAAACAGTATAAACTTCAAATATTTCATCTACAAAAGCATTTACATTGTTTACAGACTGCAGTCATCACCTCTGCAATACACTTGATCATGTGTATTGGCTGAATCAGCCAAATCAAGTTTGCGCGTGAAGTGTGATTAATCCTCCAAACTTCTCTCGATTGAAGAGTTTCTCTGATTGCATCACGACGTGCGGGACAAAGGTTTTTGATTTGATGGGATTGGGGGTTCTGAATGCTGGAGCAGCCAGACTTCTGTCTGTGATGTTAATGAATCAAACGAACAGCTGATTGATTAAGTTTGCTCTCAGTCACGTGAGACATCCACGGGTTTGCCTTATTTTACAAGAAAGGCATTGCAAGCTACTTAGTGGGAGGCAGAATTAAAAAATAAATAGCAAAATGCAACTCTAAATATGGGTTAATGTCCTCTCCAAGTCATGACACTTTAAGTAAATTCACCTCATTAAGTTTATTGTGTATTTTAATAAAGTTTTAAACGTTTAAAATAGAAACATTTTTCCCTCCAGTTTTCCCTCCTTGAGGTGAAACATGAGTCACTGAGCTGCAGTCAGGCTTCTAAGGATTTGTGAGCTCATCCACTAGTCAAATATAAACTTTATTAACTCTCATGTAAAGCAGGTAAGCGACAGAACTGTGTGAGAGCGTGTTTCCTTTTTGGCGCATTGGGATCATGTAAGAGTGAAAAGGTTAACACAACCTGTTGCTTCTCAAATATCCAGCCTTGCTGTGTTTATGTAGGGCAGAATGAAGCCCCTGTTTGTGGCCAGAAATCCAAACATCAGCCGCGGGCCGCAGAGCTCCTTATCAGAGCCGGCAGACCCCAACCTGTCAGCCCCGTCTTTTCTCGGCCCGATCCCATCTCGCCGTGCTCGACGGTCTCTCCGACACGTCAAAAGCGGCTGACAGAAATATGAGAGATGCTTATGCAACCTTTCGGTGCCCCGAGCGGACACCAGCAGGGACTCCAGAGCACGCCGAGTGACCCTCTGGGGGTGGGCTGGAGGGTCCAGCATGGGACAGGATCTGGACCATAATACTGTCATCGTCTATTTTACCACTGATGACCTGATAGGGTTTTCCCCCCCCCTAAGAGAATGGAGAAAGAGGGACCCCGTGTGTGTTGTGTTTGCGTGTGTGTGTGTCTGTGAATGCGTGTGTTGACATGGGCGTGGATGCGAGCGCGCCCTGGTCGCCTCTGTGTGTGTGTGTGTGTGTGTGTGTGTGTGTGTGTGTGGGAGTGAAAAATCCTGGCGTTTGATGGGAGAAGTCATAAAGTCTGGAGTCGTAGCCACATTTCCTCTACAAGGTGAGGTTCAGAGTCAAGCCAGGGGAGGGGGGGGGGGGGGGACAAGCAGTGGTGACACGCCTCGTGCCCCCCCCCATCCCCCCCCTCAAACCTCCTCCTCCCTGCCATTCCTCCACCGACTCCCCCGCCCCGTGCCTGGGGAGTCTGGGGCTGGGTGGGGGCCAGGGCTCCCGACGCCAGCCTCTGGACTCCGCGCTCAGGGAGAGGTCACTTGGCTTGCTTACACAATGGCATTATCTCAGTTCCAGCCTCGGCTACTGCGGCGGTGAGCGCTTCCCGTCCCTCTGCAAGCACTTCCTGTCCTTGGCGTTAGCGGCACAAACTGTCCGCCTTCCGAATGCGAGTTCTGAAACGCGGCCGGGCCGCTGGTCGCCAGTCTCGCTGTATAAATGTCTGTGGGTGGCTTCCTTGGGAATTGCACAATGCGCTTGCTGGCTCCTTTGTGCCGCGCTGCGAGGCAGCGGTGTTAGTTTAAATCACAGCGACGGAAGGTATATATATGTTAGCACTCTGCGCTGATCCCCCGAGCCGCTGGAGCTGCTCCGGGCCCGGGCCGCACAAAGCCAAAACACTTCAGACAATACGCTGCTAAAGAGGTGCAAGTGCTTCAGGCATTCAGCTTCAGCCCTTAATTGATTTTTTTTTTCCTGCTCACTTAATTGTAACTGTTTTATTGATATTGTAGAACATCTGGTATTTCCCAGCTCTCCTCTTCATGACGTTTACACAGTTTCTTTTTATTTTAAATATCACTCATTTGTGCGCGACAACTTTACATAAATACACACGCACACAACGGCAGTCTTTTATTGGGTAAAATTGATTGTTTTAGTATCTTTAAAACTGTGTTCAGTTAGGCAAATCTCAGTTAAGCACAGTGACACACTGTCTTAACAACCCCTACCCAATAATATTACTGCTGCTACGACTCTCTTGGCTGTTTAAGCTGTGGAGGCCATAAACGGCCTTATCGCCTCATAAAGCCACATTAGCATTGAGTTGCACTCATGTCTCTGCTATCTGGAGAAAATGTGTCTGATGGAGAAGTCGCCTGAATCTCAGCCAGAAAAACATTACACAGAAATACTTCACGGTGTTCATGTATTCCGCTTTTAAGTATTGAAGTCACGTAACTGCTTAAGATCTGAAGGGAAGAGCAGATTTGGGTGATAATTGCCTGTGATTCTTTTCACATTGGTATACTGAATTTGAAACAGAAATAGCGGCGTCCGTGAACTGCAGTGAGTTGGGCTGCGTGTGTGTCGAAGACGGTAGAGGACGTCGAGTCACGGACCTTTTCTGAAAGCGTGCAGACATCTGTCAGTGTCAGCACCGACGCACCGATTGTTTGGATGGTGTGATTAGACTATGACTTCCTCCGACACCTGCCTCTGGAGAACGGGAGGTGTTTCAGGAAGGGGGGAAGAGTTTCAGGAGGAGATCACATCACAGGTGTGTGAGAGAGCGGAGGGGAGAGGAGTCTCGTCAGAGGGTGGTCCTGTTTATAGAAATTACACCTTTACTTGAAAATGAGTCATATCGCGTCGTCACTCAAGAAATAAAGCTCCCCGCTGTCAGCCTGTCAGTCCAACTCCGCAGGATCAGAATAATGCGTGAAAACTACTGTTTCACTTATTTATGAAATGTATTTAGTCGACTTTTCATAACCTGAAAATCACCCCGCAGGATTGCAGATCTGAGAGATCACCCACAGGCTAAAGTGGTTAAATTATGCTCGCATGCAGGATGTGAAAGTCGTCTTCGGCTCGTGTTTTTTCCAGAGGATGCAACGTAAGACCCTTTGGTCACAGAAATTGGGGACTTGAAATTCCCTCAAATTCTGCAAAAAGATAAAAAAAGAAAAAAAAAAACGTCACACTTTGCGAGACCGGCTCACGTGCTCACGCAGATGTTTTTACGTTCTTTTGGAGGTAGTATTGCTCTCCCCCCCCTCTCCATCCCTCAAGGGATTGCTGGGAAAGTTTCCTTGCCCGAGAGCACACACCCCAGCCCAGCAGAAAGGGTAGCACTGGGATGTTGTCCGCCGCAGACGAGCGGGGACACAGAGGAAGCCGTCTCCGCTCTTGTCTCATTGTTCCAGAGGCGTTAATCTGTCAGGGATCTGCTGGGAATCAGGTGGGAATCTACTCAGCGCCGCCGTATTTATTGGCCGCTTTCGCTCCACATTTAGCAAAGTGGGGCTTTTGGATATCTCCCGACCCCGACCCCTCCTGCAGCACCATCCTGCCGCCGCCTCGTAAAGATGCGCCGACGATAAAGCCGCTTCTTGTTTGTCCCGGCCGCCGGGCTTGGAGATGAGCGCATCCGCCTTATCTCCTCGTCTCGCCCTCGTTCCCTGCAGCTCTGGTCCAAGACAAACCTTAAATATGTCTTTAGTCATGCTAACACGAGGATGTTTAGAAACTCTTCACCACGAGTTGTGGTGACCTCAGGGTCTGCGCGCTGCCAGGGGTCGGCCAACAATAAAGCGGAAGCAACAAGTAAAATAATCAAAGTCTCTTTCCTGAGAACATCCATAGAGCTGCAGTTTCTCTCAGGCCGTTTAGAGGCGACAGCAATATGAAAATACCATATCTAACAGATGATGTTATAATGCAGACACCCATCGAGAAGGAGATGGAAGCTCAACATTTCTAAACTATTAAGAAAAGAAGAAAAAAAGCAACTATACTGATTGCTAATTTAAAGTAGAATGCACATTCTCATTTAAAATCTCTACAGCAGCTACCACTCCGTACTTAATTCCATCCCCTGAATGTTGGCTCAGCAATAGAAACACATAGTTGGCTCAGATACCATCAGTAAATCTTAATAAATGCAGTTGGAGACCCAGAACTGAAGCAGTGCAGCCTTATTTGTCTATTTTGTATGATATATACCAGCGCTAAATGATGCCTCTGTTTTAATTCCACCAGCTTATTGATCCACCTGCATGTACTCAGTAGCTAATGTAGCTAGCATGTAGCTAGCATCAGGCCACTCTTTCAGGGTAAAGTGATCTAATTTTTTTCTGTTTTCTCACTTCGGTACCCCAGCTCAACAGGGAGACTAAAAGCTATTTATAAAGTGTCTTGATTGACGGATGAATCATCATTAGTTAAGTAGGGGAAAGGGAAAACCCGGGTTTCCTCAGCGAAGCGAACAGGGGAGGTCAGCCACACTGACTCTTTCATCTCTTCACTTTTACTGGCCCGACCCAAACCCTCCCCGGCCGGCCGGCCGGCCGCTCATTGTCCTGACGGAGGCTAATTGAAACGAGTGTTTATCATTTTTATGACTTTATCCACGAAGACAGAGGTACGGTGGGCTTCCTGTTCTCCAGGTTTCTTGACAGAGCCGTCGCATTATTGGGGTCAAGCTCAGCTCCCATCTTGCCTCGGCATTGTTTCCAGTGGTGCTATGACCATTCCCAAACTGATAAGATATGTCTATTTTGGGTGTTTCTCATCTGTTTGTCCTTGACACATGAGTATGAGCCTGAAATAACTTTTTTTTAGTCGTTAGGAAGGGTTGAACTATTTCAGCTTCTTTAATAAACTCGATTTAGATTTCAAACTTTGAGATTATGCTGTGCAATAAGAAGCTCAGACCCAAATGTTGGACACAGTTTTCACCCTCAGACGAGATTTTTGCAGCAAAAAAAAGGAACCGCTTTGTAGCTGTTTCGGAACAAAACAATTATGTAGCATTCTGGAGCCACATTATTGTTTTCCTGACAGCCAGCAGCCACATAAATACCAGTCTGCACAACTTGACCTGCATTTGACCCCGTTGCCCACAGAAGTCCCCGATTTCATTCAATTTATTTTGTCTCAACATGAAGACAAAGAGATTTTGCTTTCATTCCCCGGGAAAACAAATCAGAATAATACGACGGCATTAAAAACGCTGCTTTCACGATGAGAGCCAACGCGTTAATTACTGCTTAAACTCCCCTCACCACCATTTTTTGGAAGCAGAGGGGACACAGTGAAGGCTTTGTACATGACAATCAGGGTGAGAATTGATCGCTCAAACACTCCCAATCCTTTCATGTGTGGCCTTTGCCTTGTTGAGGCGCTAAAGCGTCGCCGTAGAACAAAACGCTGATACCCCGAGGATGCTAACAGGACGCCATGTTGGTCCAAGGCGGCCGGCGCTGATCAATAATAGCGTGTGTCATCAGTGACATCGCAGCCGGGAGGAATCCGGATCAATAGAGGTGAGCAGGGACGCTTCAGAAGGAGATAAGAGACGAGCTCCTGATCTGTGGTGGCAGGGAGGTCACAAGACTCGTTCCATTTGGGGCTTTTGCTGCACAGATTTTCTTTGAAATTATGTTGTGGAGATTACAGAACAAATACTCCAAAACTTATAGCTGGAACTTCCTCACGCGTGCAGCAACTTCTCCTTTAATAGGTTTTGGTCAAAAGAGCCTCAAAACTTTTCGCCCACATCAACTTTGATCTTTCAACTTCCGTTAATGACGCAAGACGGTTTTCATAATCAAGCTCCCACCTGACGGGCTTTTTATCTCTGCAGACGCCGACGTTTCAGCTGAAACAGAGGCCGACGTCGACTGCAGAGTCCTGTGTTGTGTTAAAGCCAGAGAATTGGCTGAAGAATGCTCCCCGTGTTGTTTTCACACAGCTGTGGTTTTATGGAGGAAATGCACTGTGTGTGTGTGTGTGTGTGTGTGTGTGTGTGTGTGTGTGTGTGTGTGTGTGTGTGTGTGTGTGTGTGTGCTTCCTCCCTGCCTTGTTCCCTTTACACCAACGCTACACAGAAACACAAGCGCCGCTGATAGGAAGAGCCGATCCACCTTTAATCACATTCACACATATTTTCTGTCAGGCTGCTCCTTTGAGTTTGAAAAAAAAAAAAAAAATCCCAAACACACACACACACACACACCTGCCTGTCTCGATCGAGCCTCCCGTCAAATTAACATTCCATCATGCCAATTAACAATCACAAGACAGATGGATGGGTGTCACATTAACAATAGTGCAGGGAGAAATTAAAAAAAGGTGTGAAAACTTAACTTTCACCTTTTTATAAAAAAAAAAAAAAAAAATCTTTCTATTGAGAATGCTGATGTTCACATGTTAAAAACAACACATCAGTAAGATCAACGACAGTGAAATCTTCCCCCTGAAATCAGTCTATCAATACGTTATCTCACATATCTGGCCTATCTTACACTTCAAGGAGTTCCAGTGTTTGAATAAACCTCTCAGTGTCTGAGTTCACCTCATGGAGATTATCTCCTCGCTTCATTTACACACAATGGTGTGGTTCATCAATATCTACAAACTGATTACCGGAACCAGAGACGTCCTGCCGTCTCGATTTGCTGAATTCAACCTGAAGACTGGACTCTTTCTTATTGCAACACTTGAGTTTTCCCACGTACAAAACCAGGTTTGAAAGCCACAGGTGTGACACCTCAAAACATTTCTGTCTCTCCCATTTCCTCCTGAAGTTAATGATTTTCCCATCCTAATCATCTTTTTGCATTATTATATTTCCTTGTGCAGCAGAGTGAATTTCCTTGTGTGTGAATGATGATGGGCCTTGCTTCTCTTTTGGGGCTCAGTATTTGTTAAAATAGTGAATGTGTTTAATACAGACGCGAAGGATTTTTGATGTTTTTTACTTTATGTTTCATGTATGAACAATAGAACAATAAACCAACAACACACAGACTCAGACGGCATTGACAGTTGGATCAATACATTTTCTCTCTACGAAACTCTACAAAACTATCATTATTTTATGTTGAACAAAGCCAGTTCTTTGAAAAATATGTCATTCTGGTTGACAATGCTTCATTAAAATATGTTTAAAATGTCGGTATAGGGAGATTTAAATGCCCCTCTCTCGTCCAGCTGGGTTTTTGCTCAGAGCGTCTCTGAACCACAGCAGATCAGCTCTCCATGCCGCCCAGCACAACTTCCCCTTCTGCCGCATATCTCTCCTGCAATCATCTCTGAAAGGCATCACCCCTTCATCGCTGGAGCGATATGTTAAACACAAACAGTTGTAGAACCTGTGCTGTAAAAGTTCCTCATTCAAGCTCTGTTTAGTCGTCTCAAAGCTGTGGAAAATCAGACTCGCAGATATTTCAATCCAACAGAAGGAGCTTAAATTCCTTGTATTCCTGCTTGGCTCAGTGTGTAAAAGCTAAACATGATTTTTAAATCTTTCGTTTTTCTCTTCTATTTTGCCATTTCTTTATAATTTATTTTCTGGGATGAATCTATGATTTAGTTGCACTCTACACCTCAGATCACGTGTCCACAGTCTTATCTGGACTTGTACATGAAGAAAAACCCAGGAGAGCTCGGCACTGCCCCCTACAGTCAGGAAGACCGAATCACTTCACGGTTTTTCATAGATGCATATCATTTCATATCAAGCCAACTAGTTTGTTAGCATATAAAAAGTGAATCGCACAGTGTTTTGAAATTGAGTACACAGAATACAAGTGTCAGAATAGACAAAGAAAGCAAATGGTGCTCGCTTGAGGCTGCTGTCTTGACATTTTTTCACAATTAAATGTGTATTATTGGTATTTTTGTGAACACAATAATTGAAATTACTCGAATTACACCTTCATACATTACACTGTAAAAAAAATTCCGCAGAATTTACGGTAAAATACTGGCAGTTGTAGTTGCCAGAAATTCCCCGTAAAAATTACGGTAACCAAGTAGATGACTTTACGGTATAGTGACTGTAAATTTTGCAGTATAAAACTGTTATTTCTTTACAATAATCTCCTGTCAAAATTACAGTCTATCTCAGTAATAAACACAACACTTCAAAAATTAATTGAATTGTTCATTTCCCAAGCCACTTTGTCCTTTTCAGGGTCACAGGGGGCTCAAGCCAATCCCAGCTACTTCAGGCAAGGACAGGGTCACTGGACAGTTCACCAGTTTGTGGCAGGGCTGAAACACATTCACTGGGGGCAATTAACCTGGCATGCATGATTTTGGACTGCAGGAGGAAGCCAGAACACCCAGAGGGAACCCACACACACAGGGAGAACATGCAAACTCCACAGAGGCCTCAAGACCCTACCGGTATTTGAACCTGTAACCTTCTGGCTGTGAGGCAAGAGCATTAATCACTGCTCCACCGTGTTCTAGGATATGCTCATGAATTGTATGTGCTCAACTTGCGCTCCAAACAGTCAGTCGATAACATTAAATAACAACAGCTGATATTATGTCATTGTGAAATATTGTTTTTCTTTAAATCAGCCATATATGGACCACATGTTGAACATGTTTCTTCTGTAGAAATGACAGTGTACATCAGTGGTCGTCAATGAGATTTGGCTTCGGGCCACTGTTTTTTGGGCACTTGGAACGCAGGCCGGAGGTGGGGGTATGCGCGCGGACTGGACTGGGTGCGTGTACGGTCGCAGGCCCGGGGGGTGTGTGCGTGCGTGCGTGTGTGCCTGCTTGCGTGCACCCGTTGCAATCCAGTCGTGGGCCGGATTGGGCGGTTTGGCCCACGGGCCGCCATTTGACTATCACTGGTGCATAACATGATGAATGATTGACGGTTTTCTCCTGTAAGTTTAAACGTACACATCTGTGGAATCCGTGATTTATCCTGAATAATACTGCAGATTATAGACTTATTATCCATTTTTGTCTTCATGATATTTCCTCATAAATTTTACAATTCTTTGAAAAGATCACAGTAAAATTGTCTGTCTTTTATATATGGGAAAATTACAGTTATGCACTGTATCTTGATTTACAGAAATTCAGTGTATTTACGACGGAGATACACAATTTTGGAATTGACGGTGCTTTGCTGTTGCTGTTTGACAGTTTTTTACTGTATTTTTTACAAACTTTTTTTACAGTGTATATCTGAAGGACATAAAAACAAACAAATATCAAGTTTGAGTTAATTTTAAGTTTCTCGTGTTGAAAGGTGACTCTCCCGACTGGATGAACACGAGACGTTTATTTTTATTTCATTCATGATCTATAGAAAATGATGATGACGTTTCCAAGCATAGGCTGGAAACAACCTCTGGAGGTCAACAATTCACACCTGCTCGTATCTTCATGAATCAAAGTGGTTGTAAGAAGACTTCCATCCAAACCACAAATCTCTGTTCCCTGATTAGTCTCGATGGGATTATTTCAGGGTGATAACCTGGGAAAAAGTCACATCAGGAAACTCTGGGAAAGTCCCCTCCTGATATCATCACTGACTGCATTCAGACAAAAGGCTGCAGCCTGTGCTGACATGCTGCAGCGTGTGAAACAATGGAGGCCCAGGAGGACTCCATCTGCATCTGAAACATGGCATCCACACATTCTGATCGATGCACACGCCGCGGAGTTTCAGCCTCTCTGTGGTCGTGGCTGCGTTGGGCTCTCTCAGCGATGTGCCATCCAAAGCCTGCCTTATCGCCGCAGGTCTTATCAGATGGCCTTGTGGCCTTGTAATAACACAGGCTCTATCGTGGCGGAGCAGACCCCGATCTGGCAGCGCGGTGTCACAGAATAACAACAATTAACCGCCCGCGAGTTGTGTGTGCAGCATCAGTCAAGATGCTCTCATCAACAGAAAAGGGCAAATGTTAAATCTTCTGGCTTGCTGAGGAAATGTGGACCCTTTTTTTGATTGATTGAAGAAGCTAGCGTCTTTGATTAAGCATCAGAAATAATGAAAAAAATAAATTTACTGCGACTCCAGCACGACTTTGTTCTTTCCTTTTCTTTGAGCAGACTTCCCACCGCAGCCTTGGACTTCTGCAGTCTCTGTATTACAAGGCACAGATTTACTGAGTAAATCAAAGCAGACAATTTCCTCAGCTCGGAGGAAAACCCCTCAGAGGAGAATGAGTTGATAATGTCCCAATGTGCCCACGGCTTCCTCCCAGATAAATAAATACATAAATAAAAACACGCCTGGCCACTTCAGATTTATTGTTCCTCTGTAGGCTGTGAAGTAGAGGCTATATTGTTTATAATAAATAAGTCCATTAACAGATTTGGCCCAGGTGGGTGACAGGGGGGCCTCTGTGACATCCCCCTGGCCCCCCCCCTGTGTGCACCTAGACCCCGGCGGGGCCCAGACTGCTTCCATTTAAGGCGGTGATGTCCAAGGAAAAAAAGAGGCACTGCAGGGGTTAGCGCTGGTCTGACTGGGCCGAGACGGTGTCACGTTTTCTGGAGTGATAAGAGCTGGAGCAGGAAGCCGCGAGGGGGCAGGAAGGAAGAGAGCCGAGCACTGGAAGGAGAGAGGGGAGCTGCAGAGATGGAGGATGAGGGCAACAGAAAGATGTAAGGAGAGAGGAGCCGCAGCAGCAAGAGGGAAAACAAAGCAGGAGAACGCAGCGGTTTATAAATGCACGTGTTACATGTGGTTTGATGCATTCTGGGTAGTGGGGAGAAAGAGTCAAGCTCTGCTGGAAAATACAGAGGGAACCTGAGGTCCAGGAGGAAGTGAGTGATTCACTAAATCTGGTCTGAAAGGCCACATCAGCATACACCTGCTTCCCACAATCAAACAGGCTGCAGAGCCGTAGCATGAACTTTCTGCCTGCGACCATCAAATCCAGCGCTGGGAGCAATAAATCCACAACGGAGACGATTTCTATTCAAATCTGCACCAAATATCACTGAACCGGTGAGATGGTTTCCTTTGGTGACTGTGAGGGAGCTGATAGTCATGATTGTTGGAACGTGCCGCTGTTGCCCAGTCCTCCACAGTCCAAAATAATCCACTCATTATATATAAAAAATACAGATCACTGTTGTGAATGATATATGGAAACTGAGCTCTGTCTTTGGCTGCTCCTCCAGCTTCTTTTCACACCATTCCTGGCTCTGCCTCCTGCCAGCTGTGGACAGCTGTGAAGTCCGTGTCTCGTGGCGCGGCCGCCACTGGGACGCCGGTGCGGATGAGAACGGGCCGCCTTCCACAGAAACCGCGACCCGCTGGGTTTGAGAGCACAGCTCAGACTGAATAACGAGCAACAATTCTGCCTCGCATCAGCCACACTTATGTGGAAATACTTCTAAATGAGGGCTGCCAGGTGAGGATGCCGGCCGCTCACCTCCACCACACACTCGTCTTCCCCCCTTTTTAATCAACCTGTTCATCTAAAAAGGATTTCTCTATTTTGAGATTTTAATCCAGTGTCTGAGTTAATCTCTGAAACTGAGGGATTGGAGGAGGGGGTGCGGACAGTGCGTCAGAGCCACTCAGCGTCAGCCTCGCTCTCACAATTACACCCACACGGGCATGGAGGCAACCAATAAATCACACTCCCATAATGCCTCTTGGAAAATTAATTTTTTTTTTTTTTTTTTTTTTTTTTTTTTTTTTTAGGCTCCTGCACTCAGGCATGTAGGTCAGATAGTTGGCGGTGGTCTGGTCGATTTCCAGGCATTTTTCAGTCCAGATTAAAACAAGCAGTGGGGGGGGGAAACAAGTGTAAGTGATGATCAAGCATCTGTCAGGGTGTGTTTAAAAGCAGCAGATCAGCCGAATATCAAGCAGGAGCTTTGACCTTTAGTCCGCAGACGCAGACGGCAGACGCTCCACGTGGGGCTATAAAACAAAGACACGCTCAATAAACACATTCGGGCTCATTTATGCGTTCATGTTTTCCAGACTGCTTTGTAGTGTCAAGATGGTTTATGAACTTTGCTGTGTGCGAGCTCAACAGAGGGAGCCCTCTGCTGGAGGACTCCAGAATTACACCTCACAGCAGAGGACAGGATCAGCTGCAAAGATGTTTTTTGGCACTTTATATAAGATTTTGAGCTAAAGAGCTAAATGTCACTGATGCAGACGTGCACTCTGTAGATATTCTTACATTTTCTTTCCTGGAGTTGCCCACAACTAGTGTTGATTATTAACATACAGTTTCCCGAGGAAGGTGTTTCCATTTAATCTTGCTAACTTATGAAAGCCAGAACAATACTTGGTTCGTCATCAATTACATTTCAGTATCAAAGAAAACTTTCTTCCTGATTTTAGATTCATATATTTTTAATGAAATATAAACCAGATCTGTGTCAACGAGAACAATTCACAGCCATAGATCGCTCTTGGACACTTGCACTCTCCACATTCTTAGCCTTTATTCAAACAGGCCCCCATCCATTTTCTAAACCACTTCATCTGGCCGCTGCAGCCAATCCCAGCGGACTCGGAGTTGAGATGCAGGTCATCTGTCTATCACAAGAAACACTCACGTTCACACATGTGAGTCACCATTCGGCTCAAATGCTGTTGTTTTCTAGCCTGATTGAAAAGGTTTTTTTTCTGTGTGTGCACATTATTTTGTCATTAAAATCCACAGTGTTCCCGATTAAATCTGCTGCACAATCATATCAATAGTGTTATTTGCTATTGTTGAGTTTTCTCAACCTTCCTGGCCTCCGAACGGCTCGTTTGATTACCTTGAGATGTCCTACGAAGGAGGGCAGAGCCGCCGAGTCTGGCCTCCGCTTGCCCTCTCAGGTCTTTATTAGTGGTCTATTACTGTAAAGCTGCTATCAGCGGCCGAGGGGGGCTGGGAGGGTCTCCCTGGCCGCTACTAAGCAGTAAATAAATATGAGCCTATTGTATTCCTGTGGTCTGACTGTCCTTGCTCTCCCATGCTGAGTAAACGCTCACGTACAATGGGAGGCCGGACTGCCTTGTCATTCCTGATCCCCCCCCCCCTGCACTGCTCTTCTGGGTCCTCTGCCTGGGAAAGAGGAAGCAATGAAAAGGGGATCTGAAGTTACAATATTTTACTGTGTCTCTTGCAGCAAAAAAAAAAAAAAAAAAAAAGGAGGTCAGATTTGAAAAAACACTGCTTCACTTTTCTCTCCAGTTCAAAGGGGACGCCACCTGTTGTGAGCGAGGCCTTGTTCTTGTGAGCAGAAGTAGGAAGCAACTGACTAAAATGGCAGATATATTAAAATGAGACCTCCTTTCTGATGTTTTGCGTCTAAGTTTGAAAATATCATTGAAATACACCTGTGTGACAGTCAGAGGAACTCACTCTGTTCTAGTGGAAAAGACCAAGTCAGTCTTTTGTGTTGTTGTCAGATAGTAGTTTTGTTTTTTACGTTCAATTATTGTTTGAATGCTGAATTTTGAATGTTGTGTGCTACTAAAAAAAAATGTGTTTAAGCTTCAAAAGAGTAAACTGAATGTTTTTTTCATGCGGCACAACATTAAAATTTGCTTCTAATGAGGGAACTTATGTCGTGTGGAGTCTGTTTTTCATAATAAAAGGGAAAGGAAGGCTTCAGGATTCCAGACGTCAGTAGATAATTGATTTATCTGGATTGGCATTAAAAAAAAAGAGCACCAGTAGTTCATTGACAGCAAAAAAAATCCAATAACATTCTAATATTATCCTCTGTCTTGTATTACTGATTAACTTCTGTGCTTCAGTGGTTTTTATATTCACTTTTAACTTATAACTCAAGAATCTTAACTCATCACTGACTGTTTAGTAAAGCTGAATCTGTTATTTTTAAGATGCTGTGCTTTAGCTACAAACATAAAGGTCAGAAATTGAAAGTGCTGGTGGGGTTTGGCCATCTTGGTCATCCTGGTGGAGCTTCCTCTCCGGCTCCTCCACAGGAAGAGCTCCGGCGGGGCTGCTCGGACTCACAGTTCCTCGCATGAAAGCCGGAGCGAGGCCTTGAACGAAGGAGGGGTGCGCGGCGTCGCCCCCGCGGGACGCCATTATTCAACCCCCGGCCCCCGGCCCCCGGCCCCGCCGCGGGCCCCACGGGGCCCGGGCATGAGGCTGCCGGTGCCCGGCGCGAGCGGACGCTGCCGTTCCTGTAATCACCGATGACATACATGAAGTAGTTTTCCAGATCGGCCTTCCTGTTCTTCCAGCTGAGAGTGGGGCAAACAGCAAAGGAAGAATAACACAGGTTGCAGCCCGGCTCAGGGACCTTTACAAACACAGCACGAAAAAAAAAAAAAAAAGAAAAGTTAAAAGGCACGCTGCTCTCCTCCTGAGAGCCTCTGAGTGAGGGAAGTGAGGCTACGTCCTGAGAGAAGGTTCAACCTTCCTCGGCGCTCGCTCAGACTCAACAATAACCTGCCAATCACGGCGTGCGCCGTTTACTCCCGGTTTACCTGCAGCGGCTTGAAATCAAGTCTACTTTTCTGACTCGCAGGCCTCGGATTTTCCCTCCGACTTATCTCCATCTCGGCCGCCTTGAGGTGTTGAATCAGCTTTTTCCTGCCGATCTTAATATTTGCTAAGAAAACTTCAACCAACGGTCACACTGGGGAAACCTGGCAGCTATACATGTGTGTGTGTGTGTGTGTGTGTGTGTGGATTGATGAGTTAAGTCCTCGTGTGTTTAAAACCAAAACACTCTTTTTTGAGCCACTGCAGCCCAGATCAATGCGCCCCTCTCGCAGCTCTTCATGGGGGCCTCTCCTGCGGTGACAGCTCGGCGTTTTTCACAAACACAACGTCGCTGCATTGAAACCAAAGCGTTTTTTTTTTTTTTTTTTTTTTACATCCGGCAACTTAACACACAATACCTGGCTGTCAGGTGCTCCCAGCCGGCTTCGTGCACACAGTGCGCCGCATGCTGAGGGACCCCGGAGAGCCGTGGGGATTAAAGTCAATCAGTACCGGCGTTAAAGACGCCGCGTCAACACAAACCTACAGCTGCCCGCCGGCCGGGGCCTGAACTGACCGTCACTGGTGTTATCACTGTAAGGAAGCGGCACGACGTTGTGAAAAACAAGCACACACACACACACACGCTCTTACAGAACGTGTGCATGCCGAATAAGCACAGCCACCCATGTAGAAATGTGTAGATTTATGCTGTGATCCTGCCATAGTTCGCTTAGAACAATATGTGAATGGGAGCTGGCGTAGCAGCCCTGAGGGATTGCTGAACCAACTGACATGTTCAAAATGTAAATGCAAGAAAAAGGAAATATTAAAAGGGCTTTTCTTCCTCACAGCTTTGTTTTTATTTCCTGAGAAAAGTAGGTGGAGATTGAATAACCGTAACGCAAAAAAAAAAAAAAAAAAGGAAATGCACCTTGATGGAATATTGAAATAGCAAAGCTGAAATAGAGAGTGTAGCAGTGAAGTGTGTTTGCGCTCTTCACACACACACACACACATGCGGCTCTTGTGCTTTCTGTGTGTGGACATACTTTCAGACTGAGTCATGAAGCACCAGGAGACACTGCGGAAGAAGGTGTGACGTTATTTCCACACACAAGAATCTGATTGGAATGAGTCTCGTTGCAACCTGACGATAGCGTTGAACCAAACAAAGCTCCAGCTGAATCTGTTTGTCATGTTTTCATGAGAAATCGATGTGAATAAAGTGGAGTTTGGGGGACTGGGTTAATCATCCTCGGGGTGTTTGTTGACAGGGGAGTATTGTGTCCACACAGCAGGTCACGGGGGCCACACCCAGCCGCTCCGTCCGCCGGACTCCGGTACAGTAATCTCCCGTCTGCTGCTCTCTGGGCTGGAAGCTGCTGAAGGAGCAGGGCAAACCTGTCAGACGCTCAGGTGAAGAAAAGCCGCTGAAGCTCTGGTCTGATGAGGCTGCAGTGACCTGATAGGCCCCCGTTAGTGCGCCGTTTGATTCACCCACAGACCTGGGCTCCTGCGGTCGCCTCGGGCTTTAGTTGAATTAAGAGAAAACAAACCAAACATTCGCTCCACTTCATTATTTCTTGGGGATAAGAAACTGTTGAGTATCTCACTTCACGGCGCTTCCTGTTTGAGTTTCCCTCTTCGCTCCACACCGAGCAGACGTCCCTGCAGGATAATACTCGGATGAGCACTATCTGCAGACAGCAGCTCTAAATTTACCCAAACTTCTCAGGACAGGAAACTATTGATGACCTTCTTGAAGAAGGTATGACAAGCAAAGCCTAATTAAAGCTCGCAAAATCTCAAGAATGTCCCAAGTTAGAGACCTTTTTTTAGGTTCAGTATAAACTCCGGCTCTTCCTGTGTCAATATTGGACCCCTGGCTTGGCACAGTTACATATTTAATCTCCAGTAAAGTATTTTATGGATGAGGAATGTTTCTGCTGACTTACAGCATGTTTGACATGTTGAGATGCTTCACATTCTTCAGGGGCGATAAGCTCGAACATGCTGAGTTTTCCAACAGTTTCTTCTTCTTTTTTTTTTTTAATGATGCACCACAAAGTATCAAGTAACTCAGGAGAAAAGACATTTAAAGGTTTCAACTTTAACCCCTTTATTACTGATTAGAGCAAAGTTTATTCTCTTTCTTATTTATCACTTGTTTGCATCATTTCCAAGCCTGCTTCAGCACATCACTGTAAATATCTGAAATAGGTTTAATAAAAGCAACACATAAACGTTATTTACCCAGCTGCCATTTGCACTGATGTTCATCCCCGATGATATTTTTACCTTAAACCCTGATATCATCCCGTTGTTTTTCCTTCAGGAAGTTCCTGCAACTGCTCATTAATTGTTGCTGAGGGGCCACAGCGCGAGAAAAACAACCAACAGCTTGAGTTCACCTTAATAAAAGAGGAAATGAAAAGGACCGAGGGTGAGTTTTACTGTCAGCCTATTTTAAATATCTTCCACTGAATATTTTTGCGTGGCTTTGTTTATCTGCATTTCACGTCGCAGGGCTGCTGTTTGGTAACACCGTCCTGGGAGTTGAACTGACGTCAGGTTTCTTCCGCTCATTCAGGTGGCGTCAGCTCTTCATTTTCCTCATCAGCTCTCTCCTCCAAACAGGCCCGTCCTTCCTTCAGCTCCCGCTCATCTGGTTTCCATTTCACTGACTCACAGCTTTTCCCAATGCAGACCCAAACCCTTTTTTTTTTTTTTTTTTTTTTTTAATGATTGGCTGGCACAGCCATCAGACTCTTTCTGCCTCCTTACATCCATTCAGGTCAGAGTTCAACCCGGAGGCTCTCACACAGAAAAATTTACGACGGGGGAAGTAAACATTTTTCTAAATGGGTAAACATGTGGCAGCCAAAGTCCAATGAGTTTGGAGATATGTTGATTTGTGTGGGCATATTTTTAGAGTCTTTGTGAAATGTTTCAAAACCAGGCAGGAAGTTGGGAAGTTTATGCCTCTGGTGCCCTCTGAGCTTCCGCCACTCAGCTGAGAGGGACATGAGGAGGGCGATAAAACAGTTTACGGCTACAACATTGTTTCATGTAAGAGATATTTATATTGACACTTCATTTGCTGAGATTTTTTAAAAGCACAAAAAGATTTATTTTTTATTGTTTTTGTTATGAAAATGACTCACCTTTCTTATTTGAAAGTCACACAACACATTAGTGAATAAAAACATGAGCATTAGAGGCTGAAGCTTGGTCATTTATTGATCCATAAATATATCACCATGCATTTAATAACAAGAAATGTACAAAAACAAAACCGGTCCATACATAATTTAAATAAATAAAGGCTCGGGGGGGGCTCTCAGAACACCGGGGGGCCCTGTTTGGAGCTGCCGGGCCTGCAGGGAGCCAGGTACTGGTCGAACTCGCTGCTGTCCAGGTCGTACAGCGTGTCCATGTGGATCATGTCCAAGCAGAAGTCCAGGGAGGGGGCGGCGGCGCGCTGCGGGCCCCCCTGGAGAAGCTGAGGCTGCGCTCCGTACGCGGGGGGGTCTGGCACCGCGGGGGGCGCCTCGTTGAGGTAAGGGAAGGTGAGGTTTGCGGCGCGTGCGTGTGGGAAGGCCTGCAGCGGGGAGGGGAAGCCGCGGGGCGCGGGGGGCGCGCAGGCCTCCGCGGGCCGCGGGTTGAAGCTCCTCTTCAGGTGCTTCCTGCGCCGCGGCCGGTACTTGTAGTTGGGGTGGTCGATGGTGTGCTGCACGCGCAGGCGTTCCGCCTCCTGCATGTACGGACGCTTCTCGGCCAGAGACATGGCCTTCCAGGTTTTCCCTGCGGAGAGGAAAGCTGTAATTCATTCTGTCTGAGCCAAGCACTCCTTTACGCACATTAGAACTCAGGGTTTCTCACCCAGGATCCTGCTGAGGTCCGTGTTCTCCAGGTCCGGGTTGAGCTGCGCCAGCCGCCTGCGCTCCTCTTTGGTCCAGATGATGAAGGCGTTCAGGGGCCTCCGGACCCTCTGGCGCCTCGCCTTGGTCTCGGGGCTGGTGCAGCAGGAGTCCGAGTTGACGGACAGCGGGCTGGAGGGCTCTGAGCCCGGGGAGCCCCCCTCGGCCGCCGGCTCCGGGTCCGCGGGGCCCGCGGCCTGCTGGATCCGGAAGAACGCGCCGTTTGCGCAGAGCTGGAAGTCCTCGGAGCGGTGGCCGAAGTGCATGGTGATGATGATGGTGATGAAGGCTTGATCCCGCAGGCCGCTGTCATCCTCCGGGTTGGCCGGTGACGGATACTCTTTATAAGGAGCTTCCACCAATGGGAGCAGGAGGAGTGGAGCTGAAGGTGTGAATTTCGGGTTCGCGCGGTCACCTGACGCCCCAATCAGCGAGCCCGGCACGCTCTGATCAGACATCTGCATTGATCTGGAAATATTCTAATGACTGATCACAGTTGGTCACGCGTCGCTTGTGTTTTAATTCCCTTGAATCACAATACAGAAACTCCGCATCATTCCTTTACCTGCAGTGGGATCAATCGTCCCGAGAAGCAGGAAAGGTAAGTTGATTTGAGGACATCAAAGTCTCCAGAAAGTGGTTCTGGTTACTAATTACATTGTGGCTCTCGGTTCTTATCGGGGAACCCACCAACTTTATCAGAGGACGTTTTTACAAGAGTGAAATAACGTGATCAAGGCCTGTCTATTACACAGTTTCTACAAACAGGTATTTGTCCTCCACAAAACAACTGATGGGCTTAGAAGACAGACAGGACATGATCAAACGGGGAAAATAAACTTATGAGCAATTCATCAGATTAGGAAGGAACAAAAGAAAACTGATTACATCAATAGGAGACTCAATTAAACTGTATTTTAAAGTTCAATTAAATTTCAAAATAGCTTTTCATTGTTTGCACTGATCATATTCACTTAAAATTTCAGTGTTGTGAGGTATTATATTTTACCTAGATCTGATAAGAGTCACAAAAGTGGCATTTATTTGTAAAAAAAAAAAAAGGAAAGGTAGAAAAATGTCCAAAACAGCACATATATTTCATGATTTATAGTATAAAAATAGTCTGAGATTATTTTGTTTTTCTTGGATTTCTGCAACAGGTTAGCTTTATACATCTCATCCACTGGTCAGAACTGTTAGTATTTGCTTTAAACCAATTTTTGTAGCAAATATTGTGCAGTTTCTCTCATATTTATATTTATCTCCACTAATATGAAATAAATAAATAAATAAATAAAAATAACATCACAATGTTTCATTATTATCTGACACATGATAATAGCCTCACATGCAAACTGACTGATGGATCTTCAAACAGATGACACGTATGTAGTCATCCTTGAATAAATTCTAAAAATGTCACACAATCTGCACCTGTTTGAATTGTTTTAGTGGATTATTTGGTTGTCATTCATTTGAAATTGACAGAAGGAATTGGAAGAAACGAGGAAGTTAGCAAATGCTGACTTGTCCTGTGAAGGGTTAAAGTTGTTGAAGCTCATTTTAAAGTAATAAAACATGTTTTTTATGATGTCAACAACACATTTCACACTGTGTATATATATACATCTCATATCAGGCAGCAAATTTTATTTAATTTGGGTCCAGGTCAACCTTTCAATTCAAGACCATAATGGAAAATGTCCCCAAGACCTAAATTCCCACTCAGAATGTTTTTCAATCAACTCATTATTACCATGTTTTATAGAAATTACTTAATTTATTAATTAATTTTTCAGGGAATTCATCTTATTGATGAAATATTATTATTAATAACATTAAACTAATGAAATAAGAATATACAAAAGAACAAAGCAATTAAGCATAAATAGTAAAGTAACATTTTAATGAAAACGAATGCAACACCTGAAAACCAGAGCAAACAGGGCTGATTTATGACAAATCAATAGTCGAAGTTGACAAATAGGAAAATGAGCAAGAACCTTATTTTTTTACAGTGTTTTCAGCAAAGACTCCTCAAATAAAAGTCAGTATCGGGAATTTTTTTCTTTTTTTCTTTCTTTTTATGTTATTAAATAGATAAGTCTGCTTCAGAGAATCCGTTTCCTCACCTCCACCTTATGGAGCTGATCAGAACCAGAAGTTATGGAGTTATGGAGATTTAATGCTGAATCATGAATCCAGCAGTAAGTGTGTGTGTGTGTGTGTGTGTGTGTGTGTGTGTGTGTGTGTGTGTGTGTGTGTGTGTGTGTGTGTGTGTGTGAGAGAGAGAGAGAGAGAGAGAGAGAGAGAGAGAGAGAGAGAGAGAGAGAGAGAGAGAGAGAGAGAGAGAGAGAGAGAGAGAGAGAGAGAGAGAGAGAGAACGTGAATCCACATTCATGGTGTGAAACGGGACGCACGCGCCTCTGCGCTCTGAAAAGCGCTAATGGGATTTAATCAATTAGCTTGAACGACACAGCATGAATACAATAACGTTAGAATCCGCACCCCCCCCCCCCCCCACACACACACACACACACACACACACACACAAAAGAAAAAAGAAAAAAAACTATAGAGGGTATGCGCGTGCTTTTGTCGAATGGCACAATATGAGAACTTCAAATGTAGAAAAACCAGTTACAGTAAATCTTACATTCTGACACGATGACGTGTTTTTTTTTTAAATTAGAATATGTTCAGTTGTTCCCAATTTGAACTATATTTGGTTTTTCTTTTGTTTTGTTTGTGTTTTTAAGTTTGCATGTCGTCTCTGTGCATGATGGGATTTCATCACTGACCTCAGTTTCCTCTCACAGCCTAGAAGCCTTGCATTTGAAGTCAATTGATGATGAGAACATGGAGCACACTCGACTTGTGGAGTCTGCTGCTATAATGTGGGACCTTTATGCAAAACCTTTTCAGATTTTACTGATATTTCTTGGGGATTTTAGATTTGCATATTTCACCTGTACATGCGCTACTGTTTCCCTCCTGCAGCTGAAAACATGCCTGGAGCTTAGTGACGCTGAACTGACTGTAAATGTGGAGGTTATGGTTGTTTTTTCGCTGTGTTTGCACTGTGACCATAAGGTGATGGATAGAAGATGCATGTAGGACTGATGTGGTTCCAGGAATAAAGTTAAGAGAGTATCAAACACATAATATCACTGAGGTTCAACAAAGAGAGAGAAGCTTCATCTTTTGTTATTATTATCTGGCTCATATTAAAAAATACTTGTTTAATCACAGCCTGAAGCTTAATATCTCTAATTTATCATCAGAGCATGTCGACTTTATTGAATAAGAGCTGAAAATGCGTCTTTTAACCCGCTCATCACTGTTAAATCCCAGTGCGGAGGTGTCATCTCGGTATCAGTGCATTGTCTCATGTCCAAACAGCCGGCTGAAAGGGCACCGGGCCCTCTGAATGGGGATTGTCTCTGTGGCTTTCTGATCACAATGTACCATTGTAGCGGACAGAGCTCATATATGGGACGCTCCTCTCTTCCTCCTCAGTCTGGATCAGTGGCGGCTGAGGTGAGGAGCACAGGTAGAGCTTTATTCTAACTCAGGACCTGCAGGGATACGCTCTGAAAGGAGAGCATCATGGGAGCTGTGGCTGGAGATTTAACAGGTGGCCTGCAATGATGGTTTTGTGGATTTCCTCATGTGGACTTTTCATGTTTTCTGCTCCTCTCTTGGTTCCGTGGATATTTTACTGTCATTTAAAGGACTGAACTCTGTGGAAACCTCCAGGACAGCAGGTGACCCCTGTCTTGACCTCTGACGGGGAAGCTCTGTATTCGCTCAAGCCTTCTGTGGCGTCCCACCGACGGTGACTTTAGTGGCTCATTTACAAACAGCTGCATTGTTTCATGGCTTTGGAAGTGTGAAGAGGATATAATGCTGTTGTCTCAGGCGACCATCGTCTTCGCGGCGAGGGACTGTGCTGCATTGTGCTGTATTGTGTGGACCCAGCAGGACAGCATCAAGATATACTGTATCAGAGCATTCAATGCAGCGGCCCACGCCCCCCCCCCCCCTCCTCCTCCTCCACCCTCACATCTTATCCACATGTTTGGGCAGATTGGAGTGCGAACCTCCCCACGCTCCCCGTGTAAACGGCGCCCTGCCCGACCCTGCCCGGCCCGGCCCCACGTCAGGCCACCTGAGAGGATTACATGCCCCCCCCCCACCGGTGTAGACAAGCTTAATGTAGCCTCATTAGCAGAACACAGTGACGCCCCCGCCCCCCGCCCCCGAGCTGAGCGAAGAGAGTTTAACCTTCCGGGCTCAGGTGGCGTTGCGTCCAGACAGCTTCAGCTCCACTGCAAACAATGAACTGAAAATTCACCATTTAAAGTCCGAAAATGTAAATATTTTAGTTTTTGAAAGCCTGAGTCTGGTATTATTTTCATCTTCTGCGACTCCAGGACAGACTTCTTAATAAAGAATTGACAAATTTATCACTGCTGATAGTAATCATGAGCTGAAGCCTTCCATTGTTTGAAACAATCCAGTTTTTTGGGGGGGGGTGGGGGTTCTGTTTGATGTATGCCCACTGCAGTCTCAGTCTAGCGTATTTCCACCCTTAAACTGTGATCAGGCTGCTTCTAATCGCGTTTGGTTTGTCTACCACGCCGCCCAGCTCAGACTCAGACCACCTAACGAGCCCAAGCTCCACTCGTGCTGCAAAAGCGGCGCTGCTCTTTGTGAATTAAGAATCGTGGCCCGCGCTGATAAGAGTCTTATCTGCAGGACCGAATACATCTTCCACATCTTTTAGCACCCGGGCCGCCGAGCCGCGGACGTCTCGGTGCCACAGCAGGCCTTTTCTGTCAACTGCAACATTGTGTAAATCCAATCTTGATGCCAGACCTCTGCCACACGTCTGTCCTCTGCAGACAGAGGAGAAAAAAATGCAGCCCAATTAGGCCTAATCATTATTTAAAACACAGCCAGAAGTTGTGAGACACGCAGTGATCTGAGCCAAAACAATCTGCCCCGCTCGACTCCAGCAGCCTGAATGATTAATCCAGCAGTGTGAACTGGTCAGACACTGGATCATTTAGAGGAGAATCCCACAGATAAGACGCCTTCCTCAAACAGAGAAGCAAATCCGTCGCTCGCTCCTTTATACGTCTATGCAAACTCCCAGCAGCCTCGCGTCTGTAGAACTTCTTCGCCCTCCCCTTTTTCTCTCTGCGCTGCTCGTCTGAGACCTGTTAGAAATTCAAAAGGATCTGCTGCTTTGAAGATAAGCGCTGTAGTTCTGCCATAAACAGTGATTGTGCTGTTTCTTTCCTGTGGCGTGATTTATTTAAAGTATTATGCTGTTAGGATTTGGGCTGGTTTTCCTGGCAGAGACGCCTGTGTATGTATCCACAACTCCGGCAGTTTATTGGACACTCGGATTCAGGAAAACACTCAGGGAACCATAAGCAAAGTCATCAAAGTGAAGTCTTTGACCCAAAGTGGAACAAATTATAGCGTCCCGCTAATTCTGGAGGAAACTCGCCGTCAAATTGTTTAGTTTTTCTGAGATAAACTAAATGCAAAACTATTTCTGGCATCGATTTTGGAGGCTGGTTGAAGCATCGCTCCTATTTCTTTTTTAATTCTTGCATAATAAAGGCCTGCCCACAAGTAGGTGACACACGGCAGAGGGGATTTCATAGCAACACAATGCTTGGGGTCTCGTGCACACTCGCGCAAACATATGCTTCCTTTGATAAAGTGTTTTTATACCAGCGCAAATTGTATGGCAGCCTCCCTTAAGACAATATCGGAGTAAAATACCAAGTTATTTATAGCCGGTGTGCCATTTGCACTTTAAAACATAAACACCGGCGCAATCCCGGGTTCAAACAGAAGACCAGGCACCCAGAGCTAACGAGACACACTCCGCTCGTGTGTCTGGATGGACGGTAATGTTATCAGTGGACGGTGCGGCATTTTTATGTCTCTGAAGCACAACCGGGCGAAGTCGTCAAACTATGAGTTTGCCTGTGATTGTATTCCAAGGGGGGGGGGGGGGGGGGGGGGGGTTGTTGGGGGTGGGTGTGAGGGATCTTTTGAACGTCTACGCCAGGATACAGCTGCCTATGACTAATTTCAAACTCCCCTTCTAGGGCCTAGGAAACCCATTTCACAAGTAACACACATCACCAGGCATCTGTTTCCTGTTTTCATTCTTTGAGTTATCTTATTTTCCTTATTTCCCCCTCACCTGTTACAGTTCACGTTCCTTCCATCATGCAGCACGGGACACTCACGCTTCAGCGCCGGCCTGTCGGACGTCAGGCTCAAAATCACTCAGTAATACTCATATTACCATAAAACTACATGATTTAAACATTGCTATGCATCTTAATGGTTTGTTTAATAAATGCATTCACGTAAGAGTTTTTTGTATGTTTGTTTTACTTTAATATTTTTGTCTATATATTTTTTTCATGTTTTACTTTTTGTCAAAATAATTTTTTCCAGCATTTGCTTTTTTTTTTTTAAATATATTTCTCTTCCTCTCAATAATTACCATTGATGACACAAAAACTGTCTTGTATTCTGTTTATTTTGCAAAGCAATTTGAATTTTACTAACCTTCATGAAAACAGCTTTAAACTAAAATTTATGGAAATATATTTTTCTTCACCAGTGTCGTTTTCAAGACAAACTTTAATGACTACACACACGTTTTCCATATAAAATGAGAATATTGTTCCAGTATTTTAATGACGTTTACTGTGACTCACAATTCCCACACTATGTCTGCTACTGTGAACTGTAATATTCAAGCAGTTTTTCATCTGTTGGTTTGAGAATCTTCTTCTCCGACATGTTCACCACCCAGCCTGGAGCCAGGCCAAAGAAGATCTGTCGAGCATCCTTCCTCATGGCCAGCATGTGATATAGTTCATCCTTTGAAATGTCCGGCAGAGTGTAGCCGTACTTCTGAGCCAGGGCCAGCCGGGCCTGCTGGATTTTTTCCGGATCCGCCAAGTATCCGCGGTTTTCAGCAGCTGTGTAGTACGGCACCATGTCCTCTCCCGGCAGCATGCGCTTGGGGATGGGCTTCCCGCGCATGAAGAACGGGACAGGCTTAATGAGGATATCTGGGGAAAAATGACAATATTTTCAAAACCTCGAGACACTTGAAATCAAAGTGGGTGAGTGTTCAAGATCTACTGTGTGATTCGTTCTTTACCAAGACTCAGAGGGTCGTAGAAGCTGGTGGTGACGACGCCGCCGTTCCTCTCAATAGCGGCGATGGCTCCTTCGGTCGCCCGCTGAACCTCAATGTTGATTTTAGCAGCAAAAATATCGGCGCCCTGAAACAGAAGAAACCGATTCTGCTGAAAACAATAGGTGACATCATCCCTGTCAGTCATAGTGACAATAGTCGGGTGGCGCCACCTGGTGGTACGAGAGGCTCATAGAGTCAGCGTTGAGAAAAAAGAATGTAGTATGATAAAGAGATTTAAAAATTCTAGTCTCAAGTTATTTTCATTGTTATACATTCATAGTAAAACGAAGTAGAATGGTTTTAATGCATCTTTATAGAAATAATGAAACTAATTTCTGTCTTCGGTGCTGAAACAAAAAAAAATGTGAGGTGAAGACGAGATTCTGCTGAATATCATGTTGACGGATGTACATATCTGACAAATTAAAGTTTATAATTATATTCTTAGTAGAATTTTCTTGAAAACTGAAAAGATTCCAATGCCTCTGAGAAAACAGCCTGTTCATTCTATCATAACTTTCTATATGCTGAACAACAAAAGGTCACCTCATCAATGAGCTGGACGCCGTAGTGCCTCTTCAGAGGCTGGATGGTCACTCCTCTTCCGTTGACCAGCTGGGTCAGGTCTATGGGTTGACTGGTATCCACTCGGCCCAGGTCGATCAAGTACTGTAGTCGCTTCAGCGTCAGAGGCTTATACTGAGGACGACGACTGAGGAGCAAAAATAAAAAACTTTATAAATGCGAAAAGTTCATGTAGACATGTGAGAGAAACCTGAGCAGAAAAAAACTTCAAAATACCCGTTGAAGTATCAAGACGGGGCAGAAAAGAGACAAATCAGTACGAGAAAGAAGTCAAACCAGCCCTGATCTATTATCATTAAGTCACAAATATCTTTCCTGCATGCCCAACGGTATCTGACATGGATGTTGTTTAGCATCAATAATGCTTAAATATATCCATAATAATTCTCTCATATCATGGCAACCCTTGTTAATAAAAGGCAAATTCCTGAAAGGAAACACAGATCTTTCCTTTGATGACATACAGCATCAATGCAGCAATTAGCCAAATAAATATCTTTACTGGTTTATTCCACTGGGGTCAGTAATGTTCTGTAATGGACTGGTGACCTGTGCGGAGTACATGTCAAGGTTGGAGGAATGAGCAGGATCAGTGCACGCACAGTGACAAATCGGTCTGTTTGTTATTCTTTGTTCTTCTGTAGACTGCTTTTTTTGTAAGAGGGTCAGCACATTCACAAGCACTGTTTTAGGGACAGTGCAGGTACAGGTGACAGGGTGAAAGAATGGGCTCTTTTGCTTGCGCTTCTTCCCATTCATGTTTTATGTTATATTCTTCATTTCCTCTTGTTGCTGCTTGTTGATAACAAGAACAATAATGATAACATCTGTTCTATTTATGTTCAGAGTAAATATTAATAAAAATAAAAACAGTGAAAACATGAGTACTGAGCTTCTCAATGGTTTCAGGAACTCTAAATAGTTCTTGAGACTGATTTTTTTCAATAGAGAACCAGACAATTCCTCAAAATTACATATTTTTAGGTTTAATATAAAGAATTGACAGCTTCAGCAAACTAATGCTCTAGGAAGCATGTAAAGAAACGTGGGATTTTTTGAGGGAGAAAAAGTCTAATTTATAGTAAATGTCCAGAGTTCCATGATAGCTCAGTAAATATGAATCTCCACATGGACATTAGTGACATTTGGAAGACTCGTGGACTAGTTGTACACTGCAAGGTAACGGGAGTGGCTGTGTAACCACTATTGTCATTTCTATGACGTCTGTTAGGATAACTGATCCAATTCATGCATTTAAAATATAATTCATGAGAAGCACGGATCCCCCGTGATGCAGTGGTTGGCTCTGTTGCCTCACAGAAGGCCATGGATTAAAATGCCTTTCTGTGTGGAGTTTGCATGTTCTCCCTGTGCAGGTATGAGGTTTCCATTTGTTTGCTAGTGCCTCTAAATTGCCCCTTGACAGTTACAGAATGTTTAATTGTTTTAAAGTATCTTTACGTTGTTCTCTGCAGAGGATTTAACCACCGCAACATCAGCATATGAATTTTGTATAACAGTCTATAAAATACAGTCTATGGTTGGTGCCAAATAATAAAAACACTAATAGGTACAATAATAATTAAAAAAAAACACGTTCACACTGGGTTTCTCTTAATTGTGCAACTTGTATAAAGTCAAATGGATTTATAATTCACCAACATGTTAGTTGAGGACACTGCAGTCAGTTCTCACCTGTGTCCTTCATTGAATCCGTATTTCGGGATGGCCAGGTAAAACGGAGTTTGTCCCCCTTCGAAGCCCAGCCGGGGCCGGGTTCCCCTCTGCCGCTGTCCCGTGTGTCCTCGGCCGCTTTTGTTGCCCCCGTGCTGTCCTCTACCCCGTTTTTTTTCCTGCAACACAAACCCAACTCAGACCACCATGTTCCAGCTAGCATCGTTAGCATCCTGATGCTAAAATCCAACTGGGTTAAAAACCCCGCTGAAACTCACCCGCTGCTGAGCTCCCGGCTCCGGACGCAGGTTGGCCAGAGTTATTCTCGGGAGGGTTTGCAAAACCTCCAAAGCTTTACCGCCGGGTTTTTTAGGGAAAGACATGTTTCTGATGTTCACATGTCAAAGTTAGCAGACCAAGGGCACGGAAGTCACGTGATCCGTCGTGACACCGGAAGTAGATTTTGGGGGAAGATTTTTTTTTTAAATAACTTTATTATCAAAACACAACTTACAACAACTGAAAGACAAGGAAACAGAACATAGATACACAAAATAGATGATAACAATGATAATAATAAATAAAGTACGCTACAGGATGCAAAGCGGTTCGTAGTTTTGATAGCTTTCTTGTTTTGAGCATTGGATACTGATTTGAAATATAACTCCAGTTCTTTCATAAAAAAACAGAAAAAAAAGGCTTCACTCTGGTAAATTTGCAATTGTAGATGTAAAATTTTGCAAGAATTAAAATGAGGTTAATAAAAAAATATTTTTCATCTAGAATGTCATTTCTTACAAAACCAAAAAGGACATTTTGCAAGACGAGCTTAACGTCACTGCAGATTTTGGGGAAAGATGGCAATGTTGGGTCTGTAGGGCTGCTACACATCGTTTTAAATGCTTCTTTAAATGGTTAAACTTTGGGTAATATTTTAGAAGATGTGAATCTGTTTACATTTTTTTAAGCCAAAAGACTTGATTTGCAGAAACCATATTTCTGTGAAAACACATTTCTTTAAAATCCCTCGATGTGCTTCAGTACCTTTAATGTTTTTAATTTAGAGGCCAATGGAGCCAAGTATTCAGGTCTTTTGTGAAAGCAGAACAGGGCCTTTGTTTAAAATGAGGTTTGGCTTGATACCTATGAACCATGCAGTTTTAGCCTTGAGCTTTTACATCGTGATGGAAGGCCACTTTATTAACAAAAAAATCTTCTCTTTAATCATTTATTCCTCTTCACAATGTATAAAAGCTGGGAAGAATGAATTTTAATTATGTTTTATTCTCCTACAGAACAACATAACAACTTTTCAGGATGGCAATAAGCCAGAGCTTAACAAATTGGGACTGGACTCCTACCAGTGCCCGTTTGTCACAAGGTTGGGCCATACCACAACCTTGCTGGATTCTCATGGGAATTAACACAAATGGATATGAAGAAGCTTTAACTCTAACTCTAAGTTTTATCAATTTCATTTTATATAGTTTATAGCTGTTTGTAGTTGATGCCTTTTTTGTCTTATGAGAACAGATTTCTAAGTAATCTCAAATTTTGTATCCAGGCACCTGACTTGATGGAGTTAGGGGGCGTTTCAGTGACCCAGTACACAGGCTTTTTATGAACTTGATCCTAACATTGTCTGTTTTGAAGTCTCAAGCTGGTAAATAAACTGTACTTGTTCATTGATTTCTAGTCTTTACAACCATTCAAAGTGCTTTTACACTACAAGTCAACATTCACCCTTTCACACACATTCATATGCTTGTGCAAGGCACTACCACACAGGGAGCCGACCAGCTCACCGGGGAGGAATAAGCTCCTTCACTCACACATTCCCACTCCGATGCACAGCATCAGAGGCAACTTGGGGGTCAGCGTCTTGCCCATGAACGTTTTGACTTGAACTGGAGGAGCTGGAAATCAAAATGCCCTACCTCCTGAGCCACAGCCGATTAATTGTTTTCAGCATGAGTGATTCTCATGACTTGTGTGAACATCATGAGTGTCGTTTTCATAACTTAGTGTGAAATAGCATCAGGAGTGTTGAATGAGGTTGAATTTGTGATGAGAATCATTGTGAAACAACAGAATTTCAAGTGACACTTTTCAAAAAGAAGTTTCAGATATAGGATTTGTAAAATATGTTATAAAGTTGAACATTATCAGAATGTTAATTACTTTTTTTAAAAAAAGGAAGAAAAAGAAAGGAGCAATTTGTTGTTGTGGGCATTTTTTTAATCATTATGCTGTAGTTTTTCTAACAGTTTTTCTAATGAAGTTCAGTTTAGATCAAAAGCGGTTGTAAGGCCTCTGAACTAATGTGACTTTAGACACCTCTGTTCTGAAGTATTTGTCATTGGATCTGCGATGATTGACAACCAATCCAACCAATGACCATCTCGCATTTGTCACCATCCCTTGGCGAGAGCCAATCAGGTGGCGCTTAGGGGGCGGGGCTTACGGCGCGCGTCGGTGCTGCTGCTCAGAGCGGCGTTCTGGTTAGACTGATCCGGCGGAGTGTGTGTGTGAGTGTGAGAGTGTGTATGTGTGTGTTATCACACACATTTTAACTTCCACTAAGAAATTAAGGACAGCCATTGGAGCCGGGAGAAGGTGTTCCTTCACCCTCCATCGCCGGTCGGAATCCGCCCTCCAGCATCGAGCCGGTTAGTCGCGAGGTGAATTAGCCAGCAGGAGCTAACTTCTCGGCGCATTCCCGCTGCCTCAGCGCTGTATGTGCGGCAACAACATGTCAGCGCCCCTACCTGCCATTGTGCCTGCTGCCCGGAAAGCCACCGCAGCGGTGAGTTATTATTCAGGCGGCACGCTGCCCGCTTTTGTCAAGTTGGTCCCGGAGCTGCTACTGACTCCTGCTGGAGATAAAAGCTCAGGTTGAAAACAACCGTCTGTCACATCCCCGCACGTGCAGCCACCTTGGTAAATATGTGTCTTTTATGTATTTCAGGTCATATTTCTGCACGGCCTTGGTGACACAGGGTATGTACAGCCTTGTTCAGAAACATTAATGTTTGTCATTATTGAGTTCTGCTTTGAAACATGTTTTTTTTTTTTTTCCTGTGTCTTGTGGTTTGACAGGCATGGCTGGGCAGAAGCTTTTGCAGGCATCAGGATACCATATGTGAAATATATCTGCCCTCATGCGTAAGTATGAACACCACTTCTGAGGAGAAGTCATCTGCGGGACATCTTCTCAAGTCTGGAAGTGCTTTATTTTTTATTCATGTGCCAAAAACCAGTGCAGTTATTCAGCGCACCGCAGGTGCAGTGGTCCTCTTGGTAGACATCCTCACTGCAGACTGATTGCAGTTGGTGGAGATGGTTGTCTTCTATCAGAAGATGCAGGTTTGATTCCCCATGTGCAAGATACTAAGCTCCATACAGCTCCAGGATGTCAGAATGTACCCAGGCACCCAGGGAGCCTGTCCACTGAGGGATTTGAACTTGCAATCCAAAGTCCACTTTGCTAACCCCCACCACTGTGTCTGGACGCCGCCTTTCTGTGCGGAGTTCACTAAGTTCTCCAACTTAGTGAACTTAGTGCATGTGAGTGTGCACGATCCCTCCTGGGTGTATCTTACCTTCACCCACTGTTGACTGGGACCCGCTCCAGCACACAGTGACCTGGAAAACGATACAATGCCGCATTTGTTTAATTTTTTTTTCTGATTTGAGCGAAAATGCACTTAAAATGTTATAATTTATAACGTCACATGTTTACTACTCCGTATTTTTAAGCTTTATATGTTATGGATGTAAAAACAACTGTCAAAACAAAACACTTTGCAGCTATTATCTTATGTTATGACATGCACAGTGCAGACTGCTTCTCAGTGTGGTGAGGAATTGTTCATTTTAATCATCGCATAGTCACATGGTAGCATTTTATAACACATTTGACACTGGCCCATATTCTAAAAACGAGAAAACACCAGAAAAAAACACTGATCAATTTTTAAATATTCTCTAGAATTATGTCTGCAGACTATAATAACACAAAAGGCACAGTACAGATCCTAGGTCGTTGCTGTTATATTCTTTTGATCAACTTGAAACTTGATCTTAGCCAAAGTCCGGTTTCACTTTTAAAGAAACTACAGGATGTGACAATATGTTTGACCTGTTATGTTTTCACCAGCTGTCTCATAATTCGACGTTGTCTGTCTTCATTGATTTCAGTCCCACGATGCCCGTCTCCCTGAACATGAGGATGTCCATGCCTTCTTGGTGAGTGAGGACATTTAAAGTGTGTGTGACTCTCAGAATTACAAGAACTCTAACCTGCATTTGTCGATGTACAGGTTTGATATCTACGGGCTGAGCCCAGATGCAAATGAGGATGAGAGCGGTATAAAGAGAGCTTCAGAGAACAGTATGTCTATGAAATCATGTTGATTTCAGCCCGTGCCAGGAATGCACAGCTGCTTCTTCTCTCTCAGGTCTGATCATGTTTTTTTTTTCTTCTCTCATTTCACTGCAGTTAAAGCCTTGATAGACCAAGAAGTGAAGAATGGGATCCCTTCACACAGAATTATTCTGGGTGGTTTTTCACAGGTGAGTGTGGTATCTGAACAGCTGATATGTTACACAACAGAGTCTGCCTTTTTTTAAATCTGTGAGTCACAGTTCTAAGCTTAGACCTGTCAAAATCAGAAATCTTGGATGATTAATGTCCTCCTAATTTCTCTGACTGGCATTTTATTTGCACTTTCTCTTAATTTCTTAAAGCTCTTCTCGCTCAGTGTGCTGCAGAGCTGTCAAACTGCCTCCTCCAAGTTCTTTGGCTCTGTCCCAGAATGTGCCCACACCGATGCTGTTACTGTTCAGCTTTGCAACAAAATGCGGAATGTTATTATTAAAAGCTGTTCGTTGAAATGCTGAACCGCGGCAGTGGGAGGAGAACAGAAAACATCAATAATACAGCATCAGTCGACGCTGAAATGGTGGAAACTGACGTGGACGTGCAGTTTGTTTCATTAAACAGTTTTTACACAAATAAATTAAAACCAGTTACTGTATACAAGTCATCATAGACCTGTTTTAAGTGAATCAAGTTGGACACACGTTGTACTTTTCATGTTTTCATATTAAGTTAATGTTTGAGGGGATTTCATTGAGCATGATGGTTCATAAGTATGTTATTACATTAACTCTTCTTTCAATAGTTTTATAACATTTTTAATTTCTAAAAACAACACTATTTGCTCAAAACGCAAAACAAATTGCATTCACAATTTCAAGTCTGCAGTTCGCTACAAAAACATGTTTTTTGAGAAAAGAGTAGAGAAAATTCAAGACACAAACACAGTCGAACACTAAACGCCCAAATACACAGAGAGACATGGATGAAATGTTCTGGTCCCGTGCTGTGTTCATTACGTGCCTAATCAGCCGTACATCCAGGGAGCCTATGGATGCATAGAAAACAGAGTAATACTACGAATGACCTGTGGGGGCAGTATTTAGCAGCGTAGCTCATGATTCACCTGCGAAATTAACAAAATGTAATTTTAGAAATCAACAGGAATAACGATCCTTTGGAGGAGTAATGATAATAATACTACTGTCATAATAAGAATATATAAGAATATATTTTTTCATACTTGAAGCTGCTTTTGCTGTTTGATGAGACTCAGCTTGTCATTAGTAGTTTCTGTGGATCAATCGAAGGATTGCTTGGTCCGGTTTGTGTTTCCAGGGTGGAGCGTTGTCTCTCTACACGGCTTTGACAACTCAACAGAAGCTTGCTGGAGTCGTGGCTCTGAGCTGCTGGCTTCCTCTCCGTAACTCCTTCCCTCAGGTAACCCGGCGAAGCAGCCCAGCCTGCGCCTCACTTCTTTACAGTTTCAGCGGTAAACTCATTATTTGGTTAACCTCGTGGACATCAATGAAATTTGTGTACATTGCAGGCCTTCAGGGCTATCCCGCAGCCACCTTGTAATCTGTGATAATTAGATAAGGAGAATAATCCTAATCTCATCTGTTCTCAGGCCTCTGCCAACAGTGTGAACAAGGACATGCATCTCCTGCAGTGCCATGGCGACGCAGACCCTCTGGTCCCCTTTATATTTGGCAGCCAGACGGCCGAGAAGATGAAAACCCTCATCAGTCCTGCCAACGTCACCTTTAAGTCCTACCGGGGTCTACCTCACAGCGCCTGTCCCGAGGTCAGTCAGTCAGTCAGTCACAGTTTAATAGGTTTGACTCTGACAGCAGAGAGGTCGAGGGGCTTCCATCAATCATCTGCAAATTTCTTCACATTCAGTGCTCGCATTATCTGATTCTGCCACTGTGCCCTCAGTTTAATGTTTTATACCCCTCAAACTTAAATCGAGTGGTTTCGTTGGACCTTGCCTGAGCTGTGAATAATAATTTCTGTCATCTTATCGTCACCGTTTTGTACCTCTCGCAGGAAATGGTGGACATCAAGCGATTCATAGAGAAGCAACTTCCGCCCATCAGCGACGAATGAAGCGGAGAGCTGCCGCCCGGCCGCCCGGCACCGTCAGTCCTCCGAGGTTTGACTCGCAGCGAGACTCCGTGGACTCGACTCGAGGACCACCGACCTACTTGACAATAACACTACGCTGCTACTCATAGATTTGGATAAGACCTGGGAGTCGCTGCGTGCCAGCGCCCCCCCCAGGGGAGAGACGATGCTGCATCCTGAGCTGGAGCCACACAACCCAGTGTTACAGTAGAGCCACATTAGATGCTTGATTGTAAAGCTGAATTCTGTTGCGACAAGCCATTTCTTGCTGGAATAGTATGTATTATGAATAATTAGGGCTACACATCATGATTTAATACCTACTGTCTCACAATAAATGGCCTGTTGTTCAATGTTTTTTTTTTCATTAATACAGCTTTTGTGTTCTAGCGATGAAACAAGGGAATTAGTTTATAAATGACTGAAAGGTTTTATCAAGCACCATTGCCAAATATCTGTTGCTTCAAGCTTTTTGGAATTTAATGTTTGCTACTATTTCAGTTTGTTTCTGTAAACATATTAATAGGATACTGAATTTGTTGCATAGTAAGCAAGCAGCCACAACTCATGATACTTTTATTGTCATTTTAACAACTCAAACAAGAAGCCATAAAAGGGTTTTTCTTTATTTTAGCTGGCCTAAATGTGCACAAAATGACTTCTTTTTAACCTGCTTATGCGAGTTATGTATCAACCCTACCTAGTGAAGAATTTTATCATAAAGAGCCAAATATTCTGTGACTGTTCACGACACAAGACTGCAAAAAAACAACAACATATGATTGTGCTTTATTTAATCTGTGAGAATTCAAACAGCTATTTCACACAAAGTCCTCTTTAAATACACAAATATATATATCAGTGGTCATGGTCATGTCTTCAGTTAACTGTTCCCTGTTTTGCTTAAATTAAATATATGACTAATATCACAGTATTGGAACACACAGACACGATTTATTTCTTGGTATCAGCTCATCGAGTCGTAAAAACTTGAATCTTTGAGAAGAGCTGAAAGCACCAACATGTGAAGTCGTCGTCACACCGTTCATGTTCGAGTGAAGGTGCGAAGTGTAGAAGATCTTATTCCAAGGCACTTTCCTTCTCCTTAAGTTATACCGTTAAATAAAACCTACTCGTCTCTACAAGAACTGGATATGCATTAAGGCTCACAATATACCTAAATACAAATGCAGTGCTCACAGATACATGCTTTCCCTCATTAAACAAGGTAGAAAAGTGCAATGTCAAGCGCTAGGGAATATATAAAAATATAGATATGTTTCCCAACAAGTAACTGATGCTGAACCAAGCATTTGTTCTTGTTCCTCCGGGGCTTTTGGTAAGTTAATGGTGGGTAAATAAACAGCAGTTACAGCTGGATAAAGACCGGTTCTACGCAGTGTTCATTTTCCTGTCTTGTCTTTCTCTAAAATAGTAGGACTCCAACATGAACACAAAACTCCTTCGGGTGGGATGCATGCGCCAGAAAGCTAGTCGTGTGGCAGTGGAGGGTCTCATGGCTCGGCGGGAGGCGGGGGCTCCTCCAGGTTCTTCATCAGATCCGTGTAGGCAGAGGAGTTTATGAAGCGGGGGTACGAGTCTCTCTGCATCAGCGTGTAGATCTGCTGCTGGGCGTCGTCGAACGTGTGCGAGGTGGGCTCCAGCATGTTGCGGTTGATCACCTCTCGAACCCGTGAATCCAGACTGACCTGGGTGTGGAGGAGAGGAGGAGCCGTTAAATCGGAACACATGGACTTACATACTTACATAATACACCAGCCATTATCAACATTTGATTCTAAAATTCAAACTAACAATAAAAACCAATCCTTTTGTGCCTTGGCAGCTCACCTCTTTAGGGGAAAGGATGGAGATGAAGTCCTCGTATATTTGACGGACTTTCTCCTCCACCACAGTCTTGTTTGTCTCCTTTTTGAGCTCCTCGCAGGCGAGCCAGAACATCATGTTCTCCTCGCTGAACTCTGTCCTCAGGAACTGCCTGAAGCAGCTTCGACCGGCTGCACTTTTCATCACCTTTTCAAACGAAATTGCCCACGAGCGTGCGTCCTCCACCGTGGGCTTTGGGCTTGAAAACATAACGGGAAGAGATGCACAGGTTTAATATTTCACTTGCAGAATAATTTGTCCGCAAAGAGGCTTCACTTTACCTTTCTTCACAATTAGTGGTTCCCTCTGTCCTGTGCTCAAACATGGACCTCTGTATTGTTTCGTCTTCACTCCTAACAGTCAGGCTGTGGAAATAAATAAACAGGAGGAGTTTTCGCTTTAATCACGATTGCATTTTTTTGTCACTTGTCATCTCGGTTCAGGTTTGCCATCTGAACACTGGAGAGCTGAGTTTTTAAATAGCTTCGGGGTCTCTTCGGGCTGGTTTTGTGTGCTAAAAATACTGCGTCAAGTTGGACAGAATGACAAATCAAATTATACAATTCTATATGCCTCAAAGTATGTGAACACTCTAATAAGTGATTTATTTCAACATCCCATGCAGTTCTTTCTTTCATTTACCTATCTGGTTGCAGGATTTTTTTTCCTCTACCACGTGTTTCCAGTTAGCTAAAATGATGCACTCTGATCTCCACAAGCAGTGGAGTGCAGATGTCAGACAGAACCAGAGTTAGTGGTTTCACATCATCCCGGCCTGATAAGGTCAAATCGAAGGCAGTTGTGCAAGCAGGTCAGGGTCTTTCACACCAGAGTTGGAAAACTATTTACAGCCTTGACTTTGTTGCACAGCGGGAGAGATGCTTCTGCAAATGTCGGCAACAAATCAACTGAAAGTACACTCAGCAATTTCATATTTAGCTTCTTCCAGCGGGGTTTGGAGATTTAGTGTTAAGTAAAAGTGCAGTCTTGGCTCTTTCCGTCACTCTTGTGTTACAATCACTTGGTTGAGAGGAAGAACATTTTCTTTGAGAATAACAGGCAGAAGACCGATCACGCGCTGATTGGCCTGCAGCACCACGTGTTGTTTGTTACACATGTGAAGAGACAGAAGCGGATCCGTCGAGAACGCTTACGCAAATCGTAATGTGTGTCAACTGTCCACCTTGTCCCGACGGGATCCGCCGCGCGTAATTAAAATGTTCTTGATACCTCAAGTAGCAGCTGGCTGCAGACTTAATTGGTTCAGGTGAGAGTCCAACGTGAGAACAGGCCAGGTGGGAATGCGGCTGCCGAAGCCGTGCAACCATTAAATTGAATTCATATAGATGCAGAGACGGAAACGTATTACTCATCCCCAACGGAGTGAGTTAACAGGTCCGCGCCCTGCTCGATACACACTGGCTATCCTCAGAGGAAGCATGCAACAGATAATTCCAAAACAGGTTCAAATCCCCCCGAGGCCCCCCTCCAATGAGGGCCAGCGCAGGTCACAGCACCAGAACGAGAACAGGAGTGTTTTTGTGGGATGATGGTGTGGGCAGTGATGTTTCTGCAGGAGTGGGAGGATGAAGTCAAAATGATGCTACAAACCCAAGACGAGCATCTTTATGCTTCATTCTCAACTCAAACCGACACAATCAGTCAATTGATTTGTTTCATAAATCCGTCTTCCCACCAGTTTTATGCGATTTCAGGTCACGGAGGGTCAAGACCTCACCGACACAGGGCGACATCCATCGCAGGGCCAACAGAAACAAATGCACATTCTGTGGGAGGAAACCAGAGCACCCAACACACAGGGAGAAGATGCAAACTCTTGATGTAGCGCTTCCTGTTTGTAATCTCTGTTGAGTGACCTTTCATTTCATTAACCGTTAACCTTCTCCTAAGGTTTCTTTCTTTAAAAAGGGAGTTTTTCTTTGCCACATTTGATTACATCCTAATCTAATTTGCATATCTGCCTATCTGAATCTCAGTCAAATTAAATGATGTCATTTAAAACCATTACATTGCTGCCAAATCCCCAGTCAGGAAAGTTCTGAATGACATCATCATCATCCAATTTGCATAACTGCTCATTTGCATATCTAGGTCAGATAAGATGATGACATCATTTAAAACTGATACATTGTTGCAAACTACTCAGTCAGGGAAATTCTAAATACAGTCCTCATCCAGAAGTAACCATATTGGTGCAAAGTGCATCTCATGATGTGACGGAGATAGAGCCATAGAGAGCCCCGATCATTCAGTGGCGGCATTTTAAATGGAAGTACAGGCATCTATTGCCATACATCTGTTGTGTTTTATGATTATTTTACAAATGTAGAAATGCAATTTGCAGTTACATATCAAATTTGATTGATCTTGTCTCATATTATCACACAGCAACCTTTGAATAATTTAGATTAATGTAGCATTTCCTGTTTGTAATTTATTGCGTCAATTGTGCATCCTTTCATTAATCATTTATTCGGTTTTATCATAAATAATTGAACATGCATCGTAAAGTTCCATTAAGAGGGGGATCCATATTCTTCGACATATTTAATCATGTTTTGTTAAATAAACGCAATTGTTACTTTGCCTAGTAATTAGTTACTTGTAAAATATTCTAACTCAGTTACATTTTTGAAGAAGTAACTAGTAACTATAATAACTTTTTCTAAGTAATTTGCCCAACACTTAATTAAAAAGTTATTTACACTGTACTGTAACTCCACTGAAAAGGTCCACATCATGTGGGAATATAATTGATTTTACATCTGTAAAACGTCTATCCTTCATGTTATATAGACTCTAAATTACACCAAACAGTGATTTGACATAAATGAAGAAGTATACTGACTTTTACAAGTGTACAGTAACCAGAGTGTGATCATCATAAATGTTCTATTGGATTAGATTAGATGGTTTGTCAGTGTTTTTAAAGCACCATTTGGCTCTAATTGATCCAGTGTTTAGCCATGCCTCGCACTAATGCATTGTGCTTCACCGCTGACCGATTTTTATCATTGATTTATATTACGTTATGCATCCCAACTACAGTTTTTGGGTCTCATTTGCTCCAGTGGACTAATGGGTTTCCACTCAACGGCTGAATTAGTTGCACTGACAATACATGGGACGTTGAAGCTGCATTTTCTCGCAGTTTTCGTGCAGTGTTAAGACTTTAAAGGGAGAACCCTAACAACTTCAGCTTGCAGATGTCATTTGTTAGCCGTGAGTGATTCTCCAGTCAGTCAAAAGATATGCGTCTCATGCGGTCGGTGTCGCGGGCTGCAGTTCCCGCGAAGACCCTCCGCTTCTTCCCCTTCATTTATCCGATGCACAACACGTTAACGAGGGTATCAAATGCCTTGTAATCGTTTGGTATTACAGCATAAACTGGCAGACATTCAACCAAGCATGCACGCTGCCATCAGACTGATGCGAATATGCATGGGTGGCTCTTTTCCAGTCTCGTGCCTTGGACCACCGCTCTCTTTTATCCGGCCCTGCTGAGATGGAGGGGAGGGGGGGGGGGGGAATCAGCAGAGGGGTATTTACCAGGAGCAGCTACAGCAGCAGCACCAGCAGAAGCAGCAGGCATTTGAGGCGTTGGTAGGGGTGTTTCCCATTCTGTGGCGAGCTTGGAGGACACTGGCAGCTGCTTCCTGGTGAACCTGCATCTGTCTCTTTCGCATCTCCACCCGCTCCGAGCCCATGGACTGCAAGAGGAAGAGGAGCACAGTGAGAGCACTGTGCAGAGGAGGGGGTGGAGGCTTTACTGGAACATTATTACCGCATTAAGAGGAAGCATTACACACACACAAACATCACAGACCAAGAAATCACAAGAGATTAGGGATCTGACAGGAGGCGTGCAGATTGGAGGAGGCCTGAGGGGGGGAAAAAAAGCCAGACCTGACTGTTAAAGCAAACCTGGGTCGGATCAGACTTATCCTGAAATCCTTGTTGTTTGATGCATTTCAACAACATCCTCCGAATCTTGCGGAATGCACGAGCACTTCACGATCTTGCCGCGAACGGGGAGGGGGGGGGGGAGGGGGAGGGGGGGGGCAACTTGCGCGCAACGCAACCTCAGCAATCTGCATCCACGGATGAAGCGTCGTGCGTTACAGCCGAGGGCGTCTCGACGCGCAGATCCGGAGAGGATGCTTTGATGGCTCCTGCTCCATATGACAAAACCCAACAACACCCACTCCCATCTTCCTCTCTCTCGCTCTCCCTCTCTCTCTCTCTCTCTCTCTCGGTGGGGGATGAGCGGTAATGATCGCGACAAGGCGTCACTCTGCAATCGCGTCCATCATCAGTCGCATCCTCCGGAGGAAGAGGAGGAGGAGGAGGGGGAGGAGGAGGGGGAGGAAAGGCACACATGGTGGTCGATACGAGCAGCGCGTCCAGCCCAAAGCAAGCAGCCATTTATAGCAACATAATGAAATTATTCCATCGGCAGGCTGATCAACTCAGATCATTTATTTCTTTCGGGGAGGAAAATAAAAGCAAATATGCAAAACGGTTTATGGAGCGACATCAACATTTCGATGAAGATTTTAAAAAACATGTATGCACCGATTCTCCAATAAAAGAATCTTAATATTTCTCTGTTCGCGGATATTCCGAAAAAAAAATGGATCCAACCTCACTGGAGCTTGACATCGAAATGTTTTCCCCCTCACACACACAAACACGTGCAGCAATAAACGTCTCAGCGTCCCTGTAAACAGTTAAAACCAAACAGAGATGTACTCACTGTGTCACCATGAATGCCAGAGTACAGGTGATTTTTGGCTCGATCACATCCGTCTGCCTCGACTTGACACAAACCAGTCGGTTTCCTCCGCGCGCATGCGTTTTCTGCAAAGTGTGAAAAGATTTTTCTGCTCTCGTGCGTTAACGAGCAGGACACGGTGTGCGCGCGCTGCAGCGCGGTGGCTTCTCCAGGACACACTGCTGGCAGCCTGCGCGTGGCATGGCTCACATCACGATAATGAGATTTTTTTGTCATTTACTGTCGATCCCTGTGGGCCTGGCCTGTGCATCAGAGCGCTCTCTGCATTCCCAATGAAACCAGTTGTGAAGAAATTTGTTTTGATTTTTGCTCTTTCAGTCAAACTCCATCTTTTAATATTTATATTGCCTGCAGAGAAATGTTGTAATATAATAGTTCTGCATTGCTAATTCAGCTCTTTTCTGATTGCAAAACTGTTTTGAAAGCTCAAGGCTCTGATTAATTTCATAAAACATCTGTAAATATCAAATCCAGATTCTGCAACTTTTCGCCTCCCCTGTGGCTGCTCAGTCCTGGTCCAGACCAGCAGAGAGCAGCAGTGATCTGCTGAAACAGGCCTGTACTTACAGGGAGCCCAAGCAGTGCAAGTCAGGTGAAATCAAACTTGCAAATAAAATAAAACTTTTGCACAGAGTAAAACAGAGTGCTGACCACTGAACATCCATGCGTGTATATGCAATGAGTTTGTACTGTTCCTTGAATATAAGACCTGAATGCTTCCTACGGCCAGTTTCCTGTAAATCTTCATGTCTACTTTTGCAGATTAGGCTCTCCTTACAGCGTCCTTGAACTTGTGGACCTCAGCCGAAAGAGTTAAATATGTTCTGAGAGCTGTTTTCAAGCAGCAGCTGGCCTTTCATGAAAGAGCCCTCGAGCACTTTTGCACTGTTGAGTAATCCGAGCGGGGAAGGAGATTGTATATGTTTTGCTGCAGCGCGGTCACATGCTGCATGTAATATCATTCAAATCACATGCATGCACACACGCAAGCAGCGAGTTCAACTGAGCTCATCACATTAGGTGCATTTACTCATTGTCCCTCGTCTTGCAGCGCACGTTCAGTCGGAACTGTGAGAAACATGCCAAACGATGAGTGCAGTGCTGAAACAACAGGCATCCTTTTCTACTGTGTGTGTGTGACACAGCCATAAACAAATGCAATCCGGTGAAGTCTCTCCCTCTATGCTTCGTAGTAAATCAAGCTTCTTGTAAGTGCAAAACTCTCAGAGAGGGATTGCCTCTTTAATGGAGCCTGCTCTCTGGTGAGATAACACTTACTGTGATCTACAGCTGGATGCACACACGTGAGTCTTTCACATGGATGTAAGAAGCCATAAACAGCCCTGCTTTGTGTCTATCTTTTTTTAAACTCAAGTTCCAGAGCTTGAAGCCCTGTACCAAAAAAAAAAAAAAAAAAAAAAAAAGATCCAGCTTTTCAAAACGTATTAGGAAATCAGCCAGCCAGCTGTCTGCGAGGCAGTTTCCAGCTGAGGGGAACCACAAAATGAGCAGTTAGACTCACTCTGGTTATTATGATCCCCGTTTTACCCGTACGGTTCATTAAAAACCATCACTCCAACTCTGGCAGCGAGTAAAAATCTTTTAATAAGCTCAGATTCAAAAGTTATTGTTTCTCAATCTTTGTGGCTTTGTAAGTTGAAGAAGTGTTCCATCCTGCGAGGTGTGCAGAGTTTATCTCTGAGCTCCAGAGGTTTCCACTAGAATGACTCCCATTTTTTTTCTCTCACACAATGCCTGACTTCTGTAGCCCCACTGCGTAGGTGGACGTGCTGGACTGTTGTATGCCTGAGTGAAGGAGAGGGAAGCAGAAATGGCCAGCGGACCGCTGAAGGCTGAGGACGTTTGGGTAGCATGCTGGGATAAATCACATCCACTGCAGACAGGTTCGCCTTGATCTGGGACTGTTGAAGAGCTGAGATGGAGAAATACTGGAAAGGCATATGGGAAAGAGAAGCATCTCAAAACACTGATGCCCGTTGGCTACTGGACCTGAGAACTGACCTCAGTGACCTGAAGAACCAGAGAACATCAGTAGCTGAGTGCTGGACATCGCCAGGCCCCGATATGATCTCTGCATACTGACTGACTGAAGGAAACTGACTTTGCTCCATGAGAGACCAGCAGCACAAATAAACCAGCTGCAAAGAGACGGGAGCATCCAGAGTGGTTAACCCAGAGCAGAGCCAGTCTAATCGTGGACGACCCCAGAAGGGAACCGCTCCATCCAGTCGACATCCAGGACAGCCAGGATAGTTCCCTGGAGAACCATGAAGAGGCCTTTATTTCTATTAACAAATAAAAAGTAAAATATTTTGCTGTCGTTTTTTTTTATCATGGAACAACATTTGTAACATTCAAACAATTCAAAGTTTGCAGCTCCAAACTCATTTCTCCTTTGGTCGACATCAGTAATGAACTAACATTTTAATATCAAAAACGTCCTGTACAGCATTAAAAACAAGAAAAATGGTGAGAAGAAAACCTCAGTCAATTCTGATCACTAGGTATCATTCTCAAAGAGGTGTCTGGTTAAAAAAAGAAAGTTGGCCTTTTGTTTTTTGTTGTGCAGGTATGACAAGAATTATTTGTTAAAAGGTTTAATCTTATCTATAAAAGTTTAAATCCAGTTAAAATTACACAGAGAGGATGAAGCTGTTTGATTGCTGTATTTCCTGGAGAAACTCTTTATTAAAACAATTCAGATCGAGTCTTATAGGAATGATTTCACAGTGAACTCATCAGAACTGTCCACAGGATAAGTTAGGTGGTTGTTTTTTGTCATTTCGTATTAAATTGCACTCATAGCAATACCTTCTGTCAGTGCATGGCTAATGATCATTTAATTTTGCTCAGAGCACAGCTCGTATAAATTGCTTGGCCATAATTTCGAGCGGCCATGGGCGAGCGGATGGGTCAGGAGCAGAATTAACACAGGTCCTCTGAGTGAATATTAAATGAAGGTGGTCTGCTGTCCCTCTGGAGACACGTTAATGCAGATAAAATGAAGACTTCCCTTCCTGCCAGCTTATTGGCTATTTGCTATAGAGCATCAGATGTTTGTCTTTATTTCCTTTTCATAATTTGAATTAAAAATCTATGTTCTGTATAATATGAATACATAAGGAAAGAGAAAAATCAGGATAAAGCACAACCTATAGGAAAATGGTTATTGTTATTGTTGAAATAAAGTTCATATAATGTCAAAATAAAAAAAACAAACTATGAATATACATGGTGTAATATGGTTTTCAATGTGCTGTTTGCGCTTTTGTGTCCTTTAAAGTGCTCTTTGCGTACACTCGGGGGCGAAAGAATAACAGAAACACCTGACGTAGCATAATGTAAGCCAGCACAATAGCCCTGCAGTCGGAGAGCATTCCCAGGGGAGGAGGCAGTAATGAGAAGCACAGAGAGCAGGTAATGGAGTGACGAGCGCCGAGGTGCTTCGTATTCACGCCTCATTCGCCGCCAAACAGCAACAGTGTCCACACAGAAAAGTCATAAAAAAGACAACACCACAAAAAGGATCTGCAGATATTTTTCCATTCGATTCGGCGTCAGCTCTTTGACGCCGTGCGTTTCTCGTCGCTCTGCCTGGGAAATTGAAATCATTTGCTGGATCACCCCTCTGGTTTCTAGGCCATAAAGCCGACGTGCCATCCAGTTTGTCAGGAAAAAAAAAAAAAAAACTGAAGGATTACGTTGTGCTGCTCTCAGTATCTGGGTGCTCATACATCATGTAGTGGCTCTATACGTCTCAGCGTGTTCGTCAGACAGTCAGCTGGGCCCGGCTTTTAACACTCTGCCACATCTATTACTCACTTTCAAGGCTTATACCTCTTTTCTTGCGGGCGGCGACTCGAAAAATATTGCTGCTAATTAGAGATCTCTCAGGAATAAAATGAAGGTGGAGAGAGATGGGATACGTTCCTCCAAAATAATTGGCTGGAGGCATTGATGGCTTGCTGATGTACTGCTGCAGCCAGACAGTAAAGAGTAGAGCTAACGTCTCCTTCTGCCTCGCTCGCGCTCGCTGGCCTCATATTTTAGGGTTTGTCAAGTATCTATCTTGTTTGTTGATTACTGGGGATGGAAATAGTCCTGCAGCTTCTGCAGCTGTGTGTGTTCAGCCTTTTATTTCTGCTGCTGACAGAGTGGAGGCCGGGCGACGTTTGATTGTGAGGCAACTAAAAGCATCTCATCGGGCTTTTTGCAATTAAAAAAAAATCAAGTTAATTCACATACAAATACTAAATATAACCTTGATTTGAAAAACCTCTGCAGCAAATCAGGAGTATTGTGATCTTCAAAGGCGGCTCGCTACAAACAAATCAAGTGTTAAAAAATAAAACACTCTGCAATTTATGAAAAACAAGTCAGTAAAATGCACAACATTATTGTTATTCATTTCAAAGCCAGAAAAAGACACAGTCTTTTATTCACTTGAACACACCATCAGGCACCTTTTTTTTCCCGCCGCATGGCAAACTGCCTCGTTGCATCATCTCGAGCGCCCACACCGCCGTGGGTAATTCACAGCTAACGCCATTGGCATTTCTCTCTCTCTCTCTCTCTCTCTCTCTCTCTCTCTTTTTCTCCCCACTAGTTTGTTGATGACAAAAAGGAGCAGGAGGACAATGGGTGGCAGATATGTGCCCACACACACGCACAATCGGTCATTTACTCATCGGTGGCCCAAAATTGCTTCAAAACAACAGTGAAAGATGTCCACAGAGTCTGGACGGATTCTCAAATAGCAGAGAGAACAGATCTGTTGGTGAAACATCAGACTGTCAGTCTGTGAAGCTCCCATAAACAGACTCCTAAAACCGGATCGAAGGGTCGTATTGATGATGTTTCCTGATATGTGGAGGTGTTTTAGAAGTGGTTATGGCATCCCCAAGGCTCCCTAATGATGGTGGGAGGTGGTGTTTCCCATTAAACACTTAATAGTTTTATCTGAGCCACATCTGATGGCCCATTACTGCTGCAGTTTTAAATTTCTTGAAGGATTCATCGCATTTCCTTCGTCCTTTAGGTTACTCAGCCTCCGTTCACTGAGATGACCTTGTAAATAAACGCCTGGTGAGTGCTCAGATCGCTTTGTGAGAGCGGGAGATTGAGCAATAAGTGCATTTTGGAGTGAAAGTGACTGATTCAAATGGACACTTCAAGCTGCTTTCCTTTTGTTTGAAGCTCGGATTCAATAGGCTGCTCATTGCAGTCTTGATCTTTTGCCTTCCAATTACATTTATTCAAAGCGGTCAGACGAACATCAATCGGCGTTTGTAGAATGTAATAATGCAGGAACCTCTGGGAGACCTTGGATGCCTCTCATTGAACATGACAAAGAGGGACGACAATGGCACAAATTGACTGTAGGAACAATTGTTTTTCATGTTCTATCACTGCGCTGAGCCGCGACTATTGAAGGAGAGGGCGTATTCTGGTGTATGCCGAAGAACACAAGTTCAATTAGTTAGATAACTAGAAAAAAACAGAGATGTAATAATAGAATTTTTTTTTTTCTATTGTGAAAGAGATAAGGTTTGTATTTTCCTTTCAGCCGAATGAAGCTTCCCTCCCACAAAGTGGCTATTTCAAACTCTTTTCTTGTGAAGCTGTGATATTCCACTCAGGATAACACCCCAATCATGTCCAAAAATGCAGCGTGTGGCGCCTGCTGAGGAAATACAAGTACGAATAGCGGTTCCCCCTGTGATGGCAATCTCTACAGCACAAGGAGTAAAAATTCAATCAGCAGTGTTCTCATCAGAAGCTACGTTCAGTCAGAATTGGGGACTTGGGGTACAAAGACGGGACCAGATTAGAGCCTGGACCCCCGGAGGCTGGAGCGTGAGTCCCATGTGGAGACCAGCGTCAGCCTGGGTGTTTATAAACTACTTCATAAAGTACAGAACTATTGTCACGCCGGCGTCTTTATTTTAATCCCATTTAAGCTTTGAGAGTCTATTATTTGATTTCCCAAATACTTTTTTTTTTTTTTTTTTTTCCTTTTTTTAAAGCACTTAATCAACCAGAGAGCCCTGAGACTAAAGCCAAACTAAACCGCACACAGTCGGTCGGGACGTTTGTACAATCTCTCCTCAAACAACAGAAGAATCAGCTGGTCACCAGGCAACAGCAACACCAGGAAGAGGCAGACGGGGGAAACAAAGGTTTCAACTGAGAGGCCCAAGTTTAAAAATAAGACAAACAGCCAGTGGGGAAAGTTACTGCTGGACTGCATCTTATCGTATTCACTCATTAATTTTACTGCTCTTAGCTCTGGTGTGAGCTACATTAAAGAAAAGAGAGAGAGAGCAGACTAATCTCACCTAATGAGATTCATCTGAGGCGCCATGCTGCTTTACAGCATCTTTAAAGGAATGCTGTGGGCGGATTGTCTTGCTTGTGCGAGGAAAGTGAACATTATTGAGGAGCTTTATCTGATTCAAATTTCTGTGTCGTGTGTTCGTTTCTGAATAAGAAGCTACCAGAATGCATTAAAGGAAAGGAAGAAAACATGAGAGCAGAATGAGAAAGTGGGATTTATAAAGTGTCTTTCTGGATGAGTCTTAATCAACGTTTGGTGCGAGAGCTGAAAACAACATGAGGTTTGAATATCTGAGGTTTGACCCGAATATAAAGTAAGAAGCAAAACGTAATATGAAAACATCAATATGACAAGTCGGGAAAGCACGGGAGATGACAGACATGCAGCTCAATGCGAATCTGATTAAACTTCAGGAATGTTGAGAGAAAACTGCAACAAATAAAGGTCTTTATTGGGCGTCGAATTAAGAAATTTAAGCAGACATGAGTAAATTTTTATTTTCATAATCAACACAACTTCCAGACCAGATCATGAAGTTCTGATGATTACTGACAGAGCAACACTGACTTGCTGTTTATAATGAAAGAGTTGATCGCAGATCAACAACAGAATCAGCCTGTTGATTCTGCTGTGTGTGTCTGAGAGGTTTGTTGCGTCGATCTGCCAAACGCCAGATGAGAAAACCAGATCTGGTGGATCATTAATCTCAGCTGTGGTTCCTCTCTCAGTGCACAAAGAGATAATTTGACTCCGACTGTTTCACAGAAACGCGTTCGCTTAATAACGTCGCCGCTGCTTAGAAAACATGGCGCGCGCTGGAAAAACACTCGTTTTTCATTTTGATTCCTCGACTCTATGTGATGAACTGGTGAAAGGTTGCGGAGGCACTCTGTTACTCATCCTCTGTCAGTCGGACAAAATAGAAAATAGATCAATATGTATAACGTGTAAGATTAGTGGTAAATGTGGTGACTGCTCACGCTTCACTGCACCATACAGCTTTCCATAAAAAACTAATATCAATCAAGAGGAAAAGAAGAGAGTGGAAGATAAAATTACTATTTTGATAAATCAAACATTTTCATAACTGCATTTTAATGAAGATTAATTCAACATTTAAAACACATACCAAAGACTTAAGATGAATTAAATGCATAACAGACTCCATTGTGATGATTTACCATTAAATGAAAGTTTATTAACATTAAGAAATAATTATCCTGATGAATAAACATGAGGACGTCTGGTGTTCATCTAAAGATTATTAATGGTGATAATAGACTGGAATATTAGGATCAAACCGTGTCACTCTTCCCAGACAATACAGTGTAATCCATACAAAAAATGCTTACAAGTCTTCTGAGAACTTAAGAATAAGTTTAGCTGATTTAACTACTTTGAACTTGACTTCCCCTCAGAGTAGTTTCCCATGTGTCCGCCGCCGCCGCCGCCGCAGTGATCCACGCTCTCTGAGGGGAGGGAAACCCTGTGACAGCGGAGAGAATCACCTGATAATCCACCCTGCAGAGAACTGCGTCAGCGCCATTCAGGAACATTTGAAAGTTTGTTATAAAGAGCAGAAAGTGAACATCATGATCACTTTGGATTGAAAAGTTGGAAACTCTTGAGTGAACTCAGAACCTGAAGCTGATTTACAGCTGAAAGCCGTCGCATTAGAACTTGTCAGTATTTCACGAATTGAGTGAGAATCGTCAAAGCGGCCACTTTAGAAGACAAAAGGCCGACCGGCCAGCGGTCAGTCTTTGTCTGAGGACTCGCGATGCCCCGTCGGAGTTAATGGCGTCTTGAAAAGACCTCCGTCTGGAGTCATTTGACGTGTGGAAGGTTTTGCTCTTTCATCCCACGCAGAGCCTGCGGTTTGCCTTCCCTCCCACTCGCAGACGGTAAAGGGCAATTGGTCCGGCACACCTCGGCCGTCGGCGTCGATCGCTTCCAAATGAGCGGACGTGACTGACAGCGGCCAGCTGTGGCGGCGTGGACCCCGGGGCAGGGTGGGATGGGGGGGGTTATTGATCTAATCTCAACTGCTTTTGGTGTCTGTGAGCAAACGGGTCTACTTTACAAAGGAATTTCTTTGACTCCTCCTGAATGGTTGTCTGTCATAGTTTTGTAGAGAGAGAGAAAAAAACCCCCAAAAGGCACCACTCTCAGTGTGAGGACGCAGTCTGGCTGATAAAGACTTAAACGCAGGTCACAACCTAAAACAACAGAGAAGGAAAAAAACACTGAAGGGAAAAATGTTTTGACTGAGGATGATTTTCTCATCAGATGCCAAAATCAATGTTTTGCTGCTGATCAGGCGGATCATTTCTAATCAGACCAGAAGTGAGTCAGTCAGTCAGTCAGGCTTTGAGTAATTCTGATTTATTTTCCTATTTGGCACCAGACGGACTTCAAAGAGACATAATCCATCCAAAAACAAGAGTGCAGAGCGAGTGCAGCAGAGAGAAGTGAAGAAACGAACTGCCAGTCAGTTATTTACTGGCTCCTTTATGCTCATAAGAATCCATCTGTATGAACGCCCTCGAGACATTTCAGACCCGTCTGTTACACTTTTCTAGCATCTGTACTTTGCTTATCCTGTTACTCAAAACTCGTGACTGCATGTTGACCATCATAGTTTCATATTTCTGAATAGAAATGTGCAAGTTTTCACCACTTGCATTAAATCCTTTAACATCCGCTAAAGAAACGAATGGGATAAGATTTTTGACCTCTCTTAGTGGTGTAGAGGTCAATGTTATTACTGCTCTCTCCGTGCAGAGTTTGCATGTTCTCCCTGTGCGTGTAAAAGTCTGAATCTCTGCGTAAGGAAGTTTCAAACTGCTTTCACTGTTTGGAGAGTCGATGCCAAACTGCTCTGAGAGATTTGTGGTCCTGTCTTTTTCTATCTTTAAGATGTTTTATGCTTCAATTTCCCTTCTTTTTCAGGAAAGAACATAAAGACTGTACTATCACAGACATAAAAGAAACAATAACAGCCACAGTGATGACTTTCCTTTTATTTTCAAAGCACAAAGCTTGTAGAAAGAAGCTCATTTGATTAGTTGGAACAGGACAGTTACAGCAGCCAGTGGGGCAGGAGAGGTTACAGAGGAGGGCAGGCAACATGTACTGCTGTTCAGCTGCTGATCTAAATCTTTAAAGTGAGACAACACACACACACCCCCGAGGCCTGAAACCGAAGCTGTGGTGTAATGATTTGCTCGTGGGAGCTGGGGTCACTTGTTCAGGATTAAATCTTCCTCAGTGAGAGTGAAGCTGCAGCTTTTCTCAGTTCACCACTGGGATTATGGGAAGTTTCAGAAAGTCTGGAGAAATAACCTCATTGAAGTTTAAGGGGAAGGACCTAGAATTCACCGTTCAAGCTGTATTTTACATGCGGAAAAACAAAATTGACAACATCACTGATTTCCGTGGGGCTGGTTTGTTCGCATTTAGTCGTCAGAATTTCAACAGATCTCTATTCCACCCATTTCTACTATTTCACATCATAAACATCATTTAAATAAAGAAAACCCTGGTAACTGAAAAATGAGTCTATTAATACAATTGAAATTATTCATTATTCTCTTTTGTAATGACTGACTTAAAAAAAGCAGCTAAGCCACTTGAACTCTGATGATTTTAATTCTGCTGCTTGTTTTGCTGCGAAAACGATTTCCAATAGTGATCATTTGAAATATCTGAATAGTAATTTGTTTTATGTGGCACAAACATTTCAAAACATTTCCAGTAAATATTAAAAAAAGCAGACATTAGCCGTCACGTGGAAGCTGAGCGCTGACTGTTAAACATTCTGTGGCTGATTGCAGCTCACTGCGGCTGATGGATGGATGGAGACATTTCCAGGGATGGCGGACACTGCTGGGTGTTGGTGTGTTTACGTTTTCATTTAAACACATTTTTCATGGACCCAGAAAGACATTTCCATACTGTTAAGTATGTTTCAGGATTTATGTTGTCATGAAATCATCATATTGCATCATTTTCTGCATATTTCGAGCCATTGTCAGTCCAGCAGAGTGCACCCTGGATATAAACCTAAACCCTTCAGCCTCTGCTGCCTGCCAGCCCTGCTGTGTAAACACTCTCTGATTTATCCATGAACTCTTTCAGAATGTAAACTTGGACATCTGCATAAACAGTATCAGCTGTGTTTCCCGTACACTGCTCAATCCACCAATCAAATAAGTAAGTTCACGCGAACGCATGGCTTCAGTTGAAGCTGATAACATTTCCATGAGCCCTGCAGGGAGCGGAGTGTACTTTAAAGCGTGTCATGTCTCTGTCCTGCTGAAGTGCGTCTCTGGATGAAGAACCTCACTGATACACTCTGGGTAGCCCGATAATTGCCTGGAGGTGTGTAGTCTGAGCGTGTTCGTCCGGCCAGCCGTGCAGACGGGGGGGATGCAGCGTCCCTATTAGCCGGCTGCCTGTCGCGATGATGACCATTAATTTGAAGGTACCCGCTGGTTGTCGCCTCCATTAGCCAGAAGATCAGTCCGGATACCCTTTGGCCCGAAAAGGTTAGAAATAATATGAAGCTGGACGACGGCGAGAAGTAGCGCTGATGACTTTGAATTATTCATCGTGTGTTCGCACCTCAAAAACACTCCAAATGTGATCAGTAAATACTGAAACAAACACAACTCTGGATGCAGAACTCAGCATATTTCTGCTGCTGGACTGAATATAGATGAGCTCGTCTATAGATCGGCATGCTGCAGCGAACATGACCGATAACGATATTAACAGCATTGATTTCTGTCTCCCTGACAAGGCAACACGTTTTGCCCTATTTATTAGGTTCTCACAGGGTCCTGGAGGAATTGTTTGAGCAATTATTGTTCTTTTCTGACAGCAAGTGATCAGCGGAAAATCCCATCTGGACGGTGCCTGAAAATGAGGTTTATAAATCACGACACGGTAAAATGTCAGCGAGCCGCATCGTGCACGCAGCAGCATGAGGAGCGTCACGGCTTTTATGCAGAGAAGCAGCGAGGACAGATGACCTGTAAATAAACGTATTCGTCTCAAAATATCATCTAAGTTTGAGGTATTTTTCAACCATTTGATGCTTTATTGCACCATGAATCATAGGAATCCAGTCACCCGATTCGGTTTACCGCTATAAGATCCGTTTCAAGCAGATTAGCTCACATCGCACAATATAAAAGAAAAATAAAGAAAAGTCAGTCAGACTGACTGCATTGATGTTTTTTTGTAAGTAAATTAACTTAATATTGCCAACAGAACTCTAAGTTTGCATTTCCATCCTTGGTTATTGAACATTATTGCATTTTTCAGTCTCAGATTTAATAAAGTTTCATCAATGAACTTTTGAACTTCAGCATTTCATTCAGTCTTTCTTGTTCATACAGAATGTTTGATGGTTTACTGGCCTCCTCTGCCTGATAAACATTATTTGTGAAAGTGGATTTTATTAATAGTCCCTTTTCAACACAGGACGAAATCAGCTCAGTGCGCTGATACTGAAACCGTGAGAGATTATTACAACAGCATTATACTTCTTTTATGCTTCAAAGGCCACATCTCCTGAAGAGCTAATCAAAAGTTATTAGTTTTAATAATTCAAAAAGAATCAGTGAACCTGATCCTGAAGTGGCTTGCTGTTGTGCCACAGCCTCAGCAGCTGATGGTTTTTTAATATCAGCATGAAATCGATGAATTCACTGATCTTTCATGACCCACAGACGGGCGACTCTCTCTTCTGGCTGGAGACTCACTGAAGCAGGTTATTCCCATCAGGCTGCTGGAGATTACTTTGAAGCACCATTTCTCTTTGTTTCCCATATTATCACACATATGATCGTCTGATGAGTGACTCTGATGCATGTTAAATCCCACATAGAGCTTTGTTCTGCAGAAGTATGAAACAACTAGATTTCCATACCGCTCACACACTACAATTAAAAAAAATACTTACTGGTGTAAAGATTTTTCTCCTTTTCTCTGATTTTGTTGAAGTGAAAAGAAAAAAAAATACACTCATATCTATGAAATTATATGTTGCTATGTTGTTGTCATCTTTACTGTTTTCTAAATCTGAAACTTTTTTTTAATACCCGAATGAACTCTTGTTTCATTAAATGATTTTGTGAGATGACTAACCTTGTTGGATGAATAACGAAAGCGTTACAATTTCTGTATAAATATTGGACACTGAAGACACAGATGATGAAAGGGGAACCAGACGATTCACATGTAAATGACCTTGCCAATAAGTGTGCTGCTGTTTTTACACTCAGACATTTGCACAACACACACACATCCAGACAGTAGTAATAATTAACATCTCAAAGCAACATTGGTTTTTTTTCAAAGTCAAATCATCCTCTATTGTGAGATTTATTCAGTCGAAAAGATTTTAACAAAGACATGAGAGTGAAATTTGATTTGGTCCAGTTTGATTTTATTAACTGATTCCAAATAGTGATATAGTGATTAAAGACAGTATCTATATTTCACCACATTTTCATCGGTGACTTTTTTTTTTCGAGCGTTTGGAGTTGGGTGGTCAGACAGCAAACTGTTTCTGGATTGTATGAACTCTGTGGGGCATCAGAAGAAAAATGCGGCTCTTATCTGGCAGCGGTAGCTGGTCGTAACTTTATTCTGAAAAAGACTATTTATTTGGTCTTGTGCTATCAGCCCGTGTGTGTTCAGATGTTCAGGACCGGCTGATGGATGTGTGGTGCGCTTCCCTCTGATAGGACTTATTAGTGAGAGTAATATCTGCTGTCTGGAGGCTACTTTCTGCCCCGTGACTGATTACAGCTTTGCTCTGTGGGAAGATTCGCTTAGATTTCTCGCTCACAATTAAAAATGTGTCACACCTGTTGGGAAAAACTCAACACCAATCTGACAATCTGTCTGCTCTGATAATCCAGTCATCACTATTTTCTGCTAACTTGGGTGGGGTTAATGAAATGTCTGACACTATAAGATAAATCTATCAAAAGCATCGAACACATTCAAACTTTCAACCACAGTTGATCCACATCGGATGCTTTCAGGAGTGTGATTAGACAGCACACCCTCCAGCACACAGCTGGAGCCTGAAACAGGTGTGACTTGTTACGCTCATGAGGGGCATTTGGCACCCTGCTCAGCGTCCTCCTCGCTCACCGCCACAGTAGCAGCTGCCAGCGGAGAGCTGCTGCCCTTAATACAGCCTGGCTGTCATATATAATCTGTACTTTAATGTCGGTCTTTACTCCACCCGATGCATTTTCCTCTTTCAGAGTGTTTGCTTTGACACCGATGTGAAAACCTGACCCACATCACTCTTTAATGGGTTTTCCTCGTCGCCACATGGGGTCTACCTTTGAAGCTCACAAATAGGCACCAAAGAAATGGGACATTAAACACTGTTTATCAGAGACACCATTTATTCAGCATTGAAAGAGATGTTTTCTCCAGAATTTAACAGTCTCGTCTCGCATTGGTTCAAATCCTGTGCGCAGTTTGCATATTCTCCCTGTGCATGCATATGTTTCCTCCAGGTTACTGGGCTTTCACTCCACTATCTAAATAAACGGGTTTGAGGCTGATTGTTGACTCTGAATTGCCTTCCTGCTGTGAATCTGATGGACTGGAGACATATAATTAGCTGGGATTGGTTTCAGCCCTGCAGGATGCAAAATTGAATTAAATGAAACAGGAGATAAGAATGATTTCCTCACTGAATGGTGAGATGTGTGCGGATGTTTTCAGTTGAAAATAGTAATTAGATAATAACAACAAATCAAATGTATTTTCAGTTGTTGAGCTCAAGCCACAATTTGCGACGATTCCCTCCTGTTACGCGTTACGACATATATGCGAGGTGCTCAAAACAATCCACTGTGAGCAATTTGGATACTGAAGTGTCTTGCTCAAGGATACTTCAATATCCGGATAGGGAATGGAACCTGCAACATTCCGATTGAGAGGCGGCCCGCTCAATCGGGGAGATGCATGCTGGTATTTGTGTTGAGGCTTAATTAAAAATGCTGTAATTTACTGGAGCAAAATGAAATGGTAATTATTTAGTGAGCTGCTGTTTTGTAGATATCATGAGGTGGTGCGTCAGAAAAAACAATCCTCCAGCTGCTTTCCATTAAATCACTGGAGAGGAAGAGGGAAATAAATTAAGTCGGTAAAAGAGTTCCAGTGAGACTCGACTTAATTTAATATGAAGAAAGAAATATGCAGAAATTGTGGTGATATCAGGACATTTGATGCGTTTCTTTTGTAGGTGTTGTAATGACTCGATCAACCCAGACTGATCTGATGTGTTTTTCTTCATTCAACAAGCTGACGAGCTTTACCTTTAAACATTTCTAAAAACGGCCTCCAAAAGGTTGATTCTGTTCATAAAAACAGGCAGACAGAAACATATTAATATATTACTCGTATCTCTCCTGGTTTTTGTCCATCAAGTGGACTTTTCACTCAAGACTAAATTATTTATTTTCACTGCAGAAGAGTCTGTCTTTCCTCAAAATACTTGACAGAGCAGGATTACTATTGCAACAACACATCATCAGCAGATCAAAAAGCAACGTCACCATGAATGCTTGGCTACCACAAAACCAGTTTACCCCTGGCCTGACCCTAGGTCGGAGGTCGATGATCGACTTTGTTGTTGTGTCATCTGACCTCGTGTGTCTTGGACACTCAGGTGAAGAGAGGAGCAGAGCTGTCGACCATCATTACCGTCTGGTGATGGCAGAGGAGGACAGACTTGGCAGACCCAAACGTGTTGTGAGCGAACTGCAGTCAGAGCGGTTGTGGATATTTTATGGACAGAATTTGTAGATGCAGCCAGGGGCCGGAGGGGGTCCGGTTCAGTAGCCACAGGATTTCATCTCTGCTTTTGGCAGATAATGTTGTCCATGTTCATTGAACCTGGACCTACAGCATGCACTGGAGTGATTTCAGTCGAGTGTGAAGCGACAGGGATGAGGATCAGCACCTCCAAATCTGAGGCCATGGTCCTCGACCAGAAGAAAGTGGTCTGCCCTCTCCAGGTCGGTGGAGAGACCCTGGCTCAAGTGGAGGAGTTTAAAGGGATACTTCAACATTTTGGCAAATTGGCCCATTTAGCGCAATTCCTTAGTCATTTCGAACAGCATACTTACTTTTTTTGTGAGCGCGAGCTGTTGTTTATTCAGAGGTGAGTCGGGGAAGGTTTTCTGGACGGACACAATGGAAGTGAACGGTATTTTTTTTCCCCCTCGTCAAACTCATCAAATACAAAATCCAACAACCCCAAAACACTTTGGTGGACACGTTATAATCCGCACATTCACTACGCTGTGGAACACCAACAAATAATATTGAAGCGTTACGACACTGAAGCAAATACTGGGAACTACTTTTTCTTTTGAAATCACTACGCCCAGATGCCATGTTTAGTAAGTAGTTCCGTCTTAGCAATCTTCGCATAAACAACTCAATCTCGTAATTTTGCATTAATATTTCACAGCTTAGTGAATGTGCGGATTATAACGTGTCCGCCAAAGTGTTTTGGGGTTGTTCGATTGTGTATTTGATGAGTTTGACGAGGGAAGCAAAAATACCATTAATTTCCATTGTGTCCGTCCCGAAAACCTTCCCCGACTCACCTCTGAATAAACAATAGCTCGCCCTCACAAAAAAAAGTAAGTATGCTGTTCGAAATGACTAAGGAATTGCGCTAAATGGGCCAATTTGCCAAAATGTTGAAGTATCCCTTTAAGTATCGTGGGGTCTTGCTCACGAGTGGGGGAAGGATGGAGCGTGAGATTGACAGGCGGATCGGTGCAGCGTCTGCAGTGGCGCAGTCGTCATTTCGGTCTGTTGTGGTGAAGAAAGAACTGAACCGAATGGCGAAACTCTTGTTTTCCCACTCAATCTACGTTCCCACCCTCATGAGCTTTGGATCATGACCGAGAGGGCCATATCCCGGATACAAGCGGCTGAAATGAGCTTCCTCCGCAGGGTGGCTGGACGCTCCCTTAGAGATCAGGCGAGGAGCTCAGTCACCAGGGAGGAGCTCGGAGTAGGGCTCAGGCATCTGTTTAGGATGCCTCCTGGACGCCTCTCTGGGGAGGTGTTCCGGGCATGTCCCACTGGGAGGAGACCCCCGGGAAGACCTAGGACACCCTGGAGAGACTATGTCTCTCGGCTTCCCTGGGAACGTCTTGGGATCCTCCTGGAAGAGCTGGAAGAGATGTCTGGGCTTCCCGGTTAACTGCTGCCCCTACAGCCCGGTCCCGGATAAGAGGTTGAAGATGGATGGATGGATGGATGGATATCTCCCCAGGATTTTGCCCATCAATTGAGTAGATTAAACTTTTCCCTCAAGACTAAATTATTTAGTTTCACTGCAGAAGAATCTTTGTGTTTCCTCAAACTACATTTCAAGCATTATTCAGAGTTTTACCCTTTTGCTTTCTGTTACCACCATCCTTTCTGGTTATCAATAGAGGTATTGTGCTTCTATGATGCTGCTGTGCGAGATGGGGTTTGTGGCAGGTTTGCAGTGATGAATTAACTGCACCACGTCTCTGGAAGCATCCACTTAATTTTACTGTTTAAAATCAAATGGGAATGAACGAGCTTAAAGGCACCATGAAGCTAAATGAGTCATACATTTCTGCCGCAACTTACAAGCTATATAAGAGGTAGAGGATAAGAGGTAGGCAAAGGGAGAAATGCTTTCCTAAATAGATAGTTTAATAGTGTTTTTATTCTTTGAAATAACAAATTGCAGAGTTAATGAAGAGAAGATGAGTATTTTGTTACTTTGAAACAGCATTTTTTTTTTTTGTTTGTTGTTCTTTTTCTTTTTCAGGACACCTGCACCTTTTGAAAGAGCTCATCAGGAGGGTTTACGGACCAATTCATTGGTTGTGTGAACTTGAGTTGAGGCTGCAAATCAACATTTTTACTCTGGACACTCCGAAGCTTCCCAACAGAAAGCATGAGATTCCTGCAACAAAATAAAAAGGTAACTGCAGAGCTGGGAACGTACGGCGAAGTCATTAGCAGGACAAGAATCGGAAGGTAAAAAACAAAAAGAGTAAATATTGGACTTGCAACAAGTGACGTGAAATCAATGATAATTGTCCAGTATTCTCTTAGCAATTTAAAAGTAGTCAGCTCTCAAAGAAGTAAGGAAGCTTTTCTTTGAAAGTGCAAATAAATAGTAGTAATTTTCTCCTACAGAAATACTTCTTTTACTTTTATTCATCGCTCAGTGCTTGGCCTGTCTTATTGATGTGTGCAACGTTTACCATTGCTGTGACATACGGTACAGGCTGAGCTAATCTTGCTAATTTTGTGACAGTAACCACCAAGAAGCGGTGCTGTTACAGAGCTATATTTCTTACCGGTACGTTCGTGATTCACGGCACTGTTGGCTGACAAGTGAGTGTTATTTACCCAGGCCCAGCAGTCAATAATCATTTATTGTAAAGGTAACAAGCGTCGGCCTCGCCACTTGTTGTGTTCTGGCATTAAAAGACAAAGCAGACCAAATATACAGTCGGCTCCAATTTCAGGTTTCTCATCATCCAAAGCAAGGCAGCAGCAATCGATACTGTGCCATTCTGAACGGCTCTGGAGCGCTTCCCTTGCATTCACCGTCTCATTTTTGCATTCAAACAGCAGAAAAGGCAGTTTATCAGTCAGAGTTATCGGTATAGCTCCCATCCAGAAAGCTTTCTTTAAACATCACCAAGCACTGTTATAGTAAGAGCACAATCTTTTCCATTTCACAGCTGCTTTTACTTTATCACAGGTGATGAAAATGTTCTGACCTTAAAGTGGAAATGCCACATCGCCACCTCTCAACCTTATCTGGCTTGACTTCTGAGTGCAGTTGCAGGGTTTCACATCACGTTTCCAAACCTTTTGGCACCTGCAGCAGCACTCACCTCTTCAGATACATTCGGCCTTTATGTTCACAGGGGCTCGGCGTCCATCACTCTCCTTGCTGGAGCACTCCGGTCATTTACAACTCCTTGAGCCATTTCAAACGGCAGTCAGCGCCGCCGGAGCCGGAGCCGGAGCCCTCGCTGCTCGGCAGCAGGTGGAGACCGTGTAACTAATCCATGTTTAGATTTAATTGCTGGAGCAGCTGGGATTTTGGAAAAGGGCATTGTGTTGGGAAATGACACCAAGTATTTCACACCGGATCAAACCGGACTCGGCGCAGCCTCCAGGAACGCTCCAAGTGTTTCTGCGGCATGAAGACAGAGATGGCAATTCCTCTGTTTGTCCTCATGGCCGCCCATCGTGAGCGAGTTTAATGTTTCCTGTCAGGAGACGAAATAACCGGAAAACCTCGTGGGGAGGAATGAAGTTAAAAACATGACAGGCATCATTTAAAAAAAAAAAAATTGAAAAGGGCAACGTATGTTCACCTCACAGCGTTCTGGATGAGAAAAAAAGTGAAACAAATGAATGCATAGGACACTGCAGGTTTTTTTTTTTCTTTTTTTAAGCTTCCCCAGGATACTTGAATCCTGTGTTTCTGTTGCTACTTCAAAGACAATTACTCATGGGAATGATCTTTTCTTTCTCCTCCTCCCCTCCTGAGAACAGGCGGCTGTGAAGCTCCGATGCTTTAGTATCAAGTCACATTCTCCACTGCTGCCTCCTCAAACCTTTCAAACAGCCGGACTGAGGGCATGAAGCAGACTGACGCTGAGGCAGCTGGAATTCCTCTGTTTCTCCTGTAACCATAGCAAGAATAAACTCCTTTCATTTGGAGATTGTTTGAAATGAATCTAAAAATAATTTTACTCATCTTTTAGTGAGGAAAAAAAATCCTCTGCATGTCAACAAAACAGATTTCAGCTTAATGAATGAGGAATGAGTGGTTCTATCAAACACATCCTGACTGTGGAAATCCAGTTTGTTAGTGTTTGATTGTGTACTGGACGAGAGTGCGTCAAAGATGAAGCACGTATGTGCTTTCAAAAGCCATCGACGCCTGGTCGATTGAGAAAAGCTTTTCTATAGATCTGTCTTGTAAATCTATACAAAGCTCCATTTTCCAGGAATTTGCTGTGACTTTGTTAGAATATGAAGAAAACAATTCTTAATCTTACCCTGACTTCTGGTCATTTTCTTCATCTTCTCACCTTCTTCTCACTTCTCCAGCTCAGAGGAATATGGAGAACTTGTCGATATCAGCAAAGTAAAGGGTTGCAGATAGTTTTCCGTCTGTAACTCATGCATTCGACTGCAGCTAAATTTAATGAGTGAATCAGTCACTGCACTGACCCACTCTGTGATGACAGCTCAGCCCCAGCAACACTAACACAGCAATTCACAAATCAATATCACAGACCGATCAACCCACCACCTCCAATCTGCTACATCAACATATGAAACTTGCCTTTTTTTCCCTCAATACTATAATGGTTACTAGAGGTTGCATTATGCAAACGCATTCATGTGAGGTTTTCCGGTTTTGGAAACATGCTTTCTGTGCACATTTTATTACATAACCTGTTATTCATCTTTCATATGATTGTTTCATTACATAAGATTGTGTGTTTTTGTATGTGCTGTACCTCCATGGAGTCAAAGGAACAAATAGTCTGTCGAGCTGTTCGAACGGAGAGCAGCGAGAGAAGGAGCCGTCGTCTGGCTGATTCCCTATTTAACTACCGCGCCTGTTAAAGACTCATGCAAATGTATTACTCACACGTTGAGGTGAAGCACTGAGCAGAGCGTCAGGAACAGTGCTAGTTTCTCTTAATGCTAACCTTCAGGACCTGCCATGCATTAATCCACTGACATTTTAGTGCTTCCAGAAGACGTAAAGGGGTAAGAAACACCCATTTATGAAGATGGTTTATTGACAGGTAACGGTGGAATCAAGGGATGGATGATGTACGTTTTTCTTAAAGCCATAATCATTGCTGCAAATTGCCGTTTCCGATATGCATAGAAATAAAATTGGAGCCATCATGCAGGTAAACGTTGGCTCTGCATGCTGATATTACGGTCTCAGCCGCGTCACTCTGAGCATCCGTCCACTGTACGTCATGAATAATTTAACAGGGACATGTTACGTTTCAGCCGTGATGATGAGGGCTTGAAAACGGTCATCGTCTCCAGAATCCATTTCTAGGAATCACACCACACACTCACACATCAAACTATTTAATTCCATGCTTATTTAAAGGCATCGCCTCTTCAAATGTTTGCCAACAAAAACAACCTATAGAGGATGGAAGATCAATGAGAGAAAAACATGCAAGAAAAGTTGAATTCAGTCAATCGATATGAGACCCAGCCTTTTTGATGGGCTTGTTTTCATTCCCCTGTCCTCCTCTGACTTTGTCGGTGGCCGATCAGCCGGACAGTCAAGCTGGAGGTCAGGGGGAAGCCTGTTTTTTTTGCAATATCCTCGTTCTAACTTGTCTCAGTAGGGCTGAAGTAGTTCGCTGTGATTTACGGGTTTCATACACGGAGCTCAGATTGAGGCTTATGAGGATGTAAGAGGGCTGCATGTGAGGGAAACGGGCCTCAAATTCGGTTTCAGGCCGACGGCCCTGCGGGGAGACATTCAGCGGCAGCAGGACGACTCTTTCACCCACACGGCCTGGGCTCCAGCCAGGCTTCTGTGTCCTCCAGCTAGAGGAGCATCATCCTGCAACGAGGACAATTAAAAGAGATTTCCCAAGAACAACACGTTTTTTTTTAAAGAAGTGTGGCACAGTAGGAACACAAAATGTGCCTGAGGGCTTTTTTGATCGTGGATTGTTTTTCTTTATTCTCATGTATGTCCTGTTGTGCACGAAACTCACTGTTGGCAGGATCAAAACATGAGGGCGGCGGGTATTCAGGCTTGTGCGCGGTCAAACTTCACGCGACAGCGGCACGATCTACAGTGCAAAGTACTTCATTAAGCTGTAGCTCCAGGTGCATTTTAATTGGCGAAGTAAAAACCGTCTGTGACTGTTGGTGTGCTGCACACAAACAGTCGCCATTATATATATGTGAAAGAAACACATCGATCAACTCACATCTTCATCATTTGTGCTTTTGATTGCAGTGATTGTGAAGGTCCGTATAAATCAAAACTGCACCGGAGCAGCGCTCAGGGAGCTCGACCGATCGCCTGCGTGCTTTGATTATTCAGGTGCCGCTGACAGAACTTAATAGAACTGCACTTACTGCACTCCGCTGCCTCGCTGCGACTGATTTATTTATTAAAATGTGCCTCCCGTGTGCTCTGCTGGTCCCCAGCTGTGTAATGTGTGCCAGAAAATGACAGAAGTCACACGTGGAAATGTCACTTTGCTGCCCTGTGTGCCTTTGAAATGTAAAACTGCTTTGAACTCCAATTTAATGATCCAACGAGTGAAAAGGATCATTGGTTTGCTCCATTATGTGTTTTTAACTTTCAGCATCTCTGATAGTTAACTCAGAAAAAAACAAGTTTGTGTCATTAAAAAAAAAAAAAAAAACTTTTCATGACAAGAAAACATGGAAATAATAGCTGAAAATGCAAAACACCTGATTATAAAGCTCCTTTTCTAAGATCTTAGGACAAATCTTAAAATCGCCTTTTATATTTCTCTGAGGTAACAAAACAGGGGCCATTAAACTCATCAGCAGCGTACTGTCACGGCTCTTTTTCATATTTTTCACCGTCGCCGATGATACCCCGACAGCCTCAGAGCATCAACAGCCTTGTTGATGAAACTATTAATAAAGTGGCAACACAAAGGTTTTTCAGGGTGATCACTTATTCTCTTGGCCTAATGCTCAACAGCATTAGCCTCAGTGCTTCTATTATAAAGTGCGAAGTCAAATCAGCGCTCCTCCAGTCATAGGTTATTAAGTGCAGATTGGAAAAACAGCCGGCGGCCTCCCAGCCCGGCGTCTCAAGGATCCGTCAAATTGAGCCTTCTGACGCAGTGATTCATTCCGAAATGAGCCTCAACTGTGAAGTGAAAGCAGCAGAGCAATAATTACCAAAGCAGATTATAAAGTCATAATAATCACGGTCCGGCGGAAAATAAACATCGCTTTAGTAATTTTCACATCTGACTTTCATTTGTTTGTTGCAAACAACCAGCGGCTGGTTGTTTGTTGTTGGAGGGAACTCTTTTCAGACACTGTTTTTCATTGTGATCTAAAGATTTTTTTTTTTTCTCATCAAATGTCACCATTCGCCGTAACGCGACCGTGCCATATGGTTACCGTGGAAACGCAGACGCGACCGAGCCACGAGTGATTCACTGTGGAGGACTTCAGACCACATCACTGCTTCCATCTGTCTGCTGTTTTTGGCGATTGGGCGTGCGAGTCTGAACATAGAGGAGGGAGCGGATGCATGAATCCACCAGCGCCCTGGAGAATACACAACGATGAACAAGGTGCCGAAATCAGACAGTGGCCATAAAAGAAAAAAGTTATGAATAATGAACGACCCTTGAGACAGTTACTTTAATATTTCTAATACTGGATTCACTTTAATGTGTCCTTTTAAATGACTGCTTTTATCATTTAGTGGTGTTTTTATCGAGTTAGCTGTTAGTCCCGTGGCCAGAAGTCTCCTGTGGACTTCACGGAAGTGAGTGGAGGAACATTTGGACTAAAAGCAACGTAATGTCACATGAACCTCGCAAACTGCCTCCAAAACCTTTGAGAAATCAGTGGCACTCATTCTGTGTTGGACGGCAGGAACAAACAGGAACTGAACGTCCTGTAAGCCGACGGGTCCGTCAGCTTCCAATCGCACCACGAGGGGTGGATGAATCCAAGACTGCGACGACGTGAAAGCGCCTCGTGTCGCCGCTCGTGATTCCACAGAGGAGGAAGTGAGCCTTGAAGCCATCGTCACAGGAAAACACCAGAGGGAATGGCAGCAGGAACCTTTCTACTCCACAAGACACTGCAGATAAATGTATAAAGGTATGAAGATGTGGAGCCTCGACTGGTTTTGATTTAGGAAATGAACAGATCACAAAGAACCCTTTCTAATTACCTGCATAATTCTTAGGAAAACACTTTTAAAAGGAAGTGGCCCAGCACTGCCGAACTACCTCCGTGTTTGTGGAAGTGATTAATGTCATTCATGTAAACGGCCGTGGTTATTTATCTGTTGAGAGGTCTGCACGTATTGGAGGTGATGGATGTTCTCAATCGTTCAACCAATCTGTTCCTCTCACTGGCATAATGCCGAGTTCAGACATACAGTGCACACACACACACACACACACACACACACACACACACACACACACACACATACCTGAGCCCCAATGCTGTCCTAACACATGTTATACATGAAATATGGTGCCAGCTCTCTCTGTTGTGATATTTTTGTTAAATTTTGCTTTTTTAACAAGTGTTTTAAAGCACCAAAAAAAAAAAAAAAACATGATTTGCAAATGCATCTCAACATAAATACTGTTCTAAGCTTTTTTTATGCTTTCTTTCTTTTTGTGTGATTAGGGGAAGCAGGGATCCAGCTCATGACAATACATATGTGCATATGCTGTATATATACATACTTAAATTTATACATAATAACAAAAACTGTGAATGTTTGCATCTTCTGAAGAAAATGAAATTGTGGATGAAAGCTACAGTGCAGGAATGTCCTCGAAAAGTTTCACATTTTGATACTCGAGCGGTCGAAATCGGCCATGAACTGCAGGAGGAGAAACGAACCGAAAAACGGCTGAAGGAGCTCGCAGCCGCCCTCGCAACTGTCGCAAATCAGGAACGAGGATGAAGCTGAAGAAAATCAAAGCCACGCTGAATCTCACTAAACTTTAAATATTTTTTAAAAAAAATTAAATATCCAAAATACTGGAGTATAGCGCCCCTGTCCTCAAAAACCGACACATTTTGATTCTTGAACTTCTGAAATCAGCAACAGATTGTAGGAGGGGAAGCCGAAAGGGCATTAGTGCAAATATTCTTACTGCAAGGTTCCTTCCCCACTGAATTATCAATAAATAATACATTAAAGGTTGATTGTGCGTGTTTATATATTGTCACACTAATTAAATACTGGAACATTCTGATAGTAAGAGAAATGTCACATAGTTAAATATCCTCAGAATGTTGAACAGTTTGAATGTGTGTGTGTGTGTGTGTGTGTGTGTCTATATAACTCAAATACATTAAAATATTCCCTCACTTGCACTGCATCAAGGCCGAGTCTGCCATGAGCCCCATATGTGTGTGAACGTGTGCACGAATGTGTGTGTGCGTGCCGTGCACACACCGCTGGAATCCAGCTCAGGGATGAAAATGTGGCTCTATGAATTCAGGATGCTGAGATATGCATCAGCACACCTATTGATCTTATCTATTGACAGCCCTCACTTCTCATTAAGTCGCAGGCATCCATCAAGGAGCTGGAGCTTTTCCCGGCGAGTGTAAATGGAGGACTGTGAAGGGAAGCTTCGGTGCGGGGTGGGGGGGCGGGGGGGAAGCCTCACACCGTGAGAGAGCGCGGGTCCTCGCTTCAGAACATCTCCGGATTATGGCTGAGCGAACTCGTAAAGGTGCAGCGCGTGACGCCTACAGCATGTGCGAAACACACAGTAAGCATATCGCCGTGTCTGCAGGGAGCCCCGATGCCGGCTGCTGATGTTGAGCCCATTTCAAGACTCCGAACTGTTTGCACTTCAGAGATTTCCGGTGTTTCCTCAGCTGCAGTGGGTTTGTGGTCGGACTCTGGGTTGGGTTAGTGCATACAGAAAGGGCCTGCTGTGGGAGAGTGCTTTTCAATTTGGCGCAAATAGAGTTTCATTAGTGAATAATCAAAAAATAATTAGTCTACCGTATTTCATCTTCTAAAGTAAAGTAAAGGAAGTGAAAGGAGGACTCGCTGTATCCGTGCCACCCTGGGGACGCTCATATTAAGATCTCGCTGTGCTGTAGAGACCCAGACCTGTCAGGAGCCGGTCTGCGGCCATGCTATCTGCCCGGGGAGTTCCGACACGTCATCCTTCTCATCGAATACGTTCCGCCACGCGTCGACGCAAAGACGCCGTCATCCGCTCTGCTGTTGCTAAGCTACAAACGCAAAGCGACCGTGTTTCAGTACTATCCGGGGACTTTAACCACATGACCATATCCAGTGAAACCCTCTCATCCTCGCGCTTTAAAACCTTCTCTCACTTCTCTAACTTTTCCACCACATCAACCCGCCCCCTAAATCTTCCAACTTTCTCTGCCCTCTGTTTGATGTAGAGGGAAGCCTGTGTGCGGTCCGATCGCTCAGTCATCGATCGTGAATGTCCTCAGAGCATCTCTCGGTGCACACTCAGCATTTTTAGAGATGATCAGCTGTTCCCCGGAGCTGTAGATCAACGGCAGCGAGCCTCGCCGGCTCCACAGCTCTGACAGGATGCTATAAGTTCCTGCAGTACGGAGCAGATTCCAACTTTTTACTGTGGATCTTTGATTGCATTGAATTCTTATTCCCATGAGTTTTTGTTTACCGTGCGTAGACGTTCATATCTTTATTAAGGCCATTGATCATCCACAGCAGTGATTTATCAATACGGACGTGTTTAATGTTTATTTATGCTCAGGGTCATTTAACACTATCAACACAACAATCCTGTTTCTGTCAGAACTTTCTTTGTGCTTCAGTGTGTCCAACAGCATCCTAATGCGTCACTGTTCATTACGCCCTTCATTCAGCACCATGAAGGACTAAGTCGTCGCTTTTCTTTGAAGGGGAAAAACCAGGAAATACAAACGCCCGACTCCTCGCAGCCAATTATTTACAGCGGAGCTATCAGATTATGATTGTCTCCGCGGCTCTCGCTGTCTTTTAACGGGCCGTTAATGAGGGCGTAATGTGAATCAAAGCTCAGTCACCAGACAGGCGAGCTCCTCCGCCTGATTCGATCACTGACAGCAGTGATCTGTTCTCGTTACTTGACTCTGAACACGTGCTAATAAAGATTGGTGGACGCCTCCGACTCAAGAAGTCGAGCTGAGTGGCTCTCTGCGTTATTCGGTTTGCGAGCATCCAGGAAGGACGCAGCGACATTTACAATTAAAACACAATCAGGAAGACAATTAGTGGAAACAGAATATCTAATGAGAAGAAGTCCTCTGAATCAAACCACAACTAACCTTTTAAAATATAGTTTATCTCTGTGATAATGATAATCGTTACAGTTTAAAAAGTATTATATTTTACTGAAGATATATGCTCATCTTTTTCTTTAAAGTAATTTAAAAGGCTAGATTTGCACGGCCATTGAATGATATTTTATTTCCTCAAGACAGGAACACAGCGAACACCTTTGAAAATGTTCTCTGTTGTTTTTGGCGGTAATTCACTGTAGAGTCAGTACAGAGGAAAATCTGGAGGTCACAGGGATTAACTTCTCTAGCAGGTTTTTTTTTTTTCCACCCTTCTTGGTTTTATTTGAAAAGAATTATGATTTAAAAAAAAAAAGAAAGTAATGGATGGGAGGTAAAACTATTAAATCTTCACACTTTTGTAGAACACTAAGCGACAAAAAAAAAAGATTTTCTTTTTTCTTTGAGTCCTTAGTTTCACATTTCCATTTCAGAGAACCATCATCTGCTGAATCATCCTGGCTTCTTTTTATTTTATTCACATGAAATGCTGATAATGAGAGATTATAGAGCATACTGTTAACTATTGTAAGATGTTTTTTTTTTCATGACTGAAAATGTGTCATCATGTTCAGATAATGGAGGAGAAAATGTCCTCCACCACTGTGACGAAGAAAGAACAGAACATGGTGCTTTTTTAATGTTTTCAGTCCAGATCCTGCTCAGACTGGCTGAATGAACCTCCATCAGAAGTGTTGCAGCACTTTGGAGTTTGCTTTATTCTAAAAACAAAATGTGAACACCTTCATAATATTGCAATAAACTGAACTAATGTTACTGTTCATTTAAAATAGAATATTAGGCTCCCCTGAATTTCCCTCATTTGTCTTATTATATAGTATTCAGCCAGAAAAAAACTCATTTCAACAAGTAAAATCACAGTTATGAAATGGGTTTCAACTGTAATTCCTCCCCTCCAGTCATAGTCAAGTTACATGGAGTTACATCAGTTTAATTCTAAAATACAAACCTGTTTTTTTAATACTATAAGTTTTCACGTTGACAGTGGATGACAGTTGCATTTTTGGTGCAAGTTCTGTGGATACAAGAGATTCGAGCCAGAGGTTGTTTGTTAATCGAAACAAAGAAAATCCCATTAAAATCTCCATAAATCACAGGGCTGAGTCCAGCGCTCCCCTCCATATCGGACTCCTCTCAGCGACAGAGCAGCCTTTGACTCAGCGGCTGACAGCGAGGCTGTTTGCAGGTACAATTTACCCCTTTGACCCGAAGGACGGGAGTTTATCGCAGGACTGTTTTTCTTCTCTTCCATGATATAGCGGCTCAGTCCCGGCCGTGGTCGGAGGAAGCGAAATGACTCACGACAGCAGAATCCAGTGCTCTTCTTCACATTCCCACAGACGCTGTGTGGATCCAGCAGGGAAAACCTCCGGCCTGAAATAGCTCCTCTCACATCTGAACCTACACATCCCTCCCTGCTACCGTGTGAAGCACTCAAGGCACGTATTTTCAATGCACAGAAAGTGGGAGCTGATTTATAATAATAGAGGAAAAACATTAAAACCAGGAAGAGGAGCCCACACAGTTTGAGAAACGGTAAAAAAAAAAAAAAAAAAAAATATTCACAAGCTTTAAAAACCACTGGTCTTCCAGCTTTACGCTGATTACAGAGAAAGAAGACTTTTTTTGTATTTTAATTTCTTCTCAAAGCTTCGGGGTTTGGTGGTAATTGCAGAAAGACATCAAAATGATGAACTGTTGACTTAATGAGAATTTTTGTAAACAGCAGTAATTGCTCTTTAATGTTGGGATCTTTCTGTGTAGGAGTGCCAATTCTTTGATTGGTCTGTTGAAAAAAATGCTGAGAGGAAAGCAAGAATTTAATTTAATGGCACCACGTGCGCAATTTCTTGGCCTGAACCTTCAGATTGCAGATTTCGCTCTGACCTGCTCACACCTCAGCGCGGGCGAATGAAATATGAGCTTATTATGCCGTGTTCCCCATCTGAGCTGATAATGTCTGAGAGTTCATGTGAATTCTTCCTGTTTTCCAAAGAACCGCAAATTATCACCAGATTGTGAATGTCGTCATCAGAGCTGTGGATGATTAAGAGATCAATCCAGCCTCCTGCTAAGACTGGATCAATACATGAAATACATTCAAATTGAAAAAATAATGATCCACTGCTGATCTGAAATATGAAAACGATCGCGCCCAAAGGAGCAGGGAATGTAACTCTACTGTGTCGCTCGATACGTGAAGCCAAACTGATCCAGCGTGCTAGCGAGCGGGGTCACGAACTGCTAAAATAATCTGGTTCTGATCCCGGTTTGAGATCCCGGAGATCACCGGGTCTGGTCGCACACGGAGCAGATGAGTCTTTCTGTTCACGCTCCGGTGAGCTTGTCTGTGCGGAGGGACGACGGATGTATTTAGAATACCAATGACGTGTAGCTTGTAGGAAATTCTTCTGAGCCCGGTTTTCAGCACTCGGGGTCAAAGGTCAGAGGCAGCTCAAGAAGAAGGAACACAGGTTCAGTGATTTGCTCAAAGAGACATTGTTGCTTTTTTTTTTCCCTCTAATTATAAGTTGAGCTGGATGCAGGAATAAAAGCCTCTGATGAGGAGTGTGATGTGGCTGCAGGAGCGAATCGGGTCCTGTCAGCAGCTCCTGCAGTCACATGCACGTCGTGCACATCTTGCGAACCAGGAAGGAGATGAAACAGTAATCCCTCTTCAGTCAACACAGCCTCAGTAACCACAGATCAAAGGGAAAAATGCTCCGTTCATAACCTCAGTGGTTCTTAACCTTTTGTTTCCTTGGAGCCCAGATTGCATCTCTAATATGCCAAAACATTACAGTAAGGCTGAGAGAGAGAGAGAGAGAGAGAGAGAGAGAGAGAGAGAGAGAGAGAGAGAGAGAGAGAGAGAGAGAGAGAGAGAGAGAGAGAGAGAGAAGCTGAGGAGCAGAATGACTTCAGAACAGAATCTTGTTATATCCTTGTAAAGTTATCATCAGAGTATTTCTCATGGAATTGAATTATTGTCACTGCTCAGCTGCAGAAATACATCGTTAGTGTCACCCGAATCCTAAAACCAATCAAATATTACGTGGACTTCAGAGGAAATCAGTGGTCCCCAGTGGATGAATCCTAATGACTTGACTAATCTTTTGACTTTTTTCTCTCTGTCTGACTGCCATTTTATTAATTTTAGACAAAAAGGCCGGATAAATGCCTTTATTATTAATTCAGAAAAATCAATTGAACCATCCAAGCATGCCGAAACATTACTTGGTAAGATTCTAGAATTGGCTCTAATGAATGCATTTCATTTAATTATGTGCAACTCAGGAAATATTTCTTTCTACTCTTTGCACTTTTCTCATTTACTGTGGCACTACTTTCCATCCGAGCTTCCAGATTTCTTTCCTTTGGTGCATTGATTTTCTATACCAGGCTGTTTCGTTCAGCTCTGCAGCCAGGCCTGGCACGCAGCAGCAGCAGCAGGTGAGAGGCAGATCTTCCTGACTCATTGTGCCGTCCTCCGAGAAACACTGAGAATGTTGTCAGACCGCTGACCGGGTTTTCAAACATTCAAAGACCCGGTTCTTGATTTTTTTGCGCCCCAGGACAGACACAGCCAGCGTCTCTGAACTTATCTGCCTGAAACTGTAACTGAAGGAGAAAATGGGTGAATGACATCTACTGACAAGTCAAAATGTAAAACCTTCAACTGCAAGGATGACTAAAGAAGCAGCGACTCTGAAAGGCTTCCAGATGTTAATTTTGAGCCGTAACGCTATAACTGTTTTCATTACCATCCAGCACACCGAAGGATCAGTTTGTCACCTTTTGGCTGCAATAAAGCAGAAAGTTCATGGTTAAAACTTGGCATTTGTAAGCTGTCTTAATAAAAACAGACTTTGCAAGTTTCTGGTTTTGTTTTCTTCTAATTTTCTTTCAAACCAAGATAGCAGTACCAATATACGTACTTGTGTTGAAGAAAAGTGACAGCTTTAAGCTGAGGCATTCCAGCTTATTAAGCGGTGCAGTTACAGCAAATACCTTGAAGCAGAACTGAGCTGATTCCGTGTGCTTTGAGGCGGCAGCGGCAATCTTTAACTTTTCTATTATGCACTCAGAACTCCTGGCACTCCGTTGGTTTCCGTCCTCATATTCACCATAATTACCGACAGAAGCTCAGATATCCGCGGCTTCCCAACGGCCCGACAAACGAGACCTTTTTATATCCTGTTATATGGGGCTGCGGTATAGTCGGCCGCGGCGAGCGCCGCGCTGATGACATGCCGAGGATGACTCAACCCATGAGCCAATGCTAATTCACTGCATTACTGCCACAATGGGCTTCGTCCTGACGCATCTCAGCGCTTGTGTTCATCCACGGTCCATAGATAGAGACGCCCGAGGACGTTTGCCGTTAAGTGATATAATATGTTACAAAACATGTACGTGTCGAGAAGAAGAGACATTTTTAGAAAAAGTAGCGAGAATTCATGAGTTTAAAGGAAATGAAGGCGCTCTGCTGAGAGGTGATGGGTCGCTTCATCTATTATGAGCTAAAACACGTGAACGAATGTAATAATAACATGAAAAACAAGAGCAGGAAACAAACCTATTGTACAGTTCCTGTTGCTGTTGTATGATTAGAAAGTGGTTTGTGAATTGTTGATGTTGTTTTCCTTGTTTTCTTTGCTTTCTTTACTTTTGTAGATTACACAATCCTGATCTATCTATCTATCTATCTATCTATCTATCTATCTATCTATCTATCTATCTTAGCCACCATTTGCCTTTCAACTATTAGATTTGCAATAATAATTTATGCATTTTGTATTTTTCTCTCCACTTCGATGTGAATTATCCTCAAACAACTTCACTTTCCAATCACTGTTCTAATCACCTCGTCGGCCAGTCTTTAACTGATCGGCTCAGCACCAGCGATGCAAAACTGTCCCAGACGGGAGTCTTTTTTAGTTTTGTTTTGGGGTTTTTTTTTTTTTTTTTTTGTCTTTGGTGTTTAAGAAGTCAGTGAGACTCAACAAGAAACATTTCAATAGGGAATTGTTTCATCAGTTTTAAATAGGTTTCGCAGGTTTTTCTCATTATCGCTTTGTATCATGAAGCAGCTTCAGTTGTTTTTCTTTTTTTAAGGTATGAAAGCTCCACTATCAGAACACAGAAGCACCTCTTACATTTGGGAAACACTTCAGTCAGACCTCTTTCATGGTCTATTGTGACACTTAGATTAAAAACAGCCTGGTGCCAGTGTCTGAGGATAAAGAGGGGCACTGTCCTCAGGACAAGCTCAGTACGTTCAACTGGAAGAGCTGCAGAGTTTAGGTTTTGTTCAGGGTAGAAGGTCAGTGTGTGTAGACCGGAGGACGACTATATGCCTCATGTCAAACACTGCCTTTGCTTTATAGATTTTTTTTTTCAGTTCTTATTATGATGAGCATGAACTCTTTAAAGAAATCACTTTCTTTCTTAAACCTTGACAGTCCAATCTTTGACTAGTGACTCTAAAACAGAGTGAAAAATTACGTTGTCAAATGGGTTCACTTTGTAAAATTCAAGATAACCAATCCGCTGTGATGAAACAGCGGGAAAAACATTTCTGTCCGAGACTTTTCCTTGTAAAATGACTCAGAGGTGAAATTATGGGTCATTCTGCGAATTACTGGGGCGGCTTGAATCATGCCAACGCTGGACCCTGCTCATACATCATCTCCCTTCCGTGTCCCTGGATTGTGTCCACTAAAGCAGAAATGCCCTGAAATGTGCTGTGTGCTGCGTCCGGCGAAAGTGGTTATGACCCCCCCAATCATTGCAGCCACGCACGGGGGGTAAATCCCACCAGATTCATGTCTCCAATATTTGCCCCTGGCTCTGTAAAACTGGGCTCAGTATGGTTTGAGTCGAGTTAAAACTGACGATGTGTTGATGCTTTCCAGGTTGTTTTTGTTGTGAGATTTTCCTGTTGTGAGATTTCCAGTCTGCTGGGACTGGGAAGCTATCGTCTCATGTTTTGGGTGAGTGCATGTGTGAATGTGATGTAGGGGGGGGGGGGGGGGGGGGGGGGGGGGGATGCTGGTTTGGGAGGGGGTTGGTGGGGGTGTCTAGCCTGCCTGCGCGCGCCCCTCTCCATCAGTGCGTGTGCACGGCTGTGCGCAAAGCTGCTGCTGCTGCTGCTGCTGCTGCTGCTCCAGACCCGTCCGCAAACTTTGATGAGCTGAAGCCTTCAGCGAAACAAAACACTGTCCGAACTGTTGTCTCCGGGAGGATTTTGCCAGGAAGAAACATATTGACAGAGCCAGCGCTGCATGGTGCGTCGCTCGCGGTGACCGAGGTGAGTGTGTGCGCTCCGGTCATGGGTTTTACTGTGCGCGTTTTTCCTAGTCGTGCTTCTTCATTTCTGAGTATGTTTTGACTGATCTACAAGTGTCTCTTGAGCAACCGCGTGTTTTATGATGTTTTTAAATCACATGGAATACACTTTTTCATTTATTTTCATTAGAAATGTATATATATTGCCTCTGGCGCGTCTTTGTTTTTTTCACTAATGTCGCCTTTTTTTTTCATCTCAAAGAGTCACATCAGACATTTGTACATGCAAACAGTTGAATCTATCTCTCTAAAGGTTTTTTTTTTTTCCCGCAATCTAACAAACAGGTGGCAAAAATGGACAACATTCCTGTTGAGATTTTCAAAGAGGACGACAACAAGTGCCTGTCCGCCCTGCTGGACGACTGTCCGCTCAATTCCTCCGCCTGGGCGTCCGGATACCCCGACAGCCTCAACGTGAGCCACGACGACGACGGCTGGGAGCAGGAGGGCATGTCTCCCATCATCCCCATCATCACCGCGGTGTACTCCGTGGTGTTCGTGGTGGGCTTGCTGGGCAACTGTCTGGTCATGTATGTGATCATCAGGTGAGGAGTCTGCTCTGGAGTGCGGTTCAAAGAAAGACCCCAAATGTCAATAAGACTCTGCTTTCCAGTGACCTTTCGTTCACCTTTCACAGCCATCAGCCGTGCATTGTGGGTGTGTTGCATGTTGGCGTCTCCAGGGTTAAGCTGGACGGTGTCATTTTCAATCCATCATTAAGGATAGCAGCACAGATGTGCTTCTCCCTCCTTCGTACACCTGAAAAGCCTCAACGCCGACACGCTTTATGCGTCTAATAAACTCTCGAGGCTGGCAAGACACAAGAACAATATTCCATAAATTTCTCCACGGCCGGTTCGTGTGATATTAATTACAGCTGAAACCAGCGGCGCTTCATCAAACCGATTGCCTGCGTTCACCTCATTGTGCATTATTTATGGGGTGTGAGAGCAGCAAATTTTGTTTGATGTGAAGTGAAACGCTGCAGAGCCATCCACAACGCCGCGGTCCTTAGACGACAATTACCTGGAATCAGATTGACTGCTTCGCCTGTCAGAAGATGCCAGTTTTACAGCTCCAGTTCCTGAAAATAGTATTGGTTTTTACGGGGTAGTTGCCCCATTGAGGACAATCCAGCTGAAGGGAAAATAGCTTTTATCTTGATCTAGAGTGTACTTGGAATTGCACAGATCTAACATGGGCCACAAAACAGGTGTTGATCTGTAAGGCTTAAGCAGCTGACAGGGCTATTTTTATTGTTAAAGCTTCTCTAATCAATAGCTTTTCCCACATTAATGCTGGTTCCGTGGCTCCAGCACTATAATTGCCACCCTTCAGTTCATTGTTTTGCTTTCTTGACCACAGTTTCATTATGAGCTCTCCTGTTTTTACCAGCACCAGGTGAACAGACTGAGCCGCTGAATGAGCAACAGTTGAACAAAGACGGACAGAAATAGCAGCAAGCTGGCAAAATCTGTTTCCCTTGAAAAAGCTGATTATTAGTTGAAAAGAACTTATTTACATTTTCCAGAGACTAGAGATTGTATCACATTAGCAGCCCACTGTTCCTTCATTGGTAAAATATTCAGAAGAGTAAACTATTGGACAAACTACAAACTTCAATGCACAAATAAATCACTTTTTAAAAGTAACACGTATTCAGATACAGGTGTGATCCTCTTTTATGCTACATGCTTAGCAGTTTATGGCATATTTATAAATTTACCTCAAAAAAACAGAAATAAACAGGCAGAGGTGTCAGCTTACCGGCCTGTCAGTGGCTCATGATTCTTGTTTTAAATGATAAATCGTGCTTGGAAGTATATATTTTACCAAAATGGTTAAAGTTATCCCCAGTGTCAGTAGTCAGAGAAACAAGAAAATCAAAGCAACTTACTTTCAAGCCTCTTTGACATTTGGAGTCATAATTATTCTTTATCACAGATCAGTGTCAGTATTGTTTTCCAGTCTGCTGCATCTCCCCCTAGTGGGCTGAAAATTAGCTCAACTTCACTCAACATACTTTTATAACTTCTTCAAAACTTGTTGAAGAGAGTTTTTTTTTTTCATTAAATACAAATCATTCAAACACTGCACATGGAAACGATTTTAACTCATTTACCACCACAAGTGAAAACAAAAGCTTCAAATTAAACTTGTGTAAACACACACAAAAAAAAGACTGTCAAAATAAAACAATATGTAAGCAACTTGTCTGCCTCCCATGCATAACAATGAGATGCAATTCAGAAGACAAATGCATTATGGATTCGCGACAGCTTTGGGAACTAATGGAAAATGTTTAATTCAAAATGAGAGCAGTTGAAAGATCTTCGACTGAGCCAGAGAAGCAATAGCGTGGACGGCTCGCCCTGCTCATATTTCTTCTCTCTGTAATTACAAAGCAGCTTTGTGTTCTGCATTTTTAACAGGTACACCAAGATGAAGACGGCCACAAACATCTACATTTTCAACCTCGCGCTGGCCGACGCGCTGGTCACCACGACGATGCCCTTCCAGAGCACGGACTACCTTCTGAACACCTGGCCCTTCGGTGAGGTGGTCTGCAAGGTCTTCATTTCCATCGACTACTACAACATGTTCACCAGCATCTTCACCCTCACCATGATGAGCGTGGACCGCTACGTGGCCGTGTGCCACCCGGTTAAGGCCCTGGATTTCCGCACGCCCATCAAAGCCAAGATGATCAACGTGTGCATCTGGATCTTGTCTTCGGCCGCGGGGATACCGGCGTTTGTTCTGGGGGGAACCCAGACGAACAGCGGTGAGGAGGTTCTTGCAACATGTCTTGAATTAAAGAAAGAAAAAAAAAAAAAGGACAGCTTGAAGCCAGGACTCTAAGTGCTGTGCAGATTGCCTGCAAAACTTTAAAAGCAGAAATGTATTCTGTCAAAGAAATGTTTTCAATCATGCGTATAGATGACGTAAGAAAAGAGTTGAGAGCAAAGTGAGTGAATATTAACTGTTCTTTAACAGCCTGATAGATTGAAAGCAGAAAAGGTGCAGCGTGGAGTTACGTTTATATTAAAAAGCACTCTGTCGTTTAACACGCCTTTTTCTTTTCACCCTCTTCCTTCCCAGACATAACGGAGTGTGCCTTACAGTTCCCGGAGCCGTACGCGTACTGGGACACGCTGATGAAGATATGCGTGTTCGTCTTCGCCTTCGTCGTGCCTGTGCTCATCATCACCGTGTGCTACTCCCTCATGGTCCTGCGGCTGAAGAGCGTCCGGATGTTGTCCGGCTCGCGGGAGAAAGATCGCAACCTGCGGCGCATCACCAGGCTGGTGGTGGTGGTGGTGGCTGTGTTCGTGGTCTGCTGGACGCCCATTCACATCTTCATCCTGGTCAAGGCTCTGGTGAGCGTGCCTGAAACCACCGCCATCATGGCCGCCTACTTCTTCTGCGTGGCTCTGGGCTACACCAACAGCAGCCTCAACCCGGTCCTCTACGCCTTTCTGGACGAGAACTTCAAACGCTGCTTCAAGGACTTCTGCCTGTCGGCCAGACTGAAGGGGGAGAAGGCGTCAGGGAGCAAAAAGCTCCCCAGCAGCGTCCGAGAGGCCGTCCCGCTGGAGAACCCGGACGGGACGAGAAGGCCCACATGACTAGCAGTGGAACTGTCTTCAATATCCCACATTGGAAAAGAAGACTCTCATGACCTGGGCTTGACCCACATCACATCAGCGATGTAGACTGGAACTGTGACTCCTCTGTCCATTGATTTGTGCATTTTCATGATCGCCTGATTAAAAGAGCATTTATCAATGAGATTCTCACATTAACATAAATCCATTAAACAGGCTATTTATTCTCGTCAGTTTGACTGTTTGCACTCAGCCCTTACAAAGACTTACAAAGACCACATCTCGTCAAAACTGTATTTCGTTTCTTGTTCCTAGAGTTGAATGTTTGAGCTTCAGCCTGCAAAATTATGTGTGTGAAACACAAGAAAACCGTTCACACTCATCTCTGAAGGGAGAAATGCTCTCATTGTTAGATGAAATGTCTGGAAAATAGGATGTAGACAACAGATCGCTTTTGTGTCTCTCTGAAATCCCTTTTCTTTCTTTCTTTTTTCTTTTTTCTATTGCCAATGGTGCCTTTATTAGTCCAGGATAACAAAGCAACAGAAACGATCAGGAACGATTACCGGGTGTGGTTGAGAAGCACTTAATGTACAAAACTTCTTTATTATGTCAGTGGTGGCTGCATGAATCACTGACAACAGGAATGTGCCAAAAACCTTTTTACCTCTGAGAAGAGTGTGAACAGTGCTGACTGACCGCAGCATGAGGGAACTGAGTCACGGCGGACTTTGGAGCTGTTTAAGAGTCACTGGGAAGTTAAAGAGGAAACATTCAGCTGCATCACAGCAAGCTTACGATTGAGGAAAGATGAAGGGGGGTAAATCCTGGACTTGAATGTGCATTTAAAATTTGACAGAGGGCTCTTCATCACCTTTGATCCTGGAACTGTTTCCAGACAGATACACTGCTAACTGTATGGCATAAAATGAATTATCAGTTGTGCAGTGTGTGGTTTTTACCACAGTGTGTTTCGTCCTGCTGAAATATTGCGTCATTATTGTACAATTCGATGACTAAGCTGTACAGGATGGCAGTATGTGTATAATACCTTATTTTGTATAGATTACAAAAGAAGACTCTGTCTGCAGACATCTTTAGAATCAAATGTATTTTTAGCATGTCAGCAGCCATGGCTAAAATCGTAACGTTGACAACAGCATCCGCTCTGCTGGACTGGCTGTGTTCTTTTGAATGTACTGAAAATATACTCTGTATTATAGAAACACGTTTAAAATTCATGATATAAGGTCATCTATTGTATTGAAAAACAAACTTGAGCTAGCGATACTTCAAACTTGCTTTTAAAAGCTACTGAAAACATGCGTAAAGACAAAAAAGTGAGTGAAGCACAACTCTGACTTATAGGTTAAAATAAAAAATAATATTTTAAGGAACCCCACTGTGACCAATGCATTGCTGTTTTTCGTTTTCTCATTTCTGTGCCGACTGTTTAACACTGATGCTGTATATTGGCTGTCCGCTGTCATTCGAGCAGGACGTGTATTGATCCAAACATCCTTGCCTGTGACATACTTAAGATTAAAGCAAGTCTAACAAATCCACATGGATTCTGTCCCTTTTTCCAGTATTAGGGCGTGTGTGTGTGTGTGTGTGTGTGTGTGTGTGTGTGTGTGTGTGTGTGTGTGTGTGTGTGTGTTCTCGTATTTCTATCCTTGTCGGGGCCAAATGTCCCCACAAGGATAGCAAAACGTGGAACGACGTGCCTTGTGGGGACCTTTTTCCGGTCCTAAGTAGGAGAAACAGTGTTTTCTTGACCATGTTGTTGTTACTGAAAAAAGTAAAAGTGCAAAAACATTTCTTTAGGGTTAGGCTTTGTTGTGGTGTGGGTTAGGGTTAGGGTAAGGGTCAGGGTTAGGGGCTAGACATGAATGGGAGTCAATGGACGGTCCCCACAAGGATAGAAATACAAGACTGAGCGTGTGTGTGTGTGTGTGTGTGTGTGTGTGTGTGTGCAGGGTTACTCCAGCTTGAGGTATCTCTCTGTCTTTGCTCTGCATCATCTTTGAAAATATCCTGAAAAATGAAACCCTGCCCTCACAGTGGCTTATTTAAATCTCACTATGAGATTTTTCTGCTCACAGTTGAGTGTTGTGTGAGGACCACAGTCTATATTTCAGGATTTCACTGTAAACCAGCTGCTCCCTCAAGAGGAAGAAGAGTGCAATTACCAGAATAAGGCTAAAGGGAAGAAAAATGAGTGATTGATAGCTGCAGTCACATAAGTTGGCACAAGCAGAAGCTTGTCAGCAGCCGTCAGCACAAGCGAGCAGGACAGCTATTGGACATTTACCGATTCAAGCAAGAGGAGGAAGGTTTTGGATCAAACAGGTGGGGATGGAAGAGGTGGTGAATGAGTGGCTGGGAGAGCGCGAGATAAATCCAGTAGTCTACCGAATGTGACGCAGCCATGGTCAGATGCTGGAATTCTGATTTTAGAAATCCATCAAATCAAAGCACTAAATGAGCCTGAATGAAGGCAAAATGTCACTGCAATAATTCACCTTCAAGTGCTTGATTTGAACTGTGCATTCACAAACAGCTGTTATCCTGCAGCATACGGAGCTGTTCATAGAAGTTCATGTCACTTTGAACCCGTGTGTAATTTATAACAGGGTGAAGCTTGACAGCGCATTTTGTCAAAGAATGAGTCCAAAGGACAGTTAATGTAGAAATAACATGTGACCAGAATAAAGACACAACAGAAATTTCAATAAATCGGCAAAATGTTTGTCTCATACAAAAAAGGCAAAAAGAAAAAAAGACAGACTTGAAGTGGTTTATTTCATTTAAAGTTCATTATATGTCAGAGAGCTCCATTTTCTCCCTTCCTGCATTCTACTTATTACCAGGTAATTTAAACATTAATTAGTTAATAAGTAAACTAAATAAGTCATGAAACTTAGTTCATTTTAAACACACACAAACTTAACATGCAGTGGAACCAGCTGAGGGTGTTGTCATGACAACAGTGGTGATGTCACTACAGCTATAACATCAAAGAGCCTCAGATCAAAGCCAGGCTCACAGTAAAGCAGCCGCAGACATTCAGACAGCAGCAGTGACACAGCAGCACCAGAGAGGCGAAGCATTTTCCTGGAGACACAAACAATTTAGCTACAACTTTCTGAAAAGTTTTACTCTGACCTAGGGCAAATTTGTAGAAGTGAATCAGAAACCATGATGGAATCAAATGTTGACTCGTACAGGCGGCGGCTGGAGACCTTAGAGGGACTGCAGCTGAAGGCTAAATGTGAGAGGATCAAGAAGGAAAAGGAGCTCGAGCTCTACAGTGATATCATTGTGAAAAACAAAGTCACAATGACAAAACAAAGTATGTTAGCGATAATAACTGACATAGAAGGAAGACTACGACATGAGAGGAAGTTAAAATCTGAGTACAAGATGGTGGAGAGAGACCTGATCAAACTGAAAAGGAGTGCAGAGGAAGCCAGCAAGAAGATGGACATCAAGCTGAAAGAGCAGAAAGAGCAAATCAAACAGCTGATGGGAATCCTGAGTCCAGGCACATGGGTCCCTGAAGATGACACTTGTGATGTGAGAGCTCCTCCAGACAATGGAAACAGTGATGCTTGTACATCTCCAGAAATCAATCAATGGAAAGTGAAATATGTGGCGACAACACTGCAGCATGAATACACAAGAATCAGCATGCTTCAGAAACAAATCCAAATGTTTCAAAACATGCTGAAGTTTTTTCCCATCCCTGACATATGGCTGATGGTCAACGAAGGTCTGATCCTATTATTGGCCATACTTGCTGAGAATGATGACCAGAAACAAAAAAACACAACATTGCAGAGCAAACTGGAGGAGGAACTGCATGAAAATGATGTAAAGGCTGCAGAGGTGGAGCAAAACCAGGCCATGTTCAACAACTTCACAAATCTACTGAAGTCAAAGATCAGGACGACAAGCTCTTATCTCAAAGCAACCCCTGTTTCATGCACACAGTTGATTGACACAGCTGCTCCATTCAAGCATCCCACAGGTGCATCAACACTTGAAATCCAGAAAAAAGAAGAAATCTTGAGAAATGTTGAAGCAGAAGAAGAAATCAGGGAACAGTTGACTACTCCACACGCTGCAGAATTTTCAGAGTCTGATGTCCACGTTATGGCAGCTGGAAAGCGAAGTGAACCAGACGACGAGGAAAGAAAATACGTTTCTGACTCGGAGTCTGATGTCTACGTTACGGCAGCTGAGAAACGAAGTGAACCAGACGACGAGGAAAGAAAAGACGATTCTGACTCAGAGTCTGATGCCCACGTTACGGCAGCTGAGAAACGAAGTGAACCAGACGACGAGGAAAGAGACGACGATTCTGACTCGGAATCTGATGTCTACGTTACGGCAGCCGAGAAACGAAGTGAACCAGACGACGAGGAAAGAGACGACGATTCTGACTCGGAGTCTGATGTCTACGTTACGGCAGCCGAGAAACGAAGTGAACCAGACGACGAGGAAAGAAAATACGTTTCTGACTCGGAGTCTGATGTCTACGTTACGGCAGCCGAGAAACGAAGTGAACCAGACGACGAGGAAAGAGACGACGATTCTGACTCGGAGTCTGATGTCTACGTTACGGCAGCCGAGAAACGAAGTGAACCAGACGACGAGGAAAGAGACGACGATTCTGACTCGGAGTCTGATGTCTACGTTACGGCAGCCGAGAAACGAAGTGAACCAGACGACGAGGAAAGAGACGACGATTCTGACTCGGAGTCTGATGTCTACGTTACGGCAGCTGAGAAACGAAGTGAACCAGACGACGAGGAAAGAGACGACGATTCTGACTCGGAGTCTGATGTCTACGTTACGGCAGCCGAGAAACGAAGTGAACCAGAAGACGAGGAAAGAAAAGACTATTCTGACTCGGAGTCTGATGCTCACGTTACGGCAGCTGAGAAACGAAGTGAACCAGAAGACGAGGAAAGAAAAGACTATTCTGACTCTGAGTCTGATGCTCACGTTACGGCAGCCGAGAAACGAAGTGAACCAGGCGACGAGGAAAGAGACGACGATTCTGACTCGGAGTCTGATGTCTACGTTACGGCAGCCGAGAAACGAAGTGAACCAGACGACGAGGAAAGAGATGACGATTCTGACTCGGAGTCTGATGGCTACGTTGCGGCAGCCGAGAAACGAAGTGAACCAGACGACGAGGAAAGAGACGACGATTCTGACTCGGAATCTGATGCTCACGTTACGGCAGCCGAGAAACGAAGTGAACCAGACGACGAGGGAAGAGAAGACGATTCTGACTCGGAGTCTGATGCTCACGTTACGGCAGCCGAGAAACGAAGTGAACCAGACGACGAGGGAAGAGAGGACGATTCTGACTCGGAGTCTGATGGCTACGTTACGGCAGCTGAGAAACGAAGTGAACCAGAAGACGAGGAAAGAAAAGACTATTCTGACTTGGAGTCTGATGTCTACGTTACGGCAGCCGAGAAACGAAGTGAACCAGAAGACGAGGAAAGAGACGACGATTCTGACTCGGAGTCTGATGTCCACGTTACGGCAGCCAGAAAACGAAGTGAACCAGAAGACGAGGAAAGAGAAGACGATTGTGACTCGGAGTCTGATGTCTACGTTATGGCAGCCGAAGAACTAAGTGGACCAGACGAGGACGATTTTGAATTGAACTCTGACGATGACTTGGAATATGAACTTGACCTTGATGACCTTATGCTTGCTGAAGGGGAGAAACTCAAGGCTTCTCTGTGGGCCTTTTCCACTTGGCTCTTCAGGCAGTGGCGTGCTGTGGCTCGGCTGGCAGTGGTGGGAGCGGCGATAATGGTGGTGCTGAGGGAGGCTTAACGAGCCACTCATCAAAGTCAGTCGTATTGGAGCAGAGAGAAATGGAAGATATGGAGGGCTGCTGGCCTTCGGGATATGAGTTTGAGATCCCTACCAATTTGAAAAAAGCTTCTCTAAAATGTAATTGGCTTGAGCAGTCCAACTAAAAAAAGAGTTTGGGGGAAACAAAAAAGAGACAGATCAGTATGGAGTTTAAATCTCTCCATAGGCAATGAATGCAAAAGAAATTTGAATATTGAACAGGGAAAAATAGCAGATACGGAGAGCTGCTGCCCTTCAGGATATGAGTTTGAGATCCCTACCAATTTGAAAAAAAACTTCTCTAAAATGTAATTGGCTTGGGCAGTCCAACTAAAAGAAAAAGAGTTTGGGGGAAAAAGAAAGAGACAGATCAGTAGCGAGTTTAAATCACATTTTCAACATCATCGCTATCACTGCCCTAAATCTCAAATACTGTACAGAGCAGCTTGACTAGCAGCCACCTTTTCTTTTATGTGACTTAACTGCACAGTGGTTCTGTTTACCACACATCTTCCTTCAATGCACACAAGAGCAAGACATTAGGGGGGGTATGAAGTGTCTGTTCCCTTTAGGCTCCAAACCTCTACTGGCTTCCCATAAACATGTCTGTCTGGATGGGGATGAAGCCTGAAAAGTCTTGCAATGACATGTCTACATTTAGTGCATCTGAAAAGTTCTTCCGCAGTGGGGGAAACAAAAAAGAGACAGATCAGTATGGAGTTTAAATCTCTCCATAGGCAATGAATGCAAAAGAAATTTGAATATTGAGCAGGGACAAATAGAAGATACGGAGAGCTGCTGCCCTTCAGAATATGAGTTTGAGATCCCTACCAATTCGAAAAAAAAAAAGCTTTTCCATCCATCCATCCATCTTCCACCGCTTATCTGGGGCCGGGTCGTGGGGGCAGCAGTCTCAGCAGAGATGCCCAGACTTCTCTGTCCCCAGACACTTCCTCCAGCTCTTCTGGGAGGATCCCAAGGCGTTCCCAGGCCAGCCGAGAGACAGTCTCTCGCGTGTCCTGGGTCTTCCCCGGGGTCTCCTCCCGGTGGGACATGCCCGGAAAACCTCCCTGGGGAGGCATCCAGGAGGCATCCTAAAAAGGTGCCCGAGCCACCTCAGCTGGCCCCTCTCGATGTGGAGGAGTAGCGGCTCTACTCCGAGCTCCTCCCTGGTGACTGAGCTCCTCACCCTATCTCTAAGGGAGCACCCAGCCACCCTACGGAGGAAGCTCATTTCAGCCGCTTGTATCCGGGATCTTGTCCTTTTGGTCATGACCCAAAGTTCATGACCATAGGTGAGGGTGGGAACGTAGATTGACCGGTAAATCGAGAGCTTCACCTTTCTGCTCAGCTCCCTCTTCACCACAACGGACCGATACAACGACAGCATCACTGCGGCCGCTGCACCAATCCGTCTGTCAATCTCATACGACATCCGTCCCTCACTCATGAACAAGACCCCAAGATACTTAAACTCCTCCACTTGGATAGGGTCTCTCCACCAACCTGGAGAGGGCAAGCCACCTTCTTCCGGTCGAGGACCATGGCCTCGGATTTGGAGGTGCTGATCCTCATTCCTACCGCTTCACACTCGGCTGCGAACCGCCCCAGTGCATGCTGTAGGTCCAGGTTCGACGGAGCCAACAGGACAACATTATCTGCAAAAAGCAAAGATGAAATCCTGTGGTTCCCAAACCGGACCCCCTCCGGCCCCTGGCTGCACCTAGAAATTCTGTCCATAAAAATGATGAACAGAACCGGTGACAAAGGGCAGCCCTGCCGGAGTCCAACATGCACCGGGAACAGGTCCGACTTACTGCCGGCAATGCGGACCAAACTCCTACTGCGGTCATACAAAGACCGGACGGCCCTTAACAAGGGGCCCCGGACTCCGTATTCCCGGAGCACCCCCCACAAGGAACTGCAAGGGACGCGGTCAAACGCCTTCTCCAAGTCCACAGAACACATGTGAACTGGTTGGGCGAACTCCCCGAACCCTCGAGCACCATATGGAGGGTATAGAGCTGGTCCAGTGTTCTGCGACCAGGACGAAAACCGCATTGTACCTCCTGAATCCGAGGTTCGACTATTGGTCAAATCCTCCTCTCCAGTACCCTGGAATAGACTTCCCCAGGGAGGCTGAGGAGTGTGATCCCCCTATAGTTGGAGCACACCCTCCGGTCCCCTTTTTTAAACAGGGGGACCACCACCCCAGTCTGCCAATCCAGAGGCACCGTCCCCGACCGCCACGCGATGTTGCAAAGACCTGTCAACCAAGACAGTCCCTGCACATCCAGAGACTTAAGGTAATCAGGGCGAATCTCATTCACCCCCGATGCCTTGCCACCGAGCGGCTTACCAACCACCTCGGTGACTTCGGCTTGAGTGATTGACGAGTCCACCTCTGAGACCTCAGCCTCTCAGGAAGACGTGGCGATGGGATTGAGGAGGTCCTTGAAGGAATACTTCCACCGTCCTATGATATCCCCAGTTGAGGACAGCAGCTCCTCCTCCACTGTAAACAATGTTAGTGGAGACCTGCTTTCCCCTCTTGAGGCGTCGGACGGTTTGCCAGAATTTCTTCGAGGCCGACCAGTAGTCCTCCTTCATGGCCTCCCTGAACTTCTCCCAGACCCGAGTTTTTGCCTCCACAACCACTCGGGCCGCAGTTCGCTTGGCCTGCTAGTACCCGTCAGCTGCTTCTGGAGTCCCATGAGCCAACAAGGCTCGATAGGACTCCTTCTTCAGCTTGACGGCAGCCCTTACTTCTGGTGTCCACCACCGGGTTCGGGGGTTGCCGCCACGACAGGCACCGGAGACCTTACGGCCACAGCTCCGAGCAGCTGCTTCAACAATGGAGGTAGAGAACATGGTCCACTTGGACTCAATGTCCCCAGCCTCCCTCGAGACATGAGAGAAGCTCTCCCGGAGGTGGGAGTTGAAAACCATGCTGACAGAGGGTTCCACCAGATGTTCCCAGCAGACCCTCACAACACGTTTGGGTCTGTCAAGTCTGTCCGGTTTCTTCCTCCACCAGCGAATCCAACTCACCACCAGGTGGTGATCGCTCGACAGCTCTGCTCCTCTCTTCACCCGAGTGTCCAAAACACGCGGCTGGAGGTCAGATGGCATGACAATAAAGTCGATCATCGACCTCCGACCTAGGGTGTCCTGGTGCCAACTGCATTTATGGACCCCCCTGTACTTGAACATGGTGTTTGTTATGGACAAACTGTGGCTAGCACAGAAGTCCAACAACAAAACACCACTTGGGTTCAGATCGGGGAGGCCGTGCGATCACCCCCTTCCAAGTCTCACTGCCCCTGCCCACGTGGGCGTTGAAGTCCCCCAGTTGAACGATGGAGTCCCCAGTAGGAGCATTTTCCCCTCCCTATTGACTCCAAGAAGGCCGGGTGCTCTACACTGCTGTTCGGCCTGTAGGCTGAGATAACAGTGAGGCACCTATCCCCGACCCGAAGGTGCAGGGATGCAACCCTCTCGTTCACTGGGGTGAACTCCAACACATGGCGGCTGAGCTGTGGGGCTATAAGCAAACCCACACCAGCCCGCCGCCTCTCACTGCGGGCAACGCCAGAGAAGTGGAGAGTCCAGCCCTTCTCGAGAGGTTGGGTTCCAGAGCCCAGGCTATGTGTGGAGGTGAGCCCGACTATATCTAGCCGGTACCTCTCAACCTCCCTCACAAGCTCGGGCTCCTTCCCTGCCAACGAGGTGACACTCCATGTCCCTAGAGCTAGTCTCTGTGTCTGAGGATTGGGTCGCCGGGCACCCTGCCATCGGCTGCCACCCAATCCACACTGCACCCAGCCCCTACGGTTCCCTCAGTGGGTGGTGAGCCCACCGGAGGTCAGGCCCACGTCGTCCCCTTTGGCTGAGCCCGGCCGGGCCCCGTGGGCAAAGGCCCGGCCACCAGGCGCTCGCTTACGAGCCCCAACCCCAGGCCTGGCTCCAGGGTGGGGCCCCGGCTGCGCCATACCGGGCGACGTAACGACCTTTGTTCTTTTTCTCTGCATAGGGGCTACTGAACTGCTCTCAGTCTGGCCCGTCACCCAGGACCTGTTTGCCATGGGAGACCCTACTGGGGGGCATAAAGCCCCCCGGCAACATAGCTCCTGGGATCATGCGGGCTCTCAAACTCCCCCACCACGAAAAGGTGGCAGTTCTAGAGGGAGTCTTCATAGGCAATTTCGGCAAAATAAATGCAAATACAAATACTGAATAAGGATTCCCTGAATAAAAAAAAGAGAACATCCCAGATTTTGTTGTGTTTATTGTCAGTACTCTTCCAAGTGTGTGTGGTTGTAATACACATTTTCAACACTACCCTAAATCTCAAATACTGTACAGAGCAACTTGACTATCAGCCACCTTTTCTTTTATGTGACTTAAAGGTGCTGTAGGCAGGATTTTGCCAGTCATTGCTAATTTTTCTGTTTTCTTTGGATTAAATGTTAGAGTATCCATTGATAATCCTTTAGGAGTGCAGTTTAATTGCACTACCGTGAGGGCGCAGCGTTTCCATCTGTCTCTGTTCTGAGCTGAAAAGGATTCTCGACTGCTCCTGGTATGTTTGACCAATCAGAAGAGCCCCAGAGGCTCTATCCTGATTGGTCGAGGGGCGGCACTTCAAAGCTCTGCTTCTCGTGAACGCGCATGAGGAAGTCCAGCCCCGCTCATTTACCTGTCTCATCATCAAAACACCACGGAGGACACTGTTTCTGCTATAATTGTTAAAAAAAAGGCTTTGACCCCAGGCCCGCCGTGAAAAGGTCACAGGTGAATCAAGCCACCGGCGCAGGCAGCCGTGACACTGCCGGCCCCGCTCGGCACCCCGAGGTGGGCACGACTCCGGGTTTCAAATCACCATCTTGGATGGTCAGGGGTCAAATTGCCATTTCGCAAAGGTAATCCTGCCTACAGCACCTTTAACTGCACAGTGGCTCTGTTTACCTCACACCTTCCTTCAATGCACTCAAGAGCAAGAAATTAGGGGGGATATGAAGTGTCTGTTCCCTTTAGGCTCCAAACCTCTACGAGCTTCCCATAAACGTCTGTCTGGATGGGGATGAAGCCTGAAAAGTCTTGCAATGACATGTCTACATTTAGTGCATCTGAAAAGTTCTTCGGCAGTGGAGATTTAGAAAAACTTCATCTTTTCGTGAGCATGTGGAAAGGAGACAGAATTTCATCACACCATGAAACAGAAGCATCATCTGTGTGTGACCTTTGACCTGTGTTTACAGTTTGACTGCTGTCATGAAGATGCATATAGACTGAAAGCAGAGTTTGTTTTTACGTTCGTGTAAGCGCTTTTGGATTTATTTTCATTCACAACTGCTCGATCATGTCAGAGTCGTCTTTGCAGAGGACAAAGAGTGCTCGGAGGTCAGACTAATGGTTGTCGCCCAACGTCGTGGGTGACCTGCTGGCTGCTGGGAAAACGTTGAAAATGAGCCAGTTCTCCTGGAGGAATAGTCAGAGTTTCAGAATGTGACGATCTACACTTCTGTCCCTTCTGGAGTTAGTTATAGTATTTCTCCTTCAGTCACTCATTCTTTCTTTTACTCATGATTTCATTAATACATTCAGTCTTTATTTCATTTATTGATTCATTCTGCTCTGAACCAGGGTTTTTTTTATGAATGTCTGCATAAACGAAGATATCTTTGAAAACAGAGGGGAAAATAATCATTTTTGTAAATACGCTCATGGTCTTACCTAAACTTCCACCTCTCTCTCTCTCTCTCTCTCTCACTCTCCCAATTTATACATTTTCAAAATGTCAAAGTGAAAATCCAAAGAAAAAGCATTTTGATATTTTACTGGAGGCTGTCTGTCGGCCTCTGGAGTGGGCAGGAATGAAAAAATCTTGACAACATGGTAAATTACTTCTTTTAAGTGAAACAAAAAAAAAAAATTCTGACTACAAATCACAAAGCACAGCGGCCGACAGCCGTTACATGGCCGCAGTCATGCACCGAGGACTTCACCCGCACCTCCCGCTCAACTAAAGCAGACTAACCATAGCTGACCTGAGAGAGGACACCTGACAGCGGTCAGAGGAGCTCAGGGAGAAAGACGCTCTGCTAACAAAGACCCAGGCCCACATCATCACGTCATTCTTGGTCACCGCAGACCCAGCATCCTGGTCTCCCTCCTGCTCCACACCAGACCACCAGCGCTCATGGGCAGAGGTGGTAGTGTGAGGCAAACACAAGCCGAAGCCCACCACGGCTTCGTCTCCATTACCCCTCTCTGACCGCTTCCTCACAGACTCCTGGTCTGATTTTGAAACATTGATACTAACTTAAATGTAATAGTGCCTTGGGACTATGTGTGTCAGTCTATCACAATGTGCATTGTTAAACATTCACAAATGACAATTTTCTTCAGTATGTTGTTGTAATTTATTATTAGTTATAATTACTCATATTGTCCAGACCCTTATTTTTCCTCAGTTCCATGAACTGGCTCCCATGATACATTTTTCTGATCCACAGACATGACAAAAGAGCTGAGGTGTTTCAGTTTCTTTTAATCCCTCCGTGTTTTTACATGTTCTCATGCTCTAACAAACAAACTTGTTTCTACTCAGTTATGTTAGGTTCATGTTTATTCATTACATTGAGTGACTTTGAGTGAGGAGAGCCACACTAGGCGACCCCTGCTGGACATTTTTGTAACTACTTTTATCAAGTCAGAGTGAGATACGTAGTGCTGAGATACTGACAGGAGGAAGGAACAGCAGCATTCAGACGGCTGTTAACTGTGTGGAGGTAGACCTTTATTTTGATGAATACGATGTAAACATGAGTCAATCCAGAGCGAGGAGTGTTAAGCCCAGCCGGCCTGTCAAAGTTGAAACTGGGTGGCAAAAACGAACAAATTTGGATTTTTTTGTTTGTTTTTGCCTAAAAAAACGAGAGAAGGGCCAGTTTTGTGATTGTGAAATATGATTATGCCAATTTCAGAAAAAAAAAAAAAAACAGAACCTTGTTTTGTCGTTAATTTCTTCATTACAGAGGAAGATCATGACACTTGAATAAAAAAAACAACAGAATTATCTTGAATAGGAGGACAAAACTACAACAGATTTGGAGAAGGACTCATGCAAAAAATAAAAATAAAGGAAAAGAAAAGACAAGCTGTGGCAGGAGGGGCGTGGCCGTGTGTTCACGCGCCCCTCTTACATCACATCTGAGGCTCTTCCGCCTTCTGCAGGGATGGAATACATCATGAAAAATATTTATTACACAGTAATTTTGTTTATTTCCAAGGTTTGCTTGTGATTTAGTGTTTGACATCACCGACATTGTTTAATCACTTTTTGTTATGTGGACAGTGTTATCTGACTCAAGCATGGGCTGCAAATCTGCTTTTATTAACATTAATTGTGAAAAGATGCTTTAAAAAGAATAATCATAATAGACTGTTGAATTGGAAGGCTTTCACTGTGTGTCACTACACACTTCAGTTCAGCTAAATGTACCTGTGGTGAATGGAGCCTCTCCTGGACAGTGAAGTCTGAGCCTCTGCAGTCCTCCTGCAGGCAGTGTCCCATTCTTAAAGGGCCTGGTACCTGGCTCTCCACACTTACGACTTTGTACATTATCAGACAGATGTGACGTTACACCAACACAGAGTTTCAACAGTAAACATCTGACACACAACAGTTACGTAATTTCATCACATCACACTATTACAAAAACCAGAGACAAGTCTTTTCACTGCAGTTATTTTTAATTACATTTGATTACCCTCAACTCCAGTGAGCAGAGAACAAATCCACAGATAACAAAATGCAACTTGTATGTATGAATAAGAAAACGAATTTATTTCAAACATTTAAAAAATGAATTGAAAAACAAAAAACAGAATACAAACAAAAAAGGTCTGAAAAGGAGCAGGGAGTAATAAAACTTATTTAATTTCTATGAAATATTATTTAGCAGTGTAGTATTGTAAGGCTGATGTATCTCTGTAACTGTAATCCCATTTACTCTGTCTCCAGTTGTGGATAAAGGATGCTATAGTCAAAATGTTGAAGCTCTGTGTCTTCTTGTACTGAGTTGTGGTCTTTGAGGCCCAGATGCTGGGGAGGGGAAGGGCTCCCACTTGAAGCAGGGCTCAGGACTCCAGGGCAGCCAGGGTTCCATCTAGGGCCAAGCTGTTCCTGGTCTTGGTTTTGTTTAGTCCCACCACATAAAACACTGCATCGGAGTGGGGCAGGACCAGGACCAGCCCTGTGATGGTGGCAGACTTCTGGAACAGGTTTAGCCCCATCATCTATGAAGACTGAACAAAGAACAGAGGGAATCAGCTCTTAAATGTTACTGTTTTCTTGTTTTCCTTTCACTGAATCAGCAAACAACAAAGCTGTTCTAGTTCTGTCGTCCTGAGGCTCTACTGGTCTTGATAAAACCTGTTCCCTCTTTCCTCCTGCCACTAGTCCTGTCTAATCAAACCTCTGAGGATTGAAATGCTCATGTTGGTTTATTAAATCTACAGGAGTGAACCAAGGACTGTCTCCAAACAGATTAATATCACAAGCAAGTGTGTTGTGACTCCCCTTTTTTAACATGTCTACTATACATGTCTGTCTAGTTTTATTTGACCACATTTCAGCTTGCAAACGAACTCATAAGAACAACAGCTATATCCCCAAACTGATAAACAATAGTGAATCCTGCTCGAGAGTCCCTGATTGATCATACAGACCAGATGGTAACAAGGAGCAGCGGCTGGGAGGACGGAGTGAAGCCCGCTTCACTAATTAAGCATGTAACCCTCCGAATAGTGTTCCCACAGCGCTGAAAATGCCTTAAAATGTTCTCACAACAGACATAACCAATTAGAAACGTAATTAAAACTTTAAGAGCACAAATACTGAAAACACATTCACCTGACGGCGTTAGTTCATCTCTGCACGGCCTCTGAGACGAAACTAATCAATCACGAGTTCAAAGGCTGAACAGGTAGATCACAGATCACTTTTGACCCGAAACCTAAAACAAAGTCCCTGAATAGACATTTCAGCAGGAGAAATGGAAGATGTGGCGTGGGGGCGTGTGAATCCGGCCAATGCGTGACAGTTGGCAGTAATTAAAATATATATTTTTGTATTTAATTACCCTGACAGTGTCGCAAAATACGCCCGCTTCTGCGCATGTGCGGGGAGTTGACGCATGCGCAGAGGTGTCTGGTAGGGATCGTGTTCCGGGTGCGGATCGGGTCCTGACAGCACAGCCACTTTTACAGTAAAGCAGCCGCAGACATTCAGACAGCAGCAGTCAGTGATGCAGCAGCTTTAGAGACGCAAAGCATTTTCCTGTAGACAAAACACTTTGGCTACATTTCAGAACTTTCTGAAAAGTTTTACTCTGAACACCGGCGAATTTGTAGAAACCAAGATGGAAGCAGGAGACGGATGGAAGGAGGAAAGAGAAGACGATTCGGACTTGGGGTCTGATGCCAATTTTATGGCAGCCGACGAGTCAATTGAATTTGAACCTGACCTTGACGACCTAATTCTTGATGAATTAGAGGAACTCAACAATTTTTTGTGGGCCTTTTTCACTCGGCTGTGGATGTGGGTGTGTGATCTGGCTTGGATTGGCCTGCGATGGCTGTGGTACTGGTGGGGGGGTTTGTGAGCAAGTCATCACAGTCAGTCGAATTGGAGCAGAGAGAAATGGAAGATATGGAGCGCTGCTCTGATGTTCACTTATTGTTTTCAAGGGCCACTTTTTGAATGATACATTTTCATACTTTGTCTAATTGCCGAATAATAATTTGAAAATAGCTCTACAATTGACCTGGCAAGTCCGATTAAAGGAAAAAGAGCTTGGAGAAACAAAAAAGAGTTTAAATCTCTCCATAGGCACTGAATGCAAAATAAATATGAAATACAAATACTGAATAAGAGAGAGTATCCCAGATTTTGTTCTGTTTATTGTCAGTAATACTCCAAGTGTGTGGTTGTAATACCAATATTTTGCCAGCAGATGACGCATGAGCACCGTAGTGCAAAAAACCATTGGTTGCAGTTCAGCCCCAACTTTTTAATTTATTTACGCATTTAATTTTCATCCTGGTGTAGATGCCCCACAGGGACTAATGCTGATGGATGAATCGGTGATACTCGCCTCTGAGTGTCGGTCAGGACTAGGGATGCACATGGTTAACCGTTTAACCGTTAACCGATAACAGGAACTTTGACCGGTTAATACTATCGGTTTTTTGTTTTTTTTTAATCCCCAGCTCTCCACAGAGCCTCATGCACGCTGGCATTATAATACAGATATCAATGACTGCGCTGCAGATGACTCCTTAATTCACTGATTAATTCCAGGTGCCTTCATGTTGTACAGTAGGGGAGGGTGTGTGTATCTTTGTGCACATTGACGCATGTGGCACAAAACCGGCGTTACATTGAATATTATTTTTTATCTCCAGATGCCGCGGGTCGTCCAGATTTACAGTGAAATGGTTAGGTATGAAGCCGCATCATCCAGATAAATATTAAGCTCCATCAGAACTGTTTAAAAATTGGATTTCAGAAGCTAAAACTTTATTTTGGAAATGAATCAGAACACAGATCACCAGCACGCTCACTCTCGACATAATTTAAAAAACAATGAGATGATTGAAGCCTAAAGTACTGTTAATTATATCTAAATCTTGTAGCCTTTTTTTTTACATTTTAGATGAGAATTTGCTGTTATTGTAAATCTGCAGTTAAGCACCGGACTGTGCAGAGTCAGCCACTCAGCTGAGCGCACATTTCCGTGTCGGAATGGTGGGACGTTTGCGTGTCGGAATAGCGGTATTTCGAAATGGTGATCTGTCTAAATGGTGGTGTGTCGGAATGGCAGCATGTAGCCACTCAACAGGGCGTTTAAAAGTCGTCCATGCTTCGAGTCGCTTTGGAGCCTCGCCGCTCCACCTCTTTCTGTGCGCGTTCCGCAGGCGCAGTGTTCCACACATCCTTGAGAAGCTTTTCCGGCACTACAGACTGTTTATCTGCTCCTTTATTACAGATTATTTAGAGAAAATTAAGCATGTACATTGTCAGTATGTTATCATTTAACTTATCACATTTGTTATCATGTTATATTATTTAGCTTTTTTTTCTGAATCGCGGGGCGGCGCCGGAGCGACTCTGTCGGCAGACCTTCTCCTCCCTCCAGACAGTCTGCTGTCTCCGTCCACGAGATTTTCACTCTGGTGTGTGGAGCGATTAGGCTGGAGCTCCGGCTGCCGTCACTTTTACTGTCATGATTTGTTTGCTGTGGCGCTCTGGCGATGCGCGACCTGCGCGCAATGCGGTCACAAATTCTGGCTGCTGCGGACGTCTGCGGATCGGTCCGTGCAGACCAATGCGCAACGCACACCCACGCACATATGTGAAGCATGGATGGGCCTTAAATCTTATCGGTTAACGGTTATTAACCGGTTAAAGGGCGTCGGTTATCGGTCATAGAAAAGATATAAAATGTGCATCACCAAACATAACATAACATAACATAACACCAAATGAACAACCACAAAGTGCTGCAAACGGTGATCCCTAACTAATACTCAAACAGAACAAACTAACCAAACGGCCACAAAACTGCAAACGCAGTTCAACAAAACTCAAGACCGAATGCAGAGATCAGTTTGCTACTGCCGAACCAGACGAGCAAGGAGAGACAGGTCACTGATCAGACACAGCCTCTCCCGAATGATCCTCCCGCCAGGCTTTTGAGTGAGGCTCCTCCCATGGCCACCCGTGATTGGAGGATGGCGTGCTCTCCTAGATGGTCTGGTGCTCCAGTCAATTATTCAATAATCACCTCCATGCCTGAGGGCCTGAAGGTGAAACAGAGGGAGAGAAACGGCCACACCTGCGCACACACACACACACACACAAGCCACAACCAATAAGGCAGCAGCCGTAACACCCCTCCCCTTAAAAGAACAACCCCTGGTTGTTATATAAAACAAATGCACAATCACAGCAGAGGTGTACTCATTTTCAAAGTCTGGACAGGGCATACGCCAAGATGTTTTTACGCCTTGTGTCGTATTACCAGGTTGACCCTACACAATCAAGGCCCAGCTCAGCAGCCGTTGGTTATACATGCGAGCACGGGACCTGAGCAGGTCATGGTTGGTGAACACGGCAACCGGCCAGGGATTTGCTCCAACCCACACCTCAGAAATGCTGGAGTGCACTGGTAGAGCAGGAGCGGGTGGTTAACATCAGATTTTAGATGATGACTTTGAGCGAGCCCGACGCCGAACAAAGACGGGAAACCGTCTATGAGGCCACCGACGTCACGCTGCTGGTCAGGTGACAGGTGATTTAGTGCCGAGGGAAACTGCTGCAGTATTTCAGAATTTGGGAGACGAGCGCCCTGAAAAGCAGAATGGCGCACAACTAAGCCCTCTAGAGGACATCGGGAGTCTGCCACCATCGGAACACACGCGCCCGAGGAAAAAGGTCCTGTACTAACGGAGCGCATCAGGATGACAACAGCAGTCTCATCCTCCAACTTGATGGGGGAGTCTGGCTTCTTCTCAGTCTTGACCGAATCTGTAAATTCTGACAGGAGACAAGTGTTAAACAGAAGCCCCATGTCATCTTCTTTGTCTTTCTTTGCCTGAGCTCTGGTGCTCACACAGGCCTGAAATAACTTGGAACCTGGTTTGTCAATGGTACTGGACTCACGGCGCTTTGGCTCATCCAGCATCTCTAAGGTGGGAGTCACCATGCCCCCAGCGAAGTCATTTCCCAGCAGAAATGCAACGCCTTTAATCGGGAGGGCAGGGCAGACAGCCACTGGGAACACTCCAGACACCAACTCGGACTCGACATGCACGTAATGCACTGGTCGAGGAACATAACCCAGCTCGATTCCATGCAGCACCACACCATAACCGCAGGCAGACTTTACAGAAAATGGCAGCACACTTGCGAGAACCACTGACTGAGCAGGCAGTGTCTCGCAGAATGGGCACCGGGCGCTGATCAGCAGGTTCACCTAGCAACGACACAGTCCCTTTGAAAATAAAGGGTTCGAAACATGAATCAGGCTTGTCACTATCACTGTCAATGTCCAAAGGTTTAATTTCAGAATTAATCAAGCCGACACCTTTTGACTGCGGCACACTTTTGGACATCTGCTCCTTGCGTTTTAGGGCAAGGCAATCAACGATGACATGTCCAGCTTTGCGACAGTAGAAACACACACGTTGTTCTTTGCGCATGCCTTGGGATTTTAACACCCCACCAGCACTCATCAGGGAATCGCGTGGTTTTTCTACAGGAAAAGAACTCTTATGCGTGAGCACGTATTCATCTGCTACCGCAGCAGCAGCAGTGAGCGAACTGGACTTTTGCTCATTCAGGTGCATAACAACACGATCCGGAATACAATTTTTAAAGTCCTCTAACAAAATGAGCTCTCGCAGGGATTCAAAATCAGATACTTTAGATGATGTAATCCACTTGTCAAACAAAACCCCTTTATCTCTTGGAAACTCACAGAAAGTCTGGCTCGGTGATTTTTCGCTGTTCCTAAACTTCTGCCGGTACGCTTCAGGAACTAGCTCATAAGCACGAAGGATGGTGGCTTTAACACTGTCATATTTCAGGCTTTCCTCTACAGGAAGTGCCGAAATTGCTTCCTGGGCCTTACCGTGAATTTTGCACTGCACCAGCAGAGGCCAAACCTCTGGCGGCCAGTAAGAGCCGAGGCGATGCGCTCAAACGAGCTGAAATAGCCATCAACTTCAGACTCTCGGAAGGTGGGAACTAAGATGACATTTTTACTGACATCAAACGGGCTGTGATCCGAGCTGGTGGGAGCAGGGTACATACCAGCCGATGAGCGGAGCATGTGCGTCTCCCTCTGCGACTCGAGCTCAAGCTGGCGCATGCGTACCGCCGTCTCTGCCTCAATCTCAAGCCTTCGAATCTCCAGCTGTTGCTTGAGCTGTGCGTCTCTCCTCTTCACCTTTTCCTGGGCTTCCAGCTTCAGCCGGGCAAGCCTGACCTTGAGCCGGGCCTCGCTCGCTGACCCAGAGCTGGCTGAGGAAGATGAGGAGGAGCCAGAGCAGGGCCGGCTCTAGGCATAGGCGAACTAGACGGCCGCCTAGGGCGCCACGTCCCGATCGGGGCGCCGCGGTCGTACAAGGGGCGCCACGACGCTCTGTGTTCCGTGAGCCCCGCTGTGCAGCGGTCCGACGCACTGCGCACCTCGTCCTCGGCGCTGCCCGGCACTGATCGGTATTGTTCGGCATCGCTCCTCAGCGCGCCCCCCCCCCCCGCTCAACAAATGTCGGGACCGCTCGAAAAACACGCTCCCAAGGGGCGCTCGTCTCGGGCTCGCCTAGGGCGCCTCTGAAGCCCGGGCCGGCCCTGAGCCAGAGCCTGCGCGGACACGCCTGTCCAGGCCTGTCGGCAGTGCAGCACTCTCAGCTTCACTCCTTGGAGACGCCTTTGTGTGAGGCACAGCTTACTCACTTCCTCGGCTGTTATTGATGCCTTTAAGCCTTTATTTTGAGCATCCGACACTGTTGGGAGATTCAACCCATTAAGCAGAGATTCTACATTATGATCATTCATTAAACTCGTTTGAGTGTACAAACATTTATAGAATGCTTCAAAGCTCTTGCCGTCATCCAGATCATATTTTATTACCTTGTCATCGGGCTCTCTTACCTTATTGTCATGGTCGGTGTGCAGTTAGACCCAATTGCAGAGAGACAGAAGCAGGATCGATGATTGAACAGGTTTATTCAGTGCAGATAACCACGAGGGCTGCAGCCTGGCAGCTGTGCCACAGGTTAGCTCGAGGCGAGGTCTTGGTGTGGCGAGGTCCTGGCGAGACCGTGGCGAGACGAGGTCCTGGTGAGACCGTGGCAAGGTCGTGACAAGACTGTGGTCGTGGCATGGCGAGACAAGGCCAGAAAAGGCAAAACAAGGCAAGACAAGACAAAAACTGCCTCACTGCTTGGCAGAGCAGCCGAATCCCCCTGCAGCAGCAAGGGAGTCTGGAAATGTAACAATACAGCAAGGAGCAGGTGGCAGGGGGAGGTTTATATAGGCAGGCGGAGTGGCAGTCCTCAGGTGAATGCCATCAGCAATCAGCAGGACCCAGGGAGACTGGGACTGCATGCAGCCTGCCTGACCACCATCCTGACACTTATAAGTGTTCCTCTCAGCTTGCTGCTTTTTTAGTCTGTATGCCAATAGTTTTGTTGACTTACTGCCTACCTCATAGTATTCCTGTTTAATAAACAACATATTCTTAAAGTCCTAGTTAAGCAGAAATAAATTTGTGTTATGAAGTTTGTCACACTGCATAAACATGTGTCATTAACATAGACAGTAAATAAATGGACAGACCTTTCGTGACGTCACCCATAGAGTTCTCAACCGCCTTTCTGAAGACCACAAGCAAGTCCAGCAGGACGTCTCCACATTGAATATATGAAACCGGATGTAAATGTGATTGGTCCAGCCCATCACGTGACCGCATCACGTGGATAGAGGAGGCGCTGTGATAGAGCGATTTATGCAAAACTTTAACTCATAATATAAAATCAACAGATGATTTATGTGAAAATCAGAGTCTGGTGAAGCCAGCACGGTTATAGAAACTAGTGATAGAGACTAAAATATGTTTAGAAACCGTGCGCTTTATATGTTTTTTTTCACTCTGAAAATTGGCATTTTTGAATGCGTTCCAATGAGACCGGGGCTCTTTTTGAAACCAGCATCATCGCCCCCTGCTGGAATTTCTCCGGAATTACACCTTTTTTGCACTTCCGCATTATCTTCATGATTTATGAGCGGAGGTTGGCGCCTGGTCATTAACCATTGAGCCAAATTTGAATGATTAAAAAAATTGGCAAGTATATAAAATAAGGTCTCAAAATCATGTAAAAACAAGCACTTCTCTCTGCTGTGAAACGCTGGGGGCGTGTCAGCTAGAAGCGCTGGAGTGACGCGGGAGGGGAGCCGCCTCCAGCTGGGTCTGTCTCATGAGGCTGCTAACAAGCTAGCTAACCAGCCTCATGAGATGGACCCAGCCCTTCCAATTTGAGCCATCAGAGCCAAAACTGACTCTGAGTCAGATGCTGAGAGTGCGCAGCCTCGTTCCTTACAGTCTCCATCAGAATGGTCATTTATTTGTTTTAATTAAATAATGGGATTCCCCCGGTCCGCACCAGTTCTAAGCCAGCTGCTAGGCGCCAGCCGAGTCGACCCGCGGCTTCGAGCAGCAGAGCCGTGGGTCCGCAGCTGGGGAGACCCGCGGGAAGGGCCCGGCGCGCGTCCAGAGTCGCCGCTGCCGACAGTTGGCGGCGGCGTCGGACACCGCCCCGCGTCATGCCCCCGCTACCCCCGGGGAGAAGGCCTCCCGGACCCGGTGGGCCCAGGATGAGCCGACGCCCCCCGGGGACAAGGGCAACCCGCGAGGCGGGCCGCGCGGGTTTATTTAGCTAACGACATTGTTACCCTGCACACTGTGGCACGCAGGGAAGATGCACGAGCGACATGGAGGTGACATGCCTGGTTAGCTGACTGGTTGACTGGTTAGCTAGCTGCAAACTGTCGCACGAGATGCTACCCAAGACTCGAAAGCTAGCGGGAAAACCACCGATGCTAATGCGCTAAATGTTTTTATATCGCTCAGCATCCGGGGGACGGGTTTATGCCACTGAGGGCCGCGTTACGTAACGCGGCCCTCATTTCTGACCCGCCCATTAAATCCTGAACACAGAAGCAGTGAAAAAAGTCTGTGAAGTCTACCTCCAAAATTAAATCATAAATGGAGGAATGGCTTTTATATGTTGCAAAGAAACACATTCATGACTTATTTAAGGTGTTTAGAAGAAAATGGCTGATTTTGGTTAACTCGGACTTTAAGTATGCTTTGCATTTATATATTATTCAGTTGAGATTTTACCTGTCCCATTTCTTGGGCAAGATTTGGATCCAGGGTTGTTTCATGTAGTCTTTGTAGCCTTTGTATTCCTGCTTCCAGATTGAGTATTTTCTGTTGGTTCAATTTTTTCAATGCAGCTGTTTTAGCCATTGTCTTTCCTCGTAACACTGCTCTGAGGGCATCCCACAAAATAAGGGGAGAGACTTCTCCATTATTATTTTCTTTCAGGCAGATTTCCAATCCTCCCTTCAATTCCCCCTTCATTTTCTCATTTACAACGGAGGAATTTAGCCTCCATGAGGTGATTCTCCTTGTGAAGTGAAACTTTATCTCTATTTGAACTGGACAGTGGTCTGATATGTCTATTATACCAATGCCACATGATTTAATTACATGTACAACTTTGTGAAACATTAAGAAATTGTCAATTCGTGAGTAGGAGGAATGGGAAGATGAGAAGAAAGTAAAATTTTTAGTTGTGGGGTAAAACTCCCTCCACACATCAATTATCCCCGATTCTTGTATCATACTGTTGATTTTTCTGCAGAGTGATCTTTGCCAGATCTGCCGCGATCCCCTGTAAACAATATGAAACCCGTTTTACTCAATAGAAAGCAGCCCAAACTGCCATCTCGGTTGAAAATACACGTTAAAACCATATTTGTATGATTAAAAAAAAAAAAAAAACACATCATAAACACATAATCATTTCATCAACCCATCCGACATGTTAGGGGCGGCTGTGGTTCAGTGGGGAGAGCAGTCGTCTTGCAATCGGGAGGTTGTTAGTTCGATTCCTGTCTCCCCCCTCTGTCAATGCAGTGTAAAAGTGCCATATAAGTGTAGACCATTTAGACCATTTTAGACCATGTTCAAAAAAGACGCTTGATTTGGCAGAAACCCGCCCAATCTGGCAACACAGAGCTGCTCCAGTCGTAGAGCTGTTTTGTGCCATTTTGGTGTCATTTGACTTTCCTGCAGTGACGAAGTACAAAACCGTTCATTCTTCTAATGTGTATAATGACTACATCACGTTGTTTGTTCTGTATTCTACCAGAAGAATAAAAAAATAGAATATTAAGGCAAAAACATGACACACATTTTATTTTGAAGTCACTTATTTTGGAACACGTATTGCGTTTCCTTCCTGCACCCGACTTGCTTCTGTCTGAATTGCTGCGGTAGGGCTGCGGCATGCAGAAAAATAGGATCCTTGCGGAAAGACACCACAGCCGTTCCGCAGCTGGACCGCATCCAGTGTGCGTCGGGGGTCAATCTCCTCCACAAATCATGACGCCCTGAGCTTTAGTTACCATAAGATCAAAAATGTGCTTGTAAAAAGACCAGCCTGCTTCAGGTGGAGCATATATGTTCAAAAATGTGACCTCAGTCTCCTCTAATCTTCCCCCTACCATGATATATCTCCCCTTTGTGTCTGTGGTTTCCAAATGCACTTCAAAATTGAGATTTCTTGCTATCAGGATTGTCACTCCCCTTTTAGGCCCAGATTTATATGAGGATGAGAAGACCTGGCTGTAACCCATACGGTTAAGTTCAGCATTTTCTGGTTCTGAGAGATGCATTTCCTGTAGGAACACAACTCCCACCTTATCCCTTTTCATTTTGCTCAGTAACTTGCTCCTCTTGATAGGATTGAGAAGACCATTCACATTATATGAAACGACCTTAATCAGACCTGATGACATACTCTTTTTGTTGACATCTACTGACTTGACTCCATTGTAACAGCATCCGTTTTGCTACACACAAAAGCAAGCAACGCCAAATTAAATCAGAACATAGCAATGTGGAACACGATGAACAAAAAACACAAAGAAGACTTCCTGAACTGGGGTTCTATGACCCTGTGTAAACCGTGGTGTCTTGACGGTTTCAAAGGAAAATGATCCTCTCCCAAAAGGGATAGAGGGCCCTCTTTGAAAAAAGGTGAGCTGTAATACATACGAAAAACAGCCCCCTCTAATGGAGAGATTACTATGTGTGAAACCAAGGTTCTTTTATACAGGGTGTTAGAGCCATTTACAAATTGTTTATTCTGTACATTGGATTAGAGTAATTAAGTTGTTTAAAATAATATAGATTTTGGTAAGATGTTCATGATTATATTTTGTATTGTTTCGTGTGTTTATTTATGTTTTGATTGCTGAGTGAAGCTCCTTTTGACGTCCTGCAGTTGGTCACGTGAGGCATATGGTTTATTCGTTTAGGGCACATGCGCAGTGAAATGGAGCAGGACGAGGAGCTACAGTTTCCTGACCGGTTGCGTCAAGTTTTTTTTGTTGTAGGCGTATTCCTGAGGTTTTGGCAGTTTTCAGTGACGGATTGTGTTATTTTTTGGTGGCTTTTGATGGTTTAATAAATGGAAATCTTATTTACATCTGTTTTGCCCTTTTTTCTTGACTGAAGTGGATTTTGAACTTCACGTCCTGCAGAAGTGGCGAGGTAAAGTTTTCTTTTTTTTTGGGGGGGAGATATCTCGCCACTACATTTGACAGAAAACTGCTCCTGAGCAAGAGGATTTATCAAGATAACAGCACATGGGTTTAATTGGATACATGCGGTGCATGAGCAGGAGAAATGGATGCGTGGAAAATATGCAGCTGCTGGATTATTAAGGTCATCCTTTCTAACACCTGGCATTTTCAAATGAAAAAAAAAATTAAAAACCAAAAACTCACATTCGTGCCCACCAACATTGGGCTGAGAAAAAAGAGTTGAATTTTCTAGACGAGTGGTTGATAGGCTCCACTCGCAGCATCGCCACCCCGATGCAATGTACAATGTACCTTCCAAATTCACTTTCCAGCCTTCTTGAAGCCAAATATGTTTAGTATCGATTGCAATCAAACACAATATACAATTAAACATGCAATACAATAACAAAAAGCTGCTGTCATTAATTACAGATTCTCAGCCAAAATCTCAGTTACATGGATTTAGACGTTTTCCAAAAGTGGGCTGCAAACCAGTGACTGAAAATCCCATCCTGTGTGTTTCATGCAGCTGCCGCGCTCAGTCTGGTGTCCTCCGGGGAGCATAAAGTAGGGATTACCAAAGGTAATTGATCACTCTGAGTCATTTAATCAAATCATTACTTTGAGTAAATTTTCGTTGACTAATTAATAGTTTGGTCCTCCTGCGATGGCAGAGAGGAGACGGAGTCGCGCAGCAGCTGCAGGCTGCTCCAAGGGGTGCCTGAGGAGGATGGATAAATGGGGGAAGGATGGAAAGAAGTGGGTCCAGATCACTCACTTGAAAGTGAAGTGAATGGTTCTGGCCCACCATGTGTCGCTCTACGTGGAAAGGCACCCCATGTTTTTGACATCTCGGGAGCAACCGTGTAGGCATTAGTCCTGGTTTTCCAGGTTGCGGCCAGCTAAGGATGTGAGCCTGCTGACGACACGCTCCCAATTCTAGATGGCCTCGATCAATCAATGATGGCTGATGCTTTTGGGCCGCATGGGGTGAATGGAGCAGGCCTCATGAGTGAGGTGGTAGGAGGTCTTCGAACTCAGGCGCCAGCTTCCCTCTGTCTCTGGGAAGTTTTGCTACGTGTGGTCAGTATGGAGATCCCAACATGATCTGCATGATTTCACCAAAAACATGAAATGCCTGATTCCGCTTCACATAAGGTCACAACATATCTATGTATGTCAACTTAAAGTACGTAGTATGAATGAGAGGCTGAATTTGTTGATGTGAGAGCTGACACACAGATGCAGACAGACACACACATGCAATCACAGAAATACACATGCACACACATCTTGTGGTGTTTTTTTATTTGATCTGAATTTTGTCAAACAGGACAGGGTGCTGTGCTTTTCATGTTGATTTTGAGGCTAATGCTGTTGAGGGATTTTGCCAGTCACACGTGTATTTCCTCCAAAATAATGTCATGCCGTCACAGGAGCGAAGAGGCAAACTGTTTTGCTCAGGATGCCTTCATTGCAAGCGCCAACCTCTGCTCATAATACATGAAGATAATGCGGAAGTGCAAAAAATCTGTAATTCCAGGGAAATTCCAGCAGGGGGCGATGATGCTGGTTTCAAAAAGAGCCCCGGTCTCATCGGAACTCATTCAAAAATGCCGATTTTCAGAGTGAAAATAAACATATAAAGCGCCCGGTTTCAGGACCTTTTTTGGTCTCTATCACTAGTTTCTACAACCGTGCTGGCTTCACCAGACTCTGATTTTCAGATAAATCATCTGTTGATTTTATATTACGAGTTAAAGTTTTGCATAAATCGCCCTATCACAGCGCCTCCATTATGTAATCAGGATACAAAAAAAATGTAACTGTATTCCGTTACAGTAGTGTTTTTCAACCTTTTTGAGCCAAGGCACATTTCTTTCATTGAAAAAAATCCACCAGCACACCACCAGCTGAAAATACATATATAAAAAAAAAGCTTATATTACCACAAGTTCAGCGACGTGGTAGCTAGCTTTAAGGGCTCTCTCGTTTACTTTTGCAGTTTTTCTCATGTAAGTTGCCTGTTTCTCCGTGTGGTCACGCAGGCGAACAAAATACTCCACATTTTTGTTTTGAAGTGACGGGTGTTTTGTTTGGAGATGGTGTTTAAGCTTACTTGGGGCCATGGCGCTGTTGGAGAGCTTTTCACCACATTCTGACACAACGGAGTTGGTGCCATTGCATCTCCGGTTAAAGGAAATCCAAATGACAGATAGCTTTCGTTGTATTTTGTTGCCAGAAACTTCGCTGGACGTCACCGCCTTTGCTTTCTTTCGACTTCCACTCATACTAGGGCCTTCCAGGGTCCAGTTCAGAGTCAGTATTTTGTGACTCAGAGTCAGTATTTTTTGGCACAGTGGTTGAGAAACACTGCGTTACAGTACATAAAAAAATATGTCATCTCGTTACAGGTATATTTGATAAAAACACGGATTACTGAGCGGGATTACTTTTGAAAAACAGACATAATATAACAGAATTACAGCAGACAAATGCACCATGTATAGACATTGTGACACCTTACAGCACTTCACAGCACTTTATGGCACAAACCATGACACCACCGTAGATCTATAAACAATAGAGGCCGGAGATATATAAATAATAGACGCCACATCGACCGCTGTCTTGGAGCAGCCTCCCGCTCTGCTGATATGTTTAACCATGAATGAAACAACCCTCAGTGCCATCCCTGCTGCTGGAGTCATGACTGCTCCAAGGAAAGAAACTCGTTCTTTGGCAGCAAACTTTAACATCATTTTGTATTTAAGTCGGATGAGGCCCAGAACTTCTCTGTCCAATGTAATTTCTGCCTCCCAGCTGTGAAAATGGTCTCAACATTCAGGGACTGATCATGAAACGTGAAGAAACATCTACAGGTATGATACACACCTGAACTCACAGTGAGGCTGAGGTTTTAATAGCCTGCTAGCCTGTCAGTAACCTGCCTGTTGAGAACTATAGCCTCCCCAGGCTGAACTCAGGAAAATTTGATGGAGGCAATGATACTGTAGCATCAAGCAGCAACTTCAGCCAGGAGAAAAGACACCATTTCTCTCTGTCACCAGGACTTTTATTTTGAAAAGCTCAGCAGGAACAAACACATGCACTGGCTGCTCGCAGGCCCCATGTCACTCCCCTAGCAACCCCATCCGCTCATCTTCCGACACATGAGTAAACACAAAGTGACAGAAAATGAACAATGAACACAAGAACTAAACTAGTAAGTGTAACTAATAATAAAAGGAACAACATGAACACAAATAAACCCCTCAAAACGGCCCCAATCGGCCCACAACAAATCCCCCCCATCATGCCTTGCAACAGAGCAACAGCGACGGCGGCTGCGTAGCTAACTCACCTCTGCCTGGGCGAGTGCGCATGCTCTCTGGCTGCGTGCACGCATGCTGGCTGCGTGCACGCAAGCTGGCTGCGTGCACGCGTGCTCTCTGGCTGCGTGCACATGTTGATTGACGGCACGACAAGGCGGAAGCTCGAAATCTATTGGCTGATGCTGCCCGGCGCTTTTTCGGATAACATGGGGGTCCATGAGACGAAGGCGGGGTTCATAAATAAATTTTTATATTGCTTTATGCTAATATTATGTTGTAGTATCGAACCAGACTGACACATTTAAGCTCTGTTGAAAAATGATACATACGTTGGAAACGAAGGAAACTCCGGACACGAGCTTTAATTGGGGCTGAACACAGAGTTTATAACACCAAGGGCATTTTATGTTTGCTGTGTGTAGAGTCGTCAATACTCCATGAGGATGACACATTGTATTTGTCTATGTATTTATTATCATGTTTGTTGGTGAAGTAATCTAAAAGTAATCTGGTACATTACTTTTTAATTGAAGTAATTAGAGTAAGTTACTGATTACATGTTTTGAAAAGTAACTTGTAATTGTACCAGGTTACAATTTTAAAGTAACCCTCCCAACCCTGTCCGTGATATTATTTACGTGACAAATAGGAGACACTTGATTTTAAAATGGAACTCTTGGTGTCAATTTGGGTCATGAATTAATATTTGGTTAATGAATAAATGTACTTTGTGGTTGTTTGAATTGAAGGACTTGTCATAAGTTGGAAGTAACGAGGAGCATACACAAAACACACAGCTAAGGAACAGCTAAGAACGATATTGTTGTAATCACTTCCAGATAGGGATGGGAATTGTGAAGAATTTAACAATTCCGATTCCATTATCGACACTGCTTATCGATACGATTCTTTATTCTCATTGACTGAGAAATTAAACAATACAAATGGGTGTTTGCATTAGCTCTTGAATATCTTTATCCAAAACAAAAGAAAAAAAAATCCATGCCATGAAAACTGTGCACTCGTTGCACATATCCCCAGTTTCAACTTTTGTTGTGGATTACAGTCAAACGTGCCTCGACCTCGACGCCATGTTGGAAAGCTCAAAACCAAATTACGCCTGGCTCACACTCCAGTATGGAATTACTGCAGCACTGCCACACTGCCGCAGTGCGTCTGCTGTGCTGGAGGTTGCCAGATCTGTCCCAAACCTAATATTAAAACCATGAAACAATAGCAAACAGCCCAAATCTCCATCTCTGTAGAAAATGCATGTAATGTGTAATGATTCCATTAAAAAAAAAAAAAGTGTTGAAGATGAACATAATAACAGACAGAATATGTTCCTCTGTGCAATGTATTTGAGAATGCAGTTTAGTTGTCTCTGAATGTAATTTTTGGTGACAGGGTTGCTCCAGGAAGTAATCAGTGTTTTTCTCCTCTTGCTTTCTAACTTTGACGCTATAGCTTTGAAAATGTCCGTGTTTAAGCGCCTGTCGATCCGCTCGTTTCATTATATCCAATGACGTTTGTGTGAAACACAAGAAAACCGTTCACATTTATCTCTGGAGGGAGGAATGCTCTCATTGTTAGATGAAATGTCTGGAAAATAGGATTTAGACAACAGATTGCTTCATTTCTCAGATTTCTTGTCTCTCTGAAATCCCATTTATTTATTTATTTATTTCTATTGCCAGTGGTGCCTTTATTAGTCCAGGAAAAATTATTTATTCATTTCAAACACAAATACAGTCAGTGAAAACAGCTGAGGGTGTTGTCATGGCAACAGTGGTGATGTCACTACAGCTAGAACATCAAAGAGCCTCAGATCAAAGCCAGGCTCACAGTAAAGCAGCCGCAGACATTCAGACAGCAGCACTCAGTGACACAGCAGCACCAGAGAGGCGAAGCATTTTCCTGGACACACAAACAATTTAGCTACAACTTTCTGAAAAGTTTTACTCTGACCTAGGGCAAATTTGTAGAAGTGAATCAGAAACCATGATGGAATCAAATGTTGACTCATACAGGCGGCGGCTGGAGACCTTAGAGGGACTGCAGCTGAAGGCTAAATGTGAGAGGATCAAGAAGGAAAAGGAGCTCGAGCTCTACAGTGATATCATTGTGAAAAACAAAGTCACAATGACAAAGCAAAGTATGTTAGCGATAATAACTGACATAGAAGGAAGACTACGACATGAGAGGAAGTTAAAATCTGAGTACAAGATGGTGGAGAGAGACCTGATCAAACTGAAAAGGAGTGCAGAGGAAGCCAGCAAGAAGATGGACATCAAGCTGAAAGAGCAGAAAGAGCAAATCAAACAGCTGATGGGAATCCTGAGTCCAGGCACATGGATCCCTGAAGATGACACTTGTGATGTGAGAGCTCCTCCAGACAATGGAAACAGTGATGCTTGTACATCTCCAGAAATCAATCAATGGAAAGTGAAATATGTGGCGACAACACTGCAGCATGAATACACAAGAATCAGCATGCTTCAGAAACAAATCCAAATGTTTCAAAACATGCTGAAGTTTTTTCCCATCCCTGACATATGGCTGATGGTCAATGAAGGTCTGATCCTATTATTGGCCATACTTGCTGAGAATGATGACCAGAAACAAAAAAACACAACATTGCAGAGCAAACTGGAGGAGGAACTGCATGAAAATGATGTAAAGGCTGCAGAGGTGGAGCAAAACCAGGCCATGTTCAACAACTTCACAAATCTACTGAAGTCAAAGATCAGGACGACAAGCTCTTATCTCAAAGCAACCCCTGATTCATGCACACAGTTGATTGACACAGCTGCTCCATTCAAGCATCCCACATGTGCATCAACACTTGAAATCCAGAAAAAAGAAGAAATCTTGAGAAATGTTGAAGCAGAAGAAGAAATCAGGGAACAGTTGACTACTCCACACGCTGCAGAATTTTCAGAGTCTGATGTCCACGTTATGGCAGCTGGAAAGCGAAGTGAACCAGAAGACGAGGAAAGAAAAGACGATTCTGACTCGGAGTCTGATGTCTACGTTACGGCAGCTGAGAAACGAAGTGAACCAGACGACGAGGAAAGAAAATACGTTTCTGACTCGGAGTCTGATGTCTACGTTACGGCAGCTGAGAAACGAAGTGAACCAGAAGACGAGGAAAGAAAATACGTTTCTGACTCGGAGTCTGATGTCTACGTTACGGCAGCTGAGAAACGAAGTGAACCAGACGACGAGGAAAGAAAATACGTTTCTGACTCAGAGTCTGATGTCTACGTTACGGCAGCCGAGAAACGAAGTGAACCAGACGACGAGGAAAGAGACGACGATTCTGACTCGGAGTCTGATGTCTACGTTACGGCAGCCGAGAAACGAAGTGAACCAGACGACGAGGAAAGAAAATACGTTTCTGACTCGGAGTCTGATGTCTACGTTACGGCAGCCGAGAAACGAAGTGAACCAGACGACGAGGAAAGAGACGACGATTCTGGCTCGGAGTCTGATGTCGACGTTACGGCAGCCGAGAAACGAAGTGAACCAGACGACGAGGAAAGAGACGACGATTCTGACTCGGAGTCTGATGTCTACGTTACGGCAGCCGAGAAACGAAGTGAACCAGACGACGAGGAAAGAGACGACGATTCTGACTCGGAGTCTGATGTCTACGTTACGGCAGCCGAGAAACGAAGTGAACCAGACGACGAGGAAAGAGACGACGATTCTGACTCGGAGTCTGATGTCTCCGTTACGGCAGCCGAGAAACGAAGTGAACCAGACGACGAGGAAAGAGACGCCGATTCTGACTCGGAGTCTGATGGCTACGTTACGGCAGCCGAGAAACGAAGTGAACCAGACGACGAGGAAAGAGAGGACAATTCTGACTCGGAGTCTGATGGCTACGTTACGGCAGCTGAGAAACGAAGTGAACCAGAAGACGAGGAAAGAAAAGACTATTCTGACTTGGAGTCTGATGCTCACATTACGGCAGCCGTGAAACGAAGTGAACCAGACGACGAGGAAAGAGACGACGATTCTGACTCGGAGTCTGATGTCCACGTTACGGCAGCCAGAAAACGAAGTGAACCAGAAGACGAGGAAAGAGAAGACGATTGTGACTCGGAGTCTGATGTCTACGTTATGGCAGCCGAAGAACTAAGTGGACCAGACGAGGACGATTTTGAATTGAACTCTGACGATGACTTGGAATATGAACTTGACCTTGACGACCTGATGCTTGCTGAAGGGGAGAAACTCAAGGCTTCTCTGTGGGCCTTTTCCACTTGGCTCTTCAGGCAGTGGCGTGCTGTGGCTCGGCTGGCAGTGGTGGGAGCGGCGATAATGGTGGTGCTGAGGGAGGCTTAACGAGCCACTCATCAAAGTCAGTCGTATTGGAGCAGAGAGAAATGGAAGATATGGAGGGCTGCTGGCCTTCGGGATATGAGTTTGAGATCCCTACCAATTTGAAAAAAGCTTCTCTAAAATGTAATTGGCTTGAGCAGTCCAACTAAAAAAAGAGTTTGGGGGAAACAAAAAAGAGACAGATCAGTATGGAGTTTAAATCTCTCCATAGGCAATGAATGCAAAAGAAATTTGAATATTGAGCAGGGAAAAATAGAAGATACGGAGAGCTGCTGCCCTTCAGGATATGAGTTTGAGATCCCTACCAATTTGAAAAAAACTTCTCTAAAATGTAATTGGCTTGGGCAGTCCAACTAAAAGAAAAAGAGTTTGGAGGAAACAAGAAAGAGACAGATCAGTAGGGAGTTTAAATCTCTCCATAGGCATTGAATGCAAAATCAATATGAAATACAAATACTGAATAAGGATTCACTGAATAAAAAAGAGCGAGCATCCCAGATTTTGTTGTGTTTATTGTCAGTACTCTTCCAAGTGCGTGTGGTTGTAATACACATTTTCAACATCATCACCATTACTACCCTAAATCTCAAATACTGTGCAGAGCAGCTTGACGAGCAGCCACCTTTTCTTTTATGTGAGTTAACTGCACAGTGGCTCTGTTTACTACACATCTTCCTTCAATGCACACAAGAGCAAGACATTAGGGGGGGTATGAAGTGTCTGTTCCTTTTTGGTTCCAAACCTCTACTGGCTTCCCATAAATATGTCTGTCTGGATGGGGATGAAGCCTGAAAAGTCTTGCAATGACATGTCTGCATTTAGTGCATCTGAGAAGTTCTTCCGCAGTGGAGATTTAGAAAAACTTCATCTTTTGGTGAGGGTGTGGAGAAAAGGAGACAGAATTTCATCACACCGTGAAACAGAAGCATCATCTGTGTGTGACCTTTGACCTGTGTTTACAGTTTGACTGCTGTCATGAAGATGCGTATAGAGTGAAAGCAGAGTTTGTTTTTACGTTTGTTTAAGCTCTTTTGGATTTATTTCCATTCACCACTGCTCGATCATGTCAGAGTCGTCTTTGCAGAGGTGCCTACAGAGCTCTCTCTGGTCCCGGACACCCATATCGCAGACCCTCCCAAGCCTCGTCTGCTCTTCTGTCCCATGTCACTTCCCATTGGGGACAGTAGCATCAGGAATATTGTTTTTTTTAATGCAATAACGTGGTGTATTCCTGGTACTCCAGCCTGGAAGCCTCCTGCCTCCTACCCTTTAACTGCTACTAATCAAAGAGTTAATAATTTTCTCTACTGGGGTAAAATATTAGTAAATCTTATTCTCAGTTTAGAACCCAATTCAGATCCTGATTCAGAACCCGGAGCCTCAGCAGGTTCTATTCGGAAGCATACTATGCAGTTTTGTTCTGTATTTGGTGGTGCATCAGGACGTTCTTTGTCAGTTTATTGATTAAATTTTCCAACATCTGATTTAGCTCATCTGAATTGAGTGCTGCAGTTTGAAATACCTTGCCTTGATTATACACATGCACTGTTATGTTGTTGCACTTCTATTCTGTCCCACTGTGACCGCTGTTATTGTTGTTGTTGGTGGTGGTGGAGATAAATTCGATGTTGCCTGTTTCTTCTAAAGTTGTGTTAGTACTGTTATGTACACTTGAGAGAGGTTTTCTGTCAGTTAATGGCATTTCTCTAATTAGCTGTGCATATTTCTTGGATATTTCTCACCTGGGGCCTGTTGAACAAAACCAAGATAAGAGATTAAGTTGGGACATCCTGGTGATTCTCCATGCTCTGATTTTGAAACACTGATCCTAATTTAAATGTAATAGTGCCTTGGGGCTATGTGTGTCAGTCTATCACAGTGTGCATTGTTAAACATTTGTAAATGACAGTTTTCTTCAGTATGTTGTTGTAATTAATTATATCCTTAGTTCCATGAACTGGCGCCCATGATAAATTAATTGAATAGTCCTGCTTTATGGACTCAAGTATAGTAGTGAGGTTTATTTTCTGATTCACAGACATAATGAGGAAAGAGCTGAGGTGTTTCAGTTTCTTTTATCCCCTCCGTGTTTTCACATGTTCTCATGCTCTAACAAACAAACAAACTTGTCTCTTCTCAGTCATGTTTGGTTCATGTTTATTCTTTTGAGTGAGGAGAGCCACACCGGGCGACCCCTTCTGGACATTTTTGTAACTACTTTTTTCAAGTCAGTGAGCATGTATGCGTCGTGGCTCAGACACTGACAGGAGGAAGGAACAGCAGCATTCAGACTGTAAACAGATTATACTTTTGGCCCCTGACCGAGGTCGACCTTTATTTTGATGAATACGATGTAAACAATAGCCAATCCAGAGCGAGGAGTGTTAAGCCCAGCCGGCCTGTCAAAGTTGAAACTGGGTGGCAAAAACGAACAATTTTGGATTTTTTTGTTTGTTTTTGCCTAAAAAAGAGAGAAGGGCCAGTTTTGTGAAATATGATTATGCCAATTTAAAAGAAAAATAAATTAACAAAAGAACCTTGTTTTATCGTTCATTTCTTCGTTACAGAAGAAGATCATGATGCTTGAATAAAAAACGTGAATAAAAAACAAACAAACAAACAAACAATAGAATTATCTTGAATAGGAGGACAAAGCTACAACAGATTCGGAGAAGGACTCATGCCAAAAAATAAATAAATAAATAAATAAATAAATAAATAAATAAATTTTATATATATATATATATATATATATATATATATATATATATATATATATATATATATATATATATATATATATATATAAAGGAAAAAGAAAAGACGACAAGCTGTGGCAGGAGGGGCGTGGCCGTGTGTTCACGCGCCCCTCTTACGTCACCTCTGAGGCTCTTCCGGGTGTGATTTGTTTCGGTGGACTTTCAGAGTCAGCCAGCGTCGCCTGTTTTTCTGCACTTTAAAGTATATATTTCTCAAAATGAACCGTATCTTTGGAAAAGGTAAAGCTAAAGGCCCACCGCCGAACCTGACAGACTGCATTGGAAGCGTGAGTATTATCTTAACTTCACTTTTGTCTTGTTGAACAAAGTAAACAAAGATGGATTCCTTTTCTCGGGTGTTGAATAGCTTTATAATTTTTAGCTTTTGATACTTTCATCTGACAATCTGTTACAATAAATAAGCCTCGTGATAGATCTATGCACGGTTTATTTATAACACTTATATAACATTTATAACACTCGGTATCACTGACGCCGTGTAGTGTAACACATTCTTAAAACAAAAGATCATTTTGTTCAACTTGTGAATCAGCATGATGTGAGCTCCATAGGAAGTCTTGTTACTTTGTGACTGACGTTAACCTGTTTTTCTGGTTTTCTGAACTGAGCTATTACTAACTCCCTGGGAGGAGGAAAAAGGGCTTTGAAATGTTTAATGGGCGTTTGGCCTAAATGTATATCAGTATAAGATTGTGATCCATTTCTTCAGATGAAACTCAGCTCAGGGACAAAAGAGACAACACAGCTCACTGAAAACCCCCAAGCTGAAAATTGCCTTTGCTTAAATCAAAACGATTTATACAAACCCATAACATTATTTCCAAAGATGATATTGTTGGTGAAATGTGCAACACATTCAGGAAGTTTGGTTAATGAGATAGATGCCGCTGTTTGTCTATTTACTGAAGTGTGCCTTTTTTAAACATTGTCTGGTTCCATTTTTGTTGTTGTTTGGGAGTGAAATAGGTAAATATCCTGCTTTGTGTTTCCTGCCTCAAGGTCGACTCTCGGGCAGAGTCTATTGACAAAAAAATCGCCAGACTCGATGCTGAGCTTGTGAAGTACAAGGATCAGATGAAAAAGATGAGAGATGGACCTTCAAAGGTATTTTTTACTGTACAGTTTTGAGCTTGACTGTTTGCACTAAGCATTTTAAAAAATGTATGCTCTTCATATTCCTCATTTGAAGTTCCCTATTAAGTATATATTCCAAACGATTTTATTTTCACCAGAACATGGTGAAACAAAAGGCGATGAGAGTGTTGAAGCAGAAGAGAATGTAAGTATACTTCTTGTCCAGACTGAGGTGAAGTTATGGAACAGGTCTATTAAGCCATAAAGGCTAACGTCATCGTGTTATCCAGGTATGAGAGCCAAAGGGATAACCTCATGCAGCAGTCATTCAACATGGAACAACAAAACTACACAATCCAATCCCTGAAGGACACTAAAACTACAGTAAGACACGTAGAAATGTTGAATAGAAAGAGAAAATGTACTCAGGAAGTCTTTTTTTGGTTCTAACATCAGTTCGTTTCTCAGGTTGATGCGATGAAAATTGGCCTCAAAGATATGAAGAAAGCATACAAGAAAGTGGATATCAATAAAGTTGAGGTATGTGGTTCACACCAACAATCATTAACTTAACACCAACATTGATTGTTGCTTATAATTAGGGTTAATTAATTTGGAGAAAAATAAACATCTAGTTCATATTTTCATTCTTTATGAATAATCATCGAAACAGAAGAGATTACTCAAATGTGTGCATACTCTTTATTTTTCTTGGATGATTAGGATCTCCAAGATCAGTTGGAGGACATGATGGAGGATGCAAATGAGATCCAGGAGGCGATGAGCAGAAGCTACGGCACGCCTGAGATCGATGACGATGACTTGGAAGCAGGTCAGCAGAAAACCAACGTGACATGTTCGATCTGTGCTTTTTTTCTATATGTATATGTGGAACACAAGGCAGACTTGTAGTGAATTACCGAAACTTGACTGTGCAGCCAAATGTTGCCTGACGTGTCAATTTTCTCAAACATATAAAGGTAGGATCTTCAAAGCAACGAGCATTTTCCCAAGTTATGTTGTAGATTGTATGTGATCTTATGGGTTACTTTAAGGTGGGGCTGAAGCCGATCCCATGTGACATCGAGACAGACAATCACATACACTCAGAAGTTGCACCAATTTAAAGTTAATTAGCTCTAATAAGTACATGTGTTGTTGGGCTGTAATAGGTGTAAATCTGTGGTTGTCTCTGGCTTTGCTCTGCGGAGGACTGATGATCTCCACTGTTAGCTGGGATCGGCTCCAGCACCAGAGTTGGATACAGCCGTTTGGTATCGTGTCTGGGAGGACAGATTTTCCGGCTTCGCGGTGGTGAATTGACAACACCGTTCTTGTTGAACTGTTTTGCAGAGCTGAATGCTCTGGGAGACGAGTTCCTGCTGGATGAGGACACTTCGTACCTGGATGAGGCCTCGTCTGCTCCTTCCATCCCGGAGGGCCTGCCCGGAGAGAAGTCAACCAACAGGGTACTGCACAGCTTTACATTTCACACCCATCAGTTTTCTCATCTGTTTTAAAGGTGCAATGCTCACACTACTTCTGTTATTCTTTTTTTCCTTCTCGGTGTGTGTTTCAGGATGGTGTTCTGGTGGATGAGTTTGGCCTTCCTCAGATTCCGGCTTAAGGAGCAATCAGAAGATGTGGCTCATTTTACATGTATCATAGCTTTATTTTCCTCCATGTATCCAGCTGACACTCCATTCCTGGCTCCTTTGTCTAACGAATGATATAAACTGTCATGCAAAATCATTTTTAATTGAAACGGTGATTTTCATTCTTCGTGACTGAGCTTGTTTCTCAGTGTTTGAGGTGGCTTTTAGAACTGGGGATTTTCCTACCGTTGTACAGATTCTGCAGCAAAAAACCAAATAAACTATATTTTTCAAACACAAACTGGGACTCGTTCTGAAGTAATTGAAAAGTCAGTTTTTGTACACAAGTCATTTTATTTGCTGAACATTCACAGCAATAACTTAAACATTGATTTGCCAAAAAGTGTTAGCAAAAAATAAATAGATTTGTTTCTGTTATAAAAACTCAACATTCCAACCACATCCTGTTTGCTTCACCAGCTCAGCCTGTATGTGTGAGGGAAGATCTTCTTATGCAGAAACTCCACCATGGCAGTCTTGGATTGTAGTTTTTCAAATTCATAGAAAGGAATCTATGAAACAAAACAAATACGGTGGTTATTTCTAAAACTTGGAACTTAGCCATCTGGATTACACAGATGTATAAAACACTGACAGAAAACCACAGGAGGACTGTTAGAGCTTTAAAGCGAAGATTAAAGTCTGACCTGAACAACTTCATATCCCAGGAGCCTCAGATGGCGTTGCTTGATGGCCTCTTGTCCGAGCAGCTGCTTCGTGTTTGACGCGAACCTCTTTTGTCCATCAATGCAAAGAGCTATCCTGCAAAACGAACAGAAAACTGTCATCCAGAGTCATCACACCAAAAACTAACCCTCTATAAATGTTTACCTCTTATAGACGTCATCAACGTGTCTGGCGGGGAGCACAAACCCCTCTTCATCAAGTTTTATCTCCACATCTGCAACAGAAACAGACAATTTATAAAACTGGCCAATAAGACTGAAGTGATGAAGTGATGCTAAGCGCAGTTTACCAAGAGTGTAGCAGTATGGAGTCAGAACTTTAGATGCAAAATATGAACGATCCCCGAGCAAATCCACCAGTCCGATTTTCACCAGGTTGTACAGATGCTGATCCACTGGCGTCTCCAGGGAGCCGCCGAACAGCAGGAAAGACTTGATGCGGTACTTTGGAGGGAGCTGGGGCCCCTGATGAGGAGCAAACAGACAAACATATTTACAATATACAACAAAGCAGAATATGGTGTTTGATATACAAAACACCCTTTGAAGGTAAACTTAAGTCTACAAGTCAAACTTAGAATAATATCTCTGAAGGTCTATTAAGACACATTTTCCAGTTTTTAACCCTCTAGGACTTGATTAAATTCATTTTTATTTTATGGCCATAGATTTGTAACAAAGGTGCAACTACTGAGTACATGTGCCTATTTTTTCAGAGTAACTTCTAAGATACTAACTCCTCACAACATGTCAACTGATTATTTCTGCTAGAAATACGGTGCTTCTTGACAGTAAATGTAAATAAGGCCTGTTTATTTCCATTTCAGAAGGCTCCTCATTTGTGAAGAAGATTAAATTCTGCAGCAGCAGAGCTGACTTTGATGGTAGCAGCTGTGAAAAAATATGTACAAAACCTTTCAATGCCAAATAGCTTTTCCTGTAAATCTTCTGTAAATTACAATTTTAAGGTTATGAGTGGTTCACTCAAACTGTCTTATTTTAAAAGTTGATCGAAGGTTGCGTTTCAGGTTTTTGATGGCGTTTTCCATACGTTACCTCATAAAAGGGACACTCCAGCTTCATGGTCATGTAGAGCTGAGTCAGCTGTGCCAGCATGCCCCGGTTGATTCTGGTGTCCTGCTCTACAGCACAACACATTCAACAGCGTCAGCGTCACCGCGCTGGCTCACACACGCAAGTTATCTGGCGGCACGTCTTACCTTGTAGCTGCTGGAGGAAGTAGCTGTTGAAAACTTTTGAAACAAAGTTGACGGGGAACCTCTCCACCAGGGTGCAGGCGTGAAGCAGGGTGAGCAGCGTTCGTGGCTGGAAGTGTGAAAAACGTGTGCGCAGGATGATTTCCACCTTCCTGAACAGATTGCCTGCGTTGGGCGGCAGGTATCCCAGCTTCCCGAAAGCGGCGATCTGCCTCGCCACCTGGCTGGTGCTGTAGCCGTCTGCTCGGTACACAAAGCTCTCTGCAACGGCATCGAAGACGGCTGGCGACAGGATTCTCCTCCGGCCAAAGAACTGCATCACTTTGGATATCGTCTCCGGGTGGGAAGTGAAGGCCACTGTGGGAATATATCTCTCCATTGCTTCCACAAAATATTGATCACTGTGACCAAAGTGCATCAATGCGCCGAGTACATGAGTGAGCTCCTCATCTGTGAAGTGAGGTACATGCCTTGTGGACTGTTTGCAGAGACTGATCACGAGAGGCATGGCCTGCATTTGATTCAGGGCGACCAGAGCTCTCAGCAGCCCGCTGACAGCAGCAGGACCCATGCGGGAGGTGACAGTCACAGCATGGGTGTGCATGCAGTTGAGCAGGTCCCTGTATTTCCCATCTTCACCTGCACTGCCTTCCAGAAGTCTGTAAACAGAAACGAGCTCGGCTACGCTCCACCGAGCAGGCGCCTGTCTCTGAATCTGCTCCATCACCTGCTGTAGCATCACACATTCTGGCCCCTGCATGGCCAGCATGGCCTGCCCCAAAGTACACAGCTGGTCTATTCCCATCTCACCACGATCGAGTCTGACCTGACTCTCTGACACCAGCCGCACCATCAGCGTGCTCCAGGGGTCCAGGTAGAGGCGTGTGCAGGCCAGAAGAGCCGACACCAGCCCGGCATCCGTCAGCCGCCCAGAATCCTGCTCCAGCTGGCAGCACAGAGCCCTGATGGTGTCTTTCTCGAGCACAGCTGGATCTCGAAGAGCGTTGCCCTCCTGCTCCAGGTCAGCCACCCGGTGCAGTGCCGCTGCTGCCATGGTGTCAGACAGCGTCTCCACTGAGCACAGCAGTTTGAAGACCTTCCTGGAAGAAGAGCAGGTCTCCAGACGCTGCAGGAAGCCGTGTTCCTCCTCAGCTGTTGGCCGGTGCAGCAGAGTCAGACAGAACCGGGGAACAGAGTCCCTGTGGAGTCCCACCGAGCTGCTGGCCACAAAGGACGGCTCTCTAACGATGGTGGTCAGGCTCCTGTGGATCCTGAAGTCCGGCTGGAGCTTCAGGCAGCCCTGTATGCGGATGCATCGACTGGCTGATGTGCACAGACAGGCAACACACACAGACTGAGCCAGACTGCTGGTGATCTGGAGCCTAGAGGGGCGGAAAGGTCCCGCAGGGTGACACTGGATCCTGAAGTGACCCAGCAGAGGAAGTCTCTGGGTCAGCTTCAGAGCCATGACCCCGGTCCAGGACACCCTAGTCCAAGCTGAGAACGAAACGGAAACACGAAAACGGATTACAGTCTCACTTAAGCACACACAAAGTACAGTTAAATCTATAACAGTACAGTAGTGAAAGCACCCTGCGTCTCCGCCGCTACTCTCCTGTTAACTAACCAACCTTGAGAGATGCTAACCTCAGTTAGCCGCTAGCTAACTCCCGGAGGGGAGCGGGGAGACCAGTAGTTGTAAAAATACAAGACGCCGTGAATCGAAAACTCAAAGTCAGAGTCGTCAATGTGTTTAAAATGATAACACGAAACCAGTAAATGTCATACCTGGAGCCTTTCAGGGCGGAAAGCGGGCATAGAAGCGCTCACACCGGGGATGCGCTCCAGCGTGGTTCCGTAACCGGCGTGAGGCGTTCAAGGCACCTCAGAAATCTGAGTTTCCTACTGATGCAATGGTAATTTATTCAGCTTATTGTTAAAGCTGTAGAAATATACATACAGTGCCATTATAAACAAAAATCTGGTGAAATCTGTCTCTATTCATACAAAACAACATATGTTCGTTTTTATAACCGTATATATCATTATTGACATGCCCTGTAAATATTCAGTTCTTTTGTATGTATGGTTCTTTACGTGCATACATTTCCTCTATAAATGTTTACTAGAAAGACAACATAAAAGTTTGTGCAATAATTCCATATTAAAGACATATTTATGGAAGAAGTTTACATGGATCGGTCTCTTGCCACACAAGAATGTCTCCAGTTTTGCATGTTCTTCCTGAGTGCGCATTTTCTCCAGCAATTCCAATCATTGCAGAATGTCAAATGGATGCACAGGAGCGAAGGTGTGTGGTTCCATTGTTTTGTCTTTGATTTACTGTAACACTGGGGCCTTGGAGTTAATTTTGACCAGGATTATCCTTTATTTCTAACACTGATACAGGACCACCTTTCTTCACCTGCATAGTAGTTCAAACGTTAGATGCATGTTGACTCAGAGTGACGCTGAAAAGTCAATCCATGCATTTGTTAGCTCCTTTGGAACTGTTGGATTTTTTTCCTCTGTAAAAGTGCCTCGAAATGACTGTTTTAACTGGCACCACGTAAATGAAGCTGAATCCCGACTGGGCTGGATTTGTTTCCAGCCCCTCATGAACATGCCCGATAAAGAATATTAGATGGATAGAATAAATACAATGTGTCACCATTGATCAGTAATTTATTGATTCCAATATATTCCTGAAAAGAAAACTCATTGGCCACACTGTCCCCGAAAATCATAAGCGGTTTGGGATACAGCATATCTACAGTGAATCAGAAAGCTGCTCGTACTTTAGTGGGATGTGCATTTCTGATGACTTTGAAACAAAAACATTCATTTAGCAGCTAAACTGAGGTCCTGTGAGAGAACCGACTGCAACTTTTGATAGCAAGGTAACTTCAGGTGTGTCATACATGTTTAACAGTTCGCCGTCTCCACTTATGTAACATTTTTTTTGATCCACATGTGATTAATCACCACCTCAAACAGTACCAACAGTCTTCCCACTTTTATTTCAGGATTGAATTTACCTCCAAAAAACATGACCCCAAATAACTCTGTACGAGTCCCTTTAAATCTGTGCATTCAAAACTCAAAGTATTGAGCTGGAGCGAGTTCTCACATGTTAAATGAATTTGGTTGTGAATGACAGCAGACTTGACAGGACTTGATAAACTCCAGAGGACGCAGCTTCAGTCCTGTTACACACCCGTGAAACAAAAAAAAGAAAAAGACAAAAAAATTCTTTTCAGTTTCATTTATGGAAGGGAAACAGCAAAATACAACTTGATAGAGGGCTTTATTTAAAAAGTTTATATTATAAAATGTAAAAATTCAGCTAAACCCGATCACATAAATTGCAAAGACTTATCCCTTAAGAGCTTCCTAAGTGATGCCACTTAACATTGTAACACGACAAAGCATTTAACAAGCCATTCCGATTTCTTCTTCTCAGCAAGATGTGTACTTTTGGCAACACTGGAAGTTCACAGCAAACAGACTGGATAGTTATTGCTTTGGTTTGTTTAAAGTGGGGTTTGTACTGGACAGCTGAGATATGCAGCACGGTGGTCTAGCTGACGGGAGACAGGCGGGTTTCACGGGGGAATGCCGGTACGGTGCTTTAATCGTCCTTGTCCTTGGCTCCATGCTTTAGGATGCGCGTGAACTCCACGTAGTTGAAGTTACTCTTCTTGTCGATGGGGGCCTCCCTGAACAGCTCATCCACCTCCTCATCCGTAAACCGGTCACCCATTGTTGTGAGCAACTCTCTGAGGTAATCTTCCTGGATGAAGCCTGTCAGAAAGAAGCAGTCAGGTCAGATCAAGAAGCACAGACGGCAACAAACAATGCCGGGCTGATCTCTGGAAGAATTTCATTCAGCATTTCTGGAAACCTTAACATGAGCAGAGGCACACAAAATGTCACAAATGTCTCAGGAGTGGAGTTGAAACAACATTTTCAATCTGTTACAATAAATGCTACAGCGTCCTGAAATTCTGACTGCAAATTCAAGTTCTCTGTAAGAGTAAATCAAATTTACCTGTTCCCTCCTCATCAAAGCAGGCAAAAGCATTTCGAATCACATCCTCTGGGTCTGTTCCGTTCAGCTTCTCACCAAACATGGTGAGGAACATGGTGAAGTTGATGGGTCCAGGAGCCTCGTTCATCATGGCCTCCAGGTATTCTTCACTTGGATTCTTTCCTGTATGAACATAAACAGACATGGTGGACTCAGAATGGAATAATAGCTCAATTTATTTATAGACTTTCACAGTTGCATAAATGAACAGCTCTGAGAAATGTGCACTGACTGCTTATTTAACGTCTCAAGAACTCTCAGTATTACAGATGACATGCAAAGCAGGATGGGTGGTGTAGGAGATTCACCATTCAAGCCAAAATAGACATTTCATAAAGAAAAAAACACAGCTGACATTACAAACAAGTGTCCAACTAGTTTATTTCCTCTACACCAAAAGGATTTTTGATGAGAAAGAGTTGAATTACGAAGTGACATTAGCAGCTGATGAAAATGCAAATACCCCTCACTTGTAAAACTAGTTTCCAAACGTGACACACCCACATGATATACAGCATGCTCCTGCACGTACATTTACACAAAAAACTGATCTATCCTGAACTCATACTGACATTCACAGTTTCGAAGATTTGTACTTACCCAGTGATGCAAGCATGTCGTGAAGGTCCTCTTTGTCAACAAACCCATCACGGTTCTGGTCGATCATGTTGAAGGCCTCCTTGAACTCCTGAATCTGAGACTGGTCAAACATGGCGAAGACATTGGAGGTAGCGCGCTGGGGGCGCTTCTTGGTGGACTTTCCCTTTGCCTTTTTGCTCGACATTTTGAATGTTTAGTAGTTTCTGCAATCAAAAATAAATGATGAATTTAGTGAGGCGCTGGGGCAGATGAGGAAAGCTTTGAAAACAAATATTAATCGCTGGTAAAAGTTCAGCGCCATATTTCAAATGTATCCATCTTATTGGAAAATATTACATAATATAATGCACATGATTGAAGACAATGAAAACAATTCATTAGACAATTATCCGAATATTGTAGAAAGAGTCAAGTCAGGCCAAGCATCTTATTCAACAATAATGACTCAGTACATGACAGGATGGTTCATCAGCAATTCATAACTGAGTGGGACACAATCCGATCAAAGATGAAGTGGGTCACACTATTGCTGAAAATAATATTTCGTCATGTCCACAACTGAGGGGCTGGGTAATTTAATTCTCTGGCAGTGAATCCCCTGAGTGGTGTCCCTCAGTGAGCTATAAATGGAAATGTTCCACATCTTACTGGGTTGATCAGCTCACTGCCTTCACTAAGGGCAGGAAAATTACTGATGTGAGGACAGATGCCCTTATCAGGTCATGTGTTGAATGCAGGCTGTCCCGCATTCACACCTGACAGTAACTTTTACCGAGAATATAATGTGATATTGTATATATCATCTATATACCTACAAAAGACACTAATGAGATTCACTAGGATGTACTAAACACTGACTTAACCATATTTCAAGAGCTGTCGTTACGAATCGTTTCTTCAATATAAGAAAACACTTAACAAATTTAATAATTATCTCACACAAACCGCTAACAACTAAGGCAACAAGTACTTCTCAATCATTAGGTAAGGGAAGCGTAAATGGCTAAAATGTTTTCCTGAAGTATGGAATGCAGTCCCATTATGACTGTGAGGCATTCAGTTTAATGATCTGGCTAGCAAGACCTAACATGACGAAAAATATGAAAATTATATAAAAATCACGCTGTGGAGAACAGAACCAACTAATTTAACATATAAGCGGATTCGAGCCAATTTATGACTTCGTTTAAAGCAATTTAATCATGAAATGGGGAAATTTTAGAGGTGGAATTCACGACAGCCCTAAGCAGCATCATCAGAGCCTGCGACGTCGTAACAGCCTGCGGCCTACCTCAGCACCGTTTCAGCTCTCACGAACGACCAGCTGGTTAAATATACTAGTTTAAACTGGGACATTTTCAGCTAATAACATCATGAATCTGCTCTAAACCCGATGGATGGGTGCTTTGAAGAAGTTAAATGTGTAATCTATACTGCATATGGAATTGTTAGCAAGCGAGCTAACTATTAGCCATATTTCCAGCATTACGATGCCACTAAATAATGGATTATTTGGACATAAGCATCCAACATCAAAGGCAAGTGTTCAATGTGTACACAGCAAAACATTTCAAATGAATCTAGCTATTAGAGAAAAGCAAAGTTAAAACACGGTCTCACCTGACAACGAACGGAAAATAGTCAGCGAGCCCGGTCCTGCTCCTTTTCTCAACCACCGCCCTTCACTTCCTCATAACACTGACGGGTTCCGTACTAAACACTGGAGCAAACCAACACGGAAAAATAGGGGTGATCGTCAGATGAGACACAAACACGGCTCATCTTAAAAACAGTCCGTGCTTTTTCTTAGCCTTAACATCATCATTACAGATTTTCTCATTAAGTTATGTTGATAACGTCTGACTAATTGTCTTTAGCTTGGGGAATAAATGAAATGATTAACTCAAACACCCCTTTAATGGCGCAATCGTAGCTTCCATAAACACAGGCTTGCCTGCGTTGACATTCCTGGATATGCCCTTTTAAGGGAAGAGAGCGCACATCCTCCCTGGCATTGTGCTCCTCATGTAAGGTGTAGATAAATGTGATCTCTGGCGAAATGGGCGTTGTCTCTCTTCAATTAGATCAATCAGAGCAAATCATTTCAAGGAATACTATTCTATTGTTGTCGCTCATTTGTTAAGATGGCGTGTAAGGTAGAAATGATATAAAGAATTTTTTTACAACTTTAATTGTTAGATTTTTCTTTTTCTTCTTCTGCAACTATTTGGATTTATTTCTAAAAATGAAGAATCCAGTCTCAATTATGCTTTGACTCGTTTCAGTAAACTTTGAAAAGATGAGAAATTAGAGGAGGTTCATTCACAACAAGCAAAACAACAATGGAACATCTTTCCAAGTTAGATAAATATAGTTACTGACCGTGGACGACAATTGGCACTGTGGTCATTGCTGTAAGCAGAGATTACTGCTGCAGGACCTCGACAGCAACACATGGAACTGTTGAGTCACAGGTTAAAACAAGGCCCAGCTGTCCCAGCACGATGGCATTCATAGCTATTCATGTGAACCTTCTAGAAACTGCAAATGGTGTTAATGATGTGTGAGAATAGGAGGTTAAAGGTCAAAACTCCACCTTCTCGGGATCTGTTATCGATATGAATTCTTAAGAAAAGGACAATTAGTACAGTGATGCATATTGTATGGAAAAATTTATATATAGTTTCATTCATTCCATTAAACCTATATGTGTGCTTACAAAAAGCTTGATATTACGCTTTTTGTGTTTCAGTTTGAGGTATTCCTGGGAAAAAATAGGACAGTTATAATCTTTGCAATCAAAATCTTTACATCACTCTACCATGTTGGATCTCTGTTACTGCATGAAGGCCGATGGACAGCAGTGGGGGGACTTATCTTCATTATTTATTGCAGTCTTCATTTTTACCGCTAGAGGGCGCCGCTTTCACATGGAACTTTACATTTTCTCAGAACAAGCGTGAGCACTTAATCCCTGAAGAGTTTGATTTTAATGAGGAGCTTTAGTGGGCTTCCCTCGGAGTTTTCTGATAATTACTTTAGATTTTGTTGTATTGAAGCAGGAGGGACTTCTAAAATAGGCAGGGCAGGGTTGACACCACCTCTGTCGAGGTAAGTAATAGTTTTGACTGCCACATGTAACTCAGGTCTATGTTGTAACTCAGCAAACGTAAATAACCTCATATATCCTCATCATATGGAGTCAAGGTTAAACAGGCCACAGATAGTCTCCATAGATCCCCATGAACTTCTGTACAGTTCAAATGCCTGGAATAGCTGAACTCTTTGAGCTACTGTCAACACAGGAATCTCAATTTAAGCCAAGTTTAAGAGAGGTGGAATCAGTTAAACCAACTCTTGTTGGAAAAAAAAAAAAAAGAGAAATACATTTCATTATCAAATACTGAGTGACAATCTGACAGTTTGTCTCCCATGTTATCAAACTCTTCCTGAGAAAGTGGCAAAATGTTACATTATTTTGCAGAGCTGAAGATAGCCATCAGGTATTCACTGGATTAGTGAGCAGCTGAAAGACAGAAACCACACAGCTGTGCTCACTCTAATAAATTGTAAAGTTTGGATGACCCTACACACTATAGCTCTCTGTGGATCCTGGTAAAGCTGGCTCCAAATAGCACAGTGGGATTACACAAAGGGTCTATGGATGTACACATATTTAACATGTTGTAACTAAAGTCACTTCTACACAATTGAACTATAAAGATAGCTATAAAATGTCATTTTTAATATGGAGGTAACACATTTTTAGCAAACCGTAACCTTTACACATTTTCCACACAGCAAGCACCCAGTTTAAGAACTAACCTCAACCTTACATTACGAGTACGTACCTGCTCACAGGAATGAAGAACACAGTAAAGATATGTTTGGCCTTATTTGTTTTTGGAGGAAAAAGTTATGGACTCACACTAAAACTATACACCTACACCTGTTGATTACTGCTGTGATATTAAATTATGAAGTAAGATTTGTGAAGGCTGTATTGATCAGTGTGGCAGTGGTGTTGTGGTTAGCGTTTGCCTCGGGAGTCTTTTCGTGTGGAGTTTGTGTGTTCCCCCTTTGTGAGTGTGGGTCTTCTCTTGGTGCTCTGCTTTTCGAGCCGATTTTCATCAACAGCATCTGCACGAGTGTCCTTTTTGTCAGCGTGTTCTGATTCAGATGCAGTGCAGTGGACATAGCGTCTTCACTGCTGTGGTATCGGTGAAGGAGAAGTCGCAGCGGATCAAGTGGAGGCAGAAGAAAAACTGCATTTAGGTGTTTGACCCTGTTCTTGAAGCACTCGATTATTGTCTGGTTGTGCATGCACCCATTCATTTGTGGCTTTGAGGCATTTTGGAATAGCAACTCAACTCAGGAATATGTAATATTAACCTCTTCCTCTAGATCTCCCTCTAATACCAGAGGCATCCACCTTGAACACTAAAGTACAGAATCGTGTGTGTTTCATCAGTCTGGTCAGTTCATCTCATCTTGCAACCTGCACCATACCTGCTGGAATCCCAGTTTGTTTTATTTGAGTCAGGTTCTGACTCTTGTCTGTATTACTATCAACTCTCGTATTATCTTGTCTTTTAGTTTTCTTTGAAGGACTGTCTTCCTGCACTACATATAAATGGCCAAAACAAAAACTCTATTCTGCCTCTGCATTTGGTTCCTCTAACTATAACTTTCGTATACCGTTGTGAAAGCCGATGTCTTTTGGGGTCTCTTTAGAGTTTGTCTTTACATTAAGCCAAAAAAAAAAAAAAAGACATGAACATGACTCCACACAGTAATGAAAGAAAAAGATGAGTAATGTTGGTTTATATAATTAAAAACTTTTCTTTGCAGAATCTAATTGTCATCACTCAGTTGATAGAGTTGCTCATCTTACAATGCTGGTAGTTTGATCCAATATAAGAACCAAGGAGTATGATTGATTCTCAGAGGAAAGTCATTTATATTCATGATTACTGTCAGCATGGCTGTTGACTTGTCATCCTTTCATCAGCATGACTAAAAATCAGATGCTGAACTCTTCGTTCTTTTGATTTATGCCAACAGCTGTGTGTGAGCAGCGGGGACAATGGGGGGGGACGTTTGCGTACTCCCACAAATGAGAGTGACACGGAAAGAGAGAGTGACAACGGGACCGGAAATGGAATTCGCCGTATGTGAAACAAGTAACAATAGCATAGCTAAAGTTAGCGACAGTCACAGCTGAGAGTGCAGCAGAGAAAAACACAAAACATACGGTAGGAGCCCAAGGTTAAGCAGGAGATGATCGTGATTTAACCTGAAATTAAATAATAACAGAATACAATAGATAGAATTAAATCTGTGATGATAGAAAATGATAAAACTTGGATGGTGTGACACTGATATGAATGACTTTTTAAATCTTTTTTTTAATTTGCTGTATTTATTAAAGCTGGACTGACATTTTTATTTAGTGGACTAAGCAAGCAAGTGTCAATGAAAAAATAATTTAAAAAAACTCATCGAATATATTCAATTAAATCCATACAGATGTTTCAATTCAAATAATTGAAAATAAAAGGTAAACAATCGTAAGTAAAGCAGAATGGTAGCAGAAGCGCCCCTGTGTTTACCTGCATATCACTCAGTAATGTCGGGTGGCAGAAACCTTCACCCGTGAATGTGTTGCACCATGGGAGTCGACTCGCCCCCCAGTTCTTCTCCCAGCTATATTTATCCCCACCCTCACCATAAAAGGCTGTGACTGCTGCTGGGACACTCTGGCAAGGGCCAACCTTATTTTTGTTGTGTGGACCGCAGCCCTGTACACACCTGCCTGCCTGAAGGTTTGCTGGGATATCAAGCTTTGCGTGTGGAGTTGGACCATCTTTCCCTTTGAATTTTGGAGTTTGAGGGGACTTGCTGTGGGTAAGCGGCCCCTGCAGCTGGATGATGTGACTCGCCAGGTTTTAATTGTTGCATTTGTCTGTGTCAGCATGATGAGAAAGTGCTTGATTGCCTGAAAGTCATTTTAATATCTGCTGTTGCAGATTTGAATTTACAGATTTCACGATGATTCGAATGCTGCTCCTTTAGGTTTTTCTTTTCCATCATAGAACAATTCGTACAGTTTGTTTTCCTTCTGAAAACAATATTTATTATGCATCTGTTTTAACAAAAAGCAGAGTGACGTTATGATGAATGTACAGTATGTTATATTAACATCAACATCTTGCACACTAACCAACAAGACAGAGAAAAAGAAGAACAATCCAAGCTTATTGAAGGGGAGGCCTGCAGTATGCCTGGATCGATACCATTCTACCAGAAGCACCATCGCCACTATGACCGTGACTACCGTAGCAGGGAGACGGAGTCCAGGCTGAGCCAGTACCAGTCCAGCAGCAGGTACACTGCTGGCAGTGGCTCCTTCACCGCCACCGGGAGCAGGGGGTAAGGAGGAGGAAGGAGGGGGGGAGGATGGAGGCTCATACCTTCCTCAGTCCATTTCATTGTCCCAGGAAAGCCCTACTTCCTCCCTAACACCACCATCCACCCCTCCCCAGCTGATCAAGTTCACTCCCATCACCCCTGTTGGAACACAGCTCTGGGATCATCTTTCCTTGACACCAAGTAACCATCTTTCTCCCCCTTGAGATTTTTCTTCTCTTTGATCGCCCTCCCCCTCACCCAACGAAGGACCATCACGCTTTACCACCGACCGTTTTCGAACACTGCATGGAGCTTTGTGCATGCTTCTCCGCACCTGTAACCGTCATACCGTCTAAAACAATCATGGAAAGTTGAATTTTTCATGAGATTTTAGTCAATCTACACTTATTTCAGAATATAGCTGTTGTTCAGTTAATTGAATGCTCTGTTGTGTAACGGCTGAGCTTTGGTCTGAAATAGCATCTTGACCTGTGCATTCCACACTGGAGCGAAAGTAAGACGCGCTCGATCAGTCCTGTCCTCTTGAACACTCCCGGTTGAATTCAAATACATGATCATATACTGGCTTCCCTTTGTTTTCAGTTGACATGCGAAGAGTTGTTATACTTCAGTGGCTGATTGTGATCAGAAAGGCCAAGAGAAATAAACCACGGTGCCAGTGGTTTGTCATCACTTCAACCTAATGGAGCATATTGAATTTAACTGTTAGAGGAATAACCAAACACCCACTGCACAGTGAACTGATATTTTACAGTGACTGTAAAAGATAGGAGCACTGCCTTAGATAGTGAGAACAGGTCAGAGGGCTTAGGTTTTTACTAACACCATCTGATCTTAGCCTTTACACTCATAGCTGGGCAGTTCACCAGCCCCCCAAACCTGCCCTGAAGTGAGGAGAGGCCGGATTAGGTTGTAGTGGTGATTTATCACTCAGGAGTTACGTTATTGCTGTAAAGACGGCCCTGGATTCATGTGGTCACGCATGTTTCGCATTAGGTGGGATAACCGTGACTTTACAGGCTATTAGATTATAAGGCTTCTTAATTTAGGGGTTTTTTTTTTTTCTTTTTTTTTTCCTTGCACGATCCTGGAGAGTCAAGTGAATATTTGTGGCCAGAGCCAAAGGGACACTGACCCAGATAGATACAGGAAAAATGAGGACAGCTGCCCTGTCACCCCTCTTGCCCTGGTCTGCTTATCGGGTTCTAGTTATCTCATACTGTGAATGTCCAGCACTCAGTCTCTAGAGCTGCCAGATACAGCATGGGGCCTCATGGAAAAATCACTCTGCAGAGACTAGAGTTAAAATAAAAACAGGATATGACAGTACCGTTCTCCTGTGTGAGGGTGATTTGTGGTTTTTAAAGCTTTGTCACCACTTTTAATTGTCTTCATCTATCCTGCTAATGAGCAAAGGGAACATACAGTATTTTGATTTCTGCTTCGTTTGTTAGGTGTTGTTTGGGCTCCGCTTTACGTTACACTTTTAGATTTGTGGTTTCTGGCTTGTGTGACGGTGTGTGTCACCGCCATTTGAACCGTTGCTGTGTCTTCAGTGGCCAGATAGCTGCTATTGTCAGTAGTCACCATGTTGTCTGTTGTGTTTCTGGCAGTTGTTGTTGATGCTTAAAACGTAATAGCTGAGTTGTCTAGGAGTAAAAATGCTAAACATCACAGTAAAGATCACAACTAAACCATCTCTACCATTAATCCACAGCTCATCATCCCTTGGTCTTGACTTGATCCCCACATGTTTATGCAGTTGTGCTGTATAGCTGTCCAGCTGATGGTATCCTGTATGTCTCAGACTTAAAGCGTCTTCGCACTCTCTGCTGGACGAGAGCAGACTCAGCCCCATACCTAAGAGAGCCAAGCCAACTTACTTGGCTGTGGACAAAGAGAACCATATCATCGGCTATGTAGTGCCTGTCTTCAGGAGCAGGTAATGAATTATTCACCATGTATCCCCCACAGAGTGTAACTAGTTGTGTTCATGCAAACGTCCTCCTCCTCCTCCTCCTCACACGGCGCCCCGGGCTCTGCTCTGATTCATAGTCAAGAGTTTGGAGCGGGACTTTCAGACACAGAGGACGTGAGGGCGAGGGACTCTGCTGCGTACATGGCCCGCAGGGATTTGTTCACCAGTGGTTTGGAGATGGAGAGGTCAGAGCTGATCTCCAGGAGGGAGGCCATGCGGGAGTCGGCCAATCGCATCTCGATGAGCAAAAGGGTCAGTGGAGGGTTTTTCACTGTTCAGAGAGCACATGCCGGGTCGCAGCGTCTGTGCATTAAGACTGTTTCTTTGGTATAAACCTTGAGAATGTTGGCCAAAAATGGGTGCATCAAATCGTGTAGTTGTCTTCAGTGTCACTGTTGATTAAGAACACAACAAAACACACCTGGAGACCCTCAGAGATAATATAACTAATTTAATTTACATTTATTCATGTGAACTTTTCTTCAATAATTTCAATTAATAATGAATAATGATGATATAACTGCATTCATCTTAGCTGTGAACAACTTCAGGTGCTGAACCTGATTCCAGCTGACATCTGATATAAAAGTCCATCAGTGAACCATCACACATGGAATAGTTTTCAGGACTGTGGAAAGACACCAGAGTAGCAGGAGGGAGCCTATTTAGCTCAGGAGGAACATAGAAAGGAGGATTAAAAAAAATGCCCCCAAGTCTAGATTTATATAAGTTATCGTCTCTGTGTAAGATGATGCAGCTAAGCTAACCACAACAGCATCATATGGCTGATTTTGTACCGTACCTTCTGCTCAGCACGTCAACAGTAAAAATAAATTTGAAGTATCTTTCTTCCTCTGGCATCAAAGACAAAAAACATCAGTTGCTTTAACTACAGAGCAGACATCTCAGTGATGTTATTTTCATAGTAACGAAACTGACCTTAATGGATTGTAGCAGTGCTTTGAATTGCCATCTGCATGTGGATAAGAAGCTGGTATCACTCCCCCAAACACAAGAGAGCTATTTCTGTCCCCGGGGTGATTATGTGGAGCGCTACCCGGCCGTTCGATGGGCCTCATAAAAGCCACGGTTCCCCAGACTGCCAGTGGCCGAGTGACAAATTCCTGAGGAGATCCTGTTCCTGGAGACACGGGGAGGCAGCGTCCCTGTTGTGCCGTCACATTAAGAACTGAGTTGTTATAAGTTACGAGGCCTCAGCTCCCCCCCCGGATATTAATAGAAGATAATGTACCAACACACCCTCACAGTCTCAACACGCGTCTAAAAGCGGATCTCACATGTACACACGTGAAGACCGCCTGGGATTCTGTTGCAAGATTGCATCTTGGTTAAATAATAAGAGCACGCCTCGGTGGGGGGTAAGACTGACACTTTCCTCAGTGATTTGCTTTGATTCTGCCGTTTTTAGCTCCATGAACACGGGGAACACTTCAAGCGCATGAACGAAGACAGCCTGATGCACCCTCCCAAGTTTGTGATTAAGCCTCGCTCCCACACCGTGTGGGAGAAGCAATGCGTGCGGCTGCACTGCACCGTCAGCGGCTGGCCCGACCCCCGGGTCGTCTGGTAGGGTGACAGTCATTACCACGATCTCCGCTCTGTCCTTTCTGTCCCCCTGTGTGAAGATTTTCTGCTTGCTGATGTCCTCTGCTTCCCACCACCAGGTACAAGAACAATGTGGTCATCAACCCTTATGCCAGCCCCGGCAAGTACAAGCTGGAGAGCAAATACAGAATGCACACGCTGGAGATCAACAGGTAGGCGTCGCCTCTCCGTCCTCCATGAATGTCTTCATTCAAAGAAGATTGAGTCAATCACATTTCAACGCATCGTGATGTCGAGCTCCATGAAGCATTTTTCGAAGAATCAACAACAGCTACACATGAAAGTATGAAGATGGTGTGTTTGAGGACAGTTGCCAGGAAGCTGTTCTTGAGTAACCTACTGTTTGTACTTAGTTTTTCACTATTATTCTGAGTGGAAAATAATCATTCACACATAAAAAAGACAGTGTGCCAGTGCACTTCATATAAAACAGATGCAATAAGACAAAAGCAAAACAAAGGTAGCGCCGACAAGAGAGGCTGAACACAGAAGTTTTAACTATCTCTCCTTGAATGTCAGTGCTGTTGCACTCCCTAACATTGGATGTACAAATTCAGAAATTCAGAAGCCTCAATGTGTTTAACTGTGGTGTGATAAATGGTGACGTCCTTGATTAGTTCTTCATCTCTACTCTCTGATTTGCACCAGAGGCTTTTGAGGCAGATTACTTCCACATTCAGTAATTATCCTGGCTGACTCAAATATCTTTAAACATAGTTCAGATCATAATCAGGTCATTTTGATTCCAAACTAACATTTCTGTCTTGTTTTGAGCAGGTTGTCCTTTGTCAGGACAGATTACGACAGAATTGGAAAACCTGATTTTTTTTTTTCTTATAGTATGGTGCCATGCTGTTAGGAAACATGCATTTGTGGGATGAGCACCTCATTGTCATAATGGACCCTTTTTTACAGCCAGGAAACATTTGTTGTGATTACAGGAGTGCTTTTACAAGGGCTTATGAGGTTTTTGCTTGTCACACTCGTCAAAGTCAAGTTCACGGTCTGTCTGTCGCACAGACACGGTCGAGTCCAGAGACTCGCAGCACCTGATGCACATGACCTCACCGCTCGGGTCTATTTATTGCCCGAGTATTCCTGGTCAGGAGTGTTGGAGCGCTTCACACTCCGGACTCACATAGCCGGTGTTATTTACATGGCTGACAGAGAGAGAGGGGCCCAGGTTGAAGCTGGGGGGGGAGGGGGGGGGGGGGGGGGGGGCATACTTAATCGACAGAATGTGCGGATTGATCAGCTGACGCTCTCCTCTTTCAGGTGCGATTTTGATGACACGGCGCAGTATCGTGTCTCTGTCATGAACTCCAGCGGAGAGCTGTCCGCCATCGCCTCGGTCGTCGTCAAGAGTACGTTCCAGCAAGTCCACACACCCTTCAGTCCCCAAAACCTGCCCACATTTTCAAAATCAAGACTCTTATTGCCCTCGCCAAAGCAAATGTCTCGAGTTGACGTGCAAACGTGACTTCTCAGTACCGTACTGTCAGTCAGTCAGCATTCTGGCACCATAAAACACTCTGTAAATCCTGCGTCCATTAATAGCAACTGTCGCTGTTTTCTGCAGGGTTCAGAGATGACGTTGACGAGTTCCTCCCATCACCCAGATGTGAGTGTGCAATTGTTTTTTTTTTTTTTTCTTATCAATTAGTATTTTGTCCCACAAAGAGAGTAGAAACCTATCTGAAGTAATTATTGCTGCGTTTAATTGAAATACTGTTAAAGTGAATATATTTGAAGGTCTTTTAAAGTTTGTTTCTGGTGAGTTGAAGAATGAAAAGTCTGTTATTTGTTGTTGTTTGAGCTTTGTTGTAGTACAGCAGCACATGAAGACAGTGTAAAAAAACCTTAAATGCTGATTTTAAAAAAACCCTGTTTTTCTTAGGTCATTAGTTTGTTTTATTCCCCTCATTCGAACTTAATTACCTCTATTTCAGATGTTTTTTTCATCTAAATTCTGCTTTTCATTTCTAAAAGACAGAAATCCCAGTTCGTGGTTCATCTTTTTTGTTAAATAGTCTGATGTGCTGCTGTAATTTCGGTTTCATTTACACCTTATTACCTTATTCTGTCTGTTGCTTGGAGCTGGGCGTGCACTCTTTTGGTTTTGTTTTCATCTGCTTTAACTGAAAAACCAGCAACTTACTCTTGGTTTAAAAGAGGATGATTGAAAAAGGCACATTTTCCTGCCGCAGATGTAACTGAATGCGCTAAAAAGACTGATTTCATGAAGCTAAGCCACAGTAGTTAAGAGCTGCTGTTTGCTGACATTGGTTCATCTCGCCAAAGAAGGAACTTTATTATCAAATGAAAATTATATTTTTTTACACGTTTTAAAAACTCCTGGTAGAACTACTGTCCCTACGCTAATAATTCTCTGGATGATGCCCTGCAGGTTTAATTAACCACTTTCAAACTGCATGTCGCCATTTCATTCAGCGCTAAACTAATGCAACTGGAACTGCATCATCATTTAATGTGAAAATGATTGGTAACATAACTGGTGTTGGGTTGTTTCTGTTGCTCCATGCATTGACCTCAGTGGGCGGGCGGGTGGAGGGATATGGGATGGAGGAACAGTGGGTGCTACAGTGCTAACAGCTTTTCTGTCTCTTTGATGCTGCAGCGGCCAGAATATCAGGTAACAGGGTCACAGGATCCTGGTTTGAACACATTTTGGTGCAGTTGATGTCTCCACCGGCTAGAAGCCTCTGCATGGCCGCACCTGTCGCTTCACAAATCACTTCGCCGCTGCTCCTTAAAACCCACACGGTTTTAAGATAAAATCACTCTGCAGCCTTGTAACTGTGTCGTCGTGTAATTCAGGTTGAAGGATTAAGTAAATACTTTCCTCAGCAGCAACGGTATTTTTGCACCGTATAGTGATTTTATGCAGCTGCTTCAAACAGCAGCACACCGTCTGGCTTTCTTAGGCTCCTATTTTCTGGCTAACACTTCACATTTTTTTTAAGAGATTAACTCATCAACTGATAATCGGGTTGTTACTCAATGAGATCTGCAGCTTAGATTTTCGAGTGATTCACCGCATGTCCACAAGTTTTCATATCGTCTTTGTCCTTCATGTGTGCCCTGAACTTCTCCTTCATGTTCTTCATCTTCACATGCTCACTTCTTCACTTTATAGTATTTTGATTTGAGTTATTTTACCACCTGTTTATGTTTCATTCTGTGATGATCTGTCTCTTGAAGTGTGGTGATTTGTTCATCCATTTAATTCGTGTGTATTAGCCTTTCCACTTGTCTGATTTCCCCTCTTACAGATTAGTAATTTAATAAAACGGCATTATCAGCCCAGGCTGTGACTCTCTCTGCCTCATGCTTTGCGTCTAGACGGCCCAGTTTCTGAGTACGGCATCAAATTCAAGACTAACATCGTCGATACGTTCGGCGTGTCGTTTGGGAGGGAGGGCGAGACCATGACGCTGGGCTGTACGGTCATCATCTACCCCGCTCTGCACCGCTACGAGCCAGACGTGCAGTGGTACAGAGATGGTAAGTTTGGCTCAGAAGCCTGAACTCAACCTGGCTCCCGTGGCGTCGACAGTATGTGATCGCCGATCGTTCGTTGGTCTGTGTTTGCAGACGTCTTGCTGTCCCCCTCTAAATGGCACCAGATGCACTGGAGCGGAGACCGAGCCATGCTCACACTCGCACACCTCAACAAGGAGGACGAGGGCCTCTACACACTGCGTGTCTCCACCAAGTCGGGATATGAAACCTACTCCGCCTATGTCTTTGTCAGAGGTGAGCTTTTAAAACCTGTTTATGTCATTTTCCCCAACCTGCGGTTCTACGATTCCCACTAGCAGCTGACATGCAAATATCTAAAAAAAGCTAACATGTTAATTGCATTCATGACATATTTAATCCACATTATGCTCTCATGTTGCCTACAGAGCGTTGATTCTCACATATCCCAGCTTACTTATGGTCGTGCTGATAATTCTTCCCACCTCTATGTTTCCACTGATAATAACGCGCCGTGATTCTCCGTAATGCGATCGCACCCCCCGATAATTCAATTGTCTTTTGAGAGAACAAATGCTAAATGAAGCCCAATTCGCTCACCTTTCTTTGGATCGAGTGTCTCATCAAGCAAAGGTCAAAGTAGAAATGGCACCTCATGATCGGACGTGTTTGAATGTGACTGTTGTGAAGTAAGATTTCTCCATTAGAGGCGCCGTTGGCAGCTCGTCTGTTTGAATACAGTGGAAATGTTGGTCAGGGACGACGATCTCTGAGGCTATCTGACACATCAGCCATGCCGAGTATGGAGGGAAAATATAGCCCTCTTTGTTGTCCTGCTCCAGCTCGGGGTCGGCCAGCAGGGGGGACGGCAGGTACAGTCTCCGTGACGAAATGGTAACCGACTCCGGCGGCAGCGCTGCTATTTTCAGAGAAGCTTAGACGTGGAACGAGAGAAGCTCTGAGTGCACAAATGCAAATGCCTGATTCAAGGAGAAACGAAAGGCAGCAACTTTTTTTTTTTTACACTCTACTCCATCACTACACAACACACATGCAGTTTTATGGAAATATAACTTAATTTGTCGTTTTAAATGGAATAAACCACATGCCTAATAACCTTGAATGCTCTTAAGCGCACGTCAACACTCCCATGCAGAGGAAACGCCTCCATCCTGACAGTCCTGATGTATCTGTTAGACGCCGATGCTGAGGTTGAAGGCGCTCCTGGAGCCCCACTGGATGTCCGCTGTCTGGATGCCAATAAGGACTACATCATTGTCACCTGGAAGCAGCCGGCTGTTGACGGCGGCGGCTCCATCCTGGGCTACTTTGTGGACAGGTCAGCTGCTCAAGATGATAATGGATAGTCATGTTGTCATCTTCTTTGGAACCCAGATTCTGTTGTTTTTCAATCCTGGTCCTCGGGGCCTCTGCTTTGCTTGTTTAGAATGTTTCTGCCCAAACACACCTGCTTCATACATGCTCCAGGTCAAACTAAATCTGCTTTTTGATTTTTTTGTGCACAGGTGTGAGGTCGAAACCACCCACTGGGTGCAGTGCAACGACACTCCGGTCAAATTCGCCCGTTTCCCTGTCACCGGCTTGGTGGAGGGCCGCTCTTACATCTTCCGCGTTCGCGCTGTCAACCAGAGCGGCATGAGCCGTCCGTCCAGAGTGTCTGAGCCGGTCGCCGCCATGGACCCAGCCGACCGAGCTCGAATGAGAGGTACGGCCAGACACAGCAGTGTGTTTAAGTGAAAAAGAGTCAGCTTATCAGACATGAACACGCAAGTAAGACACATTGAAACAAAACATAAATGTAGCTGAAGTTAACATGATGATATTCCGCAGGTACCTCTGCTCCCTGGACCGGCCAAATCATCGTCACTGAGGAGGAGCCCGCAGGTGAGAAATCACATTTTTACTGTAGCAGTTGAAACCAGCTGGTGAAATTGGTTTCATTTCTGCCTCTTTTTCTACGGCTGACCTTGAGTTGGGATTTCATTCTTCATCTTTGTACCATCAGAGGGCGTCGTTCCTGGAAGACCTCGTGAACTGATGGTGACAGAAGCAACCAAGAACTACGTGGTGCTGAGCTGGAAGCCTCCCGGAGAGAAAGGCCTGGAGGGGGTCATGTACTACGTGGAGAAGGTAAGTATATAAAACTATCAAGCCTCCAACTGTTTCCTGAATATATTCCTGCGATGGACAGCTTGACCTTTCCCCTCTCGCTTCGCAGTGTGTCTCTGGCACAGACACCTGGCAGAGGGTGAACACGGAGATCCCAGTCAAGTCTCCTCGCTTTGCGCTCTTCGATCTCGCCGAGGGGAAATCGTACTCCTTCCGTGTCCGCTGCTGCAACGCCGCCGGTGTCGGCGAGCCGTCTGACCCCACTGAAGCCACCACAGTTGGCGACAAGCTTGGTCAGTGGCCTTTAGGAGGAAGCTCGAGTCAATTCAAACCACGCTTTTTAACTTTACTGGTGCATAAATAATCAAAATTGTCCACAGATATCCCATCTGCCCCAGGAAAAGTTATTCCCACCAGAAACACTGACACATCGGTTGTCGTGTCCTGGGAAGCGTCTCGCGATGCTACGGACCTGGTGGGATACTACATCGAGGGCAGCGTTGTGGGCAGCGACGTGTGGGAGCCATGCAACAACAAGCCTGTGAACGTCACCAGGTCAAAACGACTCAGATCTCCATTTTGAGTCGAATTCGGGTACGAGGTAACGGTCACGGTCACTGACTGATCCGGTTCGTTTGCAGGTTCATCTGCCACGGGCTGATCACCGGAGAGACGTACGTTTTCAGGGTGAGGGCAGTGAACGCTGCAGGGATCAGCCAGTTCTCCCCAGAATCAGAACCTGTGGAGGTGAAGGCTGCTATCGGTAAGGAGGAGGGAAAAAAAACCTTAACATGTGACAGCAATTAGATAAAGTGGGAGGATTTTATTTCTTCTTAGATGTAAGGCTTGAAAAACACACAAATAAAGTGTCCATTTATGTTACAGGATGTATTTTAGAGTCTATTTTCATGTTTGCATTGTTGTTTCTTAATTCTAAACATAATCCAGCAGTGACTATCATGATATGTGCCTTGTAGGCTCATGGTGTTTTCTTGGGACATGTCTTCAGCTTTTTATATCATCAGCATCTGTTCCACATTTTCTCCACCATTCCTCCACTCTGCCACCCTTTTCATGTTACTCTTCACTATCGTGAGCCTCCCCGCCTTCCTGTCCGGCTACACCTCCTGCCCCCGGCACCTCCTCCTCCCCTGCACAGCCTGAGGCGGGTCGGGGTCAGGACTTGTAGACTTCCCCTTAATTTGGGTCAACGCGATCCAATTCAGTGGTTGTGACAAAGACGTGCGATCCCCCACACACCACCATCACTACCCACCCACCCCACACATGTCCCTCCATCTATCCCGGGCACGAGATGTGTCGGCAACCCCACTCGGTGCTGAAGGTACCAACACATGGCCTGCTCGCACTCCGCTGGTACCGAGATCGTCTCTTCTAACGTCTCTGTTAGCAGCTAATCCTGCAGTGGCATTGGTCCGTTCCATATTCTGTTCATGAGGATGAATAAAAGATGAAATATTTCTTTCTGACTGAAAATTGCTGACAAAAGAAAGTCTGTTCTTGCAGCTTGTTGATACTTTCCTCACTGTTGACCCTTGAGTGAAGCGTCAGTAAGCTCAGCTGGACAGCTGCCGCGCTCTCGACATCATTCCTTCAGAATGCTCTGCAGTCCTAAAGTCATGGTGACGCCCGCTGCGTGGACAAATGCGCTGGGGTGGGGTCCTTTAAGATACAGCTGGTCTGCTTTTATGGTCGGACAGTGGAAATGTCCACGAGGGTGGTCGTGTGCTGTGTTATATAGAATAATCAGAAAGTATAGGAGTAATAATGAATAGAGCAATGCCACTGTGATAGAGATTAGAGATGGCCTTCCTGCCCTCCTGCATGTGTTCCTGTAAATCAGTCCGTTTTGTTACTGACACTGTTTCCAGCCTTCGGATGTCTCTCATTCACTCATCAACGCCTTGTGCATGCTCTGTTCTCATGAAACACACTCAGTGAGAATGCCAAGAGAACATGATCTCTCATCATCAACCATACAAGTAAAGCTACTCCAGAAAAGGGAAAAATCATAGTGAAAAAACGAAAAAGAAAAAAAAAAACATTGATAATTGACGTGAGGCCTGAATTCATAGAGGTGAGATCACTGCGCTGAAGCGTCCAGGCTCAACCACTGCTTCAACTTTTGAGTGGAGATCTAAGCGGTGATGAAATCTGTTTGGCTTCCTTACTGAAGTTCAGAGTTTTTTCATGCACTGTCGGCACGAAGCCACACTCTCACACTCGGTGGATGTGCAGCTGCACACGCCCGCATGCTCTCATAATCCGAAATGAGTCCTGCTCACGTGGATGTCTCTCGTTGGTCATCTTGTCTTCATTTCCACTCCCAGTCAGATGAAGACATCGTACGGTTCCAGATAGGGCGGATGCCACAGATATATTTATGCCTGTTTCTTCTTGAGGAGAATGATAGAGAAATGAGCTGTGAATAAATCTTCTGCCTGTTTTTTAAAAAAAGCTTCTTCTGCTCTTCTCTGCTAACACCCGTAGGGGGCGGCATTCCACATGGTGTGTTGTCGAAGACGGGGCCGGGGGGTAACGTGGGCCAACTAACTGAGCACAGGCCACGCTGGACGGGCTCGCATGAAACTGTCCAGCTCCCCCCTGACACTAAGCCAAAGTGCAATAAAGCTCAGGCTGACACTGAAGCCAGGAAGGGGGCCGGGGCCGCCGGTCCAGGCCCCGCGGGGCCGGACCCCGCCGAGAGTAAAAGCAAGGGGGGCAAACGAGGCAGCGTGACCTGGGCCCCTGACCTGGCCAGAGACACGGAGCCAAAGTCTGTGTCAGGCTCAGTTTCCGATCCACTTACTGACAAAATCACAGACGCACACGTAGACTCGCTCACTGCTGAGGTAAAGCATCGGGCCGTGGAGACGGCCGCAGAGCCGGCGGCCACGGCAGCACGTAAGTTGTCTGTAGATGCTTCTGCCGATCGGGAGAGAGCCGAGTCCAGGAGGGAGTCGGAAGGTGAGCACAATTCACAGACAGAGAAACTTCAGGTTAAATCACAAAGTGGCAAAATATTACCTCATAATGAACTCTAATGAAGGTGATGTCCGTACGTACATTCTGCCATGTCCGTCCAATGTCCTGCATGAGCTCTCGCCAGAGTCATGTGAATTAAGTGGCAGTGCATCGTGAGCGTGCATGGAAGGCAATTCGAATTGCCGATTCTTGCTGATCATCAACAAACACAAGGAGAATATTCAGGTTTTCAATCATGTGATTAGCAGATCTTAACAAGTTGAATAAGCAGTAATGTGATTACAGTAACAGACTGCCGTGAAGCAGTTTGAAAACTGAACAGAAGGCGAATTATTCGACTGGTAGTCGTCATTTTAAGGTAAGTCACTAGTAGATTAACTCGGCACACTCGTGCTTTCTGACCACCACTTTCCTACAACCTCTTGACTTGGCGGCCTGGTGTCGGTCATCACGTCTGGACCCGCCAGCCCCCCCCCCCCCCCAGTACCCCGAGCACTTTAACACACAAACACAACCACAAGAATGTCATGGCAGCAGCCAGTCGATCACACCGGGCACTCGAGAAGTGGGTCATCCAAGCCACACAGGAGCAGGACACTTGTGACCTGTGGCCTTTTTAGGACTTTGGCCTGGACTTTCTGGACGTCCACCTCCTTGACACTGATAATAGGGGAGGGTATCAAGTTCAATGAACTGTTTGTGTACTGCAGGCCAACGTTTAGATATTCTCAGTATGTTACATGATCCTGCTTTTGTTGTGACCTTCTGCTCACTTCTTGTCACCTTTATTGCCTCATATGCTGTGTAGTAATGAAATACTGTGATATTTTTTAATGGAAATATACAAATAGAGCTGTATTTGCCAAGATCTGTTTTGGCTTTGTGATTACTGTTAACACCTTCCTGAAATAAGAAAGTGAAGTTTACCCAAATTTACAAATGAAGTGATGATTTATGAATTACAGCAGATGTGCTGCAGAAAAGAGAATTGGCAGTAAAAAGCATCCCTTCATCCGGACGCTCGGTTCTCCCATGACGTCAGTGTCCCTGCTGGGCCTGTGTGGTGTTGATCCGAGTCCTCTGTCTCAGCCTCCCCGGCTCCACCCTATGGCATCACCGTCCTCGAGTGCGTGCGCGACTCCATGGTGCTGTCCTGGAAGCAGCCGGCCTTCGTCGGCGGCGCTGACATCACCGGCTACTTCGTGGACTACCGCGAGGTGGTGGACGGCGTGCCGGGGCAGTGGCACGAGGCCAACGTCCGGGCCATCAGCGAGAGGGCCTACAGGGTGAGTTCACCCTCAGCTCCTGTAAAGTCTGGTTCGGAGCACGGCTTTATGAATCGGCTGTTTGCTTCCAGGTGTGTGACCTGCACGAGAACAAGAATTATCAGTTCCAGGTCCGGGCGGCCAACATGGCGGGCGTCGGCATCCCGTCTCTTCCCAGTGAAACCTTCCTGTGTGAGGAATGGACGATTGCAGTGCCAGGTTGGTTCCGTCATGTAAAAAGAAGTACGAAAGTACGAAATGTCAACGAAATGTTCCTTGTCATGTGTACATCATTTGTATGGAAGCTTGGATATTTGTACGTGTGTGTTTCATCGTGCGTGTGTCTGCTCCGGTCCCAGGACCCCCACATGATCTGCAGGCTAGGGAGGTGCGAAACGACTCCCTGGTGTTGCTATGGAAACCCCCCGTCTACCAGGGCCGCAATCCGGTCAACGGTTTCTACGTCGACATGAAGGAGGCGGAAGCGCCAGAGGAGGCCTGGAGAGGCGTCAACAGAGACGCAGCGGAGAAGACCTTCTTCAAGGTCGTCATCCGGACTCTGTGTGTGTGTGTGTGTGTGTGTGTGTGTGTGTGTGTGTGTGTGTGTGTGTGTGTGTGTGTGGGAAGCAGTCGCCATTTTATGCGGTTGTGTGACTTCATTTCACAGATCAAGAATCTTCAAGAAGGAGAGTCGTACATATTCAGAGTGCGCGCTCAGAATCAGGCCGGTGTTGGGAAGCCTTCGGACGTCACGGAGCCTGTCGCTGCCGAGACCAAACCAGGTGGGATCCGCTGGTGGAGGGCGAACGCCCTCCTGCGTAACGCCGCAGAGACGCCGTGTTACAGGGTTTACTGTTGTTCTCAGGCACCAAGGAGATTGTGGTTGACGTCGACGACGACGGCGTCATCTCCCTGAATTTCGAATGCGGTGAAATGAGCCCCGACTCGAAGTTCGTGTGGTCCAAGAACTACGAGGACTTCTCAGACACGTCCCGCGTGACTCAAGAGACCAAAGGAAACAAGTGAGGAGACGGAAACCTTCCAGACTGACACTGTACCGGTAGAAGTGCTTCCTGATCACCTGAACACCAGTTTTTCTTCCCTGCAGGTCTAAGATTATTTTCAACGATCCCGGAGAGGAGGACATCGGTATCTACTCGTGCATCGTCACCCACTCCGACGGGGCTTCATCGAGCTACACACTCTCCGATGAAGGTTGGCGACTTAAACACGTGTTGATGTGAAATCATCAAGCTCTCTCGTCTTTCTTCATGTCTATTTATGAATCTCTTCTCCGTCAGAGTTGAAGAGGCTTCTGGAAGTCAGTCATGACCACAAATTCCCCAGTGAGTGACTCAAAACTTTTAAAAAAGTCTGATGACTGAATGGCGTTTTCCCGAGACGGCGCTCATTCTTTCCTCTGCCACTTTTTTTTTTTTTTCCCTGCTTCAGTTATTCCCCTGAAGTCAAACTTGGCTGTGGAGATGCTCGAGAAGGGCAGAGTTCGCTTCTGGCTGCAGGCCGAGAACATGTCAGCCAATGGCAAAATTGATTACATTTTCAACGATAACGCCGTCTCTCAGGGGGAGGTCAGTGACCGTCTGTAACTCTTTCAATCCATTTCTGTGCACCAGCGCGGTTTTCAAGGTAGCTTTGATGTTATCCCGCCTCGCTACTAATGGCTGTCCGTGTTTTGCAGAAATATAAGATGAATTTCGACAAGAACACTGGTGTGATCGAGATGACCATGGACTCTCTGACCCCGGCGGATGAGGGAACATACAGCTTCCAGCTGCAGGATGGAAAAGCTACTAACCAGTCCAGCTTGGTGCTTATCGGGGACGGTACGTCCAGTAAAACTAATATATCACAAATTCAAGTAGGTTTCAGGGACTGAAAGACGGGATTCATGGGAATCTGAGTGACTACTCATTAATAAACATGGAGCATATATGACCAGCCTGACAAGCCCGGCATGCTCAGTTTGAACAGGAGAGGGCAGTAAAAGCAGTTTGGAGGTTATTTTGCAGCTCAGCAGCTCAGAGTGCTTTCAGTTTGTTAAAATGTAATCAACACTAACTAAATCTGTGTTTTTAATCTTCAGTGTTCAAGCAGCTGCAGAAGGAATCCGAGTTTCAGAGCAAAGAATGGGTCAGAAAACAAGGTATGAAATGTACTTTTAAACATTTTCTTTCCTCTGTGTAAAAACAGCAGCAGAAGCTGGAAACACCGGCCTTTTGAAACAAAGATGTCAAAGGTGGTTTAATAGCCTGCCAAGCAATTCAGCTGGAGACACTGTTCTTTGTTTTTCCCTCCTCTTGTTGTGTCTGCCAGGTCCTCACTTTATCGAGTACCTGAGTTACGAGGTGACCCCAGAGTGCTGCGTTATCCTCAAGTGCAAGGTGAGCCTGAACCCCGGAGCCTCCCGCCTGCCTCTCTGAGCGTCTTCGCTCTCAAACTGTCCCCTCTGCTGTGTTGGCGTTTCAGGTCGGCAACATCAAGAAGGACACCTCTGCCATTTGGTACAAAGACGGACACGAGATCAAATCGGAGCAGAGCCTGAGCTTCACGGAGGGAGTGCTGAAACTGGAAATTGCTCAGGTGAGACTGTGAGAAGAGGAACCTGAAGTGCGAATATAGATGTACACATGCATATTTCTGGAATGCGTCATCACTGAATTCATTAGCATATATGACTCTTGAGTGTCTGAAGACTTCTTTTTACCTTCAGATTCACGTCTTTCTCCTCTTTCCTATTCTCGGATCGTTCTCTGTGAACCCGACTGATAGTTGTAGATGAATCTCTCAGTGAATGAGCAGTTTGTGGAATCTCAGCAGCCTGTCTGGCACCAGCGTCTGACTCCCAGCGTGACTCACGGTTCTTGCTGATTATGCCGACATGCCTTAATGCATCCGATTGGCTCCAAGTGATCAGACGATTAGATATTTGCGGGACCATTAATTGCAAACGTCTGTTGAAGCACAGCGGCATGCAGTTCTCCTTCAAAATAAAACGTATAAACTCTTATTCTTTCTATCAGATTACGAAGAAAGACGCAGGCATGTATGAAGTTGTTCTGAAGGACGAGAGAGGAAAAGACACGTCCAAACTCAACCTGACAGATCAGGGTAACTTCGCAGCGTCACACACTGAAAGAGTTAAGAAACAGAACATTTCAAATCATCCAAATGATCAAATTTGTTTTCTTTTCAAGGTTTCAAAGAATTGATGAATGAAGTTTTCAGTTTTATCGGTAAGAACAGATGTTTGGTCGCAGATAATGATGAACCTGAGTCACATTAAGCAAATAAAAGATGTTTTAACTGTTTTTATTTTATTATTTTTTATCTCTGCAGCCAATTCCTCCACTCCACTGAAAATCACAAGCACAGACGAGGGCATCCGACTCTACACCTTCGTCAGCTTCTATAATGATTTGCTCCAAGTGACATGGCACTACAAGTAGGTTCAGTTTTGAATTCATGTCCATAAATATAGGTGTATGTTTGACATACAGTGTGATTCCAATGTAGCAATTTTGCGCTGCATCGAGTTTCTGTCTTCTCTCCCTCACAGGGATTCGCCAATCGCCTTCTCTGACCGTATAAAAAGCGGCGTGGTGGGAGAGCAGCTGTGGCTGCAGATCACCGAGCCGACTGAGAAGGACATGGGCAAATACGCCATCGAGTTCAACGATGGGAAGGGCGGCCTCAGGAGGACCGTCGAGCTCTCTGGTCAAGGTAAACACTTCGGGTCCTGTGAGACCTCCGTCTGAACCGGGGTCCTCATACAACCACCAAGGTTGTAAGACCTACGGAGACATTTAATGTTTTATTTTCAACCATATTCTCAAGAGTTGTTTTTGTTTTGCAGCGTTTGATGATGCTTTTGCCGAATTCCAGCGGCTCAAGTAAGTTATGGACTTCACGATAAGGATCTCACACTCCTTTCAACACATTTCACATTGAAAATAGCTAAAGACGATTGAATTTTGATCTGATTAGTTCATCACTTTTATTGTTTTACTTCCCCAGAGCTGCTGCGACTGCCGAGAGAAGTAAGTTTTTACTGATTAGATTAGCTTTTCTTTTTAAATTTAATTCAAACAGGGTATTTTGTTGAAGGTAAGTTATTTATCTTGATCTATTAAAGCCCCCTGTTGATCCTCTTAGATCGTGCCCGAGTAGCAGGAGGTCTGCCTGACGTGGTCACCATACAGGAAGGAAAGGTAACGGCTCCTGATGCTTGATGAGGATCAATAAATGACGAGATCCTACATCAGAATTTGAGAAAATATGGCATTACTAACATTATTCCTGCCAACATTTATTAACTGAAATGCTGTTTGTGCAGCACAAATACATATAGATATAGATAATTGGTGAAATGTCAAATATTTTTCCTCTTTTCAGGCCCTCAATCTGACCTGCAACATTTCGGGCAACCCCGTGCCGGAGGTCACCTGGCTGAAGAACGAAAAGGAGATCACGTCGGACGAGCACTGCATCCTGAAGTTCGAGTCGGGGAAGTTTGCCAGCTTCACCATCACGGGCGTGAACACGTCAGACACCGGCAAGTACAGCATCCTGGTGAAGAACAAGTACGGCACCGAGAGCGGAGACTTCACCGTAAGTGTCTTCATCCCCGAAGAGGCGGCCGGCAAGAAAAAATAAAGCGGGTCCAAATCTTGTCGTAAATATGTACAAATGACAAACGATGGAAACGGTTTAAAGGTTAAGACAAGGGCTTGAGGACGTGTTGAATGTTTTATGTAGAATATAAAATTTACCGTAGAGGTGCTAAGTTTAAACATCATACTCACAATGAACGCAGCAGTAAATCTCAGTACGCAAGGTTAAGGTTACCGTATGACAGTAATACTGATGCACTTTTTGCTTGTGTAAAGAGAAAGAAATCAAAGTTATTGAACTGCAAAGATAGAAGTTTGTGTTGATGCAACTTCAACTCACCGAAAAATACCTTGATGTTGTCTGAAATGTCTATTTAAAATACAAGTGTTTTAACATTTGCTGCAAATTATGTTGGCCTTCACTTCAAGTTAAAAAAAAAAAAAAAAAAAAAAAAACTTAAGATGAATCCATTTTAGAATTGCCAGTAAATTAATTGCATGAAAGTAATATCATGCTGGCTGCAATTTTCAAAATACCTAGAGCTGATTGGCTTTGGAAGTGATCAAAATTGGTAGCAAATGCTTTAAAACATGAACTTTCATCAGGTGTTGCTCCATTAAATCCACTTTGTGTCGTCACCGTGTCTCCCTGTGTGTAGCGAGCACTGAATGTTAGCCCAGCGAGTCGTCGTTTTTCACCACTTCCTGTCCACCTCCTTCACATTAATGACCGTCTTCTTTATTTATTACGTCGATGCAGTGAAGACTGTGAAATCACCGTCATATATGACTGCTTCACTCTCAGTTCCCCTGTTATGTGATGAGACTAATAAAAGATAGCATGTGCTTCCCCCCACCTCCTCCTCCTCCTCTTCTTTCTTCTTCTTCTCTTTTATAAAGTCTGTCACCGCGGTTCAAACCCTCCACCTCTCACCTTTCACCTGTGTTGTTTCAGTTTCTTTCTTTTCACCTTTTTTCACCTCCCAGTCACACTTTTCTGTAGAGTCGGAAAAGCTTGAAGATCAACAACCAGCATGGAGACAATCCCACCCCTCCTGTCATTTAATCCCACCCTGGTCTGAGCGCAGGTGGAGGTGTGCTCCACCTCCGCTGCTCCGAAACCAAAGAAAATGTGACTTCCACCTGAAGACGCAGCTACAAAAACAATCACACATTACACAAACAATGCTTTTCTTTGTTTGGTCGTGTGGGAGAGATAATCTAGATATAAATAACAAAATAGCATCTGTAAAAAGAAAAAAAACATATGAGGGAACGCTTAATTGTATTTACATATGAATGCACACAGTAATTTAAGAGGACAAATGTTTGCTAAGTTTTTTTCTAACAGCCTGTTGACTTGACTGTTGAGAATATGTCAGTGTTTGCTTTCCATCTTGGTTCCACTGATGCAAAGAAACTTTTTTTAAGGACTGCTGTCTGGTGAGTGTTGCAATGTTGTGTTAAAGGTGCTGTAGGCAGGATTCCGCATCTTGCTTAGGGTTACCTAAGCAAGATGGCAATTTGACCCATCTAACATGGCGATTTGAAACCCAACACAGCCAATCCTGTCCTGTTTTCTCTGACATCACGTCCTTACACAAGTTAAGCCCCTCCCACAAGAACGTGCGACGAACGCCCCTCGACCAATCACGGTTAGAGCCTCAGGGGCTCTTCTGATTGGTCAAAGATACCTGGAGCTGTTGAGATTCCTTTTCAGCTCAGAACAGAGACCACCCTCCACCCTCACGGTAGTGCAATTATGCTAAACTCCTAAAGGATTATTAATGAATACTCTAACATTTAATCCAAAGAAAACACAGAAAAGTTAGCATTGACTAGCAAAATCCTGCCTACAGCACCTTTAAAGGATTTTTATAGTGTATAGGATTTGGGAAATCCATTCAGAATAACTTATTGTTTTATTGAGACGGTGAATAATAGTCAGAAAAAATAGTGTTTTTTCGTCACCTTCGATTGAATCCTGCATATTTACATGAAGGTGTTATGTTAAATGGAAGGGTGCCTTCAGACACGGTCCTTCCTTCTTTTGATGATATAGTGAAAAAGAATCAGCTCAATATTAAATCACTACGTTTGTAAATTGTAGTTTAAACAAAACAGATTAGATATATTAGAATTTCAAAGCACATTTAGCTTCATGTAATCGTCACATAATACTTACTGGTTGGCCTTATAAAACATCTTTTCGTACTCTTATGAATTAAACATAATGCACACACACAAACATGCATACAATTAAGAACATATCTGAAACTGAGATGGTTGTAAAAGAGCCGTTTCAGTCATTTGGTGAGAATTTGCACTACGGTGCCAGTCAGTGGTGGTCTGACCTCTGACCCTCTCCGGTGAGTATTAGCTATACTGATTCTGATTCCACGGCTTTATGACATGTCGACAGTTCACTTCGTCTGGTTTGCTCTCAGTTGGAGATGACGGAGGGGACGCCCGACATGGGGGTAACTTCATATTGGACTGACGCAGAAGGAAACGTGGTGTTTAATCCCAACACGCCAAAGGAAAGGATGAAAACTTCAGTCACGGGAAGCAAAACGCAGAAACGGAAAGGTGAAAAGAAGTAACTTTAACCTGTGCAAACAGTGTGTTTTATCCTATTTATGATGGAACAGTTGAAATGATCAGTTTTTTTTTTAATCTTTCAGGTTCAGTTGCGAAGACGCCGCCTGTAGAGAAGATGGAAGACAAGAGCAATGAGCTGAAAGACCGCGGAAGTGATGTTATGACACCGGAACCCAAAATGTCAGATCCAGACAAAACAGAAGATGCGAAACAAGAATCGAATGAGCAATTAGATGTTCCTGAACAGCCTGAGAACACTGCAGAGGAGCCTGAACCACAGGCAGAGACAGCCTGAATAAACAGCTAAGGAATGAATTTATTCTCCAGTAGGTTTGCTGTGTTCACATATTTTTTCTTTTCATTAACTCTTATAGTGACTCACATTTTTACTTTTATAATTGTACTGAAGGATGAAAGGAGACAACTAAAAAACCACACATTGTTTACTCTTTGTTCCTGTTTGTGTTTTTGGATTTTAGATGTTTCCTGTGTATCTTTTTGATCAGTTGCTTCAATAAAAGAGCTGTTGTAATATCTGCTGATTTAATTTTCGACTGTTTTTATCCCGTGCACTGTATTTGAAGATGTAGGAATAAAAGTGAGACAGGCTTAGAGGTTGCTAGAGGCAGAGTGCTGTCCTGCTACAGAGAAGAACAAAGCACACATGAGGAATTCTTGGGGTGAAACAGAGCAGAATGAATTTAAATCAACAAGTGTAAAAGTTTAAAGAGGTCCAGTGAAGAAGATACGCTCACCAGCGGGACTGCAGCTCTTCGAACGCACACAGATGTTTCAATTCTAAACTTTTACTAGTTTAGCTAATTGGTTTGAACTTGAAACATTTGAAAACAACAACAAAAAATCTGAAATGTTTGGACTTCTTGGGTTGAAGCAACCACAGCTTTTAAAGACACGGATGGACCTGATCACTGATGTTTGAAAACCAAAAAAATATTTGTTTCAGTTGTTTGTTTCTGAGTTTGGTGATTGTTTATTAAATGGTCATACTTCTTGGTGATCACGTTCTGCCGTTTGTGTCGATACATGACTGTGACCATTTAATGTGTCTCTTATCTGTGGGTTTCTAATTCTGGTCATGTTTGTGTCTCTTGTAATATTACATTTTCATAACATTTTTTTTTCCTAATAATTTTTTTTGTGGTGATTTCTCTTTCCCTGGGAATTGTTTTTCCTTCTGGCTTTGGTGTTTGTCTATTCTTAGTATATTTTAATGTCCTTTCATGTCTCTTTCTTGTCAGTAGGCTTCTCAGTGGTACATTATGGCGGTTATGTAATTTTGTGTGTTTCCTTTTCATTGTTTTCCATCTCTATCAGTCACACTTGTTTCTCTGTGGCATGTGTTTCTGAGTTAGGTATTTGTGGTTGTGAGAAGAATTTTCACCAAAAAAAAAAAAAAAAATGAACAGAAACAAACAATGGACTGTTGAAGTGTAGTTTCAGTTTTGATAGTCAGTGGAGAGACAACTGACATATAACAATAAGGCAGGTTGAGTTCATCTGAGTTCATATGTGAAGAATGAGGTAGAAAGATGCTTCCTCGGAAAAATAATTATAAAATCTATAAATACTAGTTTTGACATCCAGTGATGAGACCTATTGTTCATTCATCTTCTTCCTGTGGAAGCGGCGGGATGGCCGCCAGCTCCCCATAACTCACCTGAACTTCCTTCCTCGTGCGTCTCGGTGACAGGCAGCACGCGGCGTGGGAGCCGCGGGGTCACGTGACGCTCCGGGCTCCAGCGCGCAGCTGAGCGGAGACTCGACGCTCTCGCGTCGGAGCGGGGATCGGTCCGAGGCTGCTGCCGCAGGTAGGATGGTCTCACCTCCAGCTCTCTCCTCGGTACCGCGGCGTGTTTGCTATTCAGAGGAAATGAGCGTCGATATGTATTTAAATCTGTCGTCCTGACGTCCTCGCGAGGAACCTTTCAGCCGCGCGAAGGGGAACTCGTGAGTCCTGTTTGATACTGAACGTCGCGTTTTTCAAGTGTTGCGATGCAGAAAACGATCCGCACGGACTCTGTCCCTGCTCGTGTCTCGTAACATATTTATCTGAATATGAACTGCTGCCGAAGACGTGACATTTATTCATTTCTGAGGGAATTAGAATCTACAGTTTGGTCCTGAAACACCTGGTACGTCTGATTGGTGCACTGTCCGGACCGGTCAGTGCTCCACAGCACACGATCAACAGGTGGATAACCTCAGAGAACACTTCACATTAATCCAGGCCACTGATATGGTGTCCATTTGAAATGTATTGTATGCATTTTATCCATCATATGCACTGTAAGATTGATAAATTATTGACATGTGTGTGTATGTATATATATATATATATATATATATATATATATATATATATATATATATATATAATTTCCTTAGTCCATTGGTGTTTCACTAGCATCATCTTGAATCCTGTTTTCTTCAGAGAAGCCAAAGTTGGATCATAGTGTTTATCAAATCATAAAGCACTACCAGTATTAAATCTGTCAGAGACTTGTGGCTGGAAGGAGCGAGCTCAGTTGGTCCAAACAATGCCGGCTGACACAGGATCACGTTGGCCACTCGGACGTAATGAGCGGGACAAACGTGCAGGGACAGGGAAAGCTAGATTTGTTGGTAATCCTGTAAAGAGGATTAACACTTCTTAAGGCCCTGTCACCCAGCTCAGGGAGAACACGGTGGATGAGAAACTGGTTTGGGCGTCTTGAAACACAGTGGAGAGACTCCTCCAAACAAAGTTTCACTAAACTATACAAACCCCCAGCCAGAAATGATAAAACAAGTCAGAAACATTGTAGCGCCTCCGTCAAAAGGCCTTTGTTTCTCTTGTTGTGTAACTTGTTTAAAACTGGCCACAGTATGTTGTTGACATTGGATACAGGAGTTGATAAAACAATGTCCCCCTGAAGTTCTGCTTAATCGCTTCTTGTTTTCAGCTTTCCTCTGCCGTGCCCTCGGTCTTCCCTTTTAATGAGAGCTCAAACAGTTTATTATGCGATTAGTTTATTATGGGAAATTACTGGCAGCATTGCTGATAATCTGATCTGTGTTATTTTGTGAATGGGTGAGTTACAGCATACACCGAGTTTTAAACTCTGTTTTAGTACATTCTAAATGCCTCGGCATGAAAATACAACCAATACAGCCTGTAAATTCAAGTTAAGCTTAAAAACTGAGTTTTCACAGCTCATGTTGACTCATTTGTGATGAGGTACAGTGTGGTATTTTGGTCATTTTAGTCATGCTCGCGCCATCAGGCTGAACTGAGCATCCTCGCCGTGCTTTATGTTCACCCATGTTCATAACGAGGCTTCTGGATGGAGAGTTGTTGGTGGGATTAAAAAACCGGTGCTAAATTTAGTTGCGTGTAGGTCATGCAGAGATAGCGGGTCGCCCGCTCGCCGGGGAGCTCTGGCTGAGCAGCGTAGCCGTCCTGTCCCGATGAGTGTCATCCAGACACTTCTGCTTTGTTCATTTCGTGAGCGCTGCAGCGTGCGGCGGCGGCGGCTGGCTGAAGGGAGCCCTTCATGTTGCAGGAACACTGTGTCACCGCGTTATCATCTCTATTGTCATGTTTGTATGAGAACTTGCATCACAAATAATGAACTGAGTCAGGCTATTTTCAGCTTTCGTCAATATTTTGGAGCACGGGACGGCGGAGTCAGGGGGGCCGGCGTTAAGATGGCTTACGTCAGCAGTTCAGAGCTCAGGCTCGGGGTCTTATTATTTTTTTTTTTTCCTCAAAGTACTTGAAGGAAGGTCACAGGAGCTGTGGTGCATGGCACAGTCCAGTAACCAGCTGACCGGGGCCCGGGGGGGAGAGGAAGGTCTGCAGCTCAGCCTCAGTATGTTGTGGGAGTAAGATGGTGTCAGGGAGGTTACCTGTAGAGCAGCAGCAGGACCAGCGGCGGCGGCTCCACCTGAAGCCCCCCTGGACTCTGGTGAGTGGGCCCCTGTCTCACTTCTGCCTGGAAATCATTAAACAGCGTTCACTTTGTCATATTGCTGGTCGATAAGGCAAATGTTATTGATTTCAAGCAGTATTTTTTCATTAATAAGCTGGGAGGAAAAGAGAAAGCCCAGAAGGTGGTGTAGTGGTTAGCACTATTCTCACACCGAGAGCATCTCTTGTTTGAGCATTTATAGTTATAGAACGTGTGAAAGTTTCTGTGCATTTTGTAAATTCTGGATTTTTTTTTTTCCAGGTTCTCTGATTTCATTCTACCATCTAAATATTGTTCCAGATTAATTGATGACTTTAACTTGTTTCAAAATTGACACTAAATTAAATCTTTGAAGCTACTGCCTGCCTTCGCCCATCGTCACCCTGCAACCCGAAGTAGAAACGATGAATGAACGGATGGATACTTTCTCTACAATGACACCAATTCACTCCTTTTGCTGGGGTATATATCAGAGGAAAAACAGCAAATCTTCAAACAGGAAATTGGTTAATTCAGGTTCATTCCCTTTCAGTCTGACTCAGAGTATCTCCGGTCTGGTGAACCACTCCTGACCTGTTATTAACACCAGTTTTCAGTGCGATCCGTAAACCACCTTTGTATTAACTGTGGTGTGACTGTGATGAACACACTGATAGATGCGAAGCATATTTATTTAGTTTCTACTTTATCTTGTCTAAAACTCGGTGATATGAGCTTGTGTGATTTTCTGCTCTTCATTCACAGAATTTCAATATTCATGAACCTTGTATTTAAACTGCAGAGACACAATATTCCTAGAATCCGAGGCACGTTTTGTTTTTATCATTGCTGCTTATTCGGGATTTTTTTTCTATTTCTGATCTGTTAACCCGTGTTGGAGGTCAGTTGGCGCAGTGTTTTGCACTTTTAGAGGCTCAGTGGTGTCAAAGTCTATTCAGCTGGTATGCAGCTTTGATTCAGGCACAATAAGCTGCTGTCCTGTAACACAACTCCACGCTCCGCCCGGCCAGGCCACGCAAACATGAAAAATCTCTTATTGTATGATGGACGGTTCTAAAATACAAACTCGTATCGGATCAGTGCTTTGAATGCTGATGAAGGCGAGAGCTCACAGATTTAACGAACAGGACATTGAAAAAACTATCGATGATGGCTTGTGAGGACAGAAACACACACTTTCCTCTCTGCTCCGGTTTGCTGCCGCCGTGCTTCTGTACTCCAGGCCCTGATGAAGTCTTGATCAGCTCAGGACTCTTTTGAGGAAAATGGGACAGAGCCAGTGTGTTTAGGGACCGGCTTGCGTTTCCTTTGCAGACTATTCTGAACAACAGGAGCCTCACCGCAGGGACGGTGGCCTAGTAAGAGAAAAAGGACCATGCGGCTTCAATCTGGAGTTAATTCTGGCCAGATCAAAAGCTCATTAGAGTGGTATTATAGTCGCACATTGTGTGGATAAGTATAATGGTCACATATGCTAATGAATGCGTGGCGTGTTTACTGACAGGCGGACACCATGAACTATGTGGGGCAGTTGGCGGGCCAGGTGCTGGTGACGGTGAAGGAGCTGTACAAAGGGATCAATCAGGCCACCCTGTCGGGCTGCATCGACGTGATCGTCGTCCGGCAGCCTGACGGGACGTTCCAGTGCTCCCCGTTCCACGTTCGCTTCGGAAAACTCGGGGTGCTGCGCTCCAGGGAGAAAGTGGTGAGTGTCAGTTTGAAGGTTCCGTCTGTCCCAAAATGACCAGAAACACGTCTGCGCATGTTTCAGTCTTTCTACAACATGAACAACAGCAATTTGAAGAACGTGAGATTTCCATTCGCAGATTGACTTTATGTAATCACGAAGGTGCAGAATTCATTGTGTGTTTGCGTAGATATGCCTCGCTTATCTGATAACGGACAGGCCAATAATTTACCGACTCTTCTTTCACTTTCTGTTCGTGTAGCAGTCAGTTCAGCCGTCATTCACGTCACATTCAGTAGAGGTGAAGCTGAGTCCTGCTGCAGACACACAGGAGTTCTCTGCTCTGCAGGAAGTTGTCTGCGGTTGACGATGAAAACAGCCTCTAACTTTCTGTAAATCATGTGATATACAGCAAAGTCTCGCCATTAAAAAAAAAAAAGTACACAGTACAAAACTTAAGCTGTTAGTTCCTACTAACCTTGTTTCTAACAAATGAATCCCTCAAAGGCAAACAAATATTTAGAGCAATTCTTTGAAATTTGCTTGGCAAGCCTTTCTCTCTGCAGCTTGAGGTAAATCTGGAGCGCAGGTTTCACGTGCTGTTTTGTAAACATACATATTGTACTATTCAGTTAAGCCTCATTACTGCCCGTTTAAACCCGAGGTCGTCGGAGGAGAACACGGTGACCTGGTACGCAGTAAAATCCCCCACAGTGAAAGTTGTTTGACTCTGCAGATCGACATTGAGATCAATGGAGAACCTGTGGAGCTCCACATGAAGCTTGGAGACAATGGAGAGGCCTTTTTCGTTCAGGAGACGGAGCAGCTCGATGTGAGTTTTTGAACACTGTGTGAAAAAACTAAAGCAGATTTTGATCTGATAGCTGATTGATTTATCCAACATCACCTGTTTTTATTTGCTGCTTTGTTCATGATTCTTTCCGTTAACGTAGGAGATCGTCCCGGCCCATCTCGTGACCTCGCCCATCCCCACAGAAGAGGCTCTGTTCAGGAGCAGGGAGCCCAGGAGCGGGCCGTCAGCAGGAGAGACCGGCCAGTCCCTCGGTCCCGAAGAGCAGACTCCCGGAAACCTCCACCTCTGCTCCAACCCTGCCGTCAAGAAGAAGAAGAGGCGCAGGAGGAAGCACAAGGCCGAGCAACGCAAGGACGAGCAGACGGCGGCTCCCGGCTGTGGGGAGCTGGAGCTGTGCGAGCTCAGTTCAGACGAAGAGCCCAACGCCCACAACGGACGGTACGCGAAAACGCTTAAAGACACAATGGTGGTGTTGTCTTCATCTGATCAACGTTTCGGTTGTTTCCTTCAGAGCGTCCTCCCTGTCGGTAGTGAAGGACAGCATGGACCACAGGCAGCATTCCCCGCTCACCACACTGGAGTGGGACAGCTACCCTTTCTCCGATGGAGACTGGTCACCCTGCCCCATGTAAGTCAAATATTTACGTTGCTCATACCAGAGAGACACACGAAAGCAAAAATCACTTTATCAAAACAGACAGGGCCGAGGAAAACACTCCCACGGTGTTTGGCAGAGCACTAACTCAAAGTGTTCTTTGCTTATACCAGGGACGTGTCTGAACCCACGTCGCCAAAGAGCGACTCGGAGCTGATGGTGAAGCCGGCTGAGAGCATGCTCAGGGCCGAGGCCCACATGCAGTGGACCTGGGGGGAGTTTCCAGAATCCACCAGGGTACGTATGGCTCTGAAACGGAGGCAGATGGGATTCGCAGGCTTGATAAAAGCTTCAGGCGTTCAATAAGTTTGTTTTGTTTCCAGGTCAGCAGAAAGGACAAGCCAGGGCTCAAGACACTGACCATCACCCCCTCAGAGAGCACACACTTCAGGGTTATTTTGAGCTCTGAAGCCATGGAGGAAGACTCGAGAGGCGAGCAGACGGCAGACGCCGTCCTTAGCGTCGTAAAACCAGAACCACGGACAATCAAACACGACCCGACCGAAGCCGAGCCGAAACCCCCAAACGTGCCGCCGGACGGCTTCGGCTCCGACTTGTGTCCCACTAGCTCCGACGCCGGCACAAAAAATGCACGCAAGACCAGATGGACCTCTTCACCGCCCAACCGCAGGGACAGCGGCCCCGCAGCGAGCGGCGCCCCGAGCGAGGCCGGAGACGCCGCAGCTGCTCGTCCCGACGCCAGAGGCTCCTCCAAGGCCGCCGACTCTTCAAACAAGAGGAGGGGTAACCAGACCTGCTTCAAACACAACACCGAAGCAGCTTTCTCCACCAAACACTCATTCTTTACTCACTGAGCAGTAGAAAGTTGTTTACAGATACTTATCTTCTTACAGTTAGAGCGCCTCCAACAGATAACTGCCTTGAGGAGTCTGCTCTTTATGTTGTGTGACAGAGAAGTCCTCCCTCACTTATAGTTGTTCTTGAGGATAATACTTACTGCATGCAGAAGGAAAGGGGAGGAAGCAGCAATCTATCTGCTGCTTGCTTTTGAGGAAAACAGCTGCTCACAAACAGCTATGAGATTCCCACAACGACCATGTTAATACCTAAAAAAGACAAATATCACAATAAAAATCAATCTAGGAGGAGTCACAGTTAAGGTTCAGTCTTTCCTGAGAGATAGGGGTCGATTGTGTCGGTAAAGGAGTGTATATTTTGTGTTATTTTTTTGTATTTCTGTCAGTGATGGTAGTTCATTCTCAATGTGTGAATGTTAACAGGAAGGATGTGGTTTCTGTTTGGGCCCGGCTCGATGCTCTGTGTCTGTGGTCGTTCCGTTCACAAGCAGAAGTTTGCGGAAAAAAAAAATAAAAAGCAACCCTGAAAAACCCCCAAGAAAGTGGGAAGTGTGAGAAAAGACGTCAGCAGTTTCTCTGAGTTTCTCATGTTGCTCTCATGAAGGTGTGAGGAAGAGGAGCCAGCATCAGGGTCCTGAAGACATTTATCTGGAAGACCTGACTGCACTGGAGCCTGATGTCGCTGCCCGTTACTTCCCCAAGAGGTGAAAGGTCACATCAGAATGAAGCCATGCTGAAGCATATGGGACTGTCTTGAAGCCCATCGTGAGGTTCTGCTGTGTGTCCCACTTCCTGTCTGTGTTCCAGTGAGGCTGAGCAGGTCCCTAAGCACTGGGTGGAGACGGGGCATCGGTCCGGGTCGCAGTCGCCGCAGTCGGTCGGCAGCGCGGCGGCGGACAGCGGCACCGAGTGTCTGTCCGACTCCGCCGGCGACCTGCCCGACGTCACGCTCTCCCTGTGTGGAGGCGTGGGCGAGAACTCGGAGATCTCCAAAGGTGAATAACGGCACTCTCTGAAATATCTGACTTAATTACAGAGCAGGCGAGTTTTGCCTCATTTGATGCGAAGGTTGAATAACCAAGATGCTTTTTGTTTTCTTTGCTTTTCCTGCAGAAAAATTCATGGAGGCCATCATCACTTACAATGAGTTTGCAGAGAATCCAGCTCTTATCGACAATCCAAACCTGGTGGTTAGAATTGCAAACCGGTAAGTCCTCCAACTCTCAAACGCATTTGCTTCTCTCTTATCGTGACCTTTTCGTTTTATTGATTTGAAACCAGAAAAAAAAAAAATCAATATTTTCAAGGTATTACAACTGGACGCTGGCGGCACCGTTGATTCTCAGCATGCAGGCTTTCCAGAAGAACTTACCGAAGGTATGCTCCTGATAAACCTGTTGGAAGTGAGAGATCGCGCTGCATGTTAAGCCTGTAAATTCAAATCAAATCAATCTAATCTTTACATGTCAGGCGACAGAAGAGGCCTGGGTGAAGGAGAAAATGCCCAAAAAGTCTGGACGATGGTGGTTTTGGAGAAAAAGCAGCGTGAAGCAGGTCTGACTCACTTTATGATGCACAGTGTAATCTTCAGAGGAATACCCCACAGTTTGAGTCACTTTGCATTGTAAATGACTTCAGACATAAACAGGTTTCTGTAACCAGGTCGTTTTATTATTATGTAACTACTCCTGACTGTCACAACACTCTCTGTCCTCATGATCCCGCTTGCCTTTCTGAATATTGATTTGAAGCCGTTGAAGGTTGACAGCGTTGCTTCCTCTTCTCAGTCATCGCTGGAGACCAAGTTAGAGCGGCAGGAGTCTCTGACCAGCGAGAGCCCTGCCCTCCGCCGGGCCCCTGAAACACAGTGAGTCAGCAGCAACACACACACACTCACATATACACAATCAGTGTTGGGTAAACATGTTCCACAGAGGGTGGATTAGCATGTTAGTCAGCAGGCAGTGCTCTCATTTCATGACTCACAAACTCATTAAGAATCACAGAGTTACACTTTAACCAGCGTTTCCAGCAGGAGACAGCGTTTTAATTCTTAGAAATCACTAATGATGCTTTTATGTTTGTGTAAATAAAATCATCGTGTCAGAGAGAAGGAAGTGTGCTGCCCTCTGGTGACGGTAACCGGTAACTTCAGGTGAAATGGCTTGCGTGACAGAGGAGAAATCCAGACTGTGTTCTCTCTCCTGCAGGCAAAAGGCCGCAGAGTGGTCCAGTGACGACGAGACCAGAGAGCTGAACGCCGCCGCTCCTGCCCTGGTCCCGTCTGAGCGTGTGCAGAAAGAGGACCCGTGTCCGCCGCCGTGTCACTCCTACAAGAAGTCCCTCCGCCTGTCGTCTGAGCAGATCGTGAGTGACCGTCCAGCTCAGTTTCCTCTTGACAGCTTCTTATTGGGGAAAAAAAAACTCGGGGTCAAGAGGAGATTTTGACTGATTTTATTAACAAAACATTATTGATTTCCCTGCATTTCAGATGTAAACACATGTATTATTCCAATTTTTTTTAAAGTATTACTAGGTGACGGTAGACCATGACACTGAGGTTAAATTCCTCAGCTGAATGAATAAATGAGTGAATGTTGTGTTTCCTGACAGGCCAGCCTGAAGCTGAGAGACGGTCCCAACGACGTCTCCTTCAGCATCACCACTCAGTACCAGGGAACGTGCCGCTGCGAGGGCACCATCTACCTGTGGAATTGGGACGACAAGGTCATCATCTCCGACATCGACGGCACCATCACCAAGTACGAGAAAGCCATGAGCCGCATTCACCCATCATGTGGGAGTGAATTCACCTCGTTACCCTGTGCATTTTGACTTTCAAGATGTATTTAAATGGATTTTGAACGTGTTGCATGTTCAACATGATTTATTTTTTCTTCTTATTGTTAGTCAGATGGAAAAATGCGGTTTTTGGTCCTTCCAGAAACTCTTAATGATTTCCAGTAGTTCACAGAAACCAAGACAGTTGACCACAGGTTGTCATGCCGTGAACTGTTCTTTTGGGACTTGTTTCCCAGAAGTATAGGAAAATCAATCAATGAGCTCAGACAGTGAGATAATAGCAAGGTTGTGGCATGTTTCCAGTAAACACAGCTGAACGGTTCGATTTTTTAAGCTTTCAAATCACAGTGCGACTGAAAAAAATGGTAACGTTTATTTGCAAAAATGCTGATCACATATTAAAGAATACAGAAGCATCTTCAGCTATTCATGTGACATGTTTATTCTCACGGCAAGGGATTACATGACTCTTTTTTAGGAGGCAGTAGTTAAAGAATACTTTTAAAACATATACAGTAAAGTTTCCTTGAGAATGCAAAGTTATTTAGCTTCAAAATGAATTGTGTTAGTGCTGACCCCCCCCTGTCTCTTCTGACTCAGGTCCGATGTGTTTGGTCACATCCTGCCTCAGCTGGGTAAAGACTGGACTCACCGGGGGATCGCTAAGCTGTACCACTCAGTCCATGAGTAAGACACGCCCAACTGTCTCCGGCACCAAGCTGTCTGTCAAACGGTGAAAACATTCCCACCGTCTGCCCTCCGCAGGAACGGCTACAAGTTCCTGTACTGCTCGGCCCGAGCCATCGGCATGGCCGACATGACGCGCGGCTACCTGCACTGGGTGAACGACCGGGGGACGCTCCTGCCCCAGGGGCCGCTCATGCTCTCTCCCAGCAGCCTTTTCTCCGCGTTCCACAGGTGAGGCGGTCCCTTCCTCTCCCTCTTCAGTCTGCAGCGGGCGCGAAGGCTGAGATTTCACGCAGTCTCTCGGTAATGAATGTTTTGGGAGACCCGCAGAAGCTCTGCCATTAGCGCCGCATTCGGATACGGCACATCCAGAAAATTACAGAGGGAATAAAGCAGGAATTTTTTGAGGAAGTCATTCATTATGTAAATTTCAGTCAACTGGTTTATCTTGCTTGAGATAAAAAAAAATATTCCTGCTCAGAATCGCACAAACTGACAACATGCAAAGCAATCGGCTACATTTGAAATAGTACAGTTGCTGAAGTTTCCCATCAGCTTGTTGCTGGAGTCGCTTGTGGAGCTGCCGTCTCTCCCCGCCCTGCTCCCTGAGGTGACTGTTAGCTTCAGCTGTCAGCCCGCAGTGCCGGAGATAAACATTAGCCTACCACGAAATTACCCGTCTGCATGTCTGGAATCCATCTCAGCTGTTTTCATGTCATCGATAGTTCATTATTCCCGTGCTTTGAACAGCTGGACGAGGTGTTCCTCATACGGCTAAGTCTAAAAACAATTAGATGATTTCGTGCGCACCATCATTTGACTTGCAACAAACTTCATCAGAACTTGCAGTGAATCAGTCATCCGACTGATGTGTAACAGCACCGCAACACTGACCTAAATAAAATCAAAGAAGAATGAGTAACTTTGACTCTCTGCTTCACACAAATGGGTGAATACCAGATATCTGTTGGAGTTGTTCCCTCGGGCTTCTCGTTACGAGGTGTGGTGGTCACGAGTGACGTGACAGTCAGAACAAATGAGCTTAATGAAAAGGAAGCGACTCCAGCGGCAGCAGCAGAGGGCCAGAGGTCGCATTGTAATCCTCTTGTTTTCAAATTCTCTTTTCCAGAGAGGTCATAGAGAAGAAGCCCGAGAAGTTCAAGATCGAGTGTCTCACAGACATCAAGAACCTCTTCTTCCCAAACACAAATCCTTTCTACGCCGCCTTTGGAAACAGGGAAAGTGTGAGTGTCTTTCTTTCTGTGTTTGTGTGTTTTTTCTAAAGCTTTGCTTCTTATTGCTGTGATTTTTTTTCCTCTTCTTGTATTGTAGGACGTGTCTGCCTACAAGCAAGTGGGTGTGCCGGTGTGTCGGATATTCACAGTCAATCCCCGAGGAGAGCTGATCCTGGAACAAGCCAAAGGCAACAAAACATCGTGAGTCCTCGTCACGTTCGAGCTGTGCCTCTTTTTTTTTTTTTTATTTTAATCTCTCTCATAAATGCTCCCACCGCCGTTGTGTGCAGATACAGCCGGCTGAGCGAGCTGGTGGAGCACGTTTTCCCTCTGCGGAGCACGCAGCACAGCGCCACGTTCAGCTGCCCCGAGTTCAGCTCCTTCTGCTTCTGGAGAGAGCCCATCGCTCAGGTGTGTCTTCAGGAGCTGCTTTAGCGACAATCACTTCCAATCGCGTACTTGAAAGAAATCAGCTTCACACAGCGAGTCTTCAGACACTGGTGTAATACTGAGCCTCTTTGTTTCCTGGATTAGCTTTTCTCTGCGGAGTATTCTTTCTATTTGAGTGTTGTATGTCTTTATTGAACTTGACCATTTGCACAGTTTATTTTGTTAAAATAAAAGTAAGATAAAAGTGTCCTATGCACGTGTTTAAGTAGTGGAGTTCAACACGAGGCCGCTGCGCTCCTCTGTTGTCTCATTCAGGACCAATCATCCAGCTACATGCTGTATAAATGAGCTCTTTAAGGCCTTATTTGTTTCTGGCACTTATTCAACATGTGTGTGATAATTTAATAGCTAAAATTCTGTTCTGAATCTTAGGAAAAGAAAAAAAAGACTGAGATATAAGTACTGCTGCTATTTATTACATATTTTTTCAGGATAGAGATTTAACGAGAACCACTATTTTTGATGATTTTTTTGAGTCGTTGCTGTTGTGAGAACAGCAGGATGTTAACTGTGGAGCCTTTTTGGTTTTTTTTTTTTTTTTTTACTCTCTCAGTAGCGGCGGTCAGCACACTTCCTTACTGCATCCTTTCTATGAAAGTCAGACTTTGTGTGAGGAGAACACACAGTATTTTGCGAGTTTTGCGAACCTTTCCTGCTGCTTCAGGTCTTTCCTTCAAACTGTTGTGATCCACTTTAAAGACGCAACGATATAAGCACAAAGGATTGCTTTTTCAGACAGTTTTGATGAATACTTAAGCTGTAGATCCACTGTATATATACAGTGCACATTTGTGTCATCATGTATGGGAAGCATTGTATTGATAGAGTTGAAAAAAGATGAATGTTTCAATAAAAAGATCACGCAATCCAAGCTGTGTGTGGTTGTGTGTGTCATTAGGTTGTTTTTTTGTGGCACATGTACTTGAATAATCAAATATTTGAAATTAGAAAAGGGGGAATAGTCAAAAAAAATTGAAATAAACTATATATTAGTACTCAGGATAGTTATTTCTTCTTATGACATACCGTTCATTTCTCACCAGTAACGTCTCTGAAAGTCCTCTTACTCAGCGAGTGTCTCTTAAGTGAAGGAAGCTACCGTTTGGCCGGGCTGGGGTAAAGGAGCACGATGCTGAACGACGACAGGATCTCGGGCGAGGCGGAGACGGCGAGCTTCCCGGCGGTCACGACGAGCCCCGCCCGGTCCCCCCGCCTCAGCGCGACCACCAGGCTCAGCGAGGCGGAGGAGCCGCAGCTGCAGCGCTCCGCGCCTCCGGACGGGAGGCCTCCTCCGGAGGTCAGCCTCTGGATGCTGCGGTTGGACACCGACAGGACCGCCTCCACGTTCTCCCCCCGCTGGGCCGCGAGCACGGCCGTCACCAGGTAGCGCCCGTCGGACGGAGCCGTGAAAATACCTGGAAAGTCAAATCAAAATGAGCATATCAACCTCTTTTCATCTTCTAAGCCGTGACATTCAGGTTTATTTAGTATATTTTTACCTGTGCGAGGGTCATAATGTCCTCCGTCGTTGATCAGCACTCTGTCGAATCGAACGATTCCCACTTCTCCTTCAAACGGCGGGAGAGTCAGACCAGCCGAGAACGACACCTTCTCACCTGAAAGACCAACGTCACGAATGAGCGAACGGGACTGAAAAGAGGAGCGACGCCCTGAAATGACGGTTTCACCCTGACCTGAAGGCACGGCAGGCTTCTGCGGCGGCGGCGGCCTGTGGGGGACGTTCATATCTGTTGATCAGTTATAAATAGTTCTGTTAGGATCAGAGAGCTCCGAGGGCGCGGCGCAGAAAAGACGAGGTCGACATTTACCCAAGATGACGGGCATGCTGGGCTTTGTGGGGTCGGAGGATTTGTGTGGGGAAGCTATACATAAAAAAAAGAACCTTTTAGATATTAGAAAGCACAAACGACGTAGAGGACAGAGTGCGTGTTGGACGCAGACGTGTCTCACCAGGAGCTCCGGCGAATCCTTGAACGGGCATGATGCTGCCGTCAGTCCCCCGAGGCAGCTTGGAGGTGGTCCTCTTCCCGGGGGGGCCGGCCTCTCCGGCCTCCATCACGGGAAGGTCTGCTGGGAGCGGCGCGGCCCCGGGGCCGAGCGGCACTGCGGGGCTCTGCCTCGCGTCCCCGGCTCTAACCTGAGCACCTGAGCGCAGGAGATAAGAGGTGAGTGACGAGGCTTCAGGTCAGAGGCAGGCAGAGGTCAACGAGCCAGCTGCTAAATCTACTCCCAAAGGTTTTAGTAGTTTTTATCATAATGCAAATCTTTGCCTTTTAAAGCTTTAATTCTCGGCACATCCAAGATTAAAGTTGGAACAGGAACTTTAAAAATGAGCCTCGAAACCACCGTGTTTATCTCCCTTTCAGTGCTGTGGCTGCTACAAATAAACAGTGTTTTCCTTCACTGAATCTGTCCCACATCATCTGTTTTGACACGGTTACACAACTCAAACCACTGAAACGCTGCATTCCTCGCAAAGTGTTTCAGTGTCTTCGTACTGACTGTGAGAAATGACAGATTGACATGTCAGAATGTCAAAGATCAGGCAAATAATGGCTTTTCTTAGAGTGCAAACACACACACAGCTAATGATACTGTGCGTTTAAGTTTTGTGAATCACACTTATTTTTTTCTTTAATTTGATCATGATTAGTAATAGCTCCAAGCATCTATCGGACAATGTTTGTGTGTACAGCCCAACATGAACCATCTTTGTTTTCTTCATCGCTCTAACAGTTTCGGGGTTTTTTCCAGCTCTATGCAAGTTTTGTTCTGTTTCAGTTCAGGATGTTCTCTGCCTTCACTCTCCGTCAGCTGGGATCGCCTCCAGCTCCCCGTGACGCTGAAGAGGATAAAGCAGCACAGAAGACGGATGGATGGAAGTCAGTTCTTATCATAAAATTCATGACTGGAAAAATAACTTAAAAAAGATAACAGCTTATCGCTGTCTTTCCTGATTTGGCTCGGATTCAAAATTTGGCCATCACCGTCAAAGTCAAATCTTAACCAGATGCACCAAAAGAGATAAATAGTAAATAAACGATTGTAAAAACATTGGTGCATGCAATACATTGAAGATGATGATGTTGTGGAAAGCGAAGCAGCTCCGAGAGGTAAAGCGAGGCGAGACCATTCAGAGACTTAAAAACAAATTAAAGAATCTTAAGATGAACTCTAAAGTGTAAGGGCTGCCAGTGGAGGGAGGCCAGCATGGGAGTTATGTTTCCTCGTTTTAAACCAACTGGAGACATGCGAGGGACGACTGGCTGACTCCTCCATAAACAGCATTACAGTAATCCAGCCGCGATGTAATAAAAGCATGGATCACCGTTTCAAAGTGCTCACATGCAAGGAAGGGCTTCACCTCTGCCAACTTTCTGAGGTGGAAGAAGCTGGACTGAACCAGAGAGTCACGTTTAAAATCACTGTCCATTTTAAAACCCCGGTTCAAAACCCTGGGACCAAACACTATCACCTCTGTTTTGTGCTCATTAAACTTTAAAATGTTCAATGCCGTCTAGTCTTTAATGTCACCAAGACGTTAAGGAAGAAAAAGACCTTTTCACTATCGGAGCATAAATCTGGCTGTCGTCTGCATAGCAGTGAAATGAGACGCAGTGCATTCTGAGGATGGACCCCAGTAGCAGTAAATAAAGTGGAAAAAAAGCAGTGGTCCGAAGATTGAGCCCTGTGGAACCCCATAAGGCAGAGGAGTGGGGGAGGATTCGGATCCGGTGAGGCTTCTGTCTGCCAGGTGGGACCTTCCACTCAAACAACATGAAACAACATTCTCTGCATCTGGAAATCAAATGCAACAGAATGTTTAGCATTGACTTTTAGGCCATCTGTGTTCCACATTAGGTCAAATTAAATTGTGCATCGTATTTAAAAAGATTCAACTGACCTTCAACTCTTTTTTTCCAAACACTGATGAGAAATATTCAGCTTTTCCGCACGATTACTGTCGAATCTCATCAACAGCCTTTAACAGAGGGCGATTATGTAAACCTGCTATTATAGATGTAAATGGAGTAGATCACAGCTTTTCCCAGATGCCTGCGTTCTTTACAGCCACAGTTGAGACCAACCCGAGGTTTATCAACAAATCATGTCCCCCGGGCTGAAAGCACATTGTGGCTGTTGGTTTCTGGTCTGCGACGACAAAACAGGCCCTAACTTAGCTGTTCCTGAATGGAAGCCAGGACATAAAGGGCAGCGTTCAATCACCACGCAGCCCATGCCCCTCACCCAGACGTAAAGGGTCACTTCGTTTAGAAGCCGGCGAGGCCTGCCTGTTAAACGCAACATGTGCAGAGAGGCCGGCGCGGAGCAGTAAAACGGCACGGGGGGTGAGTCTGCCACTGCACACGTGTTTTACTGCTCAGCATCTCTCAGCTGCGTCGCTCCTCGTAATAAAGCCAGGCATGTTACGCCGCGGTGCCGTCTTTGATGTGATTGTTCCAAACTGATTTCCGACGTTCTGCCACGAGGATGAAAGAAGGCGGCGCAGGACGTATGTTGGCATGCAGGGGTGTCTGTCCCGATGAAAGAGGTGAGCTGTAAACAAATGCAGCTGGATCCGCTGTCGGCCGCACATTCGCGCTCTTCCATGAAGCAGGCATGGGAAAAACTCTTTGTTGTTACTCACACACACACACACACACACACACACACACACACACACACACACCACAGCAGCTCCAAGAGGTGATAGACAATGGTGTCTTCACAACTGAACACTTTCTGCATTATATATGTCACATACTAGTTTAGATTCCATAAATCCAGCACGCTAAACGTCGGCCCAGTCAGAGATGACGCGACACATCCTCGGCCAGGAGAGCAGACTGAAGGTGAGCAGAAGAATGCTGAAGGCTCTTTTACTCCGAAGGCTTTCTGTCAGGTCTGGTCTTGTTTGCGGTTCATGGGGTTATCAAGTCTGACCGGTGACCGGAGCGTGTCGGCATTATCTCCCACAAGCCATTAACGTCCCAGCCTCACCACGGAGCCCGGTCAGAGGCAGGGAAGCATGTCTCCTTATCTCAAAAGCTTTCCAGAATAGAGCTCTTCAGAGTTGTTTTAAGTGAGACGAGGCCTCCTTGTCAAACATAATGAGAGGGATGTGTTTGAACACACGTAAAAGGATTAGGGAAACACATGCAGGTTAAAGACAAACACTGACAAACTGAGGAGCTCCACAGTTTATCTGCAGGCCAAACAGCATGCCCGTTCAAACCTTTAATGCTATGATGAAATGAAGTGTGAATGTACAGAGAGATTAATGGAGACTGGATCTTGACTACGGGACAGAAACAACAGCTCCAGATCATCCAGTGCTTCACTAATCCTAATCATAACTCACGTGACCTCAACAACACTATAAATAAACCGAGTCGATATTAAACCATGCAGAATAAAAAGATAATTGGTCGATTATGTGCTCATAAAAATAAACCTCCTCGTATCTTCATGTGCTGTCTTTACTGTTGCCTTTTAAAGTTATATGGAGCGTGGCAAAAATAATGAAAAAAGGTCAAAAATGTTGTATTGATACAGATTGTCCTTGTTTGCAGAGGCCCTCTTAGAAAAACATGCTCAGCAGTGCGAGCGGTGGTCCAGCGCTCCGCTGGGGGCCTTCAATTATTTGACAAGCCGGTCAGTTGGTCAAAGTTGATGGAAAACAGTTTAAAATCAAACTACAGAAAAGTATGAAGTTAAAAAAATAAACCTTCACATTCTTGCATCATGTTTTTGATTTGTAGTTTTAATAGTTGCATTTTCAAAATGCGCTCATTATGTATGTATTCAATTGTTTAAATTTTAGTTTTCTGATCTTTTTTTACATTCTAATCACACAAATGTGGTTATATAAATAAAATCAATAGAAGGTGAACTAGAGAAATACATAAAACAGATGAAATTACAGGGAATAATTGTTTTCACATAAAAAATGTAAACTCCTGCCACTGAATCTCGTTCTCTTTTGCAGATGTGATAAATTGAAACTGAGACAAACCTAACAAGTGACCCTCCACACAATCCTGCTTAATCCAGCAATAAGATCACCAGTTTTGTTGATACATGGAAACAAGAAAGACATTGTTGGCTCATCTGGTCTTTTTCCCGGCCCTAAACTTTCAGAAGGTCGGCCACTGGTGTGACATCATGGCGAACATATTGACGAATGGCCTTTGGGACCTCAGCGCAGCTCGGAGTGTTCGCAGTGTTTATCTCAGCTGAGCAAGAATTCAGTCACGGAGGCAAGAAAACTGCAGATGGGACTCAGGGAACGTGAGTGAGCACAAATCATAACAGCACTGATGAAGTTTTAAGGAAATTAAGTAGCAGTAGCAGTATCTGTGAGCGGCTCCTGCACACAGAGCTTTCCGGTTTCTCTTGATAAACAACCCAGGAGACAATAAAATGAGGTAGCTCACAGAGCGAAGACAAACAGGGAGAAATGAGTGGAAATCCTGAATAGTTGTGCTCCCTTTGGCAGGATTTTGCAATGACAGAATGGTTAAATAAATGCCATATTAAGGCAAATATAAAAGGGCGGAGGTACGATGTCTCTCAGTTTTCACGGACTGTTTGGCAAAACTGGGAAGACTGGCATCTGGGAGCAGCAGCTCAGAAAGAAAACAGACAGTCTCAAAGAAGAAGCGTTCTAGTTCAGCTCTCCCTTAATGATATCTGGGCCGAACGGCGAGCTGCATCACCTGCACCATAAAGCAATCAGTGAAACGAGCCGGTCCCAGAGGAAGAGCCTCGGCTCGTAAACATTATGGGCGTGCTTCTAGTTTCGCGTTTACAACTGTGAGAGCGGCCGAAGTCCAGCCCGGTCTCATACATGCCATTACCCAGCAGACTCAGACCAGAAGAATGCAACACACACGCCGATATGAAAATCTATACTCTCAAACTCTTCTAGGGGAATAAAGCCAATAAAATTCAGGGCTGATGGTAAACAGACAGCAAGAGATCATGCTGTTCAAACTGCCATGTAAAGATTTGACACCCAAATTCAACACTACAAAAACACAAAAATTAACACTTAGTTGCACAAATAAACTTTGTGAGAAATGTTCGTTGATGCCAAGACATTGTTCAACACACGCGGGGTTTTATTAAGTCAAACATGTGTCTTCAATAAGCCCTGCCTGGTTAAACTGAGATGAAAATCCAACTTCCTGTTTCTCAAACACTCCCAATATCTGAGCTTCAAAAACAATGCAGTCACTGTTATGAACCAGCTCCAGCTCAGGCAATGATGCAAAGGGCTGGGAAATATTACAACTATTCCATGCTTGTAGCGCAGAGCCTTTGGTGGGCAATAAATCTAAACTGATTTAAAAAAACGAACAAATGAGATTAGAACAACATGATGTATAAATAGTAGGTTTTACAGGGTGATGGGTGAAGCTAAAAGTAGAGCGCAGGTATGGTACCAGACCAAGTAAGGATGTAGCAGCAAGTCCTCAGAGTGTACTGACTGGAGAACGGGCAGTTTTCTTCATTTCCAAAGTTTTCAAAAGGTCTTCAATATGCTCAAATTCAGCACTGTGTGAACAGCTGGGAAGGAAGAAAATGCAGAACTGATGTACTTAAGTTTTTTCATCTTGCATCACTGCTTCCCTTTATCAACCGCAAAACTGATATTTCCCGACACTCAACAGAAACACACCAAAATTACTATTTATGAATCTATCATGTTTGCATTTTTTTTCTTTTGGAGAAGGAAATAACTTGGGCGACGAGTGTAACAGGAATCAAAACATGACCGAAAGTGAACCACAAATTTGAACAGCTTCTCATTCTTCATCTCCTTATCAGTATTTCAACTGGTTGGCCAGCCATCAGCACATCTGCCTCAATACTCCCCGGTTGGAGACTGATGTCTGCTTGAGGTTATTCAGGGTACAAAGACTCGATTGAATTGACTCTAAGTTGGACAATCTGGTTTAGTAGATGAGAAGAATGAAGAGTCCTTACCTCCATGACCAGGAGAGTTGTTCGTTAGCGCCTCGAGGTCTCTGGCAATGTTTGAAACGGCGTTCTGGAGGGTCTGAGACGTTCCCCTCAGTCCGCCAATATCCTGGCCGTGAGCTTTAACTGTGCCATTCAGGTGGTTCACGCAGGTCCACAATGCAGTCACGTGCTTGTTCAGCCCCTCTTTGATCCTCTGGAGGCTGCTCGAGATCGGATCCAGCTTGCTGCACAGAGTCTCCACGCTGGCAATGCGGCCGTCCATGTTGGAAATGTTGTCCCCGACATCCTGTGTTTTCTCTTTGCAGTGGTCGACGTTGGCCTTCACCTCCCTGCCCAGCTGGTTTAGCTGATGTCTCAGGTCCTCCTGTTGTCTTCTGTAGAGCTCCAGAAGGTCTTTAACCTCCCCTTCGGTTTCTATTTTAACTCCACCCGATGTTGAGTTAAGACTCGTCAGTGTGTCAGGTGCTTGAGAGTCCTCCAGTCTTCCTACACGGCCTTTAAGGAAGCTGATCTCGTCACTGAGATTGGGTTTCCCATCTACCGCTCGAGTGTTATTTATGTGGGCTGTTAAGGCAGCCTCCACTGCTTCTACCTTTGCTCTGCAGTCTTTCGGGCACAAATGGTCCAACGCACCCAGTCGTTCCTCCTGGGTTTGAACGGAGCGTTTCAGAGAGTCGAAGTCCTTCTGTAGACCATCTGGTCTCTCTGGATAACCACCAGACGGAGAGTTGGAGCTTGTGTCTACCAACAGGGTTGTGAGCCTGTCCTCTGTGGAGCTCAGGCTGTCCTCCAGGGTCTTCCTCAGGTCTTTGAGAGCTTCCGCTCTTTCTTTCCGCAGCTTCTCCTCGATGGAAAGGCACTGGGCCACCGATGTCTTTTCAGAAGAGTTGTGACAACTTTCAATGTTCGCCACACGAGCCAGAACGGAGCCCAGCAGTCTGGTATCCTCTTTTGACGCATTAGTCAGTTTGGCCTCCAGGTCCTGGATCTCCTTTCGGAGGTCAGTCTCCTTTGAGTCCATGAGCTCAGCCAAACTGAGATAGTTGACCTCCTGTCCTTCACACTGTTCCTGAACGGACAGGATCTTATAATCACAGGAATTCTTCAAATCTGCCATTTTGATCTCAATGCCCTCCATCAGCTCCTCTCTCAGAGCGCGGATTTTCTCGTCCAGGTAGGCGCGCAGGTCTGCATCGCCTGCTGGAGTCACTGAGGGTGGAGAGGAGAGCGGAGTCTGATCTGCCTCCATTAACAAACGGATCTTTTCATCCTGGTGGTTGACACGCTCCAGCAGGTCATCCAGGGCATTGCTTTTGGACTCCAAGTCATACGTGACCTGGTTGATTTTGTTCATGAAATCATCCACTGACGCTGAGCCATGGTCCAACGAGAAACTCTGCACCTGGGCGGTTTGGGCCTCCGCCGCCTGAGCGCTGGCGGGCGGCTTGTGCTCACTGAGCAGCGAGACCAGCATCTTACTGGCGTCCTCCTGGAAGTCCAGCCTCAGGTTGGACGACATGTCCGTCATTCTTGCCTGCATGTCGAGAACCATCTGGGACAGCCGCTGCACCTCCTCCTCCAGGTGTTGTGCATTCTGAGATCCTCCGAGACCCTCGAGTGGTCTGTGACCTGTGTGACCTCTGAACTGTCCCTCCCCTCCCCGGGGGTGGTTTCTATGACCTTGTGTTTGCTGGTCTGAACCTACAAGAAATTGCAAAGAAATTGACTGATTGAGTTTGGCATATTTCCCTACAGAGCTTATTTTGTTCAAGTCGTTTACCTTGTGGAATGGGAAACTGTCTGGAGGTGGAGGGAGAATGAGGCAGACGGGCGACTTGTTGAAGCATACCGTCTTTCACCTCCCTGCAGTCGTTGCCCTGATAGCCTGGGCAGCACCTCCACTCCAGCTCCGTCACAGTCTTGTAGGCAAGCTTGTACGTGGGCCTGAAGTGCGTTCTATATCTATGAGCACACAGAATAAACAAACAACTGCAGTCAACATATGGCCATAACACCCGAGGAAGAATTCGGTTTTCTAGATATAAAGTACAGTTTTACACAATTATCGCTCCCAGAAGCATGATGTCAGCGTACAACTGCAGCAGAATGTGTTTGCTGACAACCAAAACTTAAATAAACGCCGGTCACATTTGTAATTAATTTATGGGGCAGTTGGCAGGAAGTGGTTTAATACTTTCCACAGCTTCCAATCATGAGGACTGTTGGGCCGCTGGTTCCTGCCAGCCAGTGATTAACTACATGTCAGAAGTCTGTTTGTTGCTCAATGAGCTCTAAGGCAACAGAAAAGGAAGGTTCTGCCAGCTCATGATTCCCCTCTGAGCAACTGGGAGTAAGACATTTTCAGCCATGTTCTTCAGATTCAGCCAGACATCAATCATGATTTGATTAGTTCTTCGAAAGAGTTTTTAATGTAGTTGTTTGGTTTTTTTTTTAACTTTTGAAAATCTTTATGAAAATGTACTCAATTACACTGATATAACAACATGTAGAATAGAGAATTAATGCAATCAGAGCAGAGGAGAAAATAAGAAGTGTGTCATAAAATCATCAATTACAGTTGCCATCATATAAATTTGAAATAAACTGAACTTTTTATTTGCGTTTTTAGTTCTTAAATTTCTTTATAGTACGTTCATCTTTGAAATCAGCACACTGCAATATCTCCAAACTGTCTGACAGAAGTGCTTCTACTTTGTTTTTGAACTTTTCCAGTTGATCTTTTAAGCAGCTTGGGGATTGATTGCATGTTTTCAGTACAGGAGTGAGTGATCAATCCCGCCACATGACAGATTCTGCTGCAGATGTACACAACTTGCTGAACTTACATGACTTGTTGCGCACAGTTCGGCCTCTCCAGCGGACAGGGTAGAAGCTCCGGCTGCGGGAAACTCTCCGTGCCTCCCACCACGGCGCAGCTCACGTTCTTGTGCACAACGTAGGCGCACCAGTTCCTGCAGAAATGCAACTGTTAATCGCTTTCTAATGATCTGGGTGCGTAAAAAGCCGCGCGCGCGTCTGAATGGTTACAATAAACCACAGAAAAGGAAGACGGCGAAAAAGTTGTAAGTCAGCTTTCCAAAACCACACAAAGGAACAAATCACAAACTTCCAGTGGACTCACTTGTTTCTCTGTCGCGTGTCGGGTCCAGCATATGCGTTTCCCTGAAATATGTCGTACTGGTACGGCGACGCGCTGATCAGAGGGAAGGTGATGAAGAGGAGAAGCAGAGGCAGTCCGCTCTTCATGGTGAACACTGTTGAAATCCTTTGAGAGAACGTAATCCTGATGGGGGTCTGCGGTGTGGGGGACACGCAGCTCCTCCGGCTGCTCCTTTTGTCTGGAGCGCAGGTCTTGGATGTGAAGTTTTGGGAGCCGCTCCAGATGCGCACGCTCTCTCTCTCTCTCTTTCACTCACTCACACACACACACCGATTCTCTCACACACACTTGCGCCACAGAAATTGGTTCTCTCCCGGCAAATAAAGACCGCAATTAGATCAATTCAGTTAAATACGAGCAATGATTGCCTCAGTATCAGACGCACAGTCATTTTTCGTGCGTAAAACTGTCTCCATACATCCACGAACAGCTCAAGTTTCAAGTTTCAAGTCTGGGAAGATTTAATGACACACCCTAAGAAAAAAAAAGAAAGAAAAAGAAAACAGATCCACAACAAAATGTTTTTATTTTTCTTGTGTTTCACGTGACTTTCGGTGCAGTACAACATGTCAAAAAAATCTCATGTGCGGTTTTGACAATTTCAAAAATAGTAAGTAATAAAAAAGTTAAACAAATCACATTCAATAGATCAACATCTTTAAAAAGTGGACTGGATTACATCTTTGCTATTTTTGCAGAGATGCCTGATGAGTCAGGGGTATCTGGGAGACCTCGTTTTGTTGGTTTTGCTTGGAGAGATGCTACAAGAAAAACAAAAAAAATGAATCAAAAACACAGAAATTAAGTAAAAACTTACTCTGAGATCAACAAACATACCGAGTTGACGGTCAACTTCTTCCAGCTCCTTTTGTTTGTTCTCCATCTCTTGCTGTTTCTCTTTATTGTTGGTGTCTAAATGTTGTTTGAGCTCCTTTTCCGCTTCTTCCTTGTTCAGTAAAGCTGAGCGGTACTGAGTGAGCAGCTCTGTCCAGCAAAAAAAAAAACCAAAGCAGACATTAAAGCACGACCTGCACACCTGGAAAAGCTACGAGAAGACAAAAACTCACTTTTTTGCTCTTCGATGGTGTGGTAATTCTCTGGAAACGGAGCTGCCAGCACTTTCAGTCTGTCCATCGGTGGGGCTTTATTCTGTGCGCCCCCAAAGATGCCTTTAGACTCGACCCTGTCCCCCTGCCTGGTCAGTATGGTGGGGCAGTAGATCTTCTTCTGCACTACCTGGAAGCAGCGGCTCATTTAGAGGAGGGGAAAGTTTCACTGTGCTGCCAACTGGGGCTGTGCAACGCAGTCAAACATGTAATAAACTAACATGTCCAAGACGTGTTGAACGGATGTTGTAAATATTGATCTGGAGCGTCGACACGGTGCGTCACTCACCATTCTTCTGTACTGGTTTGCAGAGTCCAGGTCGTCGATCAGGATGGTATCTCCAAGGAGGTTTTGAAACACTACAGCGGGAACATGAGAAGGAACCTTTCAGACGTTTGTAACAGTTGTAAACTTTTAAATGTTAAATTTACTTTACTACTGCTGTCTTATTATTATTATATCTAGTTGCACTGATCAGTTTGATAAACACTGAACAAACTTTGCAACAAAATTTGGCTTCTAGGCAAAAAAAAAATCTCTCAATTCATAGATTTTTAGAATGAGGGATCAGGTCAGCTCTGAGTGAGGACCCCCCCCCCCACCTCCCAACACCCTCCCAGGTGGAAACACTTAGTGGAGCGGTGGGGAGCTTCAATTAAAGGATCCCATCAAACTTCCACCAAAAACCTTGGAAACATGGACTTCTACTATAATCCTGCAATAAAGAATAAAAGCTACGGAAGGCTCCACTGAGAAGGGGACAAACCCCTTATAAGGCAGCTCACCCATTTTACAGCTCTGCTCATGTTGGGGGTAAATCAGCAGCTCTCTGGCCAGCACCGGGTTCCCGGGGGGATCGAACAGCGGGCGGCCTCTCTGTATGTGTGGCAGCGGCCTGCAAGCAATTCAGATCCATTACCTGAGACTTCACTCCTGAAGGAGCAGAATCAAGCCGTGAAGGTTCACTTCTCAACTTTAAACACACAGAAAAATAAGAATAAATGAAGGACGTTGAGATTTCTGCGCTGTATTCAAGTATTAAAAGTGTTCACTGTCATACAAGGAGCTGCCAAAAGGTATTTAAATTACTGTTTCTGTAAAGGATTGGCTGGGAGAGGGCTTATAAATGAAAGACTATAATAGATACACACACACACACGGGAAGTAATAAACACCCACATGTCAGGTTGGAATAATAAAAAAAAATAAATCCTTAAAGCTGCAGAGACAGAGAAGTCCTCAAACTGTCAGTGAAAAGCTGGAGTTTTGGCGTTCTGCAGAGCTCCTGGGCGTTGTACCTGTTCGCTGGTGGCGCAGACATGCTGTCGAGAGGCCAGACCTGCTGCTCGCCCCGCGTGTCGCCGTGGATCTTCTGTGCTGCTGCCGTCGTTCTGGTGACGACGCAGTCCAAACGGCCCCCGATGTTCCAGGAGATGACCCTCGCAGCGTCGTCGTCCTGCAGCTGGGCCAAATGGCCCACCTGCATTCCAAAGACGAGGGCTCAAAAAGACAGAAAACACCTCCTGCTTTTAAGTTCCTGCTGGTGTGTTTGAAAAAGCTACCTTTCCTAAAACGTCCTGCTGTCCTGTGAAAGGGTCGGGGATGCTGCAGGTCCTTCTTTGCACTCTTTCAGCTTCGGCTGTCTTCTTGCTGATCATCGTATCAATGTCCACAATCTACAAAAACAATAAAATCACGAATAACACTTCTCAAAACACACTGGATGTATAAAACTTAGATTGTAAATGCAAAGCTAAATAAAATAACATCTTACAGACACAGGTAGACGAATCGGTATGTTCTTCTTTTTCAGCTCATCTCGAACTTCAGCCTCCGTCTGATTTGCCTTCTGGCACTGAGCTGATCATAAGGAAATGTAATATTTTAAAACGTCGTCGTACTCACACTGCAGAACCATGAACTGTTACACTGAAGATCTTTGAATTTCACTAAAGTACAGTTAAGGGTTTCTCACCTGTCAACAATTCACAGAGGTCTGTAAAAGTCGATAAATATTCATTATAAGTAGCGAGACAAGAGGTGAGCTCAGCTTTCTTCTTGGTCAGGTCCGACATCATCCGCTGCTTCTGTGCATCTGAATTGAGAAACAGAAACTCAAATGAAGCAGATTATCGACATTTGTCTTTTCCATTGATGAGCCAGTTTCATATGAGCAGCAGGACTTTGGTACCGCTGGAGAATAAGAAGTGCAGCCTGTAAGGAGCCAGCGAAACGGACACTTCGGCTTTGAACCGAAGGACGTAGGAGGTGCCGTTCTCTCCGGGGCTGTTCTTCATGATCGCCAGCCTCTGGAGAAGGTAAAGGACGAAAACATCACGCTTGGTAGAAGATCAAAAGGAAAACCTCTCCTGGGAGCGACGGTAACTCACGGGGATGTGTGCCTTCCCATTGACCAGCTTAAACTGGGCTCTGGTGACACTTCCTTCAAACAGCGGGAGGCTGTGGTTTCTCCCTGACTGAGCGCACGTTATGGAAACGACCACCTTCCCATTCAGGTCCTGACCGGCTGGGTTTCCGTGCGAGTCCTGAAATCAATCAAATCATCTTGAGTTTCATACAAGACTTGGGAGGTTTTTTTTGTGTAAATTTCAAAACATGTTCAGCATTCCCTCTCACCATGATGAACAGAGTCATGTTCTCCACCAGTGTTCGGTTCGCAATGTCCTCAGTGGAGGAAACCACCGGATCAAGGATTGGAGATTCAGGTCCCAGTTTGACCGGCTGATCGCTCACGACATCCACAGGAATCTACAGACACAGGAACACACACAATCCTAGTCTCTGCTCATGATTTGTTATCTGAAGAAGAATATCAAACCAACCTCATCACCGGAAAGGAGTTCATTGTCGTTAATGCGCAGAGAAAACTGAATGACGTGTCTTCCAGTGATCGCTGGGATTTCTTTTTCTCTGCAATGAGAAGGATTTAAATTTGGTGAAACAGTCAGAAGTTTATTTATGAGGTTTTAAATCAGAACAAATCAGTGAGAGACGCCAGGCGTGGACATATTTTACCTGAAGTAATAACGGTCCTTTCTGTCATTGTCCAGAGGCCGACTACACTTCATCTCCATGGGCTGAACGGCAGACAGAGGAATAGAAGTGTGTCAGTAGCAGTTCAGAGACAGGCACAAAGATCAGCAACGACGACCCGCTGGCCGCTCGACCTCCTCCGGCGGTGCGTTCCCGGACGGTCCGCTCCTCCACAGCCGCATGGACAGAGCAGCCGGCTCAAAAGAAGTAACTGGACTTCCTTCCTCAGACGCCACAGTCACTGCAAAAACTGAACACACACCAGCGGAAAGGTCAGGCCTCGGCTTGCTGCACGGACACCGAGCTCAGGAAAAGGTGACGACCGGGGTTCAGACCTGGGAAGAACCGCCCAGCGGCCAACCTGGCAGTTCTGTCGTACTCTACCAACAGCTTGACAGGCTTTTTGGAATCAGGGATGACGATGAGGTTCACTGATGGACTGGAGATGAGTCGGTCTTTGCAGGAAACCTGAAACATCAGCTGATAGGGCCCCCTGGTGGAACAATAAGGGAATAACGCTCTTTTTCCTGACTCGGATTACTTCAAACCGATTGACTCGATCAGTGTGTCTCTTACTTTGGGCCGGACACACTATCAACCATGAGAGAGGCTTTTCCTTCTGCGTTCACATGATGGGAATTCCCAGATGTTGTCACCTAAAAAAAAAAAAAAGAAACGATTCCCTAGTTTTGGATTCTGCTCATCTGATCTGCTCAGCTTGTTTCTGCTCTTTTACAAACTGACCTTCAGGCCCGGCGGAGAGGATGTGATTTTCACCTCAGCTGTCTGGTCATCAGAGGGGTTTCCCCACTCGTCACACAGCTGGACCACAAACGGCGTGTCGCTCCCCGTGCCACTTAAAAACTGCAAAGGCTGAAAAAGATTTTTAAAAAAGACAGGCTGGTACAACTAATTTGGCACAACAAGTGACATAAGTTTATTTGTTTGTACCTGCGGCGGAGTGCTGAGCAGCGTCAGCTTCGCAGGGACTCCGGCGGTCACTCTGACGACGACGAGCTCCACGAAGCTCTGGTAGGAGAAACTCATCTCCCGGGGGCCAGGAGTGCCTCCTGTGAAACACACTCCGCTCACTGCCACAGAGCGGCTGGAATCCTGGATCAACACACAGAGCAGTGGTTCAGCAGATTATCAGTTTCAGAAAGTAATCAATACACAAATCCTGACAGGAGGATTTTAACGACTTGTTGGGGCAAGAATTAGAATTTAATAACGATAATAATAAGGCGGTTTATATTGGATTTGGTTTCAGAGATGCGGTGGGTGAGGGAGGAGGGTGGGAGTGGGTGGAGTTAGGTTTACTGGACAGATAGAGCTGGGTGTCATCCGCGTAGCAATTAAAGTTAATACCATGTTTACGGAAAATATTGCCAAGGGGAAGGATGATGAAGAGGAGGGGGCCCAGGACGGAGCCCTGGGGCACACCAGAAGTGACGGGGGAGGACTGAGAGGTGAAGGACTTGAGCTGGATGAATTGAGTGCATCCAGTGAGGTAGGAGTGAAACCAGTGAAGGGGGGTGTGTGTGATTCCAATGGAGGAGAGCCTATTGAGCAAGATGGAGTGAGGTGGAGTTCTTTTACTGAGTCGGTGACAGATGATCAGAGTAAAGGCCAGGAGCTGACATAACAGATCAAAGGTCAACTGCACTGTTTCATCTGTTTGTTCTCCTGGAGTCGAATTAAGCGTGAAGCTTTGTCCCACCTGCCACGCAAAGCTGACCGCTGCTTTGTCCAAACCTTCAGCTTCCACATTCATTTGGTCGGAGCAGGTCTGGGTAAGGCTTCTGGTTGGATTGTCGTACTTGTCTACAAGCTCCAAACCTGTGGAGGAAGAATATTATGCGTGAGGCCATGAGAAGAAGACAGGAAAATGTAAAACTGTTCATAGAGGCCAGTGTCATACTGACAGATGTTTCCAGGCAGAGTTTCACCAAGCTTCACCGTACTCTGAGGCAAAGTGACTTTTAGCTTAGTGGGTTCATCTGGAAGAGGCCTGCAAACAAAATGAAGAACAAAATGGATTTTGGTGAAAATTGGGAGAATAATTCTCTCCAAATACCAGAAATGAGGACGTCAGAGGATTTGGTGTGCAGAGTTGGGCTTACACGACGGTGAAGGAGAGAGACACGCTGTGTTCGTAGAACACCTGGCAGGCGCGCTCCTCCTGCGCCTGCTTCGGCACCGGTATATCAGGCAGCTTCCCCCGCTCCATCTCTTCCATGTTTACGCCTGTCCAGGTGACCTTCAGCACAGCAAAGACAACATCACAGAAACTCAGCCATGAACGAGGAGGCTTTGTTTCTTCTAGCATGAATTTTTGCCATTGAAAAGAACTGCTACGGCTTTTAAAAAGTTGATGTGACACAGTGGGCGTGTTCCATCACCGGGACTCACCTTGATCTTTGACACGACTTCAGGAGTCAGTTCCACGTCTCTTCCAGCTTCATCCAACAGTCTGTAAAAGAGGTTTTCCAACAGGCCTCCCGCTATCCAGCTGATCTTGTCAAAGGGTTTGATCTCCAGATTCACATTGTTGAGAACAACATAGAGCTCCATTGAGGTGACCCGCATGCTGGGAAGCACCAGCAGCTCCCGCTTCACCGGACTTACATCCTTATGGTTCTAGCAGGAAGACACGGAAGATAAACGTAAAACACAGTGATCAGCTCAAAAAAAAAAAAAAAAAAAAAAAGAGGATATTTTAAAAACTTACGGGCATCTCAAATGAGACTTGGAGGGGTTGTGGTTCTCCTTTGGTTATTTTCAGGTTGATTGGCTTGGTGGAAAACTGGCCAGCTCCCGCGCTGCTGCAGTCGATCGTCTGCGGTCGACAATCTTGAACCTGACACAAAGACAAAGACAGGAGGCAAGCAAGGCACAATGGCTCATTTCTATTTGCTCCAAATATACAAATTATTTTTGAAAAATGGCCAAAAAAAAAAAAAGTGTATTTGACTGAGAACGTCAGCTTTACTTTTAGTTATCAATTTAAATACAGTATCTGTCACACGGTATTTTATCATTGAGGATTCAGTGACAGGAGTTCATTCAGGCGATCACCCCATCCCAGATCACTCAGTCATTGTCAACATGAGCGCTGAGTCCAGGATCTCGCTCCCAGAAGGCCGAATGCTCTGAGCTGCTGTTTGGAGGCATTTTCTTCTCATCAATAAATCAGTTAGTAAACACCTACAGACAACTAGCTCAGCTTTAAATAAAGTAAAAATACTAAAGGAAAATATCATCCTTACTTGACATCGAACGGTCTGTCTGGGGTTAGTTGTAACATTTCCGGCCTCATCGTGAACTTCCACGTGAAACATGACCTCATTTCCATTCTCCACTTGGATCGGGTCTTCTTTTGGCGTCACAGAGACGGAATCTGGCAAACCTGAAAGAAACCTGTCATCATCAGTAATATATTCCTTGTCTTTACTTGTCTTTGGGTGTGTGGACAGATGGACGAATGGGACATTCCAGAAAAAACAAAAAAGTTCAATCTCACCAGGACGAATGTTGATCTTGATCGACTGAGCGTCTTTTCTCAGACCAGGAAGAGACACGTGAAGCTCAACACTCTGGAAAGTTACATTCAGAAATATCTCAGAATGATAAAAGCTGTCATTCTTGTGAATATAACTTTTTATTTCTCTAATAAATAATGTACTCTCTTTTCCCAACCAATCTCTTTCAGTCCAGTGCACTAGTACACACACACACACACACACACACAAACACACACATCAACTTCTCCTGTATAGATCTTGTCTTCTAACCTCCTCCCGGAGTTTTCCAGCTGCTTTGACACCCTGGATGGTGATCATGTTCCCGCTGCTGACCGCTGTCGTGAGACTCAATGCCAGGTCACTAAATAACCACAATAAGAAATATAATAAGAGAAATGACAAAAGGCATCAGAATAAGACTAATAGTGTGTAAGTGTGTAACTACTCATCAGGTAAAGAAAAGAGGACAAGTAAAAAGACCAACCTGCTTGAGAGTTCAGGTTGGGGCTGTACAGGAGCTTCTGCTGGATGGCCGTGACCGTCCGTCACCTTGAGTCGGATGTTAAACGGCACGCCGACACGAACAGGAGTGGTCAGTGGTTCCACCATGAAGGTCTGTGCAGCTCCAGCTGGAACAGGTGGACGAAGCAGAGGTGCATGACGAGGAAACTAAACGTAAAAACGTCACAGTAAAATCCTCAGAGCTGCCGCTGCGCCCTGTCTGTCCTCGCCTTCACTGAAGTGTGGGTGGGGAGGTGCCGTGGCTCTCTGGCTGTGGTCGCCTGAATGTGGAGTTCAGTGTTCCCTTGCGTGTTTGAGTTAAGGTTGACTAGTGGTGTGATGTGAGTGGGGTGGGCAGGGCTGGGGGGTGTGGGCAGGGAGGAGGGAGGGGCACAGGAAGGTTTTGGGGGGGGTTGTGATACCCTGGATCTTGGGGTGCGTGGCTAGAGTGCTGGGGGGGCGCTGGCCTGGGGGTGGGGTGGGGGGGTGGGGGGCGGCTCTTGGGCTCTTAAGACTGGTCCATGCTTCCAGTGTCCGCGTCCGCTTTGGATCCTCCGCGCACCACCGATGTGCACACGCTTTCTCCCATGATACATTCTGGGCTCAGCTGTGCGCGTTCCATGCAGGCGCACTGATCCACGCATCCTCAAGAAGCTTTTCCAGCACCACAGACTGTTTATCTGCTCCTTTATTACAGATTATTTAGAGAAAATGAAGCACATATGTTTTCAGTACATTTTCACTTGGTAATAAAGTTTATTTAGCGTTTTCTTCTGTTTCTGAATCGCGGAGGCGGCGCCCGAGCGATTAGATACTTTCATTTCTGTTGGCAGACCTTCTCCTCCCTCCAGACAGAGTCTGCTCTCTCTGTCCACCAGTTTTTCACTCTCTGGGTGTGTTTGTGTGGAGCCATCAGGCTGTAGCTCCATCTGCCATCACTTTTACCATCATGTTTTGTTTGCTGTGGCGCTCTGGCGCATGTGTATAAAGGTGCGACCTCCGCGCAACGCGGTCACAAAATCTGGCTGCTGCGCGGACGTCCGCAGATCGGTCCGTGCGGACCCTAGCGAACAGGAATTCATGACGATTTTTACATCATGCAGAGCAATGCGCAACGCGCACCCATGCGGACATGTGAAGCATGGACGGGCCTTTAGGCTCTGGACTCTGGGGGGGCCCGGTGCCTGCCGGTCTTGGCTCCCTGGGGCCCGGGTCCCGTGGCTGCTGGCCGGGGCCTTCCTCTGCCCCCTTCTGGACCTGTGTGTGGACGTCTCCCTCGGGAAGTGACTGGGATCTGGGCTCTGGGATGGCCGCTGGTTGTCTGGGCCTCGGGGGCCTCTCTGGCCTGCTTCTGGTCTTCTCAGGGGTCAGAGGTCAAATATGCATGATCACTATCACACTTGCTTGATCACGGTGATCTTGAATCACTCTTCATATTCTGCATGTGGACTCGCTGGACACTTGTGGTGGGTTAGACTAATGGTGATCTGTAGTAGGCATCTCCTGATGCTCTGGTGTAATTTCATCCCTGGATCCTCAGTTTGCACGGCCCAGTTCACTACCAGCTATTATCTCCAACAAAAGTCCGTAGGATGTTCTCTGCCATATCTTTGTGCAGATGCAGTAGCCAGTCGTCCAGAGTGTCGATGTTAATTATAAAAGACCGTCATATCTTTGCACTCTCTCCCTTCTCTTTACTCTTTTTTCTTTTTTTTTTCCTCTGCCTCTCTACCTGTCTTTCTGTCACCCTGTCCAGCAATATCACGTATCAGTACTCGAAATAAATAAAATAAAGTAAGAAACCATGTTAACAAGAGGAGCTTTATACTTAAAAGCTCCTCTTGGAAGAGTAAATCTGTCGGGCACATAACAGCATGTGTCCATGCTGGACAGGACAGGCAAAATAAAATAAAATAAAATAAAATAAAATAAAATAAAATAAAATAAAATAAAATAAAAAAAAACTACTCAGAGCTCTGCTTCATCTTACCAGTGATCGTGAACTTGAGCGTGTGGCTTGGAAGTTCTGTGCCATTGAACTCAGTGGAGCCGTTTTCACTGACTATGGCGTTCAGCGACAGCGTGTAGTTTCCCAGTTCGATCATGTCTGTGTAAGATCAAGATCAAGTGAAAAAAACAAATAAAGAAAAAGTCATTTTCATTAAAAAAAAAAAAAAAATCACAAATCAAAATTATATGTACCTGTTTTAGTAAACCAGAAACCATGTGCAGCTGAATACTGAGCAACGTGTTCCGTTTTCTTTTCTTCATGACCTTGGAATAAAATACCAAAACTGATTAAAGGTGCTGTAGGCAGGATTCTGCATCTCCACCGCGATTTGACCCATCTAAGATGGCGATTTGAAACCCAGCACAGCCAATCCTGTCCTGTTTTCTCTGACATCACGCCCTTACGCAAGTTAAGCCCCTCCCACAAGAACATGCGACAAACGCCCCTCGACCAATCGCGGTTAGAGCCTCGTGGGCTCCTCTGATTGGTCAAAGACACCTGGAGCTGTCAAGATTCCTTTTCAGCTCAGAACAGAGACAGATGGAAACGCTGCGCCCTCGCGGTAGTGCAGTTATGCTACACTCCTAAAGGATTATCAATGGATACTCTAACATTTAATCCAAAGAAAACACAGAAAAATTAGCACTGACTGGCAAAATCCTGCCTACAGCAGCTTTAATTCAGGAAAATTATGAAAGTGGTGCCTTATTGTTGTATGGAATTTACAATAAATTAATTATTGAGTAAATAGAGATGTTTATGCATACTTAAATTAGTGTGTGTCTATTAAAACCTCTCTTACCATGGTGGACCAGACTGAATTTAACATTCAGTGTTGTTCTGCCCCCCGTGGAGCCTGAAGGGATTAAGTTTTTTGACTCTCCTTTACCGTTCAGGATTGTAATTTTGAGTGGCCCTGAAATAAATACAACACATATGGGATGAGCACTAGCATTAATGAAGATACATGACATACGTACACTGCAAAGTGAAGGATGCTGTAAAATAATCCGGCATTTTACCTAAAGAACTCCCAGCGGAGCGAACGGCGTTGTCGGGCCAGGGGTCACTTTCGGGCCACTCCACTTTCAGCTCCTTTGGAAACCTGGAACAGAAAAAAAGAACACCCAAAACCGTCAAGTCACATCGAAACAGCATCGCATTGGATGAACATTTGGTTAAACGTGCCACTAAACTGCAGCATTTCTTCAAACAGCTCACTCACTTGAGGAGTTCGTTGTTGATGTATGTTGTGATGGAGGCGTCGGTGGCGTCCCGGTCAATCTTGGAAATAGGAAATTCCTTCTTCTCACTATAGAGAGCTCTCGGCTCCTGGAAAACAGACTTGCTCATGAAATTTGAATTTTCTTCATTTAAAAAATATTAGTGATCATCTACGAAATGAATAAAAACCAGTAAAAGCATTAGGAAAATAAGATGCATCTAATTATATGTATTTCTGTATTGCAGCTTTTGAGATAAGATAGTCTCAAAGTATCTAAGACGGAGTTAGTATCACTGGTTTATCAGAGTGTGCGGTTCATCATGAAGACGTTCACGATGCAGTCAGAGCAACAAGTCAAACGGATTGCCTTTATACTGCCGAGACTTTATTAATGTAATGTCAACCTTCTTCTGTATCAAGAACGGCAAAATCTTTAAATCTTTAATTTAATATTAATCTAAATTTACAGTTTTGTGTGTCTTACGAGACTAATATAAATGAATTGGCTATAATTTTCGGTTCATGATTTTTCCTTACACGGGTGATTTTCACACGTCCTCCGGCGCCAAAAACATCGCCACTGTATTTTCCACACAGCAAGAAATCAGCCACAGTACCGTAATAGCTCGGGTTTGTTCTGCAAGATCTCACCTGCAAGAAGACAAATTATTCAGGGACAAATGCAAAAACGCAGGCAGCGTTGGCACCGTGCTTGGAAAGAAAAATGCTCACACGCTCGCCTGCTCTGAATCTTCTGCCGTCCCATTCGATGGCGGAGAAGGCCGTCCAGTGCTCCGTCATTTTCTTTTTAGGGTCATCCCGCTCGAACGTGTCCTTTAAGCCAATAAACTTCACTTGCTTGTCATAAAGCGTGTGGCAGTTTAAAAGCCACTGACTGAATTCCCTCTTGATGTCGCCTCGTCTCGCTGTGTTCTACGGAAAATGTAAAAGAAAAGGATGCTTTATGAATGAATTCAATTTTTAGTTTAAGAAAATGAATTTTGAAGAGACACGGGACAAATAAATACTCAACGAAAATCAAATCCAGATGCAGCAATAAGAGTGGATTTAAACTACTATATATCTAATCTCCTCTGACAAATCCTGAAAACTAAATGAAGGAAAATATATACCCTTCTCACAGTTATGCTGCTTTTTGTATGTGTAAAAATCCCAATTTCAAATATAAATGCATCCAATCAATAGGAGAATCATGGTGAAGTTTAGATAATGCAAAAGATTACCTGTCTTTGGGAAACCAGTCTGAAAATCACATCCTTTTCCTTCAATTTCAGCTCCAGGTCCATGAAGGTCAGCTTATTCTGGGTCACTTTGAATCCATCGTCAGTGAAAAGCACCCCCGAAAGCCGATTATAGCATTCTGCAGGCGGCTCGTCGGATCGTTTACTGGACCGAGAGCACCAGTCAAACCTGCAGCAAGTCAAAATAGACAAGAAAATTCAAACGAAAAGCTTGTCATTGTGAAAACGTTCACCTCTGGTCTGGAAAACAGGATTTATTAACTGCAAACTACGTGAGCGTTTCTCCAGCACCGACAGATAGTTTCCGAAATTGTTGAAAAGCAGCTGATAGATGGTTCAGCCCATCAGAAAACTACTGATAACCATCTGCATCTGTCAACCAATGGACTATATTAGCAATGATGAAACTCAAGATGCACAATGTGACTCCACTGAAACAACTGGGGACAAACCGCAAGCAGGTTACTGCCAATTTAGTGGAATTTTATTTTAGCATAAGAAAACAAGTTGTATTGCAGAAAGCACTTATTTTAAAGGATTTACTCAGACACTGTGGTGGAGGGTATGAGGCGTCCGTTCCAGAAACATTCAAAGATCGCTTTCTTTCCTCTCCCTCGATTCTGGAGATCATCTTCATCAAGAGCTGAAGCTGATTGGAAAAAAATAAGGCCAAAACACGATGTCCATTAAAACCTGACACTGTGAGATGTGGTTAGGTTTATGCGTGGCGTGGAGAGCTTGAATGACCTTGCTCCGCACTGGGCTCTTGAGGGTAAGTCTCCTTATCATAGAGGAAGGGATGATATCGGATGATTCCCTCCAGGTTTGCGTCGCCGTGAAGCGAAGAGGCCGTGAACTCGAACGTGTCCGCAGCACTGTTGATGTACAGAGTCTGCATGTCATCGTCCACCTCTCTCAGGTTTATCGCACGAGGAATCTTTGGAGGTTTCTCCCGCAGAGTTACCTGATTGAGAGAGAGGAAAGTGGCTTTGAGGCCGCGTGCAACTAAAAGCAGAAAAAAAAAAGAAAATGAATCACAGAACAGCCGCCTCACCTGAATGTCGATTTGATTGTTCTGATCTGGGAATTTCAGGTTATTTCCATTGGACCCATGAATGTAATAGTGATATATGTGCCTGAAGGAAAGACGGAGCATCTTTCAACATAAAACCAATAAAAACAGCAAATTTTGTTGGTGTGGAGACTTTGAATAGAATGTGGAACGTTTGGACTCACGCCAGCTCTCTGGTCAGCGCGCCGAACTCGTTCTTCATGACGGCGATGTGCTCGTCCCGCAGTCCTGTGATGACGACGGCCGTGAAGCTCTCCTTCCCACGCTCCTCGGCGATGAGGTTCTGAAGGAAGCGCTCGTCATGCTGGGAGGACTCTCCGGGCTGCGATGGAGAACGACACAGGAAAGATGAAATCAGAGTATCGGATCTACATCAATGTTTCAAAAAAAAAGGAGTATTTACCCGTCTGTTTTTAATGAAACCGCTGAATATTTCCTCTTTGTTTGCCTCTCTTCTCTTGAATTCCTCTTCTGATAGAACCAGCTCGTGAACGTCCGGAGAGTCTGCAGGTCTGGTGATCATCTGATGATGAAGGACAACAGATGCTTGTTGACAGAAACTTTTTTTTTTTTTTTTGTGCCGGATACAACGTGGTGGTGATGTTGTAACAGCAACCAATGAAAGCTTAACTCACCCTGACTGAGTTGCCAATGAAAAAAATGGCCTGTTTTCCACCAACTCCAAAGTAGGATATGTCGCTGTTGAGACTGCGTCGTACGGGATCGGGCCTAGCGTACCGCTCCCGCTCACTGTGGTGAGAAGACGAGCAAGAAAATCTCCATGATCCAACCATTTCACTGCGATTAACTTCATTAAGAACACACACAATGAATATATATGAGGTCTTGAAAGGACCAACCTTGAAAAGGCGCCGTCGTCTCTTGTAAATTTGGACAACTTGTACACGGCCCAGTTTTTAAGCTTCGTGGACGTCATCCCGCACCCGTTATCCATGACGATCAGAGCAGGCTTCCCAATACTTCCATCGAACATCTAGGAGAGAGATGCTGGAATAAGGCAGACATTCACTGCTGGCAGGTTTCACATTTAACAAACAGCAGACCGAACCATTCGTATCTCGATTGTCCTCGCGCCGATGTTCTTAGATGTGGCAGAAAGGGCGTTGTCAATCAGCTCGGCAAGAGCAAACGCTGGAAAAAAAAGAGAGAAAAAGTGAAAAGCTGTCAGTGAGCTGTATGACTTTTTTAATCGTAGTACATTCGATTGATCATTCAAGTACTTACGTAATGCCTTGCTCCCCTCACTGGCGTGGTACTCGTACGTGCCGGCCTCGGTCAGCGTGTGGTAGTGAGGCGTGAAGGAGATGGGCTCCACTGTTGCCCCCGGCAGCTGCTGGTGCTTGCTTTGCATCAAGTAGAGCGTGGCGCCATCCTTAATCTCATCTAAAATAGTAAAGAAAAAGAAAAGAAACAATCCGTGTGATAGAAAAAAAAACCGATTGCTCCCGAGGCACAGAAGATCGTGCCTCACAACTCACCCTCGAGTTGCAGCTCCTACTTTTTTTTATGAATCTTTTTATTATTCTGTATACCTTTGTAAATTGCAGCTTGACGGAGTCAAAACGGTGCCGTCATTTGCAAAATCAGTTGAAAATTATTGCACTTTAAAACGACTACAGTAGGCACAAAGTTCTGCACTTAGTCATAAAAACAAAGTACAAGATAAAAAAATTCAAGGAAAAACAATAAAAGACATTGATAAAACAGTAAAACAGGAGCAGGGTCTCAGGCTGGGATAAAAGTCAAGGAATTAAAAAATGTGTTTTTAAGAGGAAAATGGACAGCCTGTCTGGACTGGAATTCCCCCGAGGATGTTGTGATTGTCCAGGTAGCTCATCAGCTGCAGGTAGACGAACATTCTCAAAGATTTTAAACATAAAACAGAGCTTGGAGATGGGGTCTGAAATTAGCCATGACAGTCTTACCCAGGTCAGGTTTCTTCAGTGTTTTCAGTATCTACCAGTATTTTCAATTACAGACACACAACACTAAAGTGCAGTACAGAGTGTCAAAGGAGATCCTTCATTCCTGTGCACAATATTCCTTGTTTAATGTTTATTCTGACCTTTTGGATATCTTGAAATTTAACATCCATTTATTATATTAACTTCTGTGTGGCGCAACGCTGTAAGAATATCCTTCTGGGATTAATAAAGTCCTTTCTATTCTATAAAGATTAGATGTACTTACTAAATTTGTCAAAATCCACGATAATCCTGTCAGTCGTGAACAATTCATACGACTCGTTTCCATTGAGTGAAAATTCCTGTTCAAACAAAAAAAAGATAGGAAAAAAAAATAGTGTTATTCTTTGTCCAAAACTGTCAGAAAATGAAGTGAAACATCAAAAGCCTTCTATTATCTTAGATCAGTGTTTGTGTTTTGTACTTTTGGTCAGAACAAGCTACCCGAAGCCAGTCAACACTGAGACATTATTGCAAATGGAAATAATTCATACAGTGCATTTTACAGCTGTCTCGATGATCTGTCACATTCACCCTTTCACACACACATTCATACGCTAATGCATAATTTCTGCTCTGCAGTGGAGCTCAAAATGGAGAGTAACTTGGGGTTCAGTGCTGAAGAAATCAAACCGCCATCAGGATCGAACAATGACTCACTTTGTCAAGGTGCTACACCCACTGTAAAACCACAAGTCGTGGCATGCTATTAATCAAAAGGTAGAGCGTAATGAAAGATCCAACACCTCGGCTGTTCCCTGAGTCCAGATCAGCAGTGAACAAGTACTGCATGCCCTGTATGTCAATGTGATTTTCTATTGACGTGTGATAGTGATGCAGCTGTCAAACCATATTAAAATACACTGAAAAATTAGGCACGACTATCTCTTGTCAAGTGGAGCAATCTTTCAATCTTATGACAGTTTGAAGAGGTATTGTCAAGACTGTCAGGAATGCTCATTAAAAGAAACTTGGGTGCGGCTTCTTATGCGATTAAATTATCCTTTGAAAGATCCCATACATCTCCTGACGTTTCAAGCTGACATTTTCAGAAATGTGTCCATTAGTGTATGAACTGAGTCTCTATGAACTGAGCTTATGTTCTTCATTTCCTGGAAGCAACATCCTGTAAATTCACTTTATGTTTACACAGCTGATCAGGTTTCAAAAGCCTTTTGTCATTTCAGATGCAGATGGATGCACACACAACAAAGAACAGAAAAAAAAACCAAAAAAAATAAGTAACAATCAACAGGTTTATTGACAAACATTAGTGTATTGCACATTCTAAAATTGTCACATATTCTTCAACTATAAAACATTCTAAAACTCTCACAAATAATTAAAATAATAATTTGCTATTCTATTGCAGTTTAACAATAATTTCTCTGGTCCTGCCTATGAAAAAGCTTTCATGTTGACCACATGTCCCATTCAAATTAAAAAGGGGACATTTGGCACCTAAAGAAAAAAAAATCATAGCTCTCAAAGCTATTAAAATACATTTGCATTAACGTTACGAAGCAGTATTGAAAACAATTCTTTTTTCTGTTATCCCTATTTTTTGTTTGTTTGTAAGTTTGCAATCCATCTTGTTATTTTGCATTTTTCTCATTTGTTAGGCCAAGTTGTTTGAAAATTAAAAAAAAAATTGCAAAGCAAAGTTGTATCACATGCCGCCTTCAGGTGCTCCTTGTAAATACCAGTACTGTTTGCAAGAAACTACGCTGTTGACTATACTATACTGCCCTATACTGGTTAAATATTCTCGTTTAGGAACATTTATTCATGTTTCTTTTTTTCAAACCAGTCTTCTGTATACAACTACTTTTCAGTTTTCACTTTGCTTTAAGTTAAATTAGCTGCCAGCCAAACATGAGAAAGACTGAAGTTTAGTGAAGCAACACTACCCGGCGAAGAAGTCGACGGAACTCATTGATGTCCAGTCCGCTTGTGTCCAGCAGCTTCGGCTGGCTCGTGCGTCCCTCGGAGCGGTGGTCGTACACATGGACCCTCCTGCGGCTTGCAGCGGGACGCTGAGAGTCAAATCTCTGCATCGCTGCAGAGTTCCAGGCTCCCCCGTTTCTCCGGGAAAGGTTATTGAGCTCCCGCAGTGTCTTTCAGCCCGCGCGGCTCTGGACCCGCTTCCTCCGCTTCCGCCCCCAAGGCGCCAGGAGGCAGAGCTTCGTCTACTTTCTACTTTCGTTTCCCAGGAATCGGCGTTGTTTCGACCGCCCTCAGCTGGCCTATTACTGCCGGGACCGAACCTGAACGCATCGCCGGGATGGCTGTGGCGCTTCAGAGCGACCGAGGCTGCGTTTTGGACGCACGGCCGCTCCTCGACGGAGCGTATTCGCCGTGCGTCCGATGGAGAGGTGCACAGAAGTCACGCGTGAAATGTCGATTTAAGTGTTTTCAAGTTTCAAAGAGTCATTTCAGCGCGAATGCCGCCGAGGGGGGCGGAAACGCGGACATGTCGCGGGAAACAGTCAAACCCACAAAGGTAAACAAAGCATGGTGCGTTCAGGGACGCTCGAGTCCAATCACAGGCGAGTTCTGGTAACTTGGCAATACTGTTCAGCTCCCAGGTGTGAATTCCCCGGTTTATAGCTGGCATTACAAGAACATCTCTTCTGATAGAATTGTCCAGAGCATAACACTCTTCGTGTTATGATGTATTGATAGATCATACAGGTTTTGCAATGAAATGATGCAGTTTCAAAATCCTTAGTTTATTTTTAAAAGCTACAATCTGAAATAAAATCCTTTGGGCTCACACTCAAACATGAGGTTTTGGTACATTGCTAGTATTGTACTATTACCATGTTTTTGGTGAAAGCAGCTGTAATTTCGATCGGCAGTGTTGCACATCCTCCCCCTCTCAGTCAGCATTCAGGGATTGAACCTTTCTTGACCCACAGCTCAGTTTTCCTCATGTTTATTTGCTTTGTGACATGCCAACATGAAGTAGCTGACTAACTAATACCTTTGCATACCAAGTCTTATCTTGCTGTATATATGTAAAAAAATGTTTTTAAAACACTTGGCAAATTGGATATACTAAAAAAGTGCATCAAGAATGATCTTTAGCTTCTTTTAAAGTTGTGTACTTTCCACTTTGTTTTTTTTTCTTTGTTCTACTAGTTTGTGTTCATTCTAACAGAAAAGACTGTCTCGGCTTATTATAAACAGCTTTGCTGCGTACACCAGTTCCATTCTCTGCCTCGTCTGGATTGTTTAGTACTTGATTGTATACATATTTTCTTTTGCTGTATTTGATTCTTCGATATCACTTTGATTTTCAGAAAAGGAAACGAAAGCACAGCGAACTCAACCACGGTGAAATTGATTCTCAAATCTTTCATGAGAAGGTAGGTTTAATCATCCATCCATCCGTCCATCCAGTGACAAACTTTCATTTTTTTTTTTAATTGATTTTACTGTGATTTGATGGCCTATCTGCCCATAATGTCCGCATACTGCACACGCTTTTTTAATTTATGGTGGCATGATCATTTTCTCCATTTGTACGGGATCAAGAGGAAGCAGGACTCTGAGTTCTGCAGAAACAAAAGAGAAAGAGGAGATGCAAGTCAATCTGTCTACCAATCTTTATTGCAGACACTCGGGTCCATAAAAAAGAACAACAAACAGAAGAAAACAGAAAAACAACGAGCACTAAAAACAGGTGGAGATGCCTGAACGCATTGCGTCAGTCACATCCGGTCTCTGATAAGCTGATCTAGTGAATTTACTCCTAGTTATCTCAGAACAAGCCTTTTAACGCCGCCGCTCATTTAACATAGTAAACGTTTTCCTTCAGTATCTAATTTGAATACTGAGTTTGTTGATGAGTAAAGAATTCAGCCCCAGTCAATAAACGCTAGCCGCTCCTGTCAGTGTGATGAATGGGAGGTTTGGAGCGAGGAAACAAGTGGGTGTTTGTACGTGGATTCAGGACGCCACTGGTCGGATGAGGTCAGAGCGAGGGGCTGTGGGAGGAAAACAGACATTCAGAAAGTTATTGGAAGTTCTGTAATCACCTGAAATTGCTTTTTAGCAGCTCTTTCTTTCGAAAGATCAGCCACAACAGATGAGAAAACATGAAAAAAAACCAATCTGAACAGCATCTGTTCTGCTGCTTCTCCTGCAGATCAGGCCTGTTATTCTGGAAGGAGCCAGTTCCTTGGTGGAGTCGGCCCGGTCGCTGGGTTACCTGACTGGAGACACGGAGCCGCCGACGGAGCCTCCTCCCTCCCGGGAGTGCGGCCTCGCGGCGCTCTGCGGAATGGCTAAAGAACTTCCTGTGGCGGATGCCGAGGAGTGGGCCGCCGCTCAGCCGCTCGTCGCTGAGGACGGCTGCACGTCGCACGTCGACCTGTTCTCCCGTGTGACGGAGAACCGGGCAGCCTGGGCTTCGGTGGTCACGCTCATGGGAGAGGAGTATGTTATACCTCCTCACACGGCCTTCCTGCTCTCTGATTTCACAAGAATACAACCACTAGTTCAATGTGAGTAAAACACAAATAATTAATAAAAAATAATCTAAAGATCATATGAGATCTACACCTGAAATGACAGATCAATCTTTCAAAGCAATAAACATGTGGTTGTTAACCTGTTAGTTCAAGCATGACTCAGTGTCAGTTGTTATGAATGCCAGTGTCAGCATGTTTGTCTCGATTCACCTGAGGTAGTTTTTCACACCCAGACGGAGTGACGTTCGACCTCATTGTTATGGATCCTCCTTGGGAAAACAAGTCCGTGAAACGGAGCCGCAGGTAATCTATAGTAGACTGTTCATTTTCCTGTACTGGTTATCCAGTTCAGGCTCACGGAGTGCCGGAGCCAGTCCCAGCCACTTGCTGGACAGGTCGCCATCTCAGGGCCAACATATAGAGACGGAAAACCACACAGACTCGTACCCTGTGCCTGTGGGATTTTCTCCTGGTTATCTAACGACTAGCTGCCTTATCTTAATCAATCCTTTGATTTTATCAAGTAGGGTGTTGATCAGTTTTTTTCCGTAGGGAGTGTCTACGTTTATCAGTAAAGGCTCAAAGACAGAGCACGGTGTTCCTTGCTATATGAACAAATTCCCTGAAACACTTTACTTCCGGTACACATGTTCCGATTTCTGAGTCACACGTTGAACAGCGTCGGTCGACTTCATGTGATATTTTGATTCTTGTGTCTCTGTCTTTATTACTGCTCAGAATAGTGTTTTCAGTTTAAGGATGGTAATTTGTAGAGTTTCACTCTGAATGTGTAAGAGAGGCCAGTATTTAGTTTTTAAGATATGATTTAATGGTGTTTGATTAGTTTAATCAGAGAGATTCATTTCATCCTCTTCTGTTTAGCAGAGTGCGTCTCTCCCCCTGAGGGATCGTTTTGTTGTATTAATGCTGATCAAATGCGTTTTTCCCCCTGAAGGTACAGCTCGCTGCCGTCGTCCCAGCTGAAGCGGCTTCCGGTGCCGCTCCTGGCGTCTCCCAGCTGTTTAGTGGTCACCTGGGTGACGAACCGGCCCAGCCACCGGCGGTTCGTCCGCGACGAGCTGTACCCACACTGGGGCGTGGAGGTGTTGGCGGAGTGGTTCTGGGTCAAGGTGCAGAGCCCGGCGCCTCTCGAGGACTTTCAGAAGTCTCTCCTGCCGGGGTCATTTCAGATTTTTCACAGGTCGGCTCTTTGCTCCCCTCAGGTCACCACGTCCGGACAGTTTGTGTTTCCACTGGATTCACAGCACAAGAAGCCGTACGAAGTGCTGGTGCTGGGCCGGTATCGCTCCTCTGCAGACACCACAGCAGGGTAGGGAATGTTTAATTCCTCCACGTGCATCCTGAAAATGTTTTCAATCATTTTCAAGAAAATCGATCATGAAGGAACCAAATAAAGGACTAGAGCGAGGTCTGATTTGGTCAAATATTATGTTTGACATTCAAACATGTGTGTTACAAACAATTACCAGACATTTATCACAGTTTTTTTTTAAATGTACAGTTGCTGGAGTTGTTGCAGAAGCATTTCAGTGTGGCTGTTCATGTACAATCATGCATTTGACTGGATCTTCTGACTCTTTAAACCCGACTGTTTGCAGCCAACCGGGGACGTCCGAGGTGCCGGTGGAGGATCAGCGTCTGATCATCAGCGTCCCATCGGCCCTGCACTCCCAGAAGCCTTCACTGTCAGGTAAACGGTGAGGGCAGTATTTCGATCTGCCAGCAGAGGGCAGTGCTGCAACACTGCTGACTGTTATCTTGTCAAAGTTTGGCTGACAACCTTGAAATGGTCTCAGTCTGCTGTCAAAGACATCACAGTGGTGCAGTTTCTGAAGTTGGTATGAATGGTGGTTTTAGCTGCTTTACTGTGATTTTATGGAATATGACAGTTCATTGATCTGATATGTTTTAATACAACATTAAACAGCACTGAAGTAGTCATGTATCAATAAAAATGTTGGCTTATTTAAGCTCTGGATGTCACACATTTGAAAGATTTTCTTTTAAGAGAAACATGTGGCATCTCTGTTTCTCTTTATAACACCAGGAGATAAATCCTCCTCTCACGATGGGTTTAACTTGTCAGAGTGGAGACCAGACTTGCTCAGATGTCAGATTTTGTGCTGCTTGAACCGAACGCGGTTGAGCAAACCTCGGCTCCCAGCATCCACTCCGCTACTTGAATCAGTGCAAGACCTTGACAATGAATATGCAGGGACGATGAATAAGAGAGTCTTGACGTCATTTCGCTTGCTCTCAGGGGGAAGGCGATTTATTGTGCAGTATGGAGAGCGAAACACAGCCAGTGTTTGTTGGTGCCCTTTCAGCAGCGCAGAAACAGGATACACTGATTCAGATCATAACGCTGCCATGGCAGAGCGGTGTAGGTTAAGCAGATTAAGATGCAGATCATGTAATTCAGTATATATGACTCTTTCTCATGCCAAAGCCTCACCGCAGCTTTAATGAGAAATGGCATATTTATTCTAGATACTTTGTTGCTGTGGAGTTTCTTTGATAGTTTGCTCATAATGCACACATTTTCTTTTGTTTCTAACACAATGAACAGAACCTCAGCTGTATTCATTATGAAGGATTAGGTCTTTATTTGCTGTTCGACCATGTGTTGCTGCAGCTCGTGTAAGTATGATTTGTTTTTCTGCAAATGGTGTAAAATCCCTGCTGGTGTTGAGTGTGTGTCGGATCTGTTTGCGTAAACTGCGGTAAGTATTGACACAACTCTTGCAGAGATGTCATAAAACATGGCAACAATTTATTTCAGGTGATGATTTAATACCTGGAGGAAATGCTTTTCTTTTCGTCTCTACTTCTGTGGGGTTTTTTTTTTTTTTTTTGCAACTGCTACCTCGATCCAGGAATAGATGCAACTGATGGAAATTCCAAATGAGTCCCGAGACCTTTGGCATCATCCGTCGTGACGTTTCTGTCTTTCATTCCGAGCCATCATCCCTGTTAGTATGCGGCTACATTTATTTATTTATTTATTCATTTCTCCATATTGAGCGTGTCAGGTTTTCTCGAGCCAGTGGGCAGCCACGATGGCGTGAAGCCGCAGCCCTCAAGACCGCGGCGGCGGTGAACTCTGACCCACTGCGGCTCCTCGCTCTCAGATGGGACTCCTGTCACATGCTTGGTTGCTATGGGGGGGGATAGGGGACTCCATCACACTGGAGCAGACGCAAAGGTCCTCACCCAGATCATCATTCTCAGATGAAATATGAAGTTTTGGTGCTTTAAAGCAGAAGGCCTTTCTCTGGGTCGTCCTTGGTGAAGCCGCCGTTTGTTTTTTTTAGCCAGAAAGGACTCGATCCTTTGTTTGAATCACAGTTGGTTGTAAGTTTCAGCACAGCCACTAGAGGCTGCTTGTGTCGTGCTTGAACTCTGGCGTGGACCACACATTTCAGGAGGATCTAAAGATGATGTAATTGCTGCAGACTAATTGAAAAATTGTCTCAATATCGTTTTTTTATTGTTGCTGTGTTCACCTGCTGTGTGTAATTTAAAAGAAAAACCGGCTAACTCAGCAGGATCATCTGATAAATACCTTATTTTGCAAGATTTGCAGTTTTGTTTGGTGGAAATTAAATTGCTCCTAAATCCTCCTTCAAGTTCACATCATGTACTTTACTGCTGGACGGAGTAGATTAGTTTAAGATCTTCAGACCGTACTTCAGTATTTAGCTTGATGAGGACGAGTTACAGTGAAAGAGTCAAAGCGACAGATGACAACAGTTATCAGTCCTAAAGCTGCAGAAGGTGAAAAATTCAAGAGTGACACAGATTAATCAATAATGAAGTGATGAGAAGAATTCTTGTTTATGTAAAATATAAAAGTTTTAAGTGAAATTCATAATTTCTTTTTAAACATAACCAGCAAAAGTCTTTTTTTTTTTAATTAAAAAAAAAGTTCTTTCATTGCTCATGGTGAATCTGGTGTTTCCACGCTGCCAAACCTAGTGTAAAAAAAAAAACAGGGCTCATGCTGGTTCCCACATCTGCAAGGTTGAAGACGCTTTGTAAAAGATCTTTTTTTCCTTTCACTGAAGTCAAGAATTGGCACTTTTACTTTTAGCTATTTGTCATTAGATAAGAATCTGAGTGTTGAAGTTTCAGGGTTAAATGTTTCTGAGTTGATTTGAACTCCAAAAGTGTAATTTTAGCACATTATTTAGTGTCATATATTCTGTAACATGATCTCTGGAGGTAGGTGGTAATTTCTTGGTTATAATTTTACTATGTTTATATAGAGTTAATGTTGGAACTCTGGAACAGTGTTAAACGCTTAACTATTTAAAAAGTGTTAATTAACCTACAAAAAGTGTTGAAATCAACTCTGTGGGAGTTAATCCAGAACTCGACCTTTTGTTGTGTATTACATGGCGTGTGCTGGATATCAAGTCTGGGAAGACATCGATAGTGTGTGTGTGTGTGTTGATGCTTTGCATGGTGATACTATTAGTTGTGTTGCAATGTTCAATCTTATTTCCAAACACACACCGGCACAACGGCACTAAAGCATGGCTTGACACACCTAAAACATGTCGTGTGAGGCATTAAATGCAAAAATTTTTTAACTTGTATTACTGAAAAAAATCATGTTATTAAAGGGACTTAAGGCAAGATTTGTGAAAAACTACACATGCATTTCCACTTTATTCAATGCTAATGGGTCGTGAAGCATTAAAAACCTAAAATAACAGGCCAATCCGCGTATCTGTCTGTTGCCTTATACAGGCTGTGTGCCAAATAATTTGTTGCTGTTCGGGGTCCGAATTTCCCGCGCAATCGTGGGGATGTGACGTAAATTGACGCTGTATGCGCGCTGCCGAACAGGAAGAACATGGCCGCCGTGGACACGGACTCAAACACTGCTGGGATCAGGGGCGGGCAGTGTTGCCAACTTGGTGACTTTCTCGCTAAATCTGGCCACTTTCCAAAGCCTCTTTTCGACTTTTTTTTATGTCAAAAGTAACTAGCGACAAATTTAGCGGCTTTTTCTGCTGCTCTGGAGACGTGACAGGACGTCTCCGCTGTTCTCAGCAAGCAGCGGGTGCTGCGTGAGCCCCTCCCCCGTCACAAAGCACTCACAGGCCGCCAGTCTCAGCAGCGCTCCCTGCTGAGTTGGGGGCCGATTGGGTAAACGGCCCGGAGCTGCTCCACGGCGGCGACGGGAGAGCTCCAGCAGCCGCGGCCTGCTTCACGCGCCTCCGTGGTTATGCGGCGGGTCCCCGCGCGCTCCGCGGCCGGCACAGAGCGCGTCTCCGCCCGGGAGCGGAGATCCGGAGCTGCCGCGCCGCGGCTTGCTCCACGGAGGCGCGTGAAGCAGGCCGCGGCTTCCACGGGCCGAGTGGAGCTGCCCCACGGAGGCTGACGGGAGAGCTCCGGATCTCTGCTACCGGGCGGAGACGCGCTCCGTGCCGGCCGCGGAGCGCGCGGGGACCCGCCGCATAAACACGGAGGCGGAGAGGAGCTCCGCGACAGATTTAAAAATGAATCGTTAGATTAATCAATGCATCGAATAACTATTTCCTAGATTAATCGATTACAAAAGTAATCGTTTAACGCAGCTCTATTATCAGCGTTATCTCGTGAGTCAAAAAAAAAATTAAAAAAAATAAAAATATGACCGAAGCCGGGCAGGCACCCGAATAAATATTGGATATGCGTTTGATTCATGGAGGGAACTTCAGCTGCATTTGGGAGTGAAAATGGATGCTTACAAAAATCACATAATATGCGCTGTGGTCCTGCAGTAATCCGCGACGTAGTAAACAGCATGAGCATCCCTGGTGCAGCGCTGTGAAGCCGGACATTCTGTAAAATGTTTGTGCGCGCTCCCGTGCCGCCTTGGCTGGTGGCTGCAGTTCCCCGCAGCACCTATCGCGGCAGCACTGAGGTAAATTTTGAAAAGTTGCCTTAAGTCCCTTTAAAGACTATGTACACTGATGTAAAAACGCCAACAGATAAAAGTTGTTTAAAGCTTTTGGAAAGGATAGACGAAACATTTATAATTTAAAAGAGCTAACACGCCCCTTCACAAGTTTGCTAATTAAGTTAGATTAAACTCTTCTGACACCGATGGCGTGCTGTGAATGTTTCCTCTGTTGTTCCTAAGTGTGGCGAAAGCGTTGATATTAGATTAAAAACACATCCAGAAGTGTTTCATTTGGATGAGTGTATCAAGAAAAACCACCTTGTTTAATTCGGTCGCAGTACTTTAACCGAGATGATGGAGCCTAATTAGTTGGCTCTGACTTGGACGATCCTGGAGAGAATCTGAAGAGCCTGTGAGGCTGAGACTTGACCAAAGAGTCGTTAAATAGCACCTTCCTTCGGCTCTGGTGTTCCTTGACAGGAGTCTGATCTGCTGTCCCATTTCACAGTTAAGGAGACAATTAGACCTTTTATTCTCTGTTCAGCTCTGAGCGCTGACTCACCGGTTGGGACTGAATTAGTGGAGGAGATGCGTGTTTGGCCTTTCCACACCATGGCCGTGTCTCGCCGATGCACACGTTAAGAAAAAAAAAAAAAAAAGGATGTTGTTTTGGGGTTCGGGCTTCTGAGCTCATTAAATCCCCGAGTGTTGGCCGAGATGGGCGTCAGGGCGGCACAAGAGGGGAGACGGAGCAGCAGAAGGGCAGAGAAAGTGAAATGTACCTTGTCAGGTGTGCCTCTCCTGGAATTTCATCACTTATAGAGCCAAGGTCACTGCCAGTCTCCGCACAGAAAAATCTCTGCCGCGGTGTGAAGGAGCTGGGCAGCTGCCAGTTCTGTCCTCCGCTTATTACAGGGGAGCGAGCCAAGTGCTCGCTGAAGACTTTGAGCACATTAAAACATTCATTTTATTATTATTTTTTGTTATTTTTGTTTAAAAAAAAAATGAAATACTTCTGTATCTGCTTTAGCATTCCCCCCCCCCCCTTCCTTTGCTTTCTTCGCAGAAGTCTTGAAACCATACGTTGGAGCGGAGGCCAAGCGCTTGGAGCTGTTTGCGAGGAGCCTCCAGCCTGGATGGACCAGCTGGGGCAACGAGGTGCTCAAGTTTCAGCACGCTAGCTATTTTACCTTGGCGCCTGCGGACGATCGGGCAGACGTCGGTCAAGACAACAGCAGAAGCTGATCTGCAGTCCGCAGTCGCTGCGCACCAGTAACTGAACTCTGACACCTCCAACATCACTGTTTTCACTTTTTATTCCTTTTAATAATGATTCAGCTGTAAAATATTTCTTCACCAGCCTCTTTTGATCTGCTCTCCTCATGTATGTGGGACCTTTGATATCGTTCTTCGGTCGGGCTGCGTTTGCTGAGGTAGAAACACAAGTCCGATGATGCTCTCGGAGAGATGAAAGTGCATTTCTGTGCAGCTGTTCTGAACCCAACTTCCCAATGCGGCAGTCACATAAACAACACTCAAGGTTTTTTTAAAAACTCGCCTTTTGAGTAATCTTTGGCACAACATGCATCTTAAGGATGATCAAAGTATTTCTATTTTTACTTACTCGATGCTCTTTTGAGGCCGAGTTACAAAATGTTCCCAAATCCTAATGAAAGAAATACTTTGATATAAAAATCCATTTTGGATATCTTATCCGTTTTTTAAAGGAGTTTTTATAAGGTTTTTCATTTGGACAACACATTGATCTCGCTCCTTTTCTACTTTTTGTGCGATCGAGGACACCCAGTCCTATCCTTGCCAACGTCCCTGAATTCCCTTTGTTCCCGCCGAAAGATGAACTTTTTCCCGCGCCACACTTCTGGCTGGCTAACCTGCCGTCTCCCGTTGGGTGGGGCCGTCTCTAATGAGCCTGGAGGTGTTGTGCGGACGTGGAGGATGAGTTATGGCCGCTGCAGCGCGGCGCACATCACAGCTAATGAAGCCGGAGCGTGACTCCGGCAGGATCGCTCCCGCCTCACCTCGTCTGCTCTCTGCCTCCCGCTCCTCGGCGATCCTCCATTTATATTATATACTGGATGTACGTATGTGGAATTTGACACCATAATTCTCACTGATGACTTTCAAATTCAGTCAAAAACGGTAATAAACTGATAAGCGGACAAACTCCTCGGTGTAGTTCTATTTAGTCTGACAAGGAAAAAGAAAAATCTGACAGTTTTCTGAAACATGTGTTGGCCTTCATCATGATGCCAAGTTGTCATGGAGATGTTGTAGTGGTTCCACTTCGAATACTCATATATATACAGGAGGTCGCAGCTCCCATCACGCTCTGAAGACACACGGTTCACTCATACACAGTAAAATTCAAACTGCAGCAAATATTTTTAGAGAAATGTTTTCCTTAATTGTTTTGCACATGATGCTTTTTTTTTTTTTAAATTTGCTACCCTCACCCTTTATCATCTATTAATAGTAATGAATTTTCAGACATCTGCAGTGCACAGAAACCTGAATGCTGTGTTCTAGTACAATATTCAGTACGTTTTAGGTCAAAATATTTCAAAATATCCACATTTGAGACACGGGCTTGTCAAAGTATAATGGAGTGTGTTCAAATGTTGGGAGTAAAAGTGGAAAGCTGTTAAAAAAATATTCAATGAAGAACAGAATCACAAAGTATAACCACTTGGTTATGGGCCTTCAGCTCACAGCATGTGGTTCCTTTCTGGAGTTGTTATTTTGATTAAAGCATTATCAGTGGCTGGCGAGGCGTTCGAGGGGCTCGTCCATATTCTGATTTCCTCATAATCTGTTTCCTACCTTAAGATATTGAGTTGCTGTAGTGTCCAGTTCCATTCTCAGTTCAATAAAAGAAGAAGAGGGAGCAGGTTCAGTCACCGACTGACGTTGAGGACTGACACTTTTGACAGCTACGAATGGAGAAACACTCGTCTTGTAGCTGCTGGCCGAAACGCGACAGACCCTCACCTACATTTTACATATCGTGTTGTTTGTACAGCAGAGTAGACCTGCGGTTTTGAACACCATGAACCGTGTGACTGAACAGGAGGACAAAAAGCAAGGATAAAGCCGTCTGTTCAATTACATTTAGAGTATTTTCTGTTTGCCAAACAACAGCCGTCCTCCATGCAATCGACGCCTGCAGACTCAAACCCATTAGGAAGCCCAGTGACGTGGTGGGGCTGGAAATGGACTGTTCAGGTGGTCTCAGAGAGGAGGATCCGGTCCAGACTGAGCAGTTTCTCACCCCTCCATGAAGTCCTGGTCAACCGGAGGAGCTCCTTCAATAACGGGCTCACACCGCCGATGCATGGCGCCGATTGAGTTTTTTTCTGTATGGAACTGTTAGAACAAGTCCCCCTGGGATTAATAATGTATGAATATTCTATTCTATAAAGAAAGTCATTGTTTTGACATTAAATGATTATGTTACATCAATATATATATATATATATATATATATATATATATATATATATATATATATATTTCACACTGTTAGTCTTTAAATAGATGCACTCACGTCGAGTATTACTCATCAGTGTCTCACTTCAGTTTCCTTTTTCTTTGTTCGATTAAAGTAGCACGATATGAGTCAAATGTCAAGATGAAATGTCTTTTGTGAGGCTTCGATGGAGAAGTTCACAACACTGCCAATCAAGTACCTGCGGGTTTTGTTGTTATTGTCTGTGTTTCCGTGGAAACCGCTGGCAATCAAAGAAAAGATCCTTGGATTTCAGTGTTACAGTCCTGTTATGAAACCTGCAAGGATGTTTTCCATTCAGGTACGTCACACACACCGCGCTGAATGCAAGACGCTTCAATCGGTTTCAGTGATCAAGGCCTCCGGAGTTCGTCAGGACTTCATCTGCAGACGCTGACGTCAACTTCATATCGACTTTTTTTTTTTGGAAAAGAGACGAGGAAGGTCTAAAATTAATTGAACTCAAACACATTTTTAACAGGGAAGTGTATTATATAAGTCATTGATAATAAAAAGATGTCAGTGAAAATGCGATTTTGTCTGACATTTTAAGACTCTATGAAGACGGTCAACACTTTTATTTGACAACGGGGCCTCGAAACCATCAACGTTCATCAAACTTTAAGTTCAGTCGTCCTTGAGATTGATGTTTTTACATCTCCAAGTGTGATTAAAGTGACCTTCATTACATACAGTGTTATAAAGATTCCACTATTCAGTAAGTTTTCACTCTCGAAACTAACTTAACTAAACTTCTCTCAACCAACCACTAGTACACCTGAAAAGATGTATTTTGCGCTGGGTTGAATTGGAAAAAAAAACAACAGAAACAAAGCCGTGTAAAAACAGCTTGCTTTGTTCAGGATGCTCACCAGCAGGTTCATTTCACTGGACTTTTTTTTTTTTTTTTTTCTCCAAACATGAATTCAGAAGGAGATAAACCCCGTTAAACCCTCAGACTTGGTTTTTGTTCTCAAAAGGTTTTGAATGTTCATTGGAATTTTCTCACTGAAAGCTGAATCGCCGTCATGTGAATGCTGGGAAGTCTGCGTTGATACTTTCCTCTCTCATTCAGAAAAAAAACAAAAGGAAAAAGGTTACTAAAAAATTGGTTTGAAACCCCTCTTCCTTTATTAACACGCGGTCAATGAACAAAATATATCTCACTCCTTTTTTTTTATTCTTTCTTTCTTTGGGTGGTTTTAATCCTGTTGTGCACGATCCGTCTGTAAGAGCCGAACACACACTGCAGAATGAAGTCACCGCAGTCCTCGTCTCTCCTCCAGGCGCCAGCGAGCGGAGAGTGTCCTGTCAAGCTCAAGATGAAACACCGGCTCAAAGACCCGGCCACCCCTCTCTCCTGCCGCTTCCCCCATTCAAATGAGGGCAAACGAGTTTTCATTCAGTTTTTAAATCTTCCTCAGTTTTACTGCTGCTTTTCGTAGCTCTTTGCTCTTATTGCTTTGTTTTTGAATTTTGAGGCAAACCGGCTTCACCTCAAATGGACCATCAGCCTGAGACTGATGTCCGCTGGCTTTGTGGGCAGTGGCACTAAGAGCGCTCATGAATTACTTTTCCTCCGTCTGTCCTGTCTGAATTCACCTGACCGCAAATGGAAACCGATAGGAACATCCGTCAAGCGGGCCGCCTCATTCCTCTTTGAAAAGCGGACGTTTTGTAATTAAACAAAATGAACGCTCCGAATAAACGGGACGTCATCGACAAAAAGTCTCATAAAACACCCCCGTTTCCAAAGAGACGCCAAGTGAAAGCAGAACTTCTGAGGGGCGTTTCAGATCCAACTGAAATGTGTAATAAAAATAGGAAAATATGCAGTCAAGCGATGGCTGATGACTCACCAGCCTGTTGTGTGGTTGGCTCCATATGTCTGTATAAGGACCGCAATCCCTAGAAAAACAACCCAATATGGTGGGCTGGTCAATATTTCTCTTTTCAGGAGCCAACAATGTAGCTGCAAGCCGAGTCTGCTGGGAGGAGAAGTGAAACACATTGTTCTTCTTTTCACAGGAAAGCTCACTGCTGTGGTCGCTAGAGGCCTCTAATGTACTTCAGACAAATACATTCAAACGGAATAATTGCAGTTTGGCCTTTCTGCACAGACAGCGGTAGTTTCTCTCCTCTTCTTCCACCTAATGTCAAAACGTGACAGTTTTAGGAGTTGCCATCAGCAAGCTGCCAGCATTTCTTTATATCTTTACAATTCCGTCCTCTCTTATAGAAGTAAATGGCAACATTTGGGGTTCATCAAATTCAGAAGAGCCGTCTTGTTAGCCATTTAGCGTTTTTATCTGGACATTCTCAGTGAACGCCCAAGCTCCCATATAACTATTGTGGGGAAAAATATCGCTGTAATAGAAGCTTTGTCAACAACTTTGCTCACAGAGGAACAAACAAAGTCTCTGGTTCTGCAGCAAAGTGGCCAACATGTTGCACAGAGACTGCGGGGAGATAACAGAGATCAGTATTTCCTGAGAGGTTCTGCTTCTGCTGGTCTGTCTCGGTCCCAGGGCCCTGTCCTCTGCAGCGTCTCTGCACGGCAGTTCAGAGAGAAAACACGATGACTTTCATCAGTCAGATTGTGCTGACGTGAAGACAATTCCCAGCGTATAAATGCGTTACCACCAGCAGCTGGTGTATTCTCTGCTGCAGCTCTGACGCGTTGTCTTCAAAAGAAATAGCAGTTCATATTATTAACAGCAAAATAAACATCAGCACCTTTTTCTATTATTATTATTATTATTCAATAATAATTCAATGTGGATGCCTCTGACTTTGAAGTTGGAGTATTCATAACCGAATCCCTGATATTAAACTGCGCATTTTGCATTCATGCAGCTACATGTAGACGCAGCGCTGTGAGCTTTGATTTCCTCCCAGACACTCATCGGAATGAAGATTTCAGCCCCTCAAAGGATTCAATTACCTCAAACTTTAAAATGAGAGGAATCAAAACAAACATTTTTTTTTCTAGATTATTTAGATGTATTTATGAGGACGCAGACTCTGGTAATGTAATCTGATTAAACGTGGTGCCATGTGGAATGTTTCAAAGGGACCCAAAGGGACCAGATAGATCTGAATGCTATGAAATATACATATGGAGAGAGACGGAGAGAGAGAGGGGGCATGTTTCAGAAGTAAACTGAGACGCTGTGCAGCACTTGTAATTTTACAAGAACACACTGTTGCTCAAAGATTTCACACTTTTATCCTGAAGAAGATTTGGTGCCGAACAGCCACGCGGTCTGAATTCCTCTGAAACGTGGTACACCCTGGAACCGCGGCCAGCGAAAGGAGAATGAAACACACTGAAATAGCATTGTTTCTTATTGTTGACCTTTCAAATCAATTCAAAGGAATTTTAATTATTTACAGGGGTATTTTTTTTGGGAGAAGTTCACGGACAGCAGAATCAAGTGGAAAAGAAAGCTCACACACGAGCTTCATTATAAACTCGTGATCCAAAAATTATATGACTCCAAAAGACGAGCCACAAAGAAACAGATCAAATCACAAGAGATTGATGGTTCGCTGAAGTAAATATGTGTTGGAAATATGCTTTTTGAAGGAATGAAGCTTATCAGGAAGTTCAGCCTCAACCACAGTTGTACTGATTGAGACACAGATGATTCTGACCAGAGTAATGAATAGAAAACACCTGCAGCCGAACACCTGGGCCACACAGAGCAGGCTACCTGACTTTCCTTTGTTTTATTTTTCATTATAACAGATGCAGTCTAATTTACATCTCAGTTCTTTGTTTTAATTCGACTCACATTAATTGGTCCCTTTTCTGTCACCCTGCGGGTTCGCTTCACGTCGCTCTCCTTCCCCACACACGTCTAGAAACCCGTCGGCTTGAAAGGAGTCTCCTAATTGCCCGCCGGTCTCGTCCGTCTCCCGACTTGCAGCCTCACGTTCGGGTTTTTTTTTTTTTTTCCAGCTTTCTTAATGGAGCATGATGGGAAACGAGTGAGGCTGAAATGATAAACAGGCATGTGAGACTCCATAACACACACACCGGTTTCAGGCCTTCTTGTCCGGAAAGGGGTTACATTTCTGAATTTCACAAAGGACAAAATCTGAAACAAGTGTTTTACCTCTGTTTTTACCTCCGTTTCCCTTTTTCCTTCACGTTCTCGGAGTCTTCTCCGCCTCTTGCCGCGCTCGTGTCAGACAGGTCTCGCGGCAGATGGACAGACGGACGGCTCCATCCATATTCATTCCGGACGCCTCGCGTCTCTCATTTAAAGATCTGTCTGTCACGAGCGGCGTGTGTCGGTGAGCCAACGGAAAGGTGTGAGAGATTTTGGGGGGGGGGGGGGAGAGAAAGGACTGTTTGAACATCCGAACATGAACAGCCAGTCCAAAATAGTCGCCCAAGGAGATAAATTGAGGGATATTTGCAGTTTAGGTGTCAAGATAGCTGACAGGTGGATGGCAGCAGGCAGGAAATGACTCTGTGCCAGATTTACAAATCTTTTGGCTTTGTTAACCAGAAATGATTCATGACAGCTCTTATTGCCTATCTGCTCCTCTGTTGGCGTCCTCACTGTTTTACTCAGTTTTATTCAGAGCAAACAGTTTCCCGCACGAGTGGGATCACAAGAAAGATAAATTTAGAAGTATACAATTGCAATTCATGAATTAGTCCTGATCCGTCTCTTCATAGATGAAGCACCTCATTGTTTAAGAGAGGGAGATTTAGTTAAAAATTCATTTCTGTGTCAGCGATTGGTCGCGTTGCATCACGGTAGACGAGGCGCTTCGGGATATTCCTCTGTGAGAGATGTAAACAAAATCATGCAAGTTTTTTTTTTTTTTTTTTTTTTTAATACTGTGGGAGGAAAATTATTCTGCACTAATGACTGAAATGCCAGCGGGTGCTGTTTAATGCAGATATCAGTCAGGACTCCCGGTGCGGGACAGCACTTTGTTGGGCTGAAAGCAAATGAAGAAATTGTATTTGTGTCTGATCGCTGAGCCCAAACTGCCTCACAGTCTGTCAAAGCTAATAAAGAGATGCTGCTGAACAGGAAACAGACGCCGCTACAGGTGAGTAGATTAACCATAAAAGGTAAAACAATTAAGCATTACAGTAATATAACACTTTAGACAGATAGTTTGTTAGTTTTTTGGGGGCAAAACTGAAAATAAACAAGTAAATGTGTTCAATATTTATAAAGTGCCTCACAACTAATAGCAACAATGAAAACCAAAGCAGTTCAAAACAATAAAACATGAAAATATGAGAAATTTTTTAAACCAATAATCAGCAAAAGTCATATAATTAAAGTGACTTCAGGATAAGAAGGAAACTGATTAATTCAAGCTGCGATTCTCAGACTCTCACAGGCAAGTCTGATCAGCAAAGACTTCAGTTAAAGTTGTGAATTTTGGAGCAAAAAATGAGAAATCTCATGATACCAGAGCATCTCAGACAGTTAAAGGTTGGTGCAAACGAGGAGGAGTCTGCCGGCACTGTTTTGGATGAGCTGCAGTCTTTCTATATTGCGTTTCCTGATACCAGAGCACAGGGAATTGTGGTAATCGAATCCAGAGGATATGAACGCAGGGATGACCTTCATCAAATCAGCAGAGCTAAAAAGTGATCCGATTCTCTGTAAAGGCCTCTGCTGTGCACGGAAGAACTTCAGAGCGTCGGGCGGGTTGTGTCGTCTTGGGCTGCACGCTGTGAAACCCGTTCGCTCAGTCCGTCACATCTTCTGCCTTTATTGTTATTGAAGGAGTTTAAAAGGGGAGAAAAAGAGCGGGCCACTGTACGATCCAGAGCGCTCCGCAGAGGAGGAATGATTAATTCATACGTTCAGCGTTTTGACTGAAGTTAAATGGTGAAGTTACACTGTGCGGCGAAGCTCTTCTGAACACGTCAAACTGATGACTGCACCGAATAAAATCTCCATTTCATGTGTTTTTTGAAGCCACGGCGAACATGTATTGTTGTATCTAAATACTTTACGGCAAGAATATTTATGCGCGGGCCATCATGCGCACCTCGAAAGGTCCCTGTAATTCATTCGGCCGGCTCTGAACCCGCGCAGCCTCCGTCGGTCACGCCAGCCGTCACGACATCCACGGAATAAATTTCCAAGCGTGGCGTTGAAATGAGGCCAGATGAGACCACACCTGGATTCCTTCTTCACCAAGGTTAAAAATAGAGCGGGAAGTGATGAGAGGAAAAAAAAAAATTTTTGTTTCGGCTGTAAGCACCGTGAAATATTAAAAGGGTATCGGGAGAAATGACGACGGCGGTCTCGGTGGCACGCGGAGTCTGAGAGAGAGAGTAAATCCTGGGTGTGGGATGTGGGCTGGCGCTGATGAGGACGCAGTGCCGGCAGATTGCTGCCGGTAAGAGGCAGCAGCCCGGTCGTTCCGAGGGGTTTTCATCAATCACGGTCCCAGTGGTGCATCCGCGCTTGCCTAAACTCCCACCCCTGCAGTAGTACAGGAACAACAAGCCCCGCTTCGTTTTATCCTGACCCAAAGGGTTAGCGCAGACACGAATACACACACACACACACACACACACACACCTTCATTTGAGTGATGTGAATTTGTAGGCAGAAGCACTTCCCTGCACATAAAAAAAATGAGTCTTTACAACCTCGGAACAAAAGAGGAGCTGTCAGCGTCGGTCTGCATGTCATAATCCGAGGGAGTGAAATTGGGAGTTAATAAAGATAGCTTCAGTTCGGTGAAGCGCCGTGTAAACAAAGCCGGCAGAAGGGCGATCATTTAAACAGGCGGCTCGGAGAGCGGCGGGGATCACAACTTCATGGAAAATGACTATATGATGGATAGCCTCATGTGGGAATTGACTCAGGCTTTCTGGGTTTGTAATATTGAGCCAGAGACGTGGTAAGACAGGAGCAGAGCTGCTCGTCCAGGCCAGTGTCCACATTTTGTCCCGGTCTCGCCCTTTTGATGATTTCTGACCACTGAGCCTTGTTTGTATTCCTCTTTGGTAAAAACTGCAATCTTTTGTGAAATTTCACCTTTTACCTAAACAAGCAGATGAAAAACTAACTTTTCACTGTGTGGACAGACGGTGGGGGACACACCTTCTTTCATCAACATATAAAAACTGAATCACTCACTATAAAAGCTACAGACAGTTCCCCGGATCTGTTCTTGTCTCATATAAATAAAGTATCCTTCCAAAGTTTCTTTGACATCTACAGAAGTAATTTTGTGATTCTGCAGATGTCTCCAAATGGGCCCTGGACTCCAGGTTGTGACTCATTTCTCTCAAGTCTCTGCACACTAAAGTCCACTCTCTCTCTCTCTCTCTCTCTCTCTCTCTCTCTCTCTCTGTCTCTCTCTCTCTCTCTCTCGCTCTTTTTTTTTTTGCTTTGGATTTCCATCAATTCAGATCAGCAACTAAAACATTCTGCCACCCAAGCCCACGCTTTGGACTTCAATTAGCAATTAAGATTAAAATTAGACTTTCAAATGTTCCGTATTGGGGACCGGATGCCCCGCAGCACCTGCCACACCACATCGCCCTTTTCCTGATTTGGCTTTTTCACACTATATCCCTTTCGTCCTTATTTCCTTGGCTCCAGACAACCTCTCTCTAACAACACTGTGTAGCCCTTGTGGCAGCTCATGTGACTTCTCAGACTCATTTAATGAATGCAACCGGCGGCTGAACTCTCTGTTTTACTGCATATTGGCTCTTTTAAATGTAAGTTTAATTTTCTTTTTTTTTGATGAGCATTTCGAAGGTCTCACCTGTCAGACTTTCCGCCGGGCGAAGTAAAGATGTATTTTCTTTGCTCTTATTTAAAGCCGGTGTTAACAGTAGTGAGGCGGCGAGACGTCACGCTGCCAGCAGGCCCAGCGAGGAAGAACGACAAGCCGGTGACAGGCCGGGGCACACGGGCCTCGGTGAGTCACTACACGGGACAGACATGACGTGCCGTCAAAGCAGCAGCCGCTCTCCAGGGTTTCTGTTCGAAAAGGAGGGACTTCCATGGAAACTGAGGCCGAGCAGTGAGAGAGACGAGGCTGAGGGATGTGGGAAAGCAGGATTCCATTCAGAAATATGTTGGAAAAGTCACAGAACCGTCCTGCTTTCTCTAAAGATGAGTCATCTGATGCTCTGTTAGATTATTAATCCACAGAGGGACATTTACAGCCTCTCGACAGTTATCACAGACTTTTTTGTGAACAAAGCCTGAGGACATTCCCGCACTTCACAGTCATTTTCCTCGCATGTACCAAGAGTTAAGTAGAAGCCAGAGCATATAATCATTCCCAGACTGTGAAAAGTTCCTGCCAAACTGCATCTGTTCGCTGCATACGTACTAAATCACTCTCGCAAGGACTAAATCATCTTGTAATGATAATCGTGGCTACAGCTTGTTTCAATCAGGCTCAGCGGCGGCCGGCGAGCGAGCCGCACGCTCTGCCGGCCATGCGTCGCCGCAGCGAGAGTGATTTGTGACAGTACAGCGAGCGCCGGGGGTCACATCTCAATTTAGGTCGGCCTTCATCTGCAGATCAGAAGGACAGGGGAACTTATTGCAAGGTAACACGAAAACTAAACTTGTGCCACTCGACCGTTGTTCTGTCTGTCAGTGAGAGTCATTATAATGATTTCTACTTCAAAGGAGATATGGGGAGGACAGCAGTGACAAACATGATCGAGAAATTACTATAATGCTTGATGAAAATGATAATTATTCCAAGACTATAAAGCTGCGAACGTAAAAAACTTTATTTCTTTGTTCAACACTAACTTTGGATTGCGTTGTTCATGTTGTCTGTGAAGACCTGATGAATAAAATTCCGTACATGACAAAAAAGTCATGCCTGAAATAAATCAAAAAATAGCCAACAATAAATCATTATGACACATATCTAAAAATAAACATTTCAGATCTGATAAAGCGATGAATCAAAGAAACACTGTTTGGAATTAAAGTTAATGCCTGATGATGTATCACATCTCGATATTAAAAGTAGACTGAGAACAACCTGCACCAATCTGTGGCACAGTAAGAAGTACTAGTTGTACAAGTACTAGTTGAAGAAAAGTGGTTATTGTACTTTATTGAAAGCACGGTGCAGGACGACAGACGGCGTTACCATCCGTTTACAAATGGAGGAACCTGAAAGTTGTTCATTCTTGTCATATATGGTTCATAATAACAGGAGAAAAGCAGAATCTTTCTGTTTCAACAGATCCTTTAATCTTTTTCATGAGTTCATAAACTTCACTGTAACATACTCGTTGCCTTTTTTAATTACTATATCTGTGTGTATAAATCACAATGTGTGTTTAAATCAGGGACACGCAAAGATGAATGATCAACTCTTGTTTGATTTGTACTGAAAACACATTTTTTTTCACTATTCATCTTTGAAGGCTTGACTGGAGATTGAATTCAGGAGATAAATAGCTTTAGTGGAAGAAAACAAACTTCCAGCATCCTATACGGAGATATTTAGATTCCAACATTATTACATGTATGAGCACTTCTGTCTTAACTATCAATCTCTTGCCTTTCTCAGATTTTATCCACATGTATTTCTGTATTGGATGATTAACAGATGGTGAAAGACAACACGTTCTTTGCTCTTACTCACTTCCAAATCCAGAGTACATTGATGTTTACACATCTCCATCAGCAATTATTACTGGGAATGTAATGACACTGAAGCAGATGGCTGCAGACGGCTGTTTTGATCCTTAAACACACCAAGTTATTTACATAAAACAAATGTTGTCCTCGGGAGTTCTGTACAATAACATCCACATTAATGAATAACGTGTTTAGTGCTAAACTGTGCACTGGAATAATTTGATGAGTCAGACAGGCGCTGGCTGCGAGCCAAGCTTTCATTATCAGGCGGCGAGACTCATCAGACCAGAACACGCTAAATATTGCAGACTCAAGTCCGTTTGCATTTACGCCTGAGTGAAGCTGAGGCTGCAGCTCCGGGGCAGCTGTAATCACTGTAGCTGTAGGTGATGTTATAGTGTGTGTATCAATAACTACTACTGTAGCTGATACAGGGATACACACTCCACTCCACTCCAGTCCAACCAGATACAGTTCCTACACCGGAGAGTGTGTGCCAATTATCTTGGCTTCCCCTTTCTGTGGAGGACGGGAAATGAGGCTCAAACGGAGGAACAATGCGGATTCTGTCAGACAGCAGTGCAAAGCAAAGCTCTCAGTTTTCTCAGTCTTCATCCCCATCCTCACCTGCTATGAGCATGAACTTTGGGTCAAGCCCGAAAGAATGAGCGGCTGAAATGGGCTTTTCTCTGCAGGCCGGCGAGTGTCCCTCCTCATGACAGAGAGAGGAGTTCGGACATCTGGGAGTCCTCCACTCCTCCACACTGAGAGGAGTCGGTGAGGCGGTTCATCTGATTAGGATGCCCCCTTCCCAGGTTTACCAGGCACGTCTGACTGGTGGGAGGCCCTGAGGTCGACCCGGGGCTCGCCGGAGAGATTATATCTCTGATTTAGTCCGGGAGCAACCTCTCAGAAGAGCTGGAGGAAGCTGAGGGGGACAGAGATGTCTGGGTCTCTTTGCTCTCCAAACTTCTACTCAACAAGACGTATAATCGACTCATTTGTCTAATAACAGGTTCAATGTTTTCGTTTTCATTCAGTAATCAACACTTATTTTTAGCTTTGACGTTGAGCTGACTTTGACAGCTCGTCTATATTTCTGAGCGCGTTTCATGTTGTCTTTGATGTGCAGATTCTCATCTCCGCCGGCGAACGCAGGAGTGCAAATGGAGGCCGTGGCCAAAAATCCAGCTGCGAGATGAGATCATTTCTTCTGCAGGAGTTCGGCGATTGCATCAGTTTGTGTCTAAATCTTCTGCTTAACCTGTCAAATCTGACAGTGTGAAAACACTTTCACCCCGCTCACTTTTTTTCTAAGTGCCCTCTTCCATTTCGACTGTGTGACTCAACCTCTTTCACCAACCCACCAACGCATTAGCAAGGCATCCACGCCCCTGAAGGCTCTGCAGTACAGGTGAAACTCAGGTGATCGAGCTGGATTAAAGGTTCGAACTAATACTCTCGTCTCCTATTTCCGTCTTTTTTTACGTCAGCTGTTCAGCTTGACAGCAAGCAGGAAGTGGCAGAAACGCCTGGCTCAAAGTGCACGGGCACTTTGGACAGCTTGTTGTAAACTTTGCTGGGTCGGTGCAAAACTCGCGATTTGACGCTGATGTGCCAAAGCCTGCCGTTTCTGGACCGACACAGTCGATGCATGATTGATGCTGATGTGGATGCAGTAAAAGATTTCCTCAAGGACACATCCATAACGTTTCATTAATGATCGCAGGCCGGCTCCCTCGCTAAGGAGGGGATGAAGTGAAAGGTGACGATGTAATGGTTTGACTAGCGCGCTTCCTTCACAGCCGGCCAGCGGTTTAATTAGAGACCTTTCGGGCCACTTTGGCATTTACTCTTGCTTCGAATAAAGTCTTGTCCAACAGAGCAGCTGCCTTCAGACCTCACCCAGACATACATCTCTTTCCCTTGTCTCCCTTTTTTTTTTCTCTTTGCTTTAATCGTTCAGACAGTCGAGTCTAAACCCACTTTGCCCCCTTTATGCAAGCTAATGGGATGAAGCTCTTCTCCTCCCCCAGGACCAGGGAGGGATTTAGGTGTTGTGTCCCTGCATTAATGCCTAACTAATTCCTCTATCCATCATTGATTTCTGTGTGTGTATGTGTGCACACACACAGAGTTATTATTATCGCACTGACTCATTTAGGGAATTTAATGACCGCCTTCGAATGAAATTTTTTCACATGTGATGGAAAATGCATTTAAATTTCCCAACGTATCATCAAAGATCATTCAGCAGTTTCCTAAATACACGTCAGCGGTGCAGTGGCGCCGCAGTTATTCAGTGCTTTCACCTCACCGGGAAAGTTTGAGGGTTCAAAACTGGTCGCATGGAGTTTGAATGTCATGTACATGCATGTGAGGTGAGTTAATGATTCTGAAGGATCTGAGAGTGTGTCGCTGTGTGTCTTCCTGGGTTTGACCTGTATTAGCTGGGATTGTGTAGAAAAATGTAGTTTAGGAGGCTGCAAGGCAGCAATCTCAAGGGATTTTCACAAACAACTGGGCTTCGGTGAGTCACAGTGAAACCTCGTCTGCCTCAAAATCACTGCAGGATTCACGCAACAAAGTCAGACGAATCCCGCCGAGAACACATGTCAACATGGCTGTTCTTTGCCACAAGTCGGCAAAAGCGGGATTTGCCCCGTCACCTCTCTTTTTTTTGTGTCTTTGGAACGTTATAAGTTCATTAAGAAGTTTGGAAAACAACACACTTATGCGCGCCATTCATATTTGGCCTCATTAAATCAAGAAACAAATGAAGCAAGAAATGCTCAGCGAGGCTGAGCAGAGGATATATTTTTGCTTTTTCACTAATTTGATGTTTACCTTTGAAAATTGGAAGACACTTTAAAGAAATGTCACTTTCTGGAGAGGAGCTACTGTATATGTCAATAACGTATCCGGTCTTCTTTTCAGCACTGTCTTTTCATCACATAAAAGAAATGGAGCTAATAATAAAAGTGCATGCATAAAAAGTCAGAAAATACCAAAACCGTAATTATATACAGAGTACTTCCTGCAACATTGCTGTGTATCCTCTGGCATTTTCAGTTTTTAATAAAACCAAACCATGTTTGAAAAAATATGAGAGCCTCCTGCGTGAGATGAACTCTGATGAACCCAGAGGAAACACCAAAGCACTGCGTGGGATTTCATAATACATTAAATTATCATGACTTACAAATGATGGCTTACAATAGCCCAGAATGTCGGAATAAATCTGAATAAAGCAAAGAAAGAAAAGGGTCAGCTTCCAGTCTATTTTCAGATCCAGTCCAGGACCTTAAGTCCTCCACGATCCTCTGGTGTATAAGGCAAGAAGGTGAAAAGCACCCGTGACAGCATGACTTAAAGGCCTTTAAATGAAAGCCCTCAAACAGATGAATCTGGTAATATGAGTTAGCAGAAGGCTGGGACCTGTAGAGAGCGGCGTCTTGTGCCCTACTTAACCTGTCAACGCCAGTCTGGGAACTACTCCATCAAGTCCCTGTGGGCGCGAAAGAGAAAGACAGTGCAGAGGTGAATGAAACATTGAGGAGATCAAGTGGGCTTGGGTGTATTTTTATCCGCAGGCATTCACAAGTGTTGCCGGAGAGCGGGCGTCGCGCGGCCGTACGGGTGCAAGAGGTCTTCGTGTGGACGGTTTCTCCAGAGGCTCTGAGGCGGAGAGCAGAAACGACAAATAAATCTGGTGCAAAACTCCACAGAGGCTGATGAGAAGACAGGAAGAAGAAGAAGAAGAAGAAGAAAGACAGGTATTCTCAGAATAGCTGCACCCCTGGGAAAGTGTGTGGGAGACGGTTGTGCCTGGCTGCCGAGGAGTTATTTATGGAACGGTTTTCATAATGTTTCCAGGGTATCCCTTTGATAAGAAAGAACCTTTGTAATACAGCTGCACCCGCTGCAGCTCTGCACAAACCGGCGACAACGCCCGGCATAAATGAATATACGGCGAATCTTACCGGTTCGGCGGTCTCAAAGCGTTTTACACTATTAGACGCATTCACTGCTCTCACTGAACACTGAAAAAACTAAAGCGACGACGGCTGCCGTGCAAGGTGCTCAAGGAGTGAGGCAGAAATGTACAAAACGTGGCTATACTCATGCTACTATACATTAATAATACTACCAATGTGAATAGTATCCCAGCACCGAGCTTTCAACTTCTTCGCAACTCCATGATTGAGTAAGGCTTTTTGTAAGAAGTGTTACTTGCAGACACTTACCAGCTAACACCCGCCAACTGATGCCGTTTATAGACTTTATCTGTTGCTGGCAACAATCTGTTCTGTTTTGTAAAAACAAAATATCTGGAATCCAACCAAAGCTTATTAGCTGGTACGAAGGAAACTGAGCTGAGTTTCTTCTGTCTTTGAGGTAAAGCATATAATATGAAATGCCTGTTTGTGGAAAGGCGATAGAGAGGAGAAAAAAAACAAAACAGACAGTAACCATACCGACACTGGGAGCTATAAATATAAATATTAGCATAGATAATGCAGAGAGTCAAATCACCTTTTGACTCCATCACATTCAGATAGGGAAGGCTGGAAGAGGCTGTATTTTTAACATACGCTAACATTTATTTATTTATGGAGGTTTTACCAAACAGTCACATGGCTGCGAAATGTCCGACAGTGTCGGAGAGTATTCCAGCCGCACAACCGTAACGACAGCCGTCCAATCAAAGTCCTTCATCTGGGACGAGCTTAATCCCACAGCATCGAGCCGCCTTCAGCTTTCCGCAAACAGAACCAGCAATAAAGCCCGGCTGAAATGCCTGAAATGAGAAAAGCAGGGTCAGAGGGAGGGAAAGCCGTCTCGCTTGCTAGCTATCGCGCACTGAGCCCGCTGTAATGTGAATTCAACTCGTAATGAACGCTGTGGCTGGGATGTGTAAAATTGGTGGAGGAGCCCTTTAAGTGAAGAGCTTTGTGCAGCATATTGAAGCAGCCAGCAGCTACATTACCACTTTTAGGCTCTGCCAAGCACAAAAATTGCGGATCTGAGGCGTCCAATAACTCCACATATATTTTTTTGAACCCTTCTTCTGTCTCCTCCAGTTTTTTTTTTTTTTTTAGCCGTCGCTTCGTTCCTGGACTCGACAAAGCTCTTTTTAATACAGCGGAAGGTGTAATATGACCACTGAGACTTGGTTTTCACCGGAGTCCCATAAAGAGCCATGAAAATCCTGCAAACGCAGATACGTGTTTGGTCTAATCAAAGACAGATTTTCACCTTTAAGCTTTTCACGCTGGTCGGAGCAGGAGGAAGATATGAAATGTTGGCTTAGGGTCGCGCCCTGTGCATGCACGTGCGCATCCTCTGGGGCAGGGATTAGTTTTATATACCATCCGGCGAGAAGCCAATAAAATCACAAGATGTGCTGTTTTCAATCAAAATAATAAGAAAAGACATCAGGAGAGTCACTCAAAAGTTTCTCTGACGCTCATTCATGATCACTACAACCTGTTTGCATTACGATGGTCTTTTTTTTTATCAGTTATTTAAGTCTTTGAAGGGATGGTCGTCGCCCATGGACATCGCAGTGGGCGGCATTATAGGGACGACACTTAAAGGCTTCGGTGTGTAAACCAGCTCAGGCCTGGCATCGCTCTGCGGGGGGGTCTGGGTGACATTTCCCCGCAGCTCCAGGAGGCCAGATGTGCCGCTTTGATGGAGAGGAGACATGTCAGCCCCAGAATAACAGCATGACGGAGACGGCGCGTACGAGGGAAGACCCGCCGGGATGCCGCTTCCCCGTTTTCCCAAAGCCAGGCGAGAGCTGGAACGATAGGAAGTTTAGATTAGACTCTTCACACAATAGCAGGAGGGCTTGAAGGATGCGTTTTTAATAGGCTCTTCAATCTGCAGCGAGGAATCCTTGACTGTAAGAGACAAAATAAAATGAGGGAATAAATAAAGGTGGCTTTATCGCTCGCTCGCTGCCCATTAAAGCCAGATCTTATCAAAGCCCTTCAGCTTTATTAAAAAGCCATGCAGTGACAGACCAATAACCTCTGACAAATTAATTGATTTTTGACAGACAGCTCGCGACAAGAAGACGGCGGTGGAAATGATCAAGAAGACGTCGATAAGCCGGGCTGTTTGACGGCAATAAAACACATCATGACTTCATTATACAGCAAATATGTTTGCTCACAAGTTGTGTTCATTATAAATTCATTGGGCTGCAGGATTTATGACGACGGGAGGGTTTCAGATTGTTTTCTGTGGGGGAAAAAGGCAGACAATGTGCAACTACAAATGTATTTGTTGTTGACTGAATGATCATCAGCCAGTGAGGAAGTATAACCTCCACTAAAACACGACATTTCCTTTTTATTTTAATAAAAACTCTAGGTGATTGGGTTTTTTTTTTTTTTTTTTTTCATGCAAACCAATAGATTTGAGCAATCATCACAATTAGCATGAATGGAAGCACTTGTGTTCTGGTGTCTGACTTTTCGATCTCTAATTCTCACCGCTCCCCAGAGGGAAGCGATTTCATGTCAGCCCACTGGCGCCATGTCCACGGACAGAGCTGCGCCGGTACCAACGCCTTTGATCACATTCGACCAATCTCCTCCACTCCATCACCCAGCCGTCGCCTCCATCTCCTCAGCAATTTGCCCTCTCAGTCTCGTGTGTTCACTGCTCAATCTCACACACCTGACCGAACTACAAGGGCCCGTTATTAAAACGACATTTTCACATTTTCCTCCTCTCAGAAAACTTTGCATTACAGTTTTAAAGTGTTGAGGTTTGGTTCAAAACTCTTTTTTTTTTCCACACACCTTACAGAGAAAAAAAATAAACAACATTTCCTGTTATATTAACCTTGCATTGTCCAGAGATTAGATTTTTTAAGCTGTCGCTCGGCGGTGTTCCAGTTATGTATTCATGGCCTGTGCAGCATTGCAATTTTGAAGATAACTGTGTGGATCAGCCTCATTGAAGTCTGTGAGAATGAAGCTGTCCTGACCTTCCTCCGACAGCAGAGCGACACCCGCCGCTTGATTGTTGGAGCGTGCTAAAATGAGTTAAGTTTATTACAGCCTCTGGAGGTCGCAGTAATCATGAGGGGAGCGAGGGAGAAGCCAGATCACAAAGTTTGAGGAATTACAAAGTCAACGCAGGGTGGGTGGAGAGGTTCAAAGCAGCCCTGTCAGCCAGGAGAAACAGCAGCACAGCAGTAACATCAGGACATAATAACTGGATTTAACTCAACAACGATCTTTTCTTAAACGTTAAGTACTTTAGATGTTTGGATCAAATGAATCCCGACCAGAACAGAGTCAGTGTGGTTGTTACAGTAACAATGGGAGACCTGACGCGCCTCACGCTGTTCCGGTTTGAGGACATTGAGAACCTCTTGGAAATCATTGGCTCACCTGCAGATGAAGCACCGATCAGGTGACTTGTTATCGCTGCAGTCCCCATGAATATTTCTCACCTTTAAACATGGTGATGCATCTTTTCAGAGATTCTCTCCTGTACGGTTTCATTGAAAGAGCTCTGAAAGCCTCTCATTTCCTGAGATGAGATTTTTCTTTTTCCTTTTTTTTTTTTTTTTTTTTAATCTCTTCGCACAAATACGTGAGATGCTGTTGCAGCAACCAGGCACTTTCTTATTACTCTCTTCATCACCTTTCAGAAGTGTCAGGGAGCTCTTCTCAGATGTCTTTTCTCCTTTAGGGTGGAGGCAAGAAGAAGACATATTATTTCATTTATCTAACAATAGCACCTATATTGTCGAGCGGAGTGAAATGCGTCTTGACTGTTCTATTTTATTGCATTGTGCGGATGTTTACGGGGACATCCCAGGACAAAAGAGTAAGAAAGCAAATGATCCCAGTGGGTTTCATTGATCTGGTAATTTGCTCAGAGGGAGTGGGAGTGCTGCACGCGTCTTGTAAATTCAACCTGCGCCGGTTGGTAATGTGAAAATCCATGTGTCGCAGAATAAGTGTGAAATACAAACTTGTAGAACTTTCAAAATAAAAGAAATGTGTAAGCGATGACAATGTATTCACAAAATTTTGCAATTAACCGATTGAAAAAGTGGCTCTGTATTACTTCAATGAAATAATTGATGTTTTGCTCGCTGTCGTTTGTATTTAACGATGAATTCTTCTAAATTTCTTAAAGGGAATGTTCACACTGGAAGAAAAAAAAAATCCTGTTTTTTGCTGCTGTTGTGCTGCCTCTGGAAGCCTGTGGACTGAAGGGTGAGTTCCTGTGTCCGCTGTGACCCTGGTCTGTGATCCTGCAGGGCTGCCCTCTCTGCAGGTGCTGAAGGTGGGCGGAGCAGAGCGCCATAATCTACGAAAGGCTCCTAAGCTAGACCTGCAGGGTGTGTGCCAGCGCTCCATTAAAAAACCTAGATTCGCTCTCTTAATGGCTTCTTCCATCCTGCCCGACACCGTTTTAAAGTTTGAGGTTTCCCAGCTTTTGTGTGTGTAAATGTCAGCGAACAGGCAGGATGTCACAGAGATGCTGAGACAGCCACTCTCGGGCCACAAGGACGCTTTTTGTTTTTTTTTTTCCCCTTGCTGCCGGCTCTCACCTGTTTACCCTCATCTGCATGAGGGGGTGAAGAGTTCAGCATTTTGAGAAGGCCTCACTGTCCCAGCATCTGTTTGGATTTTCTGCGGCTTTCTTTTGGAGCTGTTCCAGGAATGACAAATAGCGATCCCTGGGCACGCCGCGTTTCTGAGCAGCTTGCCTGGGAGCGCCCGGATATCCTCGGTGAAATTCGATGACAGCATCGGAGGAAGAGGATGTGGAGCTGCAGGCTCTGTTCTGTTGTTTCCATTCCTCTTACCTGCATAATTGAAGGTTTGGGAGCAGAAACGGTTTCATGAGAGCTACTACTGCAGTGACTGAGACGATCAGGATTATGAAACAAAACTGTGGGACATTCAGAGATCATGAAACGTTCTAAATGATTATTAAGAAGAATAAATATGGGAAGGTTCAGGAATACATGTTACGGTTCCAAAACCTAACCTTCACTTCAGGCTCAGAGCAAACCGTCAAACGTGAAAATGGCAGTCAACAAACGTTTAATATCCCCGTGTTGACGTCCACGTCTTTCACTCATCGTCTCAGCAGCCTCTGCCTCCATTCCATTTTACTGTTGGAGGGAAAAATAACCCAAAATATCTCTTGGCAGCGACTTTTTGGTGGAATATCAGCATTTTAAGAAACATGTTCAACCTACTTTTCCAAGAATAACCATGAAGTGGAAGTGTATCATTGGCAACAGAATCACTTTAGTCCTTTTTAATACGATTGTATATCAAGGTGAAGACAGTTTCTGTTTCAACATATGTTTTTGTGTTCATGTAATTCAATAAGTGTCATTTTTAAGTCATTTTTTGACACAGTGCCTCACAGCAGAAAGGAGGATTGGAGGTTACAGGTTGAAATCCTGCGGTGGAGAGGCCACCACTATGCCTGAGCTAAACCCTTCACCACCAACTGCTTTTCAGAATCAATATGTGAGACGTCTTTGGGGACAGCTTTAACTGAGGACACGTCACATAAACGTTTTCCATCCATCTTCTTCATGACACTGAAGTTGATCCCGGTACAATATGCTTTTCTTTTTTCTTTTAATCTATTTGTCTGGTGAAAGGCAGGTATCATAGCAGCACTATATACTTTTGAATTTCAAATTTTAAACATTTGTTCCAAGAATGTCAAGTTAATTTGTGATCCACTCGAATTATTTGGAGGATTTGCTGTGTGTCTGAGTGTCTGGGTAATGGAAAACACTGGCATCATGTCTGAGGATTCCCTCCTAGCATGCATCCCCCACCTCCCTCCTCAACGTGCCACGTGCTTCCAATGACATTTGAGGAACTTCCCGTCTGGCTTCAAGCCGGTGATTTCCAGGTCTGTGTGTGTGAAGGCGTGGATTTAAAAGGTACACGGAGAGGGAAAGTGGGCGGACGGCGGCCGCAGCCATGTTGTTTACGGAAGGTACGAATAATCGTGAGTTACCTGCGCGGCGGGCTGTGATGTTACCTGCGCTGACCTTTTCCCCTGCAGGTGATAGGATGCCGAGCGGCGGGAGAGCGCGGCGGTGAGTCCGTGATTAGAGCAGGTCCGAGCTGCGGGGTGTGGTGTTCTCGATACCGCTGTCACACACATCAAACAGTCAGGTGTCCCCATCAGGTACGAGGCAGCAGCGGGATGCAGGGAGGCTGGAGGTGGAGGATGACTCAACGCTGCCCTCCCCCAGCCCTCCGGCGCCTCGGTCGGCCCTGTGACCTCTCGGTTTGTCTGAGTGTGTACGCGTTGTCTTGTTTGTTGTTGTTTTTTTACATGTATTAGGAGGTTAGGACGTAATTTTAGGGTTAAAGTCACACTTAAATTATTATCGAACTTTAATATCATTGAGATGTGAACCACAGTGGAAATAGAAAAAGCTCTCCAGCAGTGGCATCAATAAATGTAAATACATATTTAACTAACAGAGGATTGTAGTTTCAAGGTTCTGTCCATGTTATGATTTATTAGTTTCATCAAGCAATATGATAAGAAGAATGTATTATTTAGGGCCAGGCAGGAAATTATGTCAATAGGACGACCCCACATGGATAGATTCTGTGTGTGCACACACGCACGCACACACGCACGCACGCACACACACGGAACTGTGTCAGGAGGAGGTGGAGGTGAATGAGTGTAAATGAATTAACCCCGAGCAGCTCTCACACGAGCAGAAAAACAAATTTACACCTCTCTCCCACCGACCTGGTTGCATAATTCATAAACTTCCCTCATGAAAAAGGGCATGACGGAGAACGAGGAGCACCTGCAGTCATTTATGATACTTGTAATATTAGAACTTACACAAATGAACATTTCATTTGAAGTCTTTCGCTATCACGTGTTTTTCTCTTGTGCTGTCTGTGTCTCGTCTTCATTTGCTTCTCTTTTTAGATAGTTGTGAACTATATAGTTTCACATCAACCTTTCCTTTTTCGCCACCTGTAAATTAGCGTCAAGTGTGATTATGACTACTGAATATGTCCATTAAATCTGGACGTGGACTTTTCTATTTTGAATAGTTAAATAAAGACAATAAGAGATTCCAGTGTGGCTCTTCACATGTTTATTGAACAAAAAGTAATGATTGTTATGTGAACCTTTGTCTTTTTTCTCTGTTTTGATCTATTCTAAGGAATTGCACCACTCGTGCGAGCTCGGTTCTGTTTCTTGATCCCGTGTCAGAGTGTCATCATCCCAGACACTGAACCACAGATTGCTTCAAGTGGTGTGTAAAAACCTTGTCTGGCATGCATCACCGTTGGTGAGCGAGTGTGTGTGTGTGTGTGTGTGTGTGTGTGAATGATTGCGTGAGTGAAAAGCTGAATGTGACTGATCATTTTAGACAGGCTGAGACTGCTCAGGCTGCGAAATGTGCTATTTCAGTAATGACCAGCTACCACTTTTGCCTGTATTTATTTACTCACCGCTCTCCTAAGTTAAGTTATTTCCTTTCTCCACAAACACTGGCACAAAGGAAGACTACATTCTTTTTTTCTTGCTGTTTCTTGAACCAGAACCATTTCTCAGCTCCGCTATAGAAAAGGTGTGTGAATCTATTAGACACTGCTACTCTTAAGCCTAATAAATGAGAAAAAAAAAAAAAAAAAACAGGTCAAGTTTAAAGCAAATTGATACCACTTCTGGTGAAACTAAATTCACAAAAGGCTGGGATCACAAAATGTATGTATGGCCACAGTTTTTAAAAGCTCCATCCCTGCAGTGACGCAGTATCCATCACTGGTTCATGTTTCCCTGGACTGACGTTTTAGGTTAGACGTAAGCTGCATGCATGTTAATGCTAACCTTAACCATCTGGTTGGGTGAGGCTCCAGTTTTTGTTACAGCCTCTCTTGTTTCTTTTTTTCTTTTTTTTTTTTTGATGGTTTAACAGCTGATTCAACCAGAGAATCAGGTCATTGGGATAAAAGCTGAACCTCTGTGGTTTTAAGGTGCATAAGTGAGTTAGTGGATCAGTATGGAAATGATTAATGAGGTGAGGAGATGAGCAGGTGATGATGGTACCTGAGAATTACCACTAAGGAACAGCACGATCCAAAATGAAGACAAATATTGCATTAAACAAGTGAGAGAAAGCTCAATTCATGACAAACTGCCCACATTTTAACAGACAGCTTACTTGTTTTAATGAAAAAAAAGAAGAAGAAGAAAAAGAAGTCTGGAATGAAAATCAAACAAAATGTTCCAGAAAGTGTGACTGTGGAAGTTGGTGTTAATATTGTTAAGACAAATGGATGAACCGCACAAAGTGTTAAGGAAGACTTTAAAAAAAAAATGTTTTTGACGTCTGAATGTGTGAGTTGCACTAACTCCAAGGAGTAAATGAGCACCAGCACGCTTTCAACTCTCTCTACTCCTGTTTTTCAGCGGAATCGAAGGAGGAGAGTCAGCCAGACTGACCAGACTCCATTTTCTGTCTGAATCGATATTCTAATGATCCTCTGACCCAAATCCCCAAAGAACCATATTCTCTCCACAAACACTGTAATTCCTCAGGAGAGGGACCAGGATACTTCCTGTCTACTGTTTCTTACCACATTTGGAAGACAAACTTCCATCACATCTATTAATTCTATCTGTCTAAGTTGAGAAAATGTGATATTTCTAAGAATTCGGAAGAGGAATCTCAGTTTGTTGTCTCTGTACAGAGTAAAGTAACGACACAGAGACACGGTACTTTAATCTGGATTCAGTGAAAGTCCATCCTCAGCATGTAAACAGGTGTGGGCGTGTCCCTGAGTGAGTCTCCGTGTCCTCCGGCCAGCAGAAAGTGTCGATCCGTTACACCGGGAGAGTGAGACGGTTCACCAGGAACATCTGGTCTCAAATTTCGGAGCCTTCCCTGGACTTTGGCCACGTCCGCGTCACACGGCGAGAGCTGTCACACAAAGCGTCTGCTTTAACAAGCTGAGTCGAGTGACCCGACGCTCGGCCCTGAGTGGTTTGTCCAAGCTCCCCGGCGGCAGAGAGGTGCCGGGAGGTGAGGACTTACGTCATCTGGGAGCGGCCAGACACAAATCACCAGGACCTGCTCGGTGTTTACAGAAGGGCTCATCCATGCTGCTCTCAGAAGAAAACCAACTGATTGAATCTCGAGTGCTGAAAAAAAAAAAAAGAAAAAAAAAAGGATAACACTTGCAGAGAAAAGAGAGCTCGACATTGTGCTCTGATTCAGAAGAAGTGGGTAAAAATAACAAAAATATCTGAATTCAAGAGCGGCACCGTCCTCTGCCAGATCCTCCATTCAATTAAGCATTTCGATTTGATGTTTCATGCTGTGTTTTGGCCCGTCTGGATTAGCGCCGCCGAAAGATGATTGATGAAAGAGCAGCACAAGAGGGAGAGGTGAGACATCCAGCGCAAACTTTACTGTCTGCAAACTTCTGAGTTTGACTCGACAAGAAATTGACTTTGAATGCAATCTAGTTTGAAATGGTTGATTGTTAAAGTTCAAGAAATAATATGGGGACTGCAAAAAAAAAAAACAAAAAAAAAAAAACACTCAGACAGATCTTAAACAGATCGGTTTTCTTGTTTGCTCCAGATCAATATCCAGATCATAAAGGTTTAGTGCCTACTGGGACACTCCCACTCTCACCTCCATAGAAAAACAAGACACTTAAAAAATATATTATATCCAAGAGTTAAGGAAAGAATGACAGGCAGTTTTCCCTGATTTGGGTGGAATCACCCTTTAACCGCCGCAGCATGTGAAGCTGACGGTTGTGGGTGGTGGGTGTTGATTCTCAGCCGGTCGGCATGCGAGGGATACCTGTTAAAATGGGATGGCGTTCGGGCCAGCTGAGGCCCGGAGCCCGGATGACGGGTGACTGGACGAGACGCGGCGTGACGAGGCAGGCGCTCAGACCGCGCCCGGCGGCCCTGTGATGTACGGCGCCCCCTCTCCCCGTTCTCATTATCCTCTCTCTGGGTGTTAAGGAGGAGTGGAGGCGAGGGGGAGGAGGGTTGTTGTGGTGGAGACTGGCTGGCGAACCCGACGTCCCCCATGGACAGGGAACAGATGGGACCTGACTCCCTTCACACAAATCACTGCCAAGAAAGCCTCGGCCTGCTCCACTGACTGCTTCAAAACGACGACTCGTGTTTGCTGAAATGAGAGGAGTGTCTGAGATTAGGGGAGACACACACTCCGCTGACAGTCGCCAGTGTGTTCTAGGTCAAATTCAAACTGTCCTCATCTTTTACTGTAAAAGATTGCAGTGTAACCCAACTATCGCTCTATCTATCTATCAATAAGATGAAGAGAAGAGAAAATAGAGCACAATTATTTTGATGCTCACAGTGTCTTAGCGTCAGAAGTCCTGTTATTTGAAGCACACACCCCCTTTCTTCACCTGTGTGTGCACTCCAGAACTGAGCAACACCTTCCCCTGCTTCCGTTCCGTCTCACATACCTGGCGTCACACCGGAACATGCTCCACTCTGCCTCGCGCTCCACAGTCTCCACTCGGCCGCTTCCCTTACGTGAGCGGATTTCACTTACTATATAGCACTTTTTTTCCCGCCCCTTCGGGAGTCCCGAAGCGCTTTACATCATTAGTCACACTCACACTGTGTGCTGCCATGTGAGGCACCCGGCTTCCACTGGGAGCAATTTCAGGTTCGGCGTCTTGCTCAAGGACACTTTGACATTTTGGACAAGGTGAGACGGAGGATTGAACCTACAATCTGCTCTGCCAACCCAGCCGCAGCTGTATTCGGCTGATTATATTTTTTTAAAGGCTCACTTCTCTGCAACTCGCTGGATCCTTCACCAAAAAAATAACACGGGCGTAAAAACAAACCAGAGACATATTTGTTTGGCTGCACGGAGATCGCCTGACAGGAAAGTCAGAGCGTCTTGTTTGATACATAATGTAGGGTGAAGCCACTTCTCAGCTGCCGCAAAACGCAGCCAGCAGCGTCAGTCAGCTGTTTGCGTGAATTGAAGTGAGATTAAAAACATCAGTCATTCCAACAGATACTCGCCACTCAATGCCATTTATGAAAGAAAGAAAAAAAAAAAGGTTTAAATTCAGCTTTGAAGTGATTATAAACTCCCACTCTCCTGATTAACATTATACTGTAATTAAGAACAAAGATGCAGTGGCCCACTCTCCTTCCTCAAGGAATATTGGGAGGAATGATTAATTAAGAGAACAATTCATCCCACTGTCCTCCAGTCCACCCACCCAGCTGTCGGAAGCCTTGGGTACCTGGGTAATGTAGTCATCCACCGGGGACGCAATTAGAGAGCTGCCACCTGTACTTCTTCTCCTTCTTCTTCTTCTCCTTCTTCTTCTTCTGCTGCCCTCTCCTCCTCCACAACTAGCCGGGCCTCATTAGAGAGACCGGAGCCTCTTTGTGTGTGGGAAATTAATCTGCAGTGGAAATCTGACACTAATTACTATTTTTGGCCGAAATGTTTAAAGGTCCACGGAGACAAAAGCAGTTAGTCACTGAATACATTTTAATTGTGCTTGTTAGACAGAGAAAACAAAAACACATCAAAACACGGTGACTGGATTTTAATGAACATCCATTAACGGCGTAAAACTGCCAGAACAGTTGAAGCTCCTCGACTCTCCCGAGGATCCGGTCTATAAATACTGCCTGACCAGCGTGAGCGTGTTTGTGTACGTTGGCGTCACTCGCATCAGCGTGTTTGAACAGTCAGATCTTGGTTAAACACGTTTTCCCTTTTGCAAACAAAAAAAAAAAAACAATTAAAAAATCAAATGTTGAGGCAAAGTGTGACAATAAAGGCATGTTGAACAGCAGATTCTGACTTTTTCACCCTTAATGCCCAAAAGTTACCAACATGAAAGTTACCAAATGAAAATATCAACTCTCAGATCAAGCGCACCAACAGCCGTTTCACTTTCATGTGCTGGTTGTTCAATACGAGCTGACAAATGGCGCCGCTCAAGCAAAATGTTGGTTAACTGATTTTGATTTGGGCAACGATATCCGACAGATGCGAGCGTCGTGACTTTACAGCGAGGCCTTTCTTTTGAGAAGTTTGCATGTTCTGCCAGATCTGGTTTCAACCAGGTACTCTGGCTTTCTCTGATAATTAAAAAAAAAAAAAAAAAAAAAAAAAGAAGAGAAAAACATGGCTGTTAGGCTGAACGGTGACTCCAAATTGGCTGTAAATGTTGTTTGTGTGGGTGGGCGATTGTCTGTCTCTATTTGTTAACTCGGTGATGGACTGGCAACCCGTGCAGATCGTTCCTGCCATCACCCAGAGGCAGCTGGGACAGACTGCCGTCCCGTCCCCCCACCCCTCTGAATACATTGTAGAATTTGGACAAATGAATGGTTTCTACTTTGCGTAACTTACACTGTGTTCTTCATTGTGTCTGCAGATGTGATTGTAGGTAAACCGAGTGTCATAAAATATCTTTTCTCAGTTGTTTGAGGAATTTTCAGCACCAGAACACTGCCATGAAAAAAAAAAAAAGAAAAGATTTTGGCAAATGGGAATGCGGCACAGAAATCCCAAAACCAAACAAATCACATCCTGTTCACAAAGATATCAAACTGACTGACTTCAAGCTTTATATTTAGCATATTATTATAAAGCATATAATAAAGTAGATGCAGAAATATGGAGACAACTTGTAGAAATGGTTGGGCAGGTCCGTTAACGACCGGTTTTATTCATCGGCAATGGAGCAGATGCTGCTGTCATCCACTCACACTGCCTGCTTGATTACTTTTGGGAGGAAACAAAGACCAAACCGTAAAACATCATGCATCTCGCAGCTTGAGGTAGTAAACCAATGTGAAGAGGCAATGGAGAAAAGAAATGACAAATAAATAAAGAACATGACAAAACTGTGTGTCAGTGGCACAGAGTTGATGCTCTGGCCATCATGTACAGCCATGAATTTTAAACAAATATCTTCATTTATTTTTTAACCCTTTGAAGCTCGGAATATTTGTTTTACACCTTTTTTATCTCTATATTCCCATATCTGTAAAATCAGCGTTTCACTTGTTGTGCAGTTTTCCTTCAGCACCCTTTTCTTTGTTTTCTCAGGGTTAAATATTTCAAGAGCCAAACGCATAAATGAGTCTGTGGGTAGCTTCACCCACCTCTCAAAGCTGTTATATCTCACTTCACAACCACCAGCGGAGTGTAAAACACACTGTAATTAAAATGTATACAAAAAAGATGCTGCACAACAAAGCTCCATCCAAACAAATACATTGAAATCAACGCTACTAAACAAAGGAGGTAAGTGTGTAACTCGTTCTTTAAAACATTCATGCAACCACACCACAACGCTTTGCTGAAGTTCATTAAAAAGGAACAGTTTGCGTGCTTCTCCAGACTCAGATAAACACACAAAATATCTTGAAACAATTTTACCAACGTGGAGCGAATGTTTACATAATTCAAGCAGATTGTAGGAGACACATTTTTTTGTGGAATATCTGTATTTAAACTAGCTGACAGACTGTGAAGCAATATGAGACACCAATATGGTTAGTCACCAGATGGCAAGGACACAGAGTTCCTAGGCAACAATTAATCAACATACATTCATGTCAATACACACAAACACACAGCAAGAATGTTCAAGACTCCAAAGAACACATTTCTGGACAAGCTGATCCCTCCGCAGCGACACTGCTGAGGATACGATGGATAGAATAAGATATTGGCTTAATTTACATTAAATTTAACATTCAGATGTTCTCACCAGCAGACTCCGGGCGCCGGTCTGCGATGAGTGGTGCAAAGAAATCATATTCCAACAACACACACCTTACATTGCAGGTTGTACTTGTAACATTTAGTCTAATCTCTTCTTATTTTCTAACTTGATTCTGTTCAGTCCTGTGTCAAAGCTGATGAGCGCTGAATTTCCCCCTGGGGATGAATAAGGTATCTATCTCTCTCTATCTAACAGTCAGAGTGGAAGTGAGAGGCTGGTTAATTAACACTCTAAATTTAACTCCAGCTCGCACAATGCAGCCGCTCGATGCTGAAATGCTCAGACCATGTGAATGAAGCACAAATTCAATGAGAAAGCACGCTTTGCTTGTGAGCTGCGGCTTGTGTCTCATCGAAGTGTCTGAAAGTTCGGGACAAGACGGGGAGAAAGGTGAGGGAGGCGGCACGGCCACTGTGTCACTACAAAGACGAAGGAAGACGTGGACGGTCTGCGCGAGGCGGAGGAGACGTGTGAAATAAGATGAGACGCTTCCGAGATGTCCGCGGTTTCCCTGACAGCGTGGTCAAAGAGACAATCAGGGCCGGCCTGCCAAGAGATTGTGACAGAGTGTGAAGGAGGCTGACTCAGGCTGCGTCCGCACCAACAAGGAAGTCTCTTGACCACTCCAGTACGGAGTGCAAAAAAATCAAAACAAAGCAAGAGATGAGCACGTCAAAGCTTTGCTCTCTTCTTTTTGACAGCCGAGCGACAACACTGTGTGATGATTTTTCTTTCTACCACTGCGAAGCTTGCGGCTGAAGTTTGTGCTTTCGGCTCCAGGCCCCGACACCTCCAGAATCTCATCTCCTGCCGGCGTGCCCGTGTGCATCGCTGACCTGCCCGCGTTAACATCTCAAACACACAGAACCAGACGGCAGGCTGAACGGCGAAATATCTTTCCAAACACGAGCCCGTGCAGCAGCACAGGGCTTCTCTTGTTTCCTCCAGCGTGAGAATAAAGGCAACTGGAATTTGTCCGAAGTCAGGTCAAAGCACACAGAAACATTTCAAAATCTATAGATCGATACACACACACACACACACACACACACACACACACACACATACTGAAAGTGTGTGGTCTCAGTAGTGTGTGTGTGTGTGTGTGCACGGTGCTATCAGAGCTGCACCGTATCGTTACTGACATTTTTGCTTTCCGCCTACTCACCGCCGCGTGGAGAGAAGGCAAACAAAGGCGTGCGGAAGTGTGAACGTGACATCTGCAATTACACATGTTGAACTAACAAGGCAGGGAAACAAAGTGTTGACCAGCTTCTCCACATCAAACAGAAGGGTGCAGGAAATGAAGTGTACAGGAGCTCCGGCTCCCTCTCTCCCTCTCTCCCTCTCCCTCTCTCTCTCTCTCTCGTTGTGGAGACCGTTCTGTTTCAGAGGCAATGTTTGAGCCCAATATACACACTGTTTGGAAAAATGCAATGAAATCGTCGTATTTAAAGTTTAATCTTCGGGTGATGATGAAATCTGAAGCGATATAAAGGCTCACACTGAAAAAAGGCAACTTCTTAGTTTGGAAAATTGGCCGTCCTTCAGCTACACTTCATCTAAAATGCATTAATTGATTTTCAGGACATCATTACGTTATGAACTCAGTGAGAAAGCAAATAACCTTTGAGTGTTACAGCCTGGCCCCTCTCTCTCTCTTTCTCTCTCTCTCTCTCTCTCTCTCTCTCTCTCTCTCTCTCCCTTTCTCACATCAGCCTTTTCCTGTCCAGGATCCTTCAGTGTCATCTCATCCTCTGGCTTGGTTTTCTTCCTCTCCCCTCATCGGCCCTCTTTCAGAGTTTCCCCTTCTTATCATAGCAACATTTCTCACTCTTGAATTCGTCTCAAACTCTCCTAAATATATCGCTGGAGACTGTGGCCCTGCTGTGGAATCTTTTTTCATCATCTTTCATTCTTTGCCATTGCAAAGAATGAAAGATGATTTCTGCAATAGGATTTGTTTGAAATTGCAGCACTTTAATTAAATCACTCAATTTTTTCCCAAAAAAAAACAAAAAAAAAAACAAAAACAAATAATGAAGTTGAGGGAATGAAGTTTCCCTCAATGTATTTATATTTGTTGCTCCCATAAAAATTCAAGTCTGGTGCATGTGTTTGTTCTGGGATTATCTTCAAAGTTCATATTTGGCATTGATTAAGGCCTCCTCTACTAACTTCCTTCATAGTTTCCTGAATATCTTTTATCCTACAATGTCTATGTGACTGAAATGTTCTGATTTGAATGAGCTGTTGGCTGTTAAACTCTTGTCTGAGAGATGTATTTGCTCACATATTTTTTTTTTCTTAATCTCGCAACATAGACCTTGGGATGTCAATAAAACAATGTGAGGATTATGAGTCCAAGTTATTGGATTTTCAGGTTGTCCAGCAGTGTGGTGGTTGGTCTTGTCAATGCGTCAGAATATAAGGAATCCTGATTTTGAATACCTGGTTCTTCTCTAACATCCCTTGGCCAAAAAAGGAAATATACATATGAAGTTTTTTTTTCTATTGCAGCAGCGAAGATCATCACAAACACATAAAACGGATTATCTTGTCATCTGTTCGTGTTCAGAAACTCTCCTGAATCCATTCCTCTTTTTAATCAAAAATAACAATTCTTGTCTTTACCCGGCACATTCCAGCATGGCAAAAAACCCTAAATAGCTTTTTTGATTAAGAGACTTGTGCGCACAATCAATGAGAGCCTGCGAGCGCTGGCCCTCTCCCGCGCTCGGCCAGAGGCATGCTCATACATGCAAACAGCAGGATTATGACGTCTGAGACGGCTCGTCTTCGGAGAGCGTGGTGCAGAGGTTGGCGAAAGGGAAACACACGCACACACACACACACACACACACTCACACACACACATACGCAAGCTGTCACATATGTCACTGTGTGCGAATGTATAGCAGCCGGTCACAAGTGGCGTGAATATCAGATGCAGGGACGGCCTCAGAATGCAAACCAGCAGCTATTTCTTACAGGCCTGAGTGGATTAATTTCACTTTTAAACTAAATGCAAGGCCATAACATAACTTTGAATCACTGGAAGTAGAAGCAACACACCAGCACAATGAACCCGGCAGTAATTAAAGCCACAGCCAAGTTGCTGAAAGCAATTAAAAAAAAAAAAAAACAACCTACAGGTAAACAAACCAAGCAACAACTCCCCGAGAACCTCAGCTGAAGAAGAGTCTGCTTTACTTTCTCTGCAGGTAAAGTCAGCTCTGGTCTCTAGAATTCAATACTCTAACAGAAACCTGACATGGAAGCTTGAAGAGGCCGAGTGTCTCCTTTTCCAAATGAGCGCGTTCGCTGGATGTGCACAAAATAAATGTCTTTCTATCTTATTCAGCATCGGTTTTCTAAGCTTACAATGTGTCAATTGTTGCTGCAGCTCCAAATCATTCAGAGTGAATGTTTAGTATGTCTTGGCCTTTCTACATTTTGGTTTTCCTGCACCTTCATGCTGGGTTTTCATGAGGGTTAGAGGCCCCGCAGGGTGTTTGTGTAGTTTCATCCGCAGGTTTTGAATAATTCTTCTTCATGAATTCGCAACTCCAACTTGAGTTGTGAGAAATCTGCCTCACCAGCAGGAGGGGAGAGTTTTGTGGGGTTACTTAATGAAGCAAAACCATCTGCTGCAGCATCACTGGTTCTCAAAGCTTTGTGTTTCTTTGTGTCGACGCCCCTGTGGCATTGACCCGGACTCCATGTTGGCAGGAAGAAAGACTGTCCAAGAAGACCAGATTTGGGGAGGCATTAATGGGATATCACAGGATTTAATGGAATCTCAGACGGAGTAAACTCTGACATTATTGATTCTCTTCAATGATTGATCAGCGAGGCGATTGTCAGGGCTGAATATATCTGGGAGAGTTTTAAACGCACGTTCTCACTTCTCAGGTTTGGTGCAATGAAAACAAAATGGTGCATTATTGTTAAATACTTTGTGGAAGCGTGAATGTTGCCGTCTGGACCCTGATAACAATCAAACTGAGTCCATTCAAAAAGTCCTTTTCAAAATAAATTCAAGTGCTTATTGATTCCAGTCGAACTCGACTGTACACGTTGCACATACTAAACATCTCCACACACACCTGGGCATTAGAAGTGCCGAATGCTCAAAGCTGTTAAGGAGTGATGTGCACTCGGGTACATCGGGTTGGATTTTCAATAACTCACTGCAACAATCCACAAACATGCATGCTGGTTATATCACTGGACCCATATGAAAACTGCAACATGGCGATTGTTTTTAAAAAAAATGTTTCCATCTAATCGTGAAACCGTGGCGTTATCAGCGGAATATTGTTGTGTTAACAGATGGATTCAGCCTCTGGGATCCCAAAGTGGATACAGATAATGAATGAACGGCTGCGGCTTAAGAATTTAAAAATCTGTCTTAATTAGCACTTGCAACAACATTTGCATGAACACCAGTGAGCAGGGGGAAAAAAAAAAACAAAAAACAAAAAAAACCACACATGAAACGATTCTAAAGCGTCAACATTTCAGAAATCTGGAAACAAGACTTCCTTCATCAAGAAACTCAATCACATACTCAGAGAGAAAAATCACTTCAAGCTCCTGAATGAGCAAGAATAGATTTGAGTTTATGCAGTGTGACGCTCAGGTGTGACCTCCAGTGTATTAAACTTAATATAAAAGCTGTTCTCATATCACAGGATGTCACATGTCGGAGCTGAAGCGATCACAGCGCGGCCTCGATCCGTATATTCACCGCGTGATCGTACCGGAGATCGCTCACAAAGAGACAATGCAGATGCTTGGCGTTCCCCTGTCGGCCCGCGCTGTTTTCCAACCCCTACCAAGTCCTGCGCTGCGGAGCTGCAGCGTCTTTTGATATGGAAATCGAAGTGCTAATTTGGTCGTGCGTTCTACTCCTGAGAGAATTCGCCAGACTGTTGAGTGGTCACGTCAAATAGATGAAATATTTAGTAAACATTGACATTTCTGCCACGCGGCTCTTTCATCTCCTTTGAAACGCCAAAGGCAATTCTGACAGGATCCTCTTTTTATTACCAGCTTCTCGTGTTAATCTAAATTTGGATGTGAATGACGCATAAAGAGTTTGGACTTGTCCTGCACTTTGCGAGTGTTTGATTTCAGAAAATGGATTATCAGTGTGTGGTCACAACAGCGATGTCCGACACATGAAGAGACGCCCAGTCACCCTTCAGCGTTCCGCCAAGACGACCTCCAACGCCATCGCTGTGACACCCGCACCCGCAGATACGACTGTGCCATGTTTGAACACCTTAAGCTAACAGAAAATGAGAACACATTTCAAATTTCCTGTTTGTAATAAATGCAGGTTGTGGGCCATGTGCGATTTGTTTGACAGTCATTTGAAACTCATTCAGTCTTGTTTGCCGATTCGCTCCGATGAGCGAGCAAACAGCCTCATCAGCGCTGGAAATTAAGAAATGTTTCTGGGTCACTTCTTAAAGTTGCTGCTTTCAGTCTGTATGTGTTCACGGCCGAATCAAATCAAGTTCTAGTAGTACCGATATTTTATTTTCTATTTCATTTTTTTTTATGACTCCAGGCTCAACATTTCGGCTCAGTTAAATGCATAAAGTGTTATTTTGGAATAAATAAACTGACAAAGTTGACTCGAGTAACTTCAGATGTCTCACAAGAGGCAAATAACTTCAAATAAGAAAGTCAATCCAAACTGAATGCTAACTATGCCCTCGCTCACTGTTACTTTTTCTTCGACTTAAATGGTGTGCCGAATCGAGCAGAGGTTTTCAAAGTGCGTCGTATCCAAGCACCATGAAAAATCTGACACTTTCTGAGAAAAAAACCCCTCAACATAACAAAAGAACAGATGTTTGATATGTATGTAACATAAATTAAGATCTGTTCAAGCGCAGAGATTTCTGCATAAATCGATGTTTGCAGTGCTCAACAGGCAGGAGAGAGGAGGAATCCAAACAGTTACATGAGTAATGAAGTACCTGAATTAAAGCAGACACAGCCGGGGAGCAAATGCTGACTAACCTCATTTTGTGTCATTAGAGTGACACAAATTGCAGCCTGAGGGAAGTCAGTCAACACTGACACTGACGGCGGAGCGGTGGCGGTCTGCGCCCTCATCAGGGAGCTCCTGGCTGGAATCACGGCAGCAGAGAGCTCCGACTTTCTGTAGTTAGAAAATTAGTTTTTCCTGAGCTGCTCTAATAATGGACAGAATCATTTGTCCTCAATTGATTCATTTATTTATTTATTTTTTTTGTTCCTTCTCTTCTGGAAGGGATTTAGGAGAAACAGTCATAATTCAGAAGTCTCCAGATAAGATTTATTCCCAACAATGGAAATGAGCAACTTCCTCTGTCTCTTGTTTGTATACGTGGTTGTGTGCATCATGAATAACGTAGTGACAGTGACAAATAATCAATACGTTTGGCTTTCTGGAGTTTCTTCTTCTGACCACAGCGCTAAGCCGCTGATGGACTTGCGAGCGTCATTAGCGGTGTGAGCACTCCCACGCCGCACACGGAGCGCCTCAGTAGCGAGCCAGTCCTTAACCTTCTGGGGGTCATTATAGGCAAATCGGAGCTCGTTTTGGTTTCATAACTAATGTCTGATATGAAATATTCAATGCCTTTGCCAATTAGAGAAGCCGTAGGTGGTCAGCGATGCTTGTATGACGGCGTTCATTGTGACTGCATGAATATGTGACTCCTTCGCCGCCAAGTGACGTGCGCTCAGCGGTACGTTTCAGGGAGCGGCAGATTATTTCACTAAAAACAAAAACTGAACAGAAAATGCTTCTTTGGACTTGATTTGGGTCATGTTGAGGATGGTGGTGAAAACGAAAACAGAACAGTTGAAATAAAAGAAGGCGATAAGATCCATCAGAGTCTCACTGGTGCGGGGGGAAAGTCCGCCGCCTCCCCAACGTATCCCTGGAGTCACCTCGCTCAGCGCAGGGCGGCGCAGGTAATTCTGTGTGACAGCGGAGGAGGGGGCGGCGCTGACGGGGACTCTGACGTGGGAAAATATCGCGCCACCGCTGAGATTAAACAGCAGCTGGATCAATGGGGAGCTCGCCTGCTGAATGATGTATGAGGGGCGTTCTCCCGACAACTCGCTTCAAAGCCTCAAACAGGAAGCACAAACAAAGTGCGTGCAGCTGGAGGTCACACCGCTGGCATTTGGGCGTGAGGATGTCGAGGGAGCCGGACGACGAGGCATCCAGTACAAGGGCAGCGGCATTTACATGCTGAACGTGACGTGGGCGTTTATTACCTGCAGAACCTGAAACAAACGCTGCATTTCTAGCAGGAAGTCACTGGGCCTTAGAAACCCGCCGCACCGCTCAGGGTTTTTTATCACTTCAGTATAAGCGTATGTGTTTGGGGAACTTCCTGAAATGACTGACGGTGCCACTTCTTCTAAAACAGCAGAAAGGTGTCAAGCAATGCGAAAGCCACACCGAAAAAAAAAAGCAAGTGTTTTGCGTTTTTTTAACAGCATATGATGAGGTGTTGAATCTGACAGCCGCTGGTGAAACACTAGTATGTGAGAGAAATCCAGATGACGACGGAGGGGAAGATGCTTTCAGGCAATGCCGCTAAAATTAAGCTCTGTCGCTGCTCTGAGCCGAATCGATGAGAATCTACCGTTGCTGTTTATCTGTAAATGTTTCATTAAAGTGAAAAGTTGCCGAGAGTTTCCATGTTCCTGAGAATAGTGGAGGAGGCTGAGCTTTTCCTGGAGACGCTCCTCTCAGTTACCAACAGGTTCGTGGTGTCACTGTGACACGAACAGGCATTCTGTTCATTAACACCTAATTCCAGTTTAAAAAGCTCTGATATTAAATTACAACTTTTCATGTTTAATGAGGGCACAATTATTCTCAAAGGAAGATTGATAACAGGATAAAAAGACCTTTTTCAGAGTAAACTCTGCCAGTATCATCATCCTTTACTGGATTTACTTTCATATTGTTTCCAATAAAAGAAGCATTTTAGTCCGTTTGTAGCTACATTTACTGTGCTAGAAGTTGCAACACTTTACAAGGGTTCTCTTATTTGTTTTAATTATTTTCTATTACATTCCTCTGAGTATCAGTAAACCAAGCTTCCCATGCTTGATGTTGAGAAAATATCGAAGGTCAGTCACTAATATGAGAGATGATTTTCAAAACACAAAACTCTGTCCCTTTACAGCAGTGGGATAAAAGACAACAGCTCATTAACATTAACAGACCTCAAAGCCCAAACATTCCTGATGGAGGCCTCAGTAGCAATGCACATCTGGAAAGCTTTTTTTTTTAAAAAAAGAAAGCCACTCTCCTCTCATTTCCACCTTTAGTCCCACAGCAACACTCTCCAGCTCGCCGATCTATTGTCCGGTAATGCGTCGAACGGCACATCTCTCACACATAATGAAAGCTGCGCTGGTTGCTTCACGTCACAGCTTTGATCTTGGCCACTTTTTGACTCTGAAATGCAGTGAGGCCAGCTGTGGAGCTGGAAGCATCAAAGACCCGTCGGCTCGGCGTTCCTGTCGGCGTGCGGATACACCTGCTCAGACCCGGCCGTGAGCACTTCGGCATGTCAGGGTCACCACCATTCCAATAAAGAGCCGACCTTGAGCTTGTATTGATTACATTCACACCGTTTTTGTCAGGAATAGAGGAATTTTATTATAGAAACCAGGAATACAGTGTTTTCCAGAAGAGTCTGCGGTGTTGCCTTAACCGCTCCGCGCAGCTCTTACACGCTGGTGTTTTGTTTCCAGTCATTTAATTAAGAGTACGATCCCCTGGCGTTACGGACGTGGTAGGTGGATGCACTCTCTTGCTCGCGTTGATCAGATTCTAGCACCATCAACTTGGAGGAACAGGCCAGCGTGGGAATTCGGCGCAGCTCTGCCCTCCATCAGGGAGCTCAGCTGCTGCTTCTTAATAATCACTAAACACACCTGAGCTCCGTCTCAGAGAACTTAATTTAGATGCTCCCAGTTTGTTTTTAATTATGTCCTGCTTACATTAATTACATGCTCCCTCTTGAAAGTGTCCCTGTATTATTTTGTTGCACGATTTCGTCCTCTCCCTTAAGGACACGAATTCGGGCTGATCGGTAATAGAAATCAATCGGCATCATGTTTAACGGCTTTGTGAGTTTATTTTGATTCAATAATTCAGATTTTGACTTATCAAACATAGATAAAAGGCAAAAAAAAAAAGTGTAATGTTCCTTCAGACAGCAACTCTGGGTTTGGTTTTCTCTGAAAGTGAACGCCGTGTGAATTAAAGACTGATTTATAATGAAAAAGGTAGACAGAAGTCAGTCACTGACAGCACACATGGAGGATAAGCCTCAGTTCACCGTTGCCTAAAAGACTGACCGTGTGGAGAGCCACATCAGAGCAGATTCATTAAAAGTTGACGGGAAGAGCAAGGTGTGACAGGAAATGATGTTCGCGCAACGGGGGGAAGAAGTCGGCCGTAAAAGACAGACAAGCAAACTCAGGAAGTTCGAGGGGCTTGGCGGGGAGCGGACTGAGGCCGGAGTCAAGCCATCAATAGGCAGACATGTCCAGGAAATGAGCTTCAAGTGTCACGCTCCCAACGTCAAACCACGACGGAACAAGAGGCGGAATCAGAGGCTTCTTACCTTCACTGAGAGACGGACTAGACCTTTACGCAGGCGTCCATTTTTTAAATGAGTGCATGCAGAGGATATCGATCTTTCATTGGGCTAATAACGCAAAAGCTGATTTCTTGAATAAAAATTTTGCATCAACAGAGTAAAACATTCAGGTTAGTTTCAATAAAGCAAAACAGTTCAATTACTTTTTTAATTTTGTTTTGCCTTAGTATTTTTCACACAAATATTGTATCTGTGCTTTTAATCAAGTCATCCATGTGAGTACTTATTAATTAACAATCATGAGAATAGATCACCTTGTGCCAGGGTTGCCCTCACTGTACTTTAATTACTGAATAAGAAAAAGTCCTTTTCCACTATTATTTAAACTGAATGTAAAATCTCAGTATTTCCAGATTGTGTGATTAGTGTAAGAAAATCAGCTCCACAGAAACAGAGGGACCCCAGAATCACCTCCCACCCACAACCTATTCGCTTCATTTTCCCATAGTGTTTCTCTGCAGCTTGTTGCTTCAATACAGCCATTCATTGCAGATGAATAATGGCGAATGTGCAGCCCCATAATGCACTTCATTCTTCATCGGTCAGATCAATATAGAGCGGTAGGCCTTGACTGAATGGATGAGCGTGTGCGGGTTTAGTGGGATGATGCTGTCATTGCATGTTTGAATACATGTTAATTGACTGCATTGGATTTTCCTTTTCTTTTAAGCTCAACCTTGATGGAAATCATTGCTGTCGCCTTTTTTCTCAGCTGTTTGCGCCTAATAATTCCATTGAAAGGCGCGAAGTGTTGAGTTTCACCTTGCGATGAATAAGAGGTTAGATGGTCCGGAAGAAAAATGATAATCAATATTATACAGGTGGAGCTGTACTGTAACACAAATCGTACTTAGATCACCAAGAAATGTTTCGTGGTATAGTACACTGTTAAATCTTTTTCCAAGTTTAATATGGAGGAAACACCGATCTGCTGTTTGGTATTCTTCAATAAGCAACAACACCTCCGCAGCAAAGCCTGGCTGGTCATTTGTTCTCCCATGAGGCCATTACGCTTCCTGAAAGCTTAAGCAGCAGGCTGAAGTAACAAGCTGCTAATGAGCAGGAAAATGTAGGGGGCGGACACGGCTTAATGAAACTAAATACTTGACTAAAGCAAGCGTTAATGATCACAAAGGAAATGTATGGGCGCATTTTCACGCTAATGATCGAAGAGAACGGGTTTCATATTGAAACATCTTTTCAATGACTTTTCACTGTTTCTATATATATATATTTAATTTGGCCTAATGAAAAATACAACTATTGCAAAGAGACTAAATAAAAAAATAAGGCGATGCAATCACAAACTTTAATGTTGAAGTGTCGGCATGTATTTGTTATTCATCTGTAACTTTCAGCTGAGCCGTTTCCTGCCCGTATTAAGTTTGCTAACAAGTTTCATGTCGGTGTGACGTGAATTAATCTCCAGGTCGTAGTGCCACCATTCAAATAACGGCAACCATTAATTAAAGATAGTGACACTTGAACTTTTGCAGGAACAAGCTGACAAGCAGCCAAACTCTATTCCTCTTCACACATAATGAGACGCTGTGCAGCCACCAGAGGAGCATTTTCAATCCAAGTGAGGCTATTTGTACTCCGAAGAGTATTAACATCCATGTCAGCATATTGCAGATTGTATTTTCACAATGTTAGCCCATCATCACGCTCTTTACTTTTCTTTTTTGAGCATCTGAAAAAATAAATTGCTATGATATAACAGCACAGTGTAAAAAGACTTTAAATGAGTGTTTCAGACTGTGAAATTTGGCTTTACTATAAATAAACACCACGTATGAAAGGAATTTATATGTTTGATGGAAATTTGAAGTAAATACACCAAAAAGATATTTGGAGACGAGTCGGAGATTATAAGATTTTTTGACCATCTGTGATGAAAAAAGGAGATTTTGACTGACAGAGTACGTAATGATTCATGTGAGAAGTTCGGACTTGGAGTCATATAAGACACTGAAACTGACTGGTGTCCTAAATGTATTGTTAGAGGTTTGAAAAGCACATGTAGTAACTGTTGCCATACAGATGATGAATTTCGGATTTCAGCACGTCTATCAGAATGCAGTGTGTGAGCGGTGCAGAACGTGTGAAAGTGTGTAACAATTGAGACATTTGTGTAATCTTCCATTCATCCCTTCACCTTCTATTACACTTTATCTACTGCGACCAATCTTTACCTTTTACACCCAAAGTACAGAATCAACGGCTTTGGTTTGCATGGATTATTAAATCACAGCTAAAAATTCAGAGGTTTGTTATTCCTATGGACAGTGGAGAGATTTCTCTCTCTCTGAAGACGACACGCTCCGTGGAAGCTGGTGACACAGAACACACACACACACACAGACATATGACCCAGTGAGATCCTTGTTGCCCAGCAGGGAGGCTGCGAGAGGAGTTGATCTGTTCTCCTATGAATCCCAAAAATGCCAGTAGGTCAAAGCCAAGCGGCTTCCTGCATATAATAAGAGTACAGAGGTGAATACAGAGCGCAGCCGTGCAACGCATGTTAGACACAGAACCTGTGTCATAGAATGGTAATCCTGTGGTGTTACCTCTCAAACTCCATCCATTAAGTGTTTCTAAATATTATAAATTAGACTTTATTAATATGTTTCTGCATCATTTTACAAAGCATCGTCTTTTCAAGTTCTGAAATTTATTGGAGTGATTAAAAAAAAAAAACGACCAAGCCTGCTTAATAGGATTACATTTTAATAAACAAGTTTGGTGTCACCTAATTGCACTGTCGGGCCTGGTCTTTCTCTCACGCTGTTTTCTGCTCTTTCATGCAATCTGCAAGTCAAAGCACATGGGGAAATGTATCTGTTCTCCTCAACTGACAATGTGCTAAATGCCAAAGACCAATTAGCCTCCTGTGGCCGCCACTGCTGGGTCTTCCAGCAGAGCCTTAATTCCAATCAAGCTCTCTGCCTGACACCTTGTTCAGCCACAAGGCCAGCAGACAAAAGAGGATCCACCGAGCCGCACGTATAAAAAGTACAAAATGAGTGAAAATGTGTCACCAGTACATTTTTTTCCTCGTGGTACTTAAAGTATAATCTTTTCACAGGGGGAGCATGTCCCTGACATTCGTCGAAGCGGTCTCATCCAGACATCCTTCACATGAGGGTGATCTCTGAACTCCTCTGTGCTTAGATGTGATCAAAATCAAAAAATGTTCAGTTTTTTTTTTTTCTCATCTCATTCGTATTTGACACGTCTGAGCAGCCCTTCGTGATCTAAAAATATCTATCAGACAGGATGATAACCAGAAGATGATCCTCTGGAAAAGTTTCAGTTTTTTAGTTTGCAGTTTGCAATATTCCATTTCAATTTCTATCATATAAAATATATAAAAAAAAAACCTCAGTTGAACAATTTTTGCAATTTTTTTCCTACATTCTTCCTTCTTTTTTCATCCATCATCCGCTACAGCAGCAGGGCAAAGTTTCTTTGTGTGCAGCTCTCATGTTTAGTACGTCTGACAAACCCTGAACCAGGTCCTTGAGCACCGTCTATTCATGAAGGCGGAGGAGCTTGAGTCTCACTTCAAGTTGGTTCTCCTTCCTCAAGTACACGGTAGGTCAGGATCAGGTGGAAAAGTGGTCTGATCAGGTCAGTGCAGTCCATGATTGGCTGTAGCCACCAGCACCAAGGAGCTGCAACGCCAACTTTCACAGATGGTTCATTTGTAGATTCAGCATGGTTGCTGCTCACCTCTTCCAAGGTCTGGTTTTCTTGGACGCCCCAAGCTGACGTCGCCTTCCAACACTTTGAAAGCCCCTTCATGGCTGCTCCTGTCCTATTAGTGCCTGATCCCGTCCTGCACTTCAAAGTGGAATTCGACGACTCAGATGTAGGAATCGGGGCGGTGTTGTCCCAACGCAGTGCCAAGGACAATCGAGAACAGCTCCGTGCTCTGTGTGACTTAGTATGTTAGTATCTTGTGTCAATAACCCTAACTCTTTGTATTTTGATCTCTTCATGTAGTCGACGTCCTCATTTAGCTCCTCAGGCAACAATGACAAACGAGGAGTTCTTCAAGTAACAGAGTCTGAATCACAGCACTGCAGAGGCTGCTGGGATCACTGAAGAGACAGAAGAAGTTCAGCCAGCCTCTTGTCCACAGAGGATCTGTTCACAGTTCTGAAGGAGCTTTAGTCAAACTTCTTAATTGTCTGCAGGTTTACCAAGGTCACTGATGCTGCTTTGAATGAAAAGAACCATTTTTCCTCCTTGCATTCACATTGAATTGTGAGAAAGGATATAAAAAAAAAAACCTGAAATAATAAATCATCATGAAATCATTTCTGAAGAGTCTGTGAAACTCGACAAGACACAAGCTTCAAGTCTGAGGATATATTCACATCATTTGTGTTGAACATGGCAGAAATCTGAGATGGGTGCTTGCTGCTTTCATACTGAAAGACCCATACACAAAATGACATTGACTATAAAACATAACTTTTGAAAAATAGTTTCTAGCAACATACGCATCCAGTCAGAGATGGATTTAACTCATGTCAAGTCAAGTCGAGTCAATCGTTATTGCAGGATCATTTGTAAGATCAATACTTTGGCATTTCAGCTGTATTCATTAAAAATTCATTGCGGCCGCTGTCTTTAATTACCAAATTCACATAAGTTAGTGACACAACCGAGAAAAAGGAACAGAACAGAGTGCAGCAGAAAAGCCACTAATACAGCATGTAAGTATTTTGATGCTCGCACTTGCAGCATAATGAAACCATAAACTCGAGTCTGATTGGAGGACGGGGTGCAACTGTCGGCCCGATCATTGCCGTGATTGACAGAATAAATCAGACAGCGAGCATGTGTCTGCCCCTTAAACTTTAATGAAGGTAATGAATGGACATGAGCAAATGATCCTGCCCCTCTTGCTGTCATGGCTCTCCGCTCGCACACACTCCTTCATCTCCATGAGGGAAATTCACCGCCGCTCCGCTCGCACTCCATCCATAATCAAGGCGCTGCCCGGGGGATGCCATGCACATATCAAATATGTGGACAGATATGTTAATGGCAGTGTCAAAGTTTTATTATTATTCTTTCTTTTCCTGAATTGCCTTTTCTGCAACAAAATATCTCAGATCATCATAAATATTGCTCATTTATTCATGCTATATTTCTTAGCGTCATGGGAAAACATAAGGGTACAAAGTGTTACTGTTTCCAGGGTAACTACCAGAACATTATTAAAGCAAGATCTTTATCTAATTAGTCGTATCTGTAATTAAATCTTTTGAACATTAGACGAAGGCTCCTATTAACATAATTCAAGTTAATGACCCCCGAGAACAACAGTGAGGCATCATTTTATTCCGAATTTGGAAAATTAACCAAACTTCCACTTGCAGATTTTTTGGACTGGTGCGGACTTTCAGGGAAGTTTTCTAAAGAACAGTAACAGTAAGGGCCACACTAATGAGCTGGTTCCGTATTTCTCTGAACACTGAATGCCACGTCTCAGATGGGGACCCTGTAGTCTGGTTTGCATTGCAAAAATGACTTTTTGGGGACGGAGTAGCCTTCCAAGACCGCTAGTCCACAACACGGACACGGAGCATTGCCATGCAAACAGTTTGTGCCCTTCACGTTTAACCTTTTGATTTGACGCCTGGAAGCTTGTAAAAATGGATGCTTGTTTATTTGCAAGTGAAATCGAGTTAGATTTACACAGGACGTCACAGGAATATTTGTGGGCTTTTTGTGTTAACCACACATTTTTGTGGGTTTTAAAGATCTCGTCTAATTAGCCGTCTCACAGATGGAGTTTTGATGCGCTGCTTCGGAGATACAGCGAGGTCACGTGAACGGGTCTCATTGTGGAGAAGCCTGACAAGTCATTTTCACAGCGAAGGGCGAAGAGTGTCAGGACTACAGGAACATTTGTGTTCTTAAATCATAAATGGCACTTTTATTTCGAGCTTAGCCATATGTTATATGTATAAGCAGGACACGTCCGGCAGACAGTGAAGGACGTGAAGCTGAGCCGGGACCATCAATATGAGAGCCAAGCTCCTCTGCGGTCAGCTGGACATGATTTAGCAGGACAGAGACACCATGATCAATATGTTAAAGATATTTCAATGTTTCAGGTTTACTAATGAGGTGAAAGGGCACTTTTGATCACCTGCAGGCACAAATTTAACAATAACTGAAGTAATTCTAAATATTAGCATCGCTAATTTAGCATTTGCAAAGCTATAAAGTCAATAGAGTGAGAGCAGGTATTATTGAACAACCAGTGAGATTTATGACTCATATTTATCTGCAGGACAAGAACTGTCCATGTCCATACCTTTTGAAGTCTTCCCTGGCCTGCTTCTGTTGTTGTAGCACTACGTGTTGTTTTCTGTTTTACCCGATTTGATCCTCCTCTGATTAGATCAAGGTAAAACTGATTGTAACTACATGTAGTTTCAGGCCTGTGGGTCCACATTTAAACAGCCTTGACACATCGAATGGCCCCGAGCGACTGCAGATTTTGCCGTCTCAAAGGTTTATTACTTGCTAGTCACTACGCAATATGAATTTCTCAAACTTTTTAAGTTTTACAATAACATCGTCTCTTTCCACTGAATTATATTTGCTCCAAAGAATTCCATGTAAGAATCCCAGTTTTATCTTAAATGTCATCCACTCGCTCCGCCAGTGGCTCAAGAAAGCCAAAATGAAGCCAAGGAGAAAAACTACTAAATCAACGTTCTGTAAAAAAGAGCAGTCAAAATAGTGTATCATCATGATCTCCACGTCTCTCGCTCCCCCTGTCTCTCTCACTCGACGTCTTTTTAATGTCTCAGGTATATTTATATTAACTGAGGCTTGTCTGTCGTCACATGTAATTACTGGAGGAGTTTGCTGATCCCAAAATAATTAGTGAGCTCATTTAATTTCAGTCTGCCAGCAGCTGTTTTCCTGCACTTCAGCATTAAATTGTTATAGATTTTGTTTCAATATGCAGCTTCTTTTAATTAATAAAACCAAATATATCTGAATGATTAATGTAAATACAGAACAGCATGAATATTTTGGTAATTTTTTGGTCTAAATGGTATTCACAATAAAACGCTAATTTATGAAATCATGATTTACTGGAGTAAAACTTGATGATACAGCAGATGACTAGAAATTAACTCATATTCTTTGACAATAATGTGCTTTATACCTGAATATGAATAGCAGGACTCATATAAATGTATTCAATATACAGTGAGGTGACTCACAGAGGCTCTGGGAGGCGGGCGCCACATTTCAGCATTATTAAAATGTCTGTGCGTCTGTAGTCTGTGGCGCTGCGAAACTATGTCACAATCATATCGTGGTCATTAATGGTATTGTAGAATTATTCCCCGTCGTTGTTTATCACCAGGAAGTGCTTTAGGAGCTGCTGTCATCTCAAACTTGCCATGAGTGAACTTTTGAATTTAAGTTTTAGATGAGAGAGCCGGGCAGAAAAGAAAGCATCAGTCTTCACCAGGCCATTAAATATTTACAACTTCTCCAGCTCTCCCGCATCTGCAAGCATTCGCAGTCACAAAATATGTGAAATTGTTGCATTTTTCAGAAGATATTTAGCTCCAAAACAAGACATTACAGCAGTTCAGAACAGATGAGGGTCTGAGACCTGTGGATCGGGGATTATTGTCTCCTCAGCCACAAGGGCTTCACGCTCATGTTGCCCCTGACAGTGGCGAGCCAGACAGCGGCAATTATTCACCATAAAGCAACGCAGCGCTGGCTGGGAGTAAATTACCGAGAGAGCCTCGGCCAATTACGTCTTGTAATGGTGAGACAAATCTCATTTGACACTGAAACACCCTTGCATTGAACGGACCAATAATGAGCAAAAGCCAACGTTCCTGCAGAACAGGAGGAGGAAACACTCATCTCTGCAATGCATCCTGCTAATTAAACATTGCATAAAGAAAGGTTTTTAATATAAATATAACCCGCTCACCCGGACTGTAGTTCCATCAGCTTAATGGTATTTTTCAATTATTCAGATTGGAGCCATTATGATCCAGAGTCGTTTACACTGAGGGTCAGAGGATGGAAAATCCACCAGGTAGATTTTTGTTTGACCGGATACCCTTGGGGTTGGAATTCAGGGAGTTCAGGCCGCCTTGCCCTGCCTGTCATTGGGAAAAAGCGCCGCACACAAATGAAAACATCCCCCAAGCACACACAAGTCCTAACGAGCACTAATAATCCCACATCCACCCCGCGATCATCACACTCTCCCCCGGAGGGCCACAGGCTGGCTTCAACTTTCACTTCACATGATAATTATTTGTTAAAGTTTAATTCCCAGCATTTATATGTATATATACAGTATCCACATAATTCTGTATGTTTTCATGCAGAATATCATAAAAAAGGAAAACAAACTTTATTTTTTTTTTCTCCAGCTCCTGTTGAAGATCCAGCCATTCTCATAACATTTGCATCCAATGCAAACAGTAATATAAGGTAGAAAATAAATGAGGAACCTTTCCCTTCCTCAGAGGGCAAAGGAGGACGCGTCTCACAGCTCTCTGTATTTGGAAATCTCATATTGAATAATGTTATGTTAATTTAAGGCGAGCGCGTGTGACTGCAGGCTCGGTGTAAGATTAGAAACTGTAAGTCAGCGGCAGGAAAATAAACACTACAAAAGAACAGGTCTTTGCAAATAAATAAAAATAAAGAGGCCATTAAATAAGAAGATGGAGATATAACAGTTTGAATGATTCATTTGCATGTCTTTCTGTCCAGTTTTGCTTCCACTTGGTGAACTTCCATCAAAGTTTTATGAGAAGAAATTTCAGTTAAGAGCTTCCTGAAACGTCAAACAGCCGCAGTCCCTCTGGGGACGAGTTGATGTGGATTATAATGGAGCCATTAGCAACTGTGGTCCTGTACATCCTAATATATATCCTTTTTTTAAAAAAAAAAAAAAAAAAGGTTTTTAATTATTTACTTTTGTTTGTCAGCAATATTGGAAAACAGAGACAGCTCCTTTTTTCTACCCATGTTGAACTAATGTTTGACTAAACGCTGTATTACTAGACGCAATGATTGTTGACCCAAGCTTTTTTCCTTTTCTTTAAATTAGAATCTGACGGAGCAGTGTTTGTGCATCTGGGAAGTAGGTTAGTAGTTGGACAGGTGTCTTTTACTGGGTCACATGACTTAACAACAAGTGACATGAAAACATCCTGACAGTGTTCAGAAGGTAGAAAAGCTTTTTATCAAATGGGGATAAAATGATGCTCGGAAAGTCCCCACTTTGGTTGCATTCAGATGCATTTTCTCCACATAAAGACAAAACTAGGGAGTTTTTTTTTTTTACTTAGCCAGGTCTTAGTTGTGATCTTAGAAAAGGTTTTCAATTAAAAAAAAAAACAAAAACAAAAACTGAGAAAAACCGGCCAAAACTTTGAAACTTGAAACTTTGTAAAAATGATCTATAAAACAATAAACACATGTGTTTTTTTTCATTTCCAGTAAAACCACTGATGAAATGATTTGATCGTCCTGTGCCGTTTCCACGAGAACTACCTGAGAACAACGCAAGACAAAAGTCTGCCGCAGATATTTCCCTTTCCCGCCTGCTGTATTTCATAAAGCGCCCATTTATCTGAGAAACGGCTCTTTGGTGAGCGTCTCCGAGTCGCCGCGGTGCTCGATAGTGTTGTTCAGTAAATATATGGCATAATTAGCTCGGTTCAACCGGAGCGCGAGGCGATACGGATGACACCCGGGAGCCTCGCCCCTCCGCTTTCCTCACCCAGAAAGAGGCTGTGTTGAATGATTCAGGGCTGTCAGCAGATACGGCACGCTCAGTCTTTTTTAATAAGCCCTGAGCTTAACGCCACTGTTCACTTTCACTCAGTTATGGTGCTGATTCTGTCATAACCGGTCGTTTGTTGCTCAGCAGAGATTTTCCAGTGCATGCGAGGGACAAATAAATGAGAATCATGCATATTTTAAGCCTCCAAACTTGAAGGGAGCTGTGGATTTTTTTTTACGTAAGAAATACAACTGTTTCCACCCTCACTCATCTTTAAAGTCTGGAGCAGCTGCGTTGCTGAGTTATTCATGGCCGTCTGTCTTTATAATAACTCATTTTGGCATTATTTATCCGCTACAAAACGATGATGCCAGTGCTTTGTGGCTGTTCAGTCGTTTGCGCCCCGCTGCTTCATCAACACTTCCGCCCGGCAGCATTACCTCCGGAGGAATCTGAGACGACAGGAGACGTTATTTCAGGAGCAGTCACTGTCTGCTAAGATGAACTGTGAACGGCTAAAGATAGGGATTCTATTTTAGAAGCTGGAGATATTAAAGATACATATGAAGCAGGCAGCTGAGAAGACAAGAATGATGGCGCGCTCATTCACAGCGAAGCTGACTGTAAAACAACTTCAGTGAAACATGCAGAGCTTTCTTTCAACCAGCAACCTTGAACTGTACTCAAAATATCACTTTCTATTCAATCACAAGCATTTTTAGTATAAAAGTACCTTAAATGTTCTACTTATTTGCAGCAATGTGAGTATTTGTGGTTTATTTCTGCTGCTGGTGTCCAGCAGTGTAAAAGTCCATGTTTAAGCAAATGTAAGCGAGCAGCTAATTGGTCCAGCGTTTGCTTTGCGCCATTAACTCACTGATTCATTATGTAAGCACATCAAAACGCCTCGGGAATCAGAATCATCCAGGAAATGTGCGGCAACGAGCCAAGAAGAGAAGGACGCGCCGGGCTACTGTAACGTTTGGCTACCTGACAAAAAAGATGTTAATGATATGTAAAATCCAGAGAGGGACGGATGACTCAGTTGTTTAACCGTGAAGAGGATCAGGTTTGGAACAAGCTCTCTAATCATGTGTGACAGGGAATTAATTTGACTTCAAGCAGATTGTAATGGGCTTGGAGCTATTACTCTGCTAATTTAGAAATATGCTTCATGTTGAATCATATCTAATTACCTTTCCTATTCATCACTTGTTGATTTTTTATTTTTTATTTTTTTAGTATTTTTGTGTGTGTGAGTGTGTGTGTGTGTCATTGTGAGGGTGGCCACCCAAAAGGGGGTTAAAGGATTCCATGAAATCTGATTAGGCTGCCACTCACTTGGGCAACAAGGGAGACTGAAAGAGGAAATCTAGAATGAAGACAAATAACAGGAGCTCCTCTTCAAATGTCAGCGCAAAGCTTATGCTGCGCTGCTGCGAAATACAATAAATGAAAGGCCTTGTTATAGAAACGCTGCTGGCAGGATGGGAAGTAATGCATGTACTCATATACCGGGATATGTGTGTGTGTCTGTGTATGTATATATATATATATATATATATATATATATATATATATATATATATATATATATATATATATATATATATATATTTATGTACATACTGCTCTCAGGAAGAGACTGGAAGAAAAAGTTGTGCCTCCTCTGCATCGAGAGGAGCCAGCGGAGGTGATCTGGACATCTGATTAGGACGCCGGTCGCTTCTAATTGCCAGTTTTCCTGGTCCAGCTGAGAGAAGGCCCTGAGGTCAGGGAGAAATGGCGTCTCCTGTCTGGTCTGGGAGCTGCCTGGGTTCCCCCAGAAGAGATGCAGGCGAGAGGAGCGTCTGGGTTTCTGCCACCGTGACCTCGAGTGGACTCACGGATGTTGGAGTCGTTCATATCTGTTGGTCACTTCTCATCGCCGATGGTGAGAATAGATCTTCTGCTGTGGTTATTATCTCAACTTGTCATCCCAGTTTCTTGTCTATGCTAACAATCAATCCAACAGCGTCCAGGTAATAATTAGCACTCTGTTGTGTCTCGCCATTAGCACACACACACACACACGTTTTTTTTTTTTTTCATTTATTCATGTAGATGTTGAGTCACTGCTTGGATTAAAAAGCAGTTTTTTCAGCACTGCCAAGGAAGACAGAACAAAAAAAGAATGAATGAAATGAGTGCATCTGATGTATCTGATACTGTTTTAAAAAAAAACAAACAAAAAAAAAACGTCTGAACTATTCTGGTGGTGAATGATTTATCTGATCTCGCCGTGTGCTTTCTGCACTAATAGAGCTCAGGTGTATATATATATATATATATATATATATATATATATATATATATATATACGTCAGCTCAAGTGAGATGAATTCACTCTCCTGTCTGCAACAGGATTCGGAGCAAGTTGCTAAACTGATTGATTACCTCTATCTCATTGGTGTCAGATGAATGATGAGCATCTAGAAATGAAAACCACCACAAGAAGACACGGGACAACCTCGTTTTCCTTTTTTTTTTTTTTCCCCCAGGAGCTGCCTTTGATATGAAGACACCAGTGTGATTTTAATTGTGCACGTAACCTTCTTTGTCCTGCTTGCTGGCAAAGTTACAACCGCTGTCTCTCCTCGGTGATGATTTCATGAGGTAATACGGTCTGCTAATGGATGGATCGATCGCGTAACGACAGAAGATGCATATTAATGGCGCTGTGACGCGAGCGTCCGTGAGTCCAGTTTAGGCTTTGAGAGCTACAGTCGCTCTAATGATGTGAGGGAAATGACATCAGGGGTCACTTGACAAGCCCGGTAATGAGTACAACGCTCAGTCCAAATCCAGGAACATGCTCCCCAAACTCCAGCCTTTGAACCCGACTGCCGTGACGTCCGAGTCGGCAGAATGCTAATTGGGCTCTGACGTACCGAACAGCATCCTCCGAGGGGGGGGGGAAGCAGAAAGGTTGAGGAGGAAACAAAAGAAAGAAAAGAAAAAAAACCTGTGCTGTGTGCTGCGAATCTAAGTTTGACAAGTCTGTTTCAAAAAAGGCACGCTGAATTCATAATTCAAATAGGAATTTTTGTTTTGAACAGATTCTCAAAGCTCTGATTGTTATCTTTCATCCAGCGCTTAATGATTTTGTGAGAAAGGAGAGAAAACGCTGAAATTCTATCCACCTAACAAGGTACGCTGGACTGCTGTCAGCCCTCTCCACTCACTGCACTCTGCAGATGAAGACCAGGAGAAAGAGACAAAAAAATGCATAAAAACACACACACACACACACAAACACACACACGGAACATTCTGCCGCAATGTCACATTTTCACCATTCACATTCTTCACTCCCAACACAAATAAATAAAGTCTGTATGATTCAAAGGAGAAACATTATTTCATAATTCGTCAATATGAAAAGGCTAAAAAGATGACAGATAATGTTACAGGATGAGGCCGTGATACTCAGAGCAAAGTGCTCCCTGAGCGCCGTCGCTGGTTCCAGCCTCGTGTGGTTTTCGGCTTTCATCTGCTTTATGCTGAACATGTTTTCATGATATTGAACCCATTCGTCTGATGATCTTCACATGCAGTTGATGTTACTCTATTATCTTGAAGTGGCTGAAAGCAACTGCAATATTAATGAGCTAAACAAAGTCTTACATCCTGCCATGATATGGCCAACTCTACAGAACACCAACGCTCCATGAGGCTTGTCGGTTTGTCTGTAGCATGGTCCGTTCATGCTAGCGTGAGAAATAACATCAGGACTTTCCTGCCTCGGGATCTGACTGAAGGTAGTATCCTGCACATTTGACCTTTTCATGGGAATTCGTTGTCAAACAGAAATAACTGATTTGTTGCGCAGAGCTCAGTTACAACTGTCTTTTTCACTACCGTTTGGAAAATGTGCAGAAAAGCAACGTGGAAAGCTATACGTGCACCAAGCTACGGAAGGGAAAGGGATGTGACCAAAGGGAACTTCAGCCATGCATCCCCCCCATATAAGACATACAGCAAATCAGAGTTTAAAATAAGAAAAGTAAAACCCCCTCTGAACCAACTTTCCCCTATTTTTTTTGTTTTGACTTGAATGTTCTGTTGACTTGAAAAAAAAGATCTGTTGTCCATTTATTAAGGACGATCTGTCAGGAAAGTGTCCAAGAAAACTACTTGCATGTTTGCATCAGACCAAAAAAAGCATCTTCCTTAGTGTTATGGCTTCCTTGTTGTTATTGCATAATCTCTTCTCTTAAAACATTTAACCCAATACAGTAAATAAAACATCATCTGGATAAAATAGTTTGCCCTGTGTTTTTTTGTTGTTGTTTGCTTCTTCTTTTTCTTTTTTTGTGATGCTGATGTCAAGGTTTGCATAACACATTGATTCTGAATTCCTCTTTACATTCAGGAGTTTAGAAATATTCAACCAATCACACCATCCGCAGACTGCGTAGTGAGAGAGACAAGGTTGGCTTTTTTGTTGCAACACAATTGACTTTTCATTTATAAAAGGGGTGTATTGTGTATTTTCTTTTTCCTCTGCCAACTGAATGGAAGCACCTTGAAAAGTTGCTGTTAAAAGTTAAAAAAAATGTAAAATCATGAAAAACAAAATAAACTTGGAACAGAAAGAAGCAGATCTTTGTTTTATGACGACGATCATGCAGTTAGCCGAATGATACATCTGAGATAATTTTCTTGAAAATATCAATTCTTACATTATTTGTAAATGTTATTAAAAAAAGAACACCTCCAAACTTTGATCAGATCCAAACGATTAATAGATTTCTCCTTCATTAGAAGTCAACCACTTCAAAATGTCCGTCATAGCCGCGCATCAGGCTATCAGGCTCTCCATAAGAACTGAACTTTTGCACTGTGCTGCAGTCAGTCAAGCACGGCCCAGGGGGGGTCTGATGAAAGAGCTGCATGCGGATTCCCCCTCTAGAAAGCTGTCACTCACACAAGCCCCCATAGGAGCAGGGGGGATCCTTAGATGATGCTTGGAGTTTAGATTGTGCAACAGTAGCTTAAACAGTGAAAGAAAAGCTTTAAAGCAGCCGTTGCAAACTGTGAGTGTTGATGTGTGTGCTATCCACTCTGCAACGTTACTTTTTTCTTTGTTTCTTTTAAAAAATTCTATGGAAAACCATATGGCTCAAATGTTTGTTTGTTTGTTTGCAGTTTTCACTGAGAAACATTGATAGTCAGGTTTAAAACTCGACAACATCTCAGAAAATAATTTCTTCATGTGTGCACTTTATTCACGAAAGCGCGTTCACATGTTAACCTCAGCTTCTGTCTTATATGACGGAGTCCCACAGCGCTGCGGCAGCCGCGGTCTTCAGACGCTCAGCGTGCTCGCTCCCATCTGAGTGCTTTAAATAATGTGTGGCATGCACGCCGTTGGGGTATTGCAAGCCGGAGCAGTTCCACGAGTTAATTCGCTGAATTCATTTCATTCTAGTAGAACACATGAGTGGCATGTCGGTGAGCAGTAAACAAATCAAAAAACACACTGAGATTTAATTGTTCTCCAGAGGGTTTCTTCATTTTACATCAGAACAGTAAGAATGCTGCAGAAAATTGTTCCACAAAGTACAATTACACATGATTGTACTGGAAATGATAAAGCTTCTGAACCATCAGTTGAATTTTCACTGTTGTTTGTTGTGTATCTGCATGTGTGGCAGCAACGCAACACAAAGAACAAAATGTTCTCTGAGGCCACAAGATGTTGTTAGTGGAGTATTTCCCCTCATGTGATTACAGCTTGAACTAAGCCTTGTTCAATTTACTACCTGCTAAACGAAGGTGGAAAAGGAGCCCGAAAAGCTCCTAAATCGTGTGTTTGGATCATTAAAGACATCCATCAGTGCTGTTTTCCTAAACCTTTGTGTTGCTGTAACTTCAGAGGATTCATATTTTGTTTTCCTCTTATATCACATCCTTTGTCTTGCGTCTTGTCTGTGGGGAAGCATTAGTTTCACCGTGCGCGCGTGTTCCTATCCGTGCACTTCTATGAATCACTGTGAATTACTCAACCCCTGTTTTCCTGGATCGGATCTTTCATCAGCCCCTCCCTGCAACTTGCCATTTCGGCCCGCAGAAGACAGCATAGCTGAGACCGGAGCCGTTTGAGTGAAATATATCCGACGTGATCTTTTGATTCTCGGGAAGGCCACCGGCACCCTACCCACTCCCGGCGCATCCTCCCGGGACCGGTTGCCTGGCAACACTGGCTGATTGGGTTAGTGGGGTTAAGAAAGGGTCTGGCACGGGCCAGAGGAATCAGATCATTCCCATTGATCATCCTCCGTGTGCGCTCCGCTGAGAGCCGAGGCCGCGGCCGCAAAATCAAAGCCCTGCCTTCATGTCTGAGAGGCAGTTATTACGCACACGGGGGAGCGGAAAGAGACACGACGGGCTCCGTTGTGGCGGCTCTAACGTCCCGTACCGCACACGGCAGCGCGGCTGCCGCCGCGCCCCACCGGCACAAGCGATGTGATTGTAAATGAAGCCCATTAAAGAGGCTTCGGGCGTTACGGCGAGCGTGTCTGCGGTGCGGGAGCGAGCAGACAAGCTTTCAAAGTGTAGGACGGGCCCTGCTCTCTGGTGACCTATTACCTAACAGATACCACAATATATCGGGGATCTATCTGAGATGATTAGATGTAATTGAGAATGACACGATACTATGAAAAGGTGACACACGTGGGGGAAGGGAAGAGGGCGGAAGGCTTTTCCAAATGCCACCCACAGCACCCATAATGTAGGAGTCTCAGCGGGAAGGAGACACGCGAAACTGTTACCGCCACACATCTCACTCTTTCGTCGCTGCCGCTCCGCTTTTAAATAAACATCGTCTGCGTATTTCGAATTCCGCTGGTACTCTTGCTTCTGCTAAATATTTTGTTTTCACTCCATTATTCAGTCTGACATTGTTGTTTTTCCAAGTGAAGTTTACACAGAAAGCAGTGCTGGTGTGAATAGTGCTCCCACTGTGAACTGTTTCTAGTGATTTCTTATCAAGGCGAGAAAATAATCACACACTTTTCTTGAGATTTGTTGTGAAAATTTAGGGGGAAAAAAAACAATATAATTTCAAAATTACCAGTAAGATGTTCAGCTCTGGCTGTGATAGTTCACAGCAGGGCTTCATGGGTGTATTTTCATTAATATTCAGCTTTATCAGTGGGTCACACTTTTGTAGCTGCACCATCAATGAGTCAAGCGTCGTTTAATGTCACAGCATTACACCGTATTGTCGTGGTTGTATTATTAATGCAAGTTCTGTACTCCCTGATTCCAGAACATGCTTAGCTCAAACCAGTTTGTACCAGTCCATTTTGCTTCACATTGTTGTGTTTGGCACAAAAAAAAAAAAAAAAAAAAAAAAAGTGCATGAACCAGTGTTGAGACTGGCCAACTGTTCAGCCAGTCCCCCAAGCCTTTGGTGGTGAATGCTGAAGTCCCGGAGAGGTGTAAAGTGCAGTGAGGCAGTGTGCGGCGCGGGCTGGGTGATCCCTCCCACGTCTCTTTACTCATGCTGTCCTGAGGGGAGGTAGACACCCGGCCAACTGGTGTCACTGTTCCTCCGCCAAACAGACTGAGTCACTGTGAAAACGGGGCTGAGACTTGGAGATCTCTGCTTTTTCTTTTTTTTTTTTTCTTCCTTTGTTGCAGACTTGCTTTGCATCATCTTTAAGTTACTGACCGTCATTAATTACACCAACAGCAATAAAGAAAAGCATTCTCACACTCCTTTTATTTCTTTTTTCCAGGCGTCTGATTCACGTGTGTGTCCTCTGAGTTCCGTTTCCGTCCCGCTGCTGCATCCCTCCTGAATCCACGTGGTTTTTTTTTGTTTTTTTTGTCGTGTTTTGTGTCACTAATATTTCACTGCTATTGCACTTTTTGATGCACCACACCATCCCATTGGGTTCAAGCAGCGCAGCAGTCTTTCCTGCTAAATATGCTTTAAGACTGGTGATATTTGCTCCAAAGATTAGACGAAGTATTTTTTGTTGTTTACAAAAATTTATTCATACAAATCTTACAACACGTTTTTTTTTTTTTAAACATTTATTGACTTGACCCTTTGCAGATCGCCATTTGAAGAAGTTATCTAATACTCACTTTTCACACAGTAAATATATATATTTATATCTTTGAAGATTCTTTCATTTTTGTAAGGCTATTGGCGCTTTCATTATCATACATATAATGTTTCATGAAGAGCAGGAAACTGTTCCTTCCCTGTGTTTTCACAAACAAATCACAACTAGTGCTCTAAAAACAAGATGCAAATGAAAGCAGAGCAAGCAGCAACGCTTGGCATCTAAGCTGGATGGTCCTAAAGATCCCATCAAACATCTGTGCAACACAAAAACAACAACAAAAGGGTGAAATGTAAGCTGATGATGTGCAGCATTGTAGGGCCACTAAATAGCCATCTGTGATTCATGGCGATTTTAAAGTCGATGCAAGGCACCACAGCCGCAAACTGCCTCCTGCGTCACAAAGCCTAGAGGGGAATGCAAAATTAAAGAAAGATTGATACAGTAAACACAGATCGAAGAACTTCACCCTGCTGCTTGAAAGGCTAAAGCCCAGCTCCCTCCAAATCTGTATTCCTTCCTCACAAATGTGTGTGCAGACTGGGGAATCAGTGAGACAGTTGTTCTTTTGCCTGAACCATGCTGGCTATGTGAGATCTGCAGAACTCCTGACTCTCCGTCGTTCTTCTGTTTCCCTCTAATCCCGTGTTCTTGCTCTGGTCCCTTTCCCTCCTGTAAATGTAGGCAGCTACACCGCCACACTGCTGAAGGGCTCACTGAAAATGACCACTTTAATTGTCCAAAGCTTTCTTCTTCATGTACAATTTAACAGCAGGTTACAAAAAAAATCTCCAGTTGTGTTAAATAACAGCATCTATGAAGGATCAGACATCAGACTGAGGAGCTGTTGCCAGCAGTAAAGTACATTCAGTGAATCTTCAATGGAGGACAAAGGCTCAACATACAGCTTGAGTAGAAATGTCAGTAAGGAGAACAGAACACAAAACAACATCCAGAGATGACAGAGATGTATGTTTGTAGTAGTCAGAAAAGCAAGCAAAACCATCTGGTTGGAGTCGTCTGCACAGGTGCGGTGGCTAGTGCAATTACTTTAATCATGCAATCTACTGTAGTTTTTACATTGGTTCACATGACAGAAGAGGGAAGCACAATAGACCCGGAAAGTTCAAACACAAAAATGTAAACTGCCTCAAATGTCTCTCATGATTAACAAAGTGATGGCTAAAAGACACCATTTAACAAGTATCGTTTTCTTTTGTTTTTTTATTTCTTTTCTTTTCTTTTCTTTTTTTTTTTCCTTTTTTGAATTTGCCTGATGGTGCTTGAGATGCCACTGATACTTATTATATGGGCAGAGAGACATGAGAAAACCTTCAGCAGAATCAGAGGTTTCCAAACACAGAGTCAAGTTGATAGAAACACAAGATTGGCACTTTACATAAGTCAAAGGTGTAAGCTCACTTTTTGTAAACACTTGCGGAAGAAAAACGGCAAGAAAAACCTCAAAAGTACTCTGGTCCTTACCACAAATTTGGAATTTTTGCCCCCCGACTTGACTTTAAAAACTAATATTTGGAAGCCAATAAGGGCTCTGATCTGATCTACCCAAGATTGACTAGATTCTTTTTTGTTTTTTTGTATCAATCGACACTGATATGTTGAAAGTTATCCTTGTTAAAGAGCCTCCACATTCAGCCTGTATGGTCTTAACAATACAGGTGGTTTCAAGAAGAAGAAGAAGAAGAAAAAAAAAAACTGTGAGACTCTGGAAAGACAGGAGCACGAATGAGGTGGAAGAAGAGTTGAGTCTGAGTGTTTGAAGCAAGATCACAAGAGTTAAAAGGTGGGAAATAAAGGGAGGGGGCAGGAGACGCCCCCGCAAGGACACGGCCTCGGGAAGGAGCCTGAAACTCACCAGAAATTCAGGAGAGAACTGCTTCAGCAAGTCTCCCAAAAAAGCCTCAAACTCATCCCCGTCCGGAAGGGCATCAAAGTCTATGTCTTGTAGGATATGGTCAAAACCTATGTCTTCAAGGCTGTTGTGAATAAAGACAACTAATCTCTTAGTGTCACTTTACAAAAGCAGCATTCAATACATTGATTGTCTTTTAAACTATTTATTTTCTGCACATTCATACTTTTTTTTTTTTTTTTTTTTACTAAATGTTTAAAAGACAGGGCTGTTGGAGCATATCATCATGTCAAACAATTGTGTCCCCCTCAATAAATAAGACTTAAAAAATCAAATCAATGAATACATAAATAGAGGCTATTCTTTTAAATCAACAAAAATTGGTCCACAAAGTAGATATGTGCGTCCTCAAGTGCATTAAGTAGAAAATAAAAAACAATATTATTATCAAAATATTCATTTTAATGGCTTACTTCATACATAAATACATGTTTAGGAACACAAAAGCAATCCACTGATTGGTCAGATCTCAAAATGACTTCATTTGGGGCTGCACACACTTAAGGGATTTTTTTGTTTTTTGTTTTTTTTTTTTTTAGTTTGTTTTTCAGGAGGGGAGAGAAGGATGCTACAAATATGCCAGCCGCCGTCCTTTGTTTCTAATTCTCTGTCTATACCTTTTCCCAAGGACTGCTGCCAGGTATTTCTTGACCGCCATTTGCTTTCGGTAGCGGCTGTAGCTGTCTGTGAAGATCCCGTCTGAGTGGCGCTTGGACAGGGTCTCTGAGCTGTCGTCCAGCGCCTTCCCCCCACTGCAGGAGAGAGCAGAGGCAGGTCTCACCACCATCACACTCAGGCATGTGCATTCACATGAAGCCATCCTCCCTACTTTACACCATCGTGCGTGTGAGTGTACAGCGTGGAAAGAAATATATTAATGCAACCAAACACAATCTCAGTTCTTGTTTAAAAGACATTATAAAAAATGCATTCAGTGACAAATCTGGTGGTTTGAAGGAAGACTGTCTTTTGCAGACAGATTCTGCTTGAAAAAGGCTTTTAGTGTGGAAACATGTTCTTATTCTCTTACTGATGAGCTGTTAATCCAGCCCAGAACAATCCAGCCTGTCTTTCACACCTACATTAAGAAGTGCTGGGCCTGCTCATGAAGCTAGAGTAGCAGCAACCCCCTCCTCCCACTGGGAACCACTGAGACTCAGACCTATAAATTATTCATATGGAAATAAATTTAAACTTGTGTGGGTTAATTCTTCCCTCTGAGCCTCACACTGCACCGAGCTCAGAAAAAAAAACGACTCTTCCCAAATCAATCAAGTGCCCGTTTGTGCTCCCCAACAATTTTATAGCAATAATAAAGCCTGATTCAGAGGGTGAGGGCGCCAGTTTTAGCAGCATGCTGGGAGATAATGGGACCACAGACATATACAAGACATAGAACAGCGTGAATTATGGGTTTTTAAAAGAACCAGTCAAAAGAAAAGAAGAAGAAAAAAAAAACACTGGACAGGAAACAATAAATCTACAAATATATACATTTTAAAAAAAGGAGACAGCCAAGAAGGTGTTCTTACCCTACACGTTTTGCCATCAGAGAATGAAGGTATTTCCTTGCTGATAACTGACCCAGCGCTTTCCTGTAGGCTTTATTAAACATGCCGTCTGCATGCCTTTCCGTTCTGGGATGATAGATAGCCACACAGTGAAATCACCACACACCCAGCGCAAGAGGCAACAGTGTCAAGTCCCTACTCTGCAAAAACATGTCCAGCTGAAGCTGTGAACCTGAAACCTGGCCTTTAACAGAGCTGAACCCTCCTATCAGCTTTAAACGCTTTCATTTGATTTCCATTTAATATACAGTATGTTTATGTTGATGAACTAATATGGATTTTTTTCCCCCAGACTGTGTTATTTCTGTTTTGAAGCACACAAAAAAAATCACCTTATATCGGAATATCTATTTATCAATATAAACAATGTGACCTTAAGGCTCCACCGGAGGGAGCATTTCAGCGCCTCGTGGCGCAGAACCATTTCTATCGAGCAGTCCAACAAGGCACAAATTCACTGGACTAACTCCCCCTTGAATCTTAATAATAAAAAAAAGATAAATTCACAAAGAAAAGGATAATAGACAGGACTTATTCAACGTGAAAGTAGAAGGAATAAAATTAAGTGAACAAAATAAATCTTGTTGGAAGTTGCACAAAAACGCACATATGGATGGAAATAAGATGAAATGCAGATGTCTTCAACGTTGAAATGGGAAAAGCTTTTTTTTTTTTTATTCCCTCCTAATGCGGGAGAGCTAGTCACCTTTTCTCCGGAGGATAGTACAACGTGTAGACGTCGTCCGCTACAGACGGAGCGCTCCTCACATCCAGCTGGTCTCTGTCATAATCCAGGGAGGATAAGGAGTTGCCATCCTCATCATATATCTCACTGTCAAGTCTGGGGAAAAAAATGGTGAAATCAGTCTTTCAGTTTGTGCTCTAATATCACACAACAAATATTCTTATTCGTTCAAATGAAATTCAGGTGGAAGGAGATGACCAGACCGTTTTGATTTCAACAAAAGCCTGGCGTTTTACGCACAATTCTAAACACGCGTTACTGAAAAACTTTCCAAAGATGTTGCAAGTTGAGATCTTTTTTTTTTTTTTTTTTTTTTTTTTTTTTTTTTTTTTAATGAAATGTATTTCTAATGACGTTAATCGGTGGACCACTGGCTGCAGATCAGATTCAGACGCCGTACTTCACTGCCACAGCAGCTTCGATTACATTACCGCGGCTCCCTGTGAATGTCTCTCAGCCCCATGGATTGGCTGTCAGATGATGTTACTCACTGATCCAATAGTGTTATCACTTACAGTAAAGCAGATATGGTCTTTAGCCTGTGACCTGCGTGTACTGTTCAGTGGAAAAAGTGAACATTTTTGGCTTTCAAATGCGTCAAAATGACAGAAGACGTGAAAAGGGTGTAACATACCTTGCACTGGGGAAGCTGAGCCCCACAGGTGAGCAGTTGACGCTGTAATGCATAATGATCCCATAGATGAGTAATGCTAAAGTCGCCTTACTTGACATTGTCCTGCTGCAAAAGAAAAAGAAAGCGACATTAAGCGAGGGAACAGGTGTAAAATAGACGCGTCAGAACAGTTCATCAATTCTCAGTTCTCTGACAGAGTGAAATTTTCCTATTTTTTGTTATTTTGCAACTTCTACTACACACCTGTGGTTTGAGAAAGAATCAGTCAAAACAGACTTTTCCCCAAACTCTCCTCACTTTTTTTTGCTGCGTAAAAACCTGGAGAAGAGCCTCGCCTTACCCTTTTTCCAGACGCTGAACACGATCCGCTGAAGATCTCAACTGGGAGAGAGATAGGATCTCTGTCTCTCTCTCTCTCTCACTCACTCACTCGCTCACTCACTCACTCACTCACTCTCTCTCACTCTCTCCCTCTCTCTCTCTCTCTCTCCTTTCTTCTTCAGCTTCTTTGTGCTTGCTCCGAGTGTGCAGCTCCTCCGTGCGCCCCGCGGACCAGTTCTCGGGAATTTCTACCCGGTCATGGAGAGAACGAAGACCACCAAACCTTTATCCGCAGAAAACTTCCCCCTCCGCACGAAGAACTTGTCCTCCTTTCCTCCTTTTGGTTTTTTATCTCTGAATCAGATAGCCATGCCTTTTTCACTTGTCACGTAGGTGCGGGGGGAGTGGAGAGGGTGGGGGGCGGGCGGCTGCGTCATCGGCCCCTGTCCCATCGGAGCGGATCCTTCTTCCGCGTCAATGAAAGACCTCGAGCCAAGTCCTAAAAAAGGAATGGATCTTAGATTCACACATTATCATTAATTAAACTGCGAATTAATATCAACACTTGACGTCACGCCGTTTAAAGGAGGAGCACGTGGTCCGGGATCCGGAGCCCGCAGGGAGCGGAGGAGCTGTCCAGTGCTGAAACTCACCTCACCCGCCACAATCTGTCTCCTGCAACAAATCCCCTCAATCAATGCAATGGAAAATCTGTCTCTTAGGTGTTTGATCGATACATGGTAATTATTTCTCAAGGTTTTTAACTTATTTAGCTTAAATCAGTGACGCGGCTTTGTTACACAACTAGACTTTTAATCGAGCTCATGCGTCTTACAGAGTATTCAAGTTAAATTGGGTTTTACATCTTTGTGGTTCCAGTTTTGTTAAAAAAAAATGTAGCTTTATTGCTTTCTTTCATCATAAAGCAGGCACATTTGCATTTTTATAGAGGCAAACCGTTTTGTTAGTTAGACTGGATCATATCTATGGAGCTGTTTAGCTGTCCTATCAGTTGTGGCACCAAAGAAAAAGCTGAAGGGGTTGAATTTAATCTGTTATTTATTTGTATTTGCTATTTGCAGAAATTATATGTACAGACGTTTTTGCAGTACTTTGTGTTTGATGAGTAATTTAGATGTTTTTAATCCCTAGAAAAATTACTGATGTAATTGTAACTACATTTCATATGAAAAAAACACATTAAGAGAATAAGATATAAATAAATGATCATTTCCAGTGCCCTGTATGATGTGAAACATGAGCTATGTTCGTGTGGATCTTCCCACAACTGAAATATGAGTCATTATCTCATCACTATAAGAAAATGCTTACATTAACCTCTCAGTGTAGTGCTATCCCAGAAACTTCAAGATCATTGAGAAGCTGAGTCACTTGTTTGAAGGTGTTTCTCTTTGACGTTTCTCTTTATGAAACACACTTTGCATAATAAAATGAAAAACACCAACACAGTATTGGAAACTTTTCTCATCCTGTACATTGATAAACATTAAGTGACCAAAAAAAAACTATTTTACAAGTGCATTTATAGCACAAAAATACATTCCGTCACAACTGAACAAAGCACCCCTCTACAGAGAGCTCTATTATCTCATCATTGTTAATACTGATGCATCATCCTGCCTTTGTAACTCATCAATGTGGAGAGACTTGATGTACTTTGATTTGGTCTAGTGCTTCTCAAACTATGCCTCTTAAAAAGCGCAATCAATGATGATGTTAATTTCTTTCTTTCTTTCTTTCTTTCTTTCTTTCTTTAGAGCTCGACCTTTTATTGTTGCTTCTTTTTTTCAAATCAAATATATGCTATTCAACCTCTAATATAAGAGTTCCACGTAAAACATCTAAAAAGAGTTGTCTTTTTCACCTGTTGATGAGATTTGAATGAGAAATTTGGGAATGAGAAGTAAAAGTGGCATCTGAAACACAAGGAGAAAAAGCCACGGACTCTTTAAAGTATGAAACATCATGTTTTCATTATTACTGGTGAATCATCATTTTTTTTATGTCGAAACGTTTGAATTGTTGCCCCTTTTCCGCCTGTTACTTTGATGGCGTGGAAGCATTGTATTGAAAGTCAGCTGTGTCCGGCTCTCAGCATCTGAATCTTTAATGGGGGGGGATTCAGAGCCTCTCGAGACACGTGCCTCAGCTCAAGTGACCCTCCACCCTGGATTCTTCAGGAGTGGGGTTGGGGTTGGCGTGTGCTTGCTAAATATCCCTTCAGTCTGATTCCACTTTCTGCTATGAGTGAACACTGCCCCCTAGTGGTTAGGACAAGAGCATGCTCCAGTATCCAAAAAAAAAAAAAAATCATACAAAACCATACATTTCCAAACTAAACACTGTAGCACAGCCTGCTGAGTTAACCACGCAAAGAACAAATAAATCATGAACATATAAGATAAACAGAGACACACTCCGCCCACAAATATAAAATTAAAAAGGTGAACACAATAACAAAACTGACTTTCTAGAGAGATACATTACAATAGATTCCAAACAAATGCAAAAAAAAACAAAAAAACTTAAATATCATCTTGATACATACAGATAAGATATTACTTTATAATAATATTTCCTAGAAGAAACTCTCTCTTCTCTTCCTATAAAATGGTGCCAAACGTTGGATGACTCATCCTGCACTCGTGGGAGTTTCCTCATTCTGTATCCAGTGAAAATGCAGAGGAAGTTCACCGTTGTCTCCTCTGCACCAGCAGCGGTTCCTATACATCACACACTGCATGTATATGTACACTCTATGGTTTATATTTACCCAAGTTCACTTACTAGGTGAGTGACTCAGGTATTTGCACCTTCAGTCACACTTCGAAAGTTCAACAGAGTAACTTTTCAGAGAGTGAGCAAGTTGCTGCAGTGGTATCCAAACAGGAAGCGATCACTCAACAAGAATGTAAAGAAAGTGCAAACGCACAGGCGGGCTTGCATTTATTTAAAGCTGCAAAGATTTAAGGCCAACATTAAGTCTGACATTAGAGCGACTATTGGCTGAATCAGGGAGGTCAAGATATTTTATCCTGTAGTTCAAACTAATGTTTGGCAAAACAAAAACAAGAATTTGACCCCTCGACTTAAAGGGACAAAATAAATACATTTCCTGCATGTATTCAAGAACAAAAGCGATGAAGAATTTGAACTCAAAATGTAAATAAGGCTGTTTTCATTTGTAAAACTAAATGATCTCTAAGTGTTCTTGTGAATTTTCAACTGCAACACTTTTTTTTTTTTGCTAAATGGGTCAACTGTTTCTTGAACCTTTAAATGTGTAATTATAATTAATGGAATTAAGACACTCAAACAATGATCGTAATTGCCTTTGGCTGAGTTGAATCAGAGCCATCAGGGTAAAGTGGTGATTACTCATTCAGCGCTGATCGTCATCTTTTAATAATGTTAAATAGGCATTTGCACTGCTGTTGCTTTATCTAAATCTAATTACTGTGAACATAAAGTAGATAAGGATATTTATCCAGTAATCACACAATGCTTGGCTCACCCACGCCCTTTTAGAGCGGCCACAATTGAGGTAGATTATTAATAAACCTGCAGCCCCGAGTAACTAATTTGTCAATTAGAAAATAAATCTGTGTATTATCTCAAGGAGAAAGTGGACTGCAAAGCTTTAAAGCTTTTTCACAGTGTTGAAATATGAAGTAAAATAGACCGAGAGAGGGGCTGGTGTCAGCTTGCTATAACAGACCGATAAAGTCAGTGACTTCCTTTGAGGGGCACCTGGGGGCTCGAGGGGACACAGCAGCAGCAAAAAAGAAACAACATACAGGCTGAATCATTGGTTATTTCACAAAATCTTTACAAATGAAGCAATTGTCGGTATAATAGAAAGTATTTAAAGCGATAAACCTTGGTGTTTTAACAGTTATGGCAGCTGCAGGCTACATATCAAGACTCATTTGAAAGCATCTTGAGAAGAATTATGCTTTTATTGCCTATAATCCCAACAGCAGGTAACAATTCTATACTGTGATATGAAAACATCTGGATTTTCAGTATTCAGTTAAACATTATTTCGGTGAGACAAAGTGTGTGTGGCATGGAAGTTATGGGAAGTTTGAACGATTCAAGGAGCGTCTCCTTTGTGCTTTTTACTATTTTCTGGGAAAAGTGCCAGGCCACGCAACCTCTGCCTGAGCATTATCACGCCAAACAACACGAAGGAACAACACATGACTCATTCTAATTTTGGCGCACTTCCTTATAATAGCATCTATCGGATTTGTCAACTTTTACTGATGCTTTAGTGTCACGGCTTAAGTCGGTAATACTCAGGTTGTATAGTGACTAAGGGCTGACAGAGCTTTAGTCAATCTAATTCATAAGGTGTGTGTGTGTGTTTGTGTGTTTATGACTCATGGTGTGGGATGATATTTGTCCAGTTGACGTGTATTGTAGTGTGTGAAAGTCTCTCTGTGAGTCATCGAATTAAATGGTAGAGGGGGGGATTTATTATGAGAAGGAAATTGATTAACGTACATCGATATGACACTCGAGAACAAATACAGATCCATCGATCTGGCTGTTTGCTACGCCTCTTGGTCGTGAGGCGATCCCACCTGACTGAGGGTGAAAACAGGGTACACACTCCATCACAGAGCAAACACAAAGAACCAATATCTAATGAAAAATAATAAAATGATGCAGGAGGTTTTTAACTGAAAAGACGTCACACCCAGTGGAGTCATGATATTCAGCCACTATGTTGATGAAAAAAGTTCAAATTTGTCTTGTCAACAGCAGAATGTGTGACAAAGGTATTTTATTAAAACACATTAGAGTGTGTGAGTGTCTCTTGAAGAGGTCAGTTCAAGGTTTACATGCTATGATTTACATGAGGAGCCACTGTGTTTCAGTCTTTATTAACTTACATGGAACCCTTCAATCGACACTAAAAAAGAAGTGTCTTTAAATTGAATAAACACAGATTACAGTGTGGTTTCAGTTACAATATGCTGCCTGTTGTTTGATGAGTGAGTATAAATGCCCTGATAAGAGGTGGAAGTGCTGCCATTAAAGTGGGATTTGTTCTATATTAAAAGGAGTTTTCAAAGCATAAGACTCATCATGTGGGAAAGAGAGAGACTGTAGTTGCTCAGAGGGATGATGAACATTGTTAAATCTTTCAGTGAAAGCTTAAAAAATAAGAGAAATCTGATATTTTATGAAGATGAGTGCTTAATGTGGGGTTAATTGTTGTAAATTAGATTAAAGAAGAATCATCATCACTGATGGTTTTTCATCGTTTAAACAGTCAACATAGATATCTTATCATCACCTTTTATGTTTTATTGTATGATTGTTGATGTTTCTTATTGTGTGTGATTCGGGACACTGTCTCACAAGTCATTATATCGGCGTGACTTTGTTGTTTTTTTGGTAATATCTGATGGCAAACATTTTCTTATTGCCTCATTGGGGCTTTTATGCCACAGTTTCTCATCTTTTAATTAACATTAAAGGGCAGTATCAGTGATGACGGGCCGTTAAGCTGTTGTCCCAACATCCGGGCAGCCAGAGTACACACAAAATGATTGTAACCTCGGAAGTGGCGGGCTGTAAACTCCAGGATGTTTTTACTGGAGCTATAAACAGGCCGACAGCAATAACCAAATGTTCGAATGGAAACAATAATCTGAGATATACATATTGTTTTTCAATACACAAGCTGTCCATAAAAAGTTTTACAAGATAATAAAGTCATTTTTTTTATATTGTATGACTGCCGCTGACAAGGTGGATGCTTATTTTACTGTAATAACCTGAGGTGTGACACACACACACACACACACACACACACACATACACACAATATATTGGTTTCATTCAGCACTAAATCAGAAGCCAAACGTCTGTTATTCCGACAGCAGCAGCACACTGCCACCATCAGGATAACTCTTATCAAGCTTGTGTCCATATTTGATAACTTCTTCCATTCTTCCTGTTTTTTTTCCAATCTAAGAGCGATTAAGTTATAACTATCACAGAAGAGATTAAAAAAGGCCGTTTGACATGTTTAAAAAGCTTGAGTATGATTTGTAGAATTTGTGAAAGTAAGGACAAAGCTTTAAACTTGTCATATATTCTCATAAAAACTGAGGTTTTTGCCCTGAAAATCACCTTCAGCTCCAAGTTAGTGCACCATACTTTCAAAATGTTATAAAAAAAAATAAGATCTTACTGTGTTTAATCACGATGACAAGAAATACTTTGTAGCTTGTTTATCGGAGGACTCGAAGTCACAGTTCACTTATACAGAAACGCAGAAAAATGTTTCCTATAAGTCACATTTTTAAGCCATAGATCATCACACTCATAGTGCATTTTACACTATTTCTACAGAATACAGTAAAAATAAAAGGCTGATTTTAAAGAGTGTCAAGTAGAATTGGGCTCTTGAAATACCCCTCAGTTAGTATTTTATTCTCTTTAGTCTGTAAAGCAGAGATGTCAAACACATTTTAGTTCTTGAGTCACATGCAGTCCAACTCTTCAGTGGGCTAGACTGGTAAGATAGAGCCATAATAACCTTTGAAATAAAACTTTAATGTTTTTCTTTGTTGCAGGGCAGAAAATGTCTATTTTTACAAAACAAAACAATTATTACAAATAAAAAACGATGACAATCTCTGTGTACAGGCAACTTTAATGATACTTTCTGGTGCAAACTGGAGTGAAATGTAGCAAGAAACATCTCGAATTGTGCACGTTTTTACAAACTCACCCTGACAGCATGGCTTTGGAGCAAGTTTACCCAAAATGAGGGAGTGAGCTTCAAGGAAATTGGTTTATTATTACTATTATTATTATTATTATTATTATTATTATTATTATTATTATTATTATTATTATCATTAGTAGTAGTAGTAGTAGTAGTAGTAGTAGTAGTAGTGGTAGTAGTAGTATAATTTCTTTGAAACATTTACAATTTGCTTGGTGGTTTGGTGGGCCGGATTAGAACATCTTGCGGGCTGGTTTTGGTCCACGGGCTTTATGTTTTACAACACTGCTATAAAAGGTTGAGTGAAAATAGACCAAGATGAGGGCTGCCCTTGTGCCTCCACTGCAGCTCCGCCCCTGCCCCTGTACCTGGTCAGGCTCACGGAGGCCTGGGGTCACCTCTGCTGTGTGCACAGCTGCCTCGTGAGCAGGAGCGTCTCCACCAGCAGGGGGCGCCATAGACCTTGCAGCTGTGGATTAAAACCACACAAACTGAGTCCTCCTTTTTATTTTTTTTATTTTTCCTCATAAAACCATCCTCCTCTGGCCGCTGTCCTCCCCCTGCTCCCTCATGCAGAGCCCCCCTCCCTTCCCTCCCCCCCCTCTCTGCTGTTATTGATCATCTCAGCTGGCGGTCAGTGATCGCCTCCTCCCGGGTCCGCTCCTCCCGCTCCTCCCGCTCCTCCCGCATCTCCAGCTGTGTGGCTCCAGCCCCGCAGGCTGGGTCGGCCATGTTGTTGTGTGGGGGTTGATGGAAGTTTAGTAGTGGAAGTAAAGCCTCCACAGCGCTGGGATACTTTTCTTTTTTTTTTTCTTTCTAATCCCTGCCATGCCGCTGCAGGATCCATCCTCCTCTCCGTCCCGCGCGCTCCGCGCACAATGAGCGTCTCCTCCGCCGCCATCCTCCAGGACCGCGACACTTGAGCCGCTTTCATTCAACTTCAGCACGAAAAGAAGAAGAAGAAGAAGAAGGAAAAAAAAAAAAAGAGCTGAGCTGAGCTGAGCTGGGTCTCTGTGCCGGGAGGATGAAGGCGGTGGAATAGCTGGGATTCCTCTTCTTTTCTCGTCCCTCCTGCTCCGGTCGGAGCGGAACAGGGAGAAGCCGCCGGGAGGACGAGGACGCGCATCTGCGAAGGTAAAGAGAGAAAAGTCTTTGTGCTTGAATGAAGACGGGCCGCCTGTCTGACCTGTCACCAACAAAGGAATTGGAGCCCTGCTCCAGCCATCAGAATCGTGATGATAAACTCCGGGGTTTTCCTTCTAATCTGGCGCCACAGATTCATTATTTAATGGTTTATACCGCAGATGAGATGTCAGTGAGGAGACGGCGCGCTCTGACCCCCACGAGGAATATTAACATGACCATATGCAGATAAATACTAAAGTAGGGCAGGCACAGTGTGTGATAACAGCAGTGTGTGATAACTCAATCTGCTCAGGAGTTTCCATGTCTGGGTTTAAGCACGAGCTTTGGCTTTAAACTCCTCAAACTGGCATCTTTACAAGAGTTTTATTTTTCATTAAGTTAATTAATTTAAATAAAAGTGTGTTCGATGAAAGGGGGGGTTTCCACCTCCTCATCTCAGTGTTTGACTCATGCTGATTCAGATCATTCAGAGATCAGGATGGGGTGAGGAAGGAGGGAGAGGTGGAGGTGGAGGTTTGGGTCCATTCGATGATGTTGCAGAGTTTCAAGTTGTTCCCAGTCCACTGATATAACAGCTGAGTCACACTTGCTGCTTTATTGTTCTCCTCCTTTTCGGGGCAGGGCCTGGGCCACTGAGCTCTTTTCAGAGTGAACTGTTGAACTTTGAAGTGACTAAGCCTGGGCTGTCACATCCTGAACAGCTCTGCACTTTTTACACAGCTGAAGACTGAATCATGGTCTGGATCTCTGACTGATCACTCAATCATCTGGGATGGAAAAAAAAAGAAACTTTGAACTAAAGCAAAAACAGATTTTCATAGTAGAAGATTTATTTTGGTTTCGGTTTAGAGCAGCCGTGTCAAACTGATTCTAGTTCAGGGTCCCTCAGTTGGATCAAGACAATAGAAAGACAAGAAAATACCCAAAAATTAAAGTGTAAATGCGCATTCTTGAATTATTCGATTTTTATCCAAAATAATACCAACAATGTACGATCGGGAAAGGACACGTTTCACGTGTGAGTTTGTAGTTTCGTCTTATGGGGAGAAGATCCTCAGAACGAGTCTGTATGTGTGGAGTTTGCATGTTCTTCTTTGCTTTGCCGCCTCACTGGGACAGTGTTGCCTGATTGTTTCCTTTTAGTTTCCATCTCGTGCTGCGTGTTTGAGTGCTCCTGTTTCCGGCCACAGTCCAAATTGCATACAATCAGATGAATTAATGTCATGGTGGATGCCAGTGGTGTAATTATCAGCTGTTTCATCTCGACCCTGTGATGGACTGTTGACCTCGGGATGAAAGATGGATGGTTTCACCAACAATACACAACAACCGGAATGCCTCAGAATATCTTATCTCATTATGTCCGCCCAGCACTGTCTTAACAAATAGAACGATTTCGCACATCACTGGTTATGGAAAGATGGATCAAACCAGAAATTCTAAATGCAATCCACATGTATTTGTCCCATTAACAGCATGATAATTGGCTTTTATTTGTAAATTGACATTAAATAGGTCACTTGCTGCCCGTGCTGATCATACAGCGCGTGACCCAGAAAGCAGGAGCAAACATCTGAAGGTGACCTTCTTATCAGCGCTCGGTAGGAAAGACTGGGTCCACTTTTCTTTTGTCTGACTTAAATTATTCTGAATAAATGCGGCAGACTGCTGTCTGAATTTTAAAACTCCTTCTGCCAAAATCAGCATGTAAAATCCAGGAGGCTTTTGTTTGAATAAATTTTGCCAGAAAAGAGTCAAACGGTGGATTTTCACATGTGTTCAACCGTCACTTTACAAGATGTTGACACTTTAAACATGCGTCCCCGTTATGTGCTGACAAAAAGATGATAGTAGTAGACACACTCGGATTCCAGAAATAGCTCACACCTTCCCCGCTCAGGTGCTCCCAGGAGGCCTGTTATTCCTGAAAGTGTGTGATGTCTGTTCTTTTGGCAGCGCAACTGACATGAGCGCCACCGCAAGCTGTTCGCCGGGGGCTTCGTGCTTCACACGCCCGTCAAGTTCAAAGTCAGTTTAAGTGAGACTGGTGGTGATACAAACACACATATCTGGGACGACTGTTTATTTTCCCGGGTATGAAAGCGCCGGCGGACGAGGAGCTTCTGAGCAGCTGGATTTTGAAGTGAAATTCGAGCGTTGCTCGCCTCCCGATCCAGTTGCTCGCCACAGAGCTTGAAACCTCGGCGCAGTGTAAATGTCATTACGGGCCATTTATTGATGCTCTGTGGCTTCGCATACCCGCGGTCACATGACCCGTTCCTCTCAGACCCGGTTTTTAACCCTTCGGTATCGGAGGAATGCGGCCGGCAGCATCTGTTGAGGATGTGAGGCCCAGTAAAGCTCCGCAGGCCCCGTCCCGATCAGCCGCCAGCAGCTGTCGGCCCGAGCCTCCACCGGCAGACTGACCTCCGGCTGTCAGACACCCCAAATATCGACTTCAGAGATATCTGTAATGGATAAGATGCTAAATAAAGGTTGAAAATGTCACTTAAACTAGTTTCACATACGAAAGAATGAATTTCTTCTTGTATTGGGTGTATTTTTGATGGACCTCCGAGCGTGAATCAGCGCCTCGCTGCGCACAAGTAGTAAAGTCACAGCTGACCTCAATCGGTCCTCCCAGCAGTGACGACTGTTGAGAAATGTAATTGAAAATCTAACATGTAGGCATTGTTGAGCTATATATTTGAAAAAAAGTGGGACAAGGAGTTCACACCAGTGTGAACACAGGAAGGGCAACGATTACCGAGGCACGGTTTTATTCAACAGGCAATTTAGAGTCAAACATTAACATAACAAGTAAGTTTACGTCCAGCCAGTGGAGGTTACGCTACGCTCACTCAGGGAGAAAATGCAAAGTCCACACAGGAAGAGCGCAATCAAAATAAAACCTGAACTTCTGCACTTCAGTTATTTTGGTCTAAAATGACAAATATAGAAACTATGAACCAGTCTTCACATAACTGTGTGGAAAGAGTAACAAAAGCAACAAACTGACCGCTGGATGGAAAACAGAGATGACGCCTCCCTCAAACGTTGCTGTGCTTTTATTTTCTTGAACTAAACTTTGTCTCTGCAGCACATTTTAACATTCTGAACCACGACCGCCACGATGCACAAGCGTTGTACAGAACCCGGCAGGGAGTGCAGGAGGAGAAAGCCCGAGCTGTCTTTCCTCTTATCAGCGTTTCATGAAGCCGGTTCGGGATGATCCCGCTGTGGCTGCGGAGGGGGAGGCGGCTGTGACAAAGGCCGTTGATAAGAAGCACGCAGGTTGAAACTGTCACTTTCACAGCAGCGATTCTTTATTTTCCGTCCACAACTGGTCTCCGAGCAGCCGCGCACGCATGAACTTCTGGCATTCATGGAAAAAGGCGGGATCTCCCGGGGAAACATCTGCAGCTGCTCCTGATGTCAGCAGACATAATTTGTTTATCGTGCATTTCCTGTCATCTCAATGCAAGCGTGTTGTATTAAACTCTGACTCGCTTTGGAGGAATCCGGCAAATATGTCCGTCCCTCAAGCGTCCCTCTGTGAGACACTGAATCTCTTTCAGCTGTCCAGTCACTGGCAGAGCATCTGGACCTCACAGAGGGAAATATATCAAGCAGAGGCATTAACTATGTTTGAACTCCATCGCTCGATCGTCACCACGAGCCGCCAGAGCAGCTGTATTAACGTCACGAATAATAACAGAGCTGAGTTTCTGGGAGTTTTTGTTCGGATGTTTGCTGCACCCACCGAGAGCCGCCGCCAAAAATAGACATCCTCAGAGTCAAGAAGTCGCAGCTATCACAGCTGGGATGAAAACGCAAACTCTGACCCAGGCCTCAGGAAGTCCTGTGCCAACAACCACAGTATCTGTATCAGAACTCTCAACAAAAATGCGTCTCATGATGCATTTTGACTGAGCACTTCCCATCAGCCAGTGCGGTTCCTGAACAGGGAATAAAAATGAACACTATACAGTCGGACACAGAGAGGACGGTAAAGTATATAATGTCCTCTATAGGGGATAGTGAGGGATTCCACAGCAGATCATTCTCTTCAAACATCCTCAGTGTGTTGAATCTTCTCACTGGCCTTCTTCTTTTCCTCCCTCCATCTCTCGTAGCGACTCTTTACTCAGCATCATTTAAAGCTGCCAAGTGTCCTAAATACATGACCAGACCGCCTCAACCTTGTCCCTCTCACTTTCCCGACAATCTGTCCGACGGAGCCTCAAATGAACTCCTTCTTAATCCCGTCCATTCTGCTCACTCTCAGTAAAAAAAAAAAAAAAAAAAAGGAAAAACCCTCCACACTCTCAGCTCTGTCACCTCCAGTTCAGCCTCCCGTCCCGCCATCTCTACACACAGCTGCTCTGTGAGCCATAAAACTATGGAGGAATTTTATTTTCTTACACAATGGAGCCACGCCTTTCTAATCAGATGATGAGGAAGCCTCAGTTTACTCTGCGTGTGCAGGAAAAACTTCCTGGCAGAAGCTCTTCGTCTTTCCCGTGCATCGTTTCCTTCTGGCTCTGATGCCTGGCAGTCTCACCGTGTTTGCATGCGAGCCAGCGTTGTGGGTCACGGTATCATCCCAGGGGCAGTAGGACGTCGTTTGCAATTGGAATGAGTTTCTATAATTAGCAGGAAAGCAGATTTTCCTCGTGGTTCCGTGACTCTGCTGATCGGGGACGACACTGTGTGAAGCTGAATAAACTCGGGCGTAAAAACGAGCGAGACGTTTTATTGTTTTAGATTCATGGCGGCGAAGTCTGGCCGCACAGTTTCTGCCTTTTTATGCGCCGATGTGTGATATTTCATGTGAAGGTGGAGGTTTTTTTTTTTTTCCCATCTTCTTCTTTCGCATTATGACTGCTTGCCCTTTATATCCTAAAAATGTCACCCGAGGCGCATTGTTTGCGCCGGCGCGGCGCCGTCTTGGTTTGATGCGGCCCTGTGCAAACGCTCGCAAGTGTGGTGCACAAAGACCGCGGCCTCGTTGTGTGACGGTTGGCTGGTTTTACTGATTGATGGCGCGGGATGAGCTGATCTCGGAGGCGGCGCCGGTCCGCATCGTATCATCGCAGGAGAGCCTCTCCGTCTGAGAGGCCCGCTGGTTACGAAAAGCACATGAATGAACGCCGCGGATACTGGAGGACGCTGCCGGCCAGGATGCCTGCAGAGTCAGGGGTCCTTCACTGGTTTTTTTTATTTTTTTTTTTAAGGCTCCGGGCGCTGGTGGTCACTTCTGTTTTTTTGTTTGTGGGTATTATCCTCTTAGGGTAAATCCACAATCCTCATAATCCTCCTGGTAGTTCAAACTGGCAGTGTGTGCCTGATTGCCCCCCCAACCTTTCATTCAGCCAGACTGCTGTCTCCCTGCGTGTATCATCAATCTCAATCCTTTCCTTTGTGCCCAAACAGACCCTAATAGGGATTTTTCTGTTTCTGAGGGTTGTTTTTTTTTTTTTTTTTTTTAATATATTCCCTCTGCAGTGCTTCACTCATCATCCTGCACAGCACAAAAAAACAAATATCAACTTTTCTGTTTCTGTCTTCATTCAAATATAAATGCATGTACACAGCGGCCGTGCACAGTTTGATCACTTATCGAATCATTCACTGATCATTTGCTGCTCTAAATCAGTCATGAGAAGAATTCAGAGAAGCATAAAGAAGAGAAATAGAGCGTTGCATCCACACATGAGTGACTCCGGTGGCCTCCACCACTTTGCAGTACAACAGTCCAAAGAACGGCGAGATTCACCGCCGTGTTGTTGTAAAGGAGCTTCAGTATCTCAGTTTAACATGCTTGCATGTTAAATCTCTCTGGGAGATTCTAGTTATGATTTAACAGGTGAAGTCATCCCTATAAACTAACATTAAAGATATTTAGAGGCAGGGTTATATCTATAAAAACATATTAATTTCCATCCTGCTTGCAGCTTTCCAAGAAAAAAACAACAACAACAAAACTACATGCCAGTTTTAAAGCAAATATAGCACAAGAAAACATTTTCTTTGACTGACGTCACTGCTGGGAAACTGCTGAAGTTTCATCTTTCAGAAGGCGAAAAGGCGTTTTGAAGAGCAGATCCTCCCGGGACGCAGGCCAGTGTTTTACAGCTTAGCGACTCCTCTGCCGACCCGACGGAGCAGGCTCACATCTGTATGATAATAAAATTCAGAGCCCACCACGGTTGACCAAGCCAGCCAGCGAGCCTTCTGCTTTCCGTGACGCTGGTTTTGTCTGGAGGTTAAATGAAAGGTTCACTTGGAAAAAGAAAGTCTCTTTTCTTTTTTTCCTTTGCCAGCGCTCTCAGCGCTTTGGCAGCACATCTGACGTCTAAGATTAGATTTATTGGCATATTAATTTAAAGGGATTTAAAGAAATCTGTTTATCACCTCCAGCGACTGACCACTCATAAAAGTGTTTTTAAAACAGCCTCTGAAGGAGCTTAAGTAATGTAACCTGTAATTTAACCATCTGTTCTTCTTTATTTCAGTAAGTGTTCCGTATCTCTGCAGTGTTTCTGCGGTTGTCCCTGGTTTGTTGATGTCTTTTGGCCGTTCAGCCAGAGAACTCGATAAATTGTTGACTGTGAACCTCCCTCGAGGATGAAGGTGAAAAGCTCCCTCCCGCCTCCCAGCGCCGAGGCCACGCTTTACAAAACAAGAGAACGATGCATTTCTGCAGCAGCAGGTTCCTTTGTATCTTCTGAAAGTGCGGCTGCGACCGTGAAACTCGGCGAACTTCCACCCTCGACACGTCTTGTCGCCCGCTGTGTTTGTTCGGTCACATCGAACATCTCCTGCTCTCGGCTTCGCCTTTAACGCGTCAACGCTGATTAAACGCGTCCGGCTTGTCGTGCGCTCGCCGCCGGTGAAGCCGCTCCTCTTCTGCTCTGACTCACTTTACAAGCGTGTCTGATTGTCTCCACATTTTCCGGGGCCTTCCCCTCACAAAGGAGCGGCTCAGCGTGACCGGGGCCAAATTATGTTAGGAGCAGGAATGGCAACCACGCAGATGGAGACAACACACACACACGCACACACACACACTGAGGAACTGTGACTCAGTGGATCCCTGAGGGTCAGAGGTGATGATGATGATGATTGTAGTTTTGGTTTTCTTGTAATATTTTTTCTGCTCTTTGAACTTTTGGGGTCTTGGCTCTGGCTGTCGTCCCTCTCCGGTTGCTTTCCGTCCTTTTCCAGTTGCGCTGTGCGTCTCTTGACACCACTGCTCTCGTCGTGTTGTTATCGCTTCTCTCTGAACTTGTTTTTGTTCCTCCTCTGTCCTTTCAGATTATTTTCGGCCTCCTTGTTGCAGTTCAGTACATTCTCGTGGTTGATTGTGTGTGTTTTGTCACCTCCTGTGTGTGTTTTGACAGTTTTTGCCTCCTCTGTCTGTTGCTTTGTAGTCATTCGTCACTTTGTGCTCCTTTTGTGGGTCCGCTTGTTTGTCTTTGTCGATAAGATAAAAACGCTCACATCTCTGAGCCCCGTGACCCCCTGACCCCTCGGACCCCTGGTGAGGTTGTCTGGTAGATATATTGGGTAGCCATCTGTGTATTTGGGGCAGTGGAGAGGGCTGTTGGGGTAGAAGAAGGCAGCTGTAGAACCTCTTCTCTACATATGAAGACACGAGAGGCTTTGGATGATATATAATCTGTCGTTTGTTTACAGGCTTTAGGAAATCTCTAAGTTGCCGTGTAACATCATATCCATTATCTTTCCATCTTTCATGTCACACACCTCCAAACATGCTCGATGAAATCCACATGTCAGAGTCAGGAGTGATTCAGAGCAGATTTACTGTTGATCCATATGTCCCAGTTACCGCCAGGCTTATAGTCTTAACACTTGTAACAACAACAAAATGATTCACATGTTAACATCACATCTATCTGCTGCATTTCATAACGTGTGTTCCAGCGTGGCCTGCAGGCCCGGTGCTGCAGGGCATGCTGGGTCGTCCTCTCCCCGCCTCCCCGTCCTCTCGGGTCTCTATCAGACTGACGTCTCGCTGCTCCTGTCCTGGCAGGGTGGGACGATGGGCTGCGTTAAAAGCAAGGAGGACAAAGGTCCCGCCATGAAGTATCAGTCGGAGAATTCGCCGGCGTCGGACGCCAACGCCGCCGCCGCCACCCCCCACGTGGGTCACTACGGGCCGGATCCCACCCAGCTCCAGCAGAACCAGGCCGCCTCGTCGTCGTCCGGCTCCGGCGCCGTGAACTTCAACCACACCCTCACGCCGTTCGGAGGCTCCTCGTCCGTCATGACTCCGTTCGGAGGGACGTCGTCCTCCTTCTCCGGCCCCGTGTCCAACTCCTTCTCCGGCGCCGTCTCAAGTGAGTTTGAAGTATCACACGTGTGATTTTAAAAACACAAACTGTACACGAGATGTGAAGAGAGCACAGCTGCTGTGACGTAACTTCCCTGTCTTCCATAATAATCTTGTGTTTGAGGATTATGTCATTGCAGCGCTCGTGGGATTACTGTTGTTTATTGTTTCCATCTGAGGCTACATCAGCTCACGGATCACATCTTAGCAGGTTTGGTTAAAAACAAATGTAGGTACAGTAGTGTTGTTGTAGGGCGTCTAGCAGAGCTGAGCTCCGTACAGGCCAGCAGCTCTCGTGTTAATTGGTTCTATATGCTTGGAACTGCTTGGATAGACACGGTTTATTACTAATAATTTTCCTCACCCTGAATATCAGCGGATTTAACTAAATGTCTGTTGATTCTTGCTTGAAGAGGTTTTGAGCGTCCATCAGGCCTCCTCCGAGTCTGAATAATTCATTTCCCATTTGATTTTATCACCTCGAGAAGTGAAAACTCGCGTCCAGAAGGCTAAAACGCAACACTGCGTCGAGGAAAATCACCTTCACTTATATAAAGTATACGTAACATAAACTAAAATCAGCAAAGGCTGTCCTGAATGAATATGCAAACGCCTCCAGCTTTAAACTCAACTGTATGTAGATTCTCCTTCACAAAGTCAGATCTAATGTGGGCCATAAACAGCGGGCCCGCCGTGAGATGTGATAACAGCCATTAGGGGGAAGAGACGGCGCCGAGCCGTCCTGTTTAGGTGGGATTTATATTGTAATCCTCCTCACTATTGGATTATCTGATCTCAGGGGGATGGAGGTGGCATTGCCGTTGTATTTTCTTTTCTTTGCAGGTGATAATGGGATTACTGTTGACAGCGTTGTTGTCAGCGGCGGGTGCATGAATGTCATCTGTATGCATGAAGCTGAAGTGACGAACTGATTTATACCAACGGCCGGGGGAAAAAAATGGCGTTTTAATGTCGCAAAGCTTTCTCGCTGTGGCGTGCGGTTAACGTGATGTATGGTATATTTTGACCGTTAAAAGCCGGTTTGAAATATGGACTCTTTATTTGGCTTGTTTATGCCTGAGCGCTGCAGGGTCAGTCTCAGGTGTGTCTCCGTGAAGCACAGAAAATCAATACGGACCTTGGCGAGACAGATTTATCCGCCTAAACCGGCCTTTGCTCGGTCGCAGATATAAAGACTCCCGCCTCCCACATCGCCGTCTGTGTTTACATTTCAGAAACGCAGGTTATTTATTGATGTTTGTGTGTGTCTGCTCCTACATTTTCAGGCGGCGTTACGTTCTTTGTGGCCTTGTACGACTATGAAGCCAGAACGTCGGACGACCTCACGTTCAAAAAGGGCGATCGCTTCCAGATCATCAACAACACGTGAGGCTTCCCTCCTTCAAACCGTTTCCTCGCGAGCAGCGCGGCGATTATGAGACGCTCTTCTCGTGGTTAACGACACGCGGCTGCACCTGCCTGAGGTTAAAGCTTTGTAATGTAACGTTGATTAGCCTCATTCAGTCCCATTGTGACGGCGGTTTTCAGTCTTAAATACCTTTAAAGACCTTTTATGTCACATCTGGAGTTCCAGCAGAAAGGATGAGGTGTGTGGTTACGTGCGTTATAGACAAGGGCGACCTCACTGGCCGTATTTCATCCTCGGTATCAGCTACCGTGAGCGGCGGTCCTCGGAAGACAGTGAAATGAGTCGTTAATCCCGTCTCTCGTTCGTCACTGCCGCCGCGCAGGGAAGGAGACTGGTGGGAGGCGCGCTCCATCAACACGGGGAAGAAAGGCTACATCCCCAGCAACTACGTGGCTCCTGCCGACTCCATCCAGGCTGAAGAGTGAGACCCTGACGCAGCGTTTTAGACTCGCCGAAGTCGCACCAGACAGATTTTACAGCTTTTCGTCCTCACGTTGTGTGTTCCCAGGTGGTACTTCGGTAAAATGGGACGCAAAGACGCCGAGAGGCTGCTGCTGAATCCAGGGAACCATCGGGGGACGTTTCTAGTGCGAGAAAGCGAAACGACTAAAGGTGAAAATCGTCTTCTTACACCGAGCAGCAAACTGAGGATATGATATATGATACTTTTAACCAACATGGGAAAATATATCTCTCACATCCCGGATGTTCAGGACTGAGAAGCATGACGAGTGTGTCGTTCATCTCCCCCAGGTGCCTATTCTCTCTCCATCAGAGACTGGGATGAAGCCAAAGGAGACAACGTCAAACACTACAAGATCCGCAAGCTGGACAACGGAGGCTACTACATCACCACGCGGGCGCAGTTCGACACGCTGCAGAAACTCGTCAAACACTACACAGGTGCTCGGCTTACGTCGTCCGCTACCAGCGTGCGTCGCGCTCTCCTCCTCGCATCTCCTCTCATTCATTATTCATCGCACCTCCAGGAACGATCTTGAAAATGAGTCCCAGTCACACCCGCCGCCGCTGCCGCGCCGCCGCTGCTGCGTTACCATGGGAGATGAATGGCCTTTAATTTTAATAACAATTGATAGCGCACTTATGATTTTGGGCCTCCCGCCTCGTCTTCCGCCTGAGGAGCGCCGAGGTTGAGTCTCTGTGATCCCACTTCATTTCAGATTGACTCCGGAGAGAGCTTTGGCGTGTTAAAAAGCCACTTCATCTCATTTATATTTGATGGCGGTTAGTGTAAGAGCATCTAAATTCATCCATATTAAATGAAATGAAGTGATGCATGTAACAGACTGAAGCTAATAAAATGGAGAAAAAAAAACCCTGCTTCCTGCTGTTGCAGGGATTCGTGTGGGTGTGAGTGTGGAACCGGCGGGGGCACGGCTGCGTTTTGATCTCCCTCTCTCTCTCTCTCTCTCTCTGGATTACAGAGCATGCGGACGGGCTTTGCCACAGGCTGACCACGGTGTGCCCCACAGTCAAGCCTCAGACTCAGGGCCTGGCCAAAGACGCCTGGGAGATTCCCCGAGAGTCCCTGCAGCTGGAGCTCAAGCTGGGCCAGGGCTGCTTCGGAGAGGTCTGGATGGGTAAGTAGATTTCATATTTATTGCTTTTATGATTTTTTTTCCCTCGCTGAAGAGTCAAACATGTCCTCCAGAGGCTGCTCCAGCTTTTGAATCGCGGGCCTGCATCCGCTCGTCCCAGGGATATTATTGCAAGGAGCGCACGCATGACAGCACATGTCTGAGCAATTACAAGACCTAATTAATGATATTGTCCCGCTTCCCAGCCCATTAACAGCTCTGATTACCCCGGCGGCCCGTGGGCTTTTTTTTTCTCACTCTGCTCCCCTCGCCTCTGCAGGCACGTGGAACGGCACCACCAAGGTGGCCATAAAGACGCTGAAGCCGGGGACCATGTCGCCCGAGGCCTTCCTGCAAGAGGCGCAGATCATGAAGAAGCTCCGGCACGACAAGCTGGTGCCTCTTTACGCCGTGGTGTCTGAGGAGCCCATCTACATTGTCACAGAGTACATGGCCAAAGGTAAACTCATCTGTTGCAATTAAACTGTTTTATTGTGATTATATACAATACAATGCAATCAGGCCTGAACCCTGCAGACAAAACTGGCAGAGGAGTGACGCCAGAGTTCTGCACAGTGACTTCCTCAGAGGAGAAAAATGTAAATTTTATGTACGATTTAATTAATGCGCTCCACACATTGAAAGTCCTTGAAATTCTCCTGTGGTTCCCTGAAGCCTGGAGCTGGGGATGCTTAATTGAAAGCTGCAGCAGTTTTATGGGCAGGTTCCACAGCTTTAGCTGCAATGCATTTTGTTTTTAGTGTTTTGTAATTAGATTTATGTATGTATAAATGTTTTAGCTCTGTGATATATGCTACTTGTGAGTGTTTTATTGCCGGCAGTTTGTTGGGATTACACGGAGAAACTGTTTATATCTCGCAAAGTTGTTCAGAAATCGCCTTTGATCGGCTCTAAATGGGAAACACGGATGAGCTGCCACATGTATTATTCAGTTTCGTTTAGCGATTTGCATAATGCAGCCGTGTATTGGTATGCAGCTCACTCTCAGTACAGTAATTCACAGCTTCTCGTGTTTTCCATAGGAAGCCTGCTGGACTTCCTCAAAGAGGGCGACGGTAAATTCCTGAAGCTCGTCCTGCTGGTGGACATGGCTGCGAAGGTGAGATAAACCCCTGCCAGTTTTCCTGGAGAGCAGAATGTGTGTCAGTCTGGAGTTTGGAGTTTCTATTTTAAACCTATGAGTTTAAAAAAAAAAGAAATGGCCTCAGGTAACCATGTCTTCCACATCCACGCTTTGCTTTTTGTTCTTTTCGCTTCGCGCCGCTCGGAGCGAGAGCAGCAGCAGCGGGAATGTTCGCTGAAACGCTGTCGAACGCCGTATTTTCAGATCGCAGACGGGATGGCGTTCATCGAGAGGATGAACTACATCCACCGGGACCTGCGGGCCGCCAACATCCTGGTGGGCGAGAACCTGGCGTGCAAGATCGCCGACTTCGGCCTGGCCAGGTTGATAGAGGACAACGAGTACACGGCGAGGCAAGGTCGGTACACACACACACACACACACACACACACACACACACACTCACAGACTCAGTGAGTCACGGGTGAGCGGGGTGTCGCGGTGGAAATGGAAAGAGAGGTGACCTCAGTGCGAGGATGACTCCCTGTTGCCTGCTATCATGGTGAATTACGCTAATAGTGGAAACCAGACGCTTCTATTCCCTCCGATTAGTTACACTTCCCTCATGCTGGGAGAGTTCATCTCCCTGCCATGTCCGCGGAGAGTGTGAAATTCACACACACACACACACTCACGCACACACACACACAGAGAAATCTAATTTTCCACTGGTAGTTTTGAAGATGGACGGACGGAATCTTGAGTATTTGTGTATTTTGACGCTACAGTGAAGTGCCTCTCATGGGTTTAGCTCTGTAACAAGTCAGACACAGTTTGGATAAACAGACTTTTCTAAATGATTCGTGCAACAGTGGAACATTACTTGTAACAAAACAATGTAATTTCTGAATAAACTGAGGTAAAACTGTGCAGCAGCCTGGAGTGAAGCTCCTAATGCTGATCTTCTGGCAAAGCTGTATCTCCGATCACCAAAGCTGAAACACCAGCATCGACCCAAGATGCTGTTTTCACGCAGAGGTGTAATTTTGAGATAATGTGTGTCAGGTATGTGGACACAGGTGCTGATTTCTTTATCATTCTGAGGCTCACTTCACAAAAAAGCGGTTCAGTGAACTCATTCGATGAATAAATGTGTGTTCTGTTTTTCAGTTTTCAAGGAAAGACATTCATTCTGTTTCGTTCAGTATTTTTCACTGAGGTTTTATTATGTTTTCCCAATTTACAATTCACTCTCTGTTTCCTGGGTTTCTTTGTGTTTCATGTTTCAGGATAAATTAGATTCTTTGTTTCAGTGTGAATAATTGTTTGTGTTTTGTTGAGTTTTCCTTGAAGATTGCCAGAAAAACAGATTGCTGTTTTTTTGTTTTGTTTTTGTCTCCAGGAGCATCTTGCAATAGTGCACCAGTGCATGCAATTTAGTGTTTTCTTCTTTCTTTTTTGATATATTAGCAAATTTGTTGGCAGCTATCAATTATATAGTGTATATAAGTGAAGTTGTGACAGATGGCATTAAAATATCTCGCCTGGAAAATGAACATTAAAGCTACACATTTCTTTTTTCTTCCTTTTCCATTGAGTGCAAAAGACAGTTAATCTTCGTGATTCTTTTGAGCAGTGATCAATACATCTGCTCTGATTTAGAGGTAAGAAACTCGGTGACATCTGTAACTTCATGTCACAGGAACAGTTTTTGGATCTTTAGGAGGCAGAACTCCGCAGTTCTGGTTCTCATCTGGGAACACGTCACCCAGGAGTCCATCCATCCTCCTAAATCACTTTGGAGCAAATCCCAGCTGATTATAGGTGACGACGGGTTACGCCCTGGTTAAACACACACACACGCAAACTCACATTCACACCTCCAGGTAATCTTAGCCACAGCTTAACCTCGAAAACCTGTTTTTGGACCGAGCGAGGGAACGGGAGTCCCTGAGGAAAACCCTCACCGGGATCAGACGTAAACTTCACTCAGGCCGTCCAAACACAGACTTCCAGAGCGAGAACTACGACACCCCCTGCTGCCCTGCTCAAGGGTCACTTCTCTTCTTTAATCTCCAGCCCGTCCTTCTTTAATGAAACACTAAACCCTCCTGTTGAGAGCTGTCAGCGTTTTCTGCGTGAGCCTCGTTTCCAAAACGTGATTCACGGCTCCGGTAATTGCTGTAATTGCGTGTGTCACTGAGCGCCGTCACTTCCTGGAAGCCAGGAATGAAGCGGCGTTGCCCTCTGGTGGGAACGCGTCGACTGACTTGACTGCTCTCCGCTGCTCGCAGGAGCCAAGTTCCCCATCAAGTGGACGGCGCCGGAGGCGGCGCTGTACGGTCGCTTCACCATCAAGTCCGACGTCTGGTCCTTCGGCATCCTGCTTACCGAGCTCGTCACCAAAGGCAGGGTGCCCTACCCAGGTACGCGACAGGGTCATCACTCACACACACACACACACACACACACACACACACACACACACACACACACAGCTCTTCTCTGTCAGAAGACGTCAAGCCGCCTCTTAATGCCGGAGGATGAAGCGACGCCGTCTGACATTGTCTGCGCCGGTTGTTTATGCCTCTGCAGTGAAAGCTCTGACACTAACACACACACACACACACACACACACCACACACACACAGATGTCCTTACACATGCATTTGAGATTAGACGAGACCATCTGGTGGCGGACGATCGGGAGATTGAACACCATTCTTGTTTCTCGCCATCTGCCGCCCTGATCCGGCCCCGGGGAGCCGAGCCCGCGGCGCCCGGCGCTACCTTCACTCAGCTCCACGGGAACCCCGACGGAGCGCCGCAGCGGTCAACGGATCGGTCCAGTGAGAGGGGATAGTGGTGGAAACTGATAAACACACACAGTTCACAGTTTGGGAAATGCTCTCATTTGCATTTTTGACAAGAGCTGATTGAGAGGACGAGACGGTGCGTGTCATTCTGGGAGAGCGGCGTCAATCTTTTCATCCTACACTCGGCCAGAAAATGAAAGTAAAGACACGTCTCACGATTTGCTGTTTGAAGATGTCAGTGTGTGAAGACTTTAGAGAGGCTGAAATGATGAGGACGTGCTTTTCAAAAGCACACACAAAGGAAACACGCCGGAAAGCATAAAAAGGATCATTTTTGTGTTTTTCAAGGAGAAAATCAAAGTTTGAAAATACAGTTAGAATCTTATTCTCAATGTTTCATCTTTATCTCAATATAGTGTTTTAATTTTATTCTTCACTCCAACTTTCAGTTTTATTATTTAATCTTTTTTTTCTCAACATTCGTTTTTTATTCGTAACTTTCCCTTTTTCTTGTCAAAAAAATTTTTTTTCAGGGGTCAAATCGAGTTCAAATCAGTTCTACAGATGTGAAGAACTCTGAGGTTCTTCCATCTTCGATGCACTAAAATACAAGTAAACCCTGATCAGTTCTTCTTGAATGCACTTTTTTGACCAAAGTTGCCAAAAAACACCCTCAAAAACATCCCGGATCACATTTCTCTTTAGACAAGTGAGAGAAAAAGCTTCTCAGGACATCTGCAGATTTTTACATGCTTGTTTTCACAAACTCACCCTTGTTTAAAGGCTCTGATACACTAACTCACTGATCTCCCTGCAGTCATCATTATTGCCATCTGCTGTTCACTTTACTGTCTCATAGTGAATTCTTCCTCTTTCTCTCTCTCTTTTTAAATGTATCTGTACAACATTAATATGAAATAACCGCAAAGTAGAAAATTTGAATGACAAAGTCAGCGAGTCATTAAACCCTGCGGTCTCAAAAACAATAGAACATCAAGCGGAATGAAAGCATCTCTAATACAGACGTCCTCTCTGCCGTCTCGCCCTCCTCTGTCTCAGGCATGGTGAACCGGGAGGTGCTGGAGCAGGTGGAGCGCGGCTATCGGATGCCGTGCCCGCAGGGCTGCCCCGAGTCGCTGCACGAGATGATGAAGCTGTGCTGGAAGAAGGAGCCCGACGAGAGGCCCACCTTCGAGTACCTCCAGTCCTTCCTGGAGGACTATTTCACCTCCACAGAGCCGCAGTACCAGCCTGGAGAGAACCTATAGCCTGCCCGGCGGGGTTAAAGACGGACCAGTCCGCAGCACTCATGCACAAACACCAACTTTCCCCCCTTTTTTTGCCCTCATTCTTTTTAATTACCTGGTTTTGTTACATTTATATTATATATATATTAAATTCTCATTACTGCATAAGTCTTAGCTGTGTGAATTTTACATTTTTAATGTTGTTTTTTTTCCCACACGTGTTGTTTCAGATGTTTTAAACTGTGGGATTCTTCCTGATGAACACAGTTTTATATTTCTGTGAAATAAGCTGTGACTAAAAGGCTTTCAAAATAAAAACAAACCCAAATGTTAACCCGAGTAAGCAATTCAGCGCAGAAATGTCCATGTCACCTGCCTCCAAATTGTAGTATATTAGTAAATTATGCTTCCAAATGATTAATTATTGAAAAAATAATATATTTTCCTAATAGGGAGAGGTACTCAGGGGGTTGATGGGGTTTTTATCACAACCCAGTTGGCAGTGATGATTTCAAAGCAATTCCCACACAGCCTGACTTTATTTACATTTCATCTGTTTCTCCATGTTTTTTTTATATATATAAATAATGTTTGACTGAGATTTTACCATAAATGTATTCATATCAAATGGACTTTGTTTGATGCGTCATTTCGTCATCCTCCAGAGAAGTCCTTTATGAAACCAAGGCCATGATTCCTCCTCCCTCCTCTGCCCTGCTGGTTATAATCTCACTGTAATCAATACAGAGACGCGCTTACATAACAGCAGGCTGGACATGGTGTCACTGATTTGATTTCAAAGCAAGTCTGTGAGCTTGTGGAGGTTTTCTTTTCATTTTTTTTAATATTATATCAAAACCAGACTGACACATGGGATGTACCCGTCTGTTTGAGCATGAACTTGCCGGACTGTTTTTGATGCGATCAAAGCAACAAAAGAGTCAGAAACAACCGTTTTATCCTCTGCTGAAGCGCTCTGACTTTCACGGTCACGTATTTGAAGGTGGCACAATAGAAACCATTTGTACTGCGGTGAAAATGGCAGTTTTTGCAGAAACTGTTTGGTATTTTGTTCCCACGTGGACTCATGAGGACAGTATTATTGTGAAAGCAACTCCAGTGGACTGCAGAGCTGACCAAGAAGGGCTTTGCATATTTCAAACTTCTCATTTTGTATTATGATTATTAACATTGACAGAACTGTAGAAGTGATTTCAGACCCTTATGGAGGGGATTTGTACAATAAAGATGTGATTTTAAATCTTGTGCTGCTTGCAGTTTTATTTAAATAATTCGATGGTTTTCGTGTCTCTTTAAGCTTGAAGGGGGTGGGATCAAGTTCTTGCAGGTCGCTTCCAAACAAACTTGGTTTTCTGACTCAAAGCATTTTAATCTGAAAGAAGCGAGATGTTGCACACGATCCTGTCTGTGACGGTGAGGGATGTGAGATTCCCCACGTCTCTGGAGCAGCACGGCTCGGATGCGATGGTGAGGAACTTTCTGTGTCCACTTTGAATGCAGCTGCATGCAGCAGCAGTAAAGTGAATTCATGAGGTCTCTGCTCGCTGCAGCACACAGACCCGGACTATTCAGCCGCTTATGTGGTGCTAAACACGGACTGCGGACTGAAAGGCTTCGGCTTCACCTTCACGTTAGGAAAAGGCACCGAGATCGGTAAGATTCCCTCATTAATGCCCTCTAGAAGCAGAAACAGAAACAGAAGCGACACACGGTCTCAGCAAGGCCACAGGTCGCCGATGCGTTCAGGTACGCTCAGTAAAGTGTGTATATGTATGCGCATATAATATATTTGGGTTCGGTTTAAAAAATAAATTAAAAAAAAAACACATCAAGTATGATTACACATCCAAACGATGGACCGATCCAATTTTTATATACACCAAATGACTTTTATAATGTGCACTTGCAAAGAAAGCGCCTTTACTACCCCAAAATCCCATATACTGCTACCAAGAAAGGACCGTAATATATACGCTACTGTAATGGAGTAGTATTTTGTATTTCTGCCTCTTTTCTGGATATTTTTGTTAATCATTTTAAGTTCAATTCAGAGTGTGTTTCACGTTGCTACTTAAATAATAATTAAAAAAAACTTAATATGTATGCGTGTATGTAATTGTATGTTCCTTCAGTATGAGAGAACAACAGCAACATATCAAGGTAGAAAACTGTGTTATCCGTTTCTTTGTTAAAAAAAAAAACGTGCAATTCATCAACAGTAAATCGTTCCAAGAAAAAGAAGAGTTATGTGTGTGATTCTATGACATTACTACTCGCGAACACACAAAACATGTCAAGGATCAGAACATTCATCAATTGTTTTGTCTGCAAATTCGCACAACAAATGTAGCACAGAGCTTCAAGTGTATGATAGCTTGTCTTTTCAGATTATCCCTTTAATAAATAATATCAACGTTTGCAAAGAGCAGTGTGTTCTCTCGTCACACTTTTCATAACATTGTCAGTGTTTAGTTGAAATCCTGAGAGTTGATCACTGAGGACTGCAGTTTTTGTTTGTTTGTTTGTTTGTTTGTTTTTGTAATCTGAAAGGGGATGGGTTCTGTTTTTATATTTTGTGACTGAAACATAAGTTGCTTTGAGTATTTAAACGCTGAAACAGCGGAGAGTTTGGTTTTCCTGACTACCCCTGAACATAACATTCGCCTCACGGCGCCCTCTAGTGGTTCATGCTGCATCTGTCCAAAGTGTAAATGCACAGCTGGAGTTTCGATCATTTCGGTTTATTTTGATAATCATAAATATAAAAATACAGTAAATATTCTTCTTTTCATGCGTGGATTTTGTTCTGATCGTTTTGGGTTTCATTTTGTGACTATTTGAAAAACTGCAGCTTATTTTTTATTTTTTTTACTGAACATTGTTTGATTTTACTGTTTCTGTTCTGTACTTTGATAAAAAATTTTCTAGGCTCAAAACTGAAAGTGAATATAATAACCTTCTCGAGGACAGGATTTTAAAAAGAGTTGAACTTTTAGAAACAAGTTTTTTGTTCAATTGGAGGTGTCTGTGTTTGCTGTGCTGTCCTCTGCTGCAGTGGTGTGTGCTGTCAAGGCTCTGGCAGGACTGCTGGTTGGGAAAACTCTCCAGGAGATCGTGAGCGACTTTAGAGGGTTTTACCGACTCCTGACCAGTGACAGCCAGATGAGATGGGTAAGACCAACCAAACACATCACCACCACGTTCTGTTTTTCCAAATCTGCTCTCGTCTGTCGCAGCTGGGTCCAGAGAAAGGCGTGATCCACCTGGCCACCGCGGCCGTCCTGAACGCAGTGTGGGACCTGTGGGCGAGGGCCGAGGGGAAGGTGAGCCCTCCAGATGATGAAGCGTCATTTCTGTCACTACCGCGTCACCTGGTGAATCGTTTTCCTTACAGCCGCTGTGGAAGCTGCTGGTCGACATGGTGAGTCACAGATCATTCCTGTCATTGATTTACGTTCGAGACGTGACCGCGGGGGAGATATCAGGTCTCGTATGTTTTAATCCCAGGATCCCAGGCAGATTGTGTCATGCCTGGACTTCAGATACATCACTGACGTGCTGACGGAGGAGGAAGCTCTGGGTGAGACTGGTTCACATTTAATGTCCAAGAGAAGCAACATGCAGAGATGTTTTCTCTGCTTCCTGTTTTTTCTTCACGCAGATATTCTGGTGAAAGCTCGAGAAGGAAAGAAGCAAAGAGGTGAGCTCATTGATCAGAGGATCACTAAAGGAGCTCTTACTGTTTAAACAGATTTCTTCTTCATCCACCAGAGGAAGAGATGCTGAGGGAGGGTTACCCAGCGTACACCACGTCCTGCGCGTGGATCGGATACTCGGACCAGCAGCTCAGACAGGTCTCTGTGCTCTAAAACAACCTGTCAGTGACGGCGATGAGCTTCCATAAACGGCTGTTTTCCTGCAGCTCTGCACAGACGCTCTGCAGCGCGGCTGGACCAGGTTCAAGGTGAAGGTCGGGGCCGACCTCCAGGACGACGTACGAAGATGTCGCCTGATCAGGGAGATGATCGGACCCGACAACGTCATGGTGAAACCGTGTCACTCCGTGTGTAGTACGTCGAGGAAACGGCGGCAAACTGAAGTGTTTCTGTGTGTGTGTTAGATGATCGATGCCAACCAGAGGTGGGACGTGGGCGAGGCCGTCAGCTGGGTGAGCAGTCTGGCGGAGTTCAGGCCTCTGTGGATCGAGGAGCCCACGTCTCCCGACGACATCCTGGGTCACGCTGCTGTTTCCAAGGTGAAAAGCAGATTTCACTTTCTTCGTCGGTCTCATCTAGACTGAGTAATGAGCCATTCAAGGCTATTAGTGGTGCATATTTAAATATGGACCTTGAGTTTCTAGCTGTGTATTTTATGTATTTCTGCAGTATATGGATAAATGAGAGGTTTGTTGCAGGCTTTGGCCCCTCTTGGGATTGGAGTGGCCACAGGAGAGCAGGTCAGAGCCTCCATTTGTTCATGCACATACCGTAAATCATCGACAGAAAGGAGAATATCTTCAGTTTCTTCGGGTTCCCTCTACAGTGTCACAACAGGGTGATGTTCAAGCAGTTCCTGCAGGCGTCTGCGCTGCAGTTCGTCCAGATCGACGGCTGCCGGCTGGGCAGCGTCAACGAGAACCTCACCGTGCTGCTGATGGCTCACAAGTTTCAGGGTAGAGAGAGGTCGAGAGATTAGAGCTCCAAGATTAAACTTCTTACCATTTGTCATTCTCTTAATAGTTGATTCTTCTGTTTCTGGTTCCTCAGTACCCGTGTGTCCTCACGCCGGCGGCGTTGGTCTGTGTGAGCTCATGCAGCATCTGATCCTGTTCGATTACATCTGCGTGTCTGCAGATCTCAGCAACAGGTAACAGCTGAACTTTATTTTTTTTTAACCGATTCTCGCCGATCTGACCGACCTTCATGTCTTTTCCAGGATGTGTGAATTTGTCGACCACCTCCACGAGCACTTCACCAGTCCGGTGGTGATCCAGAACGCCCGCTACATGCCCCCGAAGGTGTGGACTCAGTTTTAACCAGTTAACACTAGTTATGGCTGTGGGGGAGGAACTTATCAGAACATAAACATTCATCAGTGTTGCCAGAGATGTGTTTGTGTTTTCAGGATCCAGGTTATTCTTGTGAGATGCTGGAGTCATCAGTGAAGACACACGAGTACCCCGAAGGAGAAATATGGCGGCAGCACATGAAGAAATGAGGACTGGTTCATAAAACATGTTTTTGCATTGATTGCACCATTTAAAGATTGTGGAAAATTAAGCACAGGAAGGAAATTCTCCCAGATTTGTAGCTGTTCATTTTACACTGAGTGGGGCATTATGTGATGTTTAACTCTTGAGTTTCTGCAACAAAGCTTATTCGTGGGTGTTTCTTCACAGTCCAGTCACCATCTGACGCTCGAGACGTCAGTCCACTGCTCTGCCTGTAACACTGTAGGAGTAAGCTGACCTTGGAAGAGCTTCAGATGAAACATCTGGAAAACACCAGCTGACGCCAGAAATATTTTCAAACGATTCAAATTTATACACTCATAAATACATAAAACTAAAGACATTATAAAAGTCTGAACTTTCTGGAACATGTGCAAATTAAACATGCAAAAATATACCAAAAGAGAATATACAGAAGAAGTAGAAAAAAAAAATCTATAAAAATCAGTGACAAGGTTTCAGACAGCCATCTGCATCTTAATAGTGGGATGTGGGTTGTAGTCGCAGATCTCAAAGTCCTCCACTCGGAAGTCGTCGATGCTCTCAACTTGTCTCAGGATCTTCAGTTTGGGGAACGGCCGAACTTCTCTCTTAAGCTGCACGTTTAAACACACGAGACGGTGAGTGAAAAAGCCAACAGAAGACAGACGGAGGGCTTTGGGGGGGATGTTAACTCACCTGCTCTTTCAGAGGTTCAATGTGGTTGACGTAGATGTGAGCGTCTCCCAGGGTGTGAACAAAGTCTCCCGGCTGAGGGAAGAAGACACAGGTTGGATGAGGAGGAGGAGGATGATGGGGGCGGGCTTCAGGAGAAAGACGGGACTTGTCATGTTACCTTGAGGCCCGTGACGTGCGCGATCATGTAGGTGAGGAGAGCGTAGCTGGCGATGTTGAAGGGCACGCCCAGGCCCATGTCTCCGGAGCGCTGGTACAGCTGGCAGGACAGCTCGCCGTCACACACGTAGAACTGGCAGAGGGCGTGGCAGGGGGGCAGAGCCATGTGGGGCAGGTCTGTGGGGGCAAGCAGGGGCGTTCACTTCCAACAACTTCACATGCGCCTCCTGAAACGCACTGCTCAAAGTGAAGGTGAACGAATGTCACCATCCGCCTCACCTTTGGGGTTCCAGGCACACATGATGATCCGCCGGTCCTCCGGGTTTTTCTTGATGGTTTCGATGATGTTCTGCAGCTGGTCAACACCTTGGCCTGAGTAATCTGGAGAGAATTGAAGTAAATGACAACATCAGTAAAGATGTGTCTAAACTACAGTCTCCAGCAACCATCAAGCACAATCTGCACACATTTTATTGACCCTGCTGCTTTAACTTGACTAAGCTAAATTGCGTTGTTTGTGAAAACTGTCAACCATTTTGATATTAACTAATAAATTGCACTTGACTCGACGTGCCTGCGTGCATGTTGGTGTACTTGGCGCCGAAGTGCCTCCACTGGAAGCCGTACACCGGCCCCAGGTCGCCCTCCTCTCTGTCCGTGAAGCCCATCTTGTCCAGGAAGGCACGGGATCCGTTCGCCTCCCATATCTTCACGCCTTTCTCTGACAGGTCCTTGGCGTTGGTAGATCCCTGTGGCACATCGTGACAGGTTTCATTTGGTTCAAACACTGTTGTGTCCAAACAGCAAATAATAAATTAGAAGAATAAAAGTTTAATCCCCTTTATCAGTCTCACCTTGATGAACCACAGCAGTTCCTCCAGGATCCCTCTCCAGAACACTTTCTTGGTCGTCAGTAAGGGAAACTGATCTAAAAAAAAAAAAAAAAAAAAAAAAAAAAAAAAAAAAATCCATCAGAAAAACATGACAGTCTGATGGATTGTTTTCAAAAGATCATGAAATACTTTAACCTAATGTAAATGAACTAAATGAGCATTTGCACTGACAAATGGAAATATTTTTATGTAAAATTAAACCAACCATGACTGGGAACACATGTATATATTGTGCATGTATGAAGAGAAAGAGAGGATTCTTAAGACAGAACTGGGAAGGAAGTGTGTGTTTGAATGTGCGCGCGCAAAGTACCGGTGCGGTAGGTACATTTGGCGGGTGAGGATAAAGTTCCATGAACAGAGACACACAAAACATCTGATATCTATTTGTAAAGTAAACTGCACATTTTATCAGTCTCTGGACAAACTGTTTCACACAGCAGAGTTAAGATATTTGTGCGTTTCCAGTTAGCCTCTACCAATATAAACAGTGGGGACACAGCAACAACAACATAGTGATTAGAGCTCTGATTGAAGAATACAAATTAAAACAGGGAAGGAAAGGGAAGGTGGTTTTCAGGACTTAAACCAGACAATAAGCGTACCTCGGAGGCTGTATCTGGCCTGAGCTCCGAACACAGAGATGACCCCGGTCCCGGTTCGGTCTCCTTTCTTGCTCCCGTGCTGTAGAATGTACTCCACCAGGATCAGATATCCGCGCTCATCACAGGACAGACTGTACTTCTTCTTGCCTTCCTCCGCAGCGGGACTCTTCTCCGTCACCGTTTTCGTTTGCTTCGGCTTCTCCGTCACCGTTTTCGTTTGCTTCGGCTTCACCGTCACCGTTTCCCTCTGCTGCGGCTCTTCGCAGAATCCCATCTTGGCGAGAATTTTGAAAAGCTTGCACGTCCCGAAAAGGGTAAGCGAGTTTGGAAAAGGAATGAATCAGTTTGATATTCGCGCCCACAGACGCCGGCTTCCGGATCCGGCCTGGGCTTCTCATCAGCCGCGCCGTGTGTGTGTGTGTGTGTGTGTGTGTGTGTGTGTGTGTGTGTGTGTGTGTGTGTGTGTGTGTGTGTGTGTGTGTGTGTGTGTGTGTGTGTGTGTGTGTGTGTGTGTGTGTGTGTGTGTGTGTGTGTGTGAGAGAGAGAGAGAGAGAGAGAGAGAGAGAGAGCGCACACATTGGAGTCAGCTAAAAGAATACACTGCTGGTACACAGAGGGCAGCATTTTTTTTTCGTTTTGGTGCCACTGTTTGTTACCCTGGTTGTGCTCACTTGTGGTGTTTACTGGAAAAAGGTGCCTCCCTGTGTGTGAAGTGTCCCACTTCTGCTGTAACTCCTTCATAATTTGCATGTTTATCAATCCTTCGACCTCTGTTTCAGTTTTGACGTCACGTGCAAGCCTATCCACTATTTCATTACCTTTTACCCCCTATGTGCGAGCACCCATATGAACTTGAGTTCCCTGCTGCTATTCTTCAATCTTAGGCTGTATTGGGACCATGGAAAAAGTGCCTAGAAAGTGAATTTCGCTCCACTACACTGGATCTATGCGTTCAATGCATTTTTTCAAAGACAATGCCCTTCTAGACTCTGGGTTAAAAGTTCTACTCAGAATATTTGTCCAAACTTTGTCACCAGCCAGGAATGTCTTTATGAGAATACCCAAAAAACGAAAATCTGGTGCTGCTGTTTTTGCTTGTTTTAAGTACTGTGTTAATTCTGGCAACATAAAATCTTTATCAAATGTCATAAACACATCTACCAAACATTTGAAACAAGTATTGGTGCCTTAGTGTACACATAGGTGAACTATGTAGCTAATTTCTTTAAGGAAATGATTCAACTTAAGTGATTTGCACCCAGCAATGAAATATATGGTAAATTTAGCTAAAAGATTGTGTCATATATTAAAAATATCACAACCTACTGTGTAATGAAAGATATAGAAGAAAAAATGCATACCACGGCCATAAATGGCTGAAAATCAACCGAACTGCAACCACGCCCTCCTAAATCGGAATAATGGCAAAAATGGAATAAGACAAAAAATAAATGCACAAAAGGTCAGAATCATTCACAAGCATGGTATAAAACATTTATTCAAGTATGACAGTGTCTCTGAATATGAAAATATAGATTAATACACATACAAATATAGAAAAAAAGAAAGAAAAACTTTAGATGGTGACATGGTGCGTATATTACTCAATATCATTTTCATCAAAGCCATCATCCCATACAGCTCTGTTCTGTTTCTTCTGAAACATTCTCATATGCTTGACACCGGCATACATCTGTACAAGACAGTCTTGCAGACATACAAGAAAATCTTTCAGTTTCACATTTAGTTGTATTGCAACTACAGTGGAACTACCTGCAAAACACTGCAGGAGCAGGATTTGTAGTCCTCCATGTCACTGCCAACGCCTCGTCCTCAATGTGCCACCCACTGCCACATTCTACCAGTCAGACAATGTTTCATAATCAATGCTTGGTAGTTTGCTCTCCTGCAGTGTTGGTACAGGGCATCACTTGTTGGGGGAATGGAGAGTTCTGGCAAGCTGGTGAGGCCATACAGAAAAGATTTGTATCGTGCATCATTTACATTTTTGGCAGATGACTGGCCATACAGGAGGCACACATATTTATTCAGCGTGTTAAAGGTAGGTTGGTCAAGTTTGAAACTGCTGCCCAGCTTTGCAGACCCAGTCAGGTGTTCTTCTTTTTGACATGCAAAATTTCTGAAAGAATGGGCCGCTCTCAGGATCTCAGTGAATTCCAGCGTGGAACTGTCATAGGATGCCACCTGTCCAACAAATCCAGTCGTGAAATTGCAGGGCAGTGTAAAGTGAGCTGTGGGAAGTCAGCGTCAGCCGCCTCTTCAGTAGTTCCTGCCTGAAACACAAACAATATGGGGAAAGACGAGTATGTGTGTGTGTATGCATGTGTGTTTAGCACATACATGGATAAGTGTAAATGCATATCCTTTTTTATGAGTGTTACATGCCGAGGGCACAATCGGCTGTTGTCAGTACCGGGTCAGGAGGTTGCGAAAGGAGAGGCAGCAGAGCTGGGTGATGGTGCTCAAAAAGGTAGTGGTTTATTTACAAACAAAATGGTGAGGTGTCCAACAAAGAAAAAAGAACCAAAGAAAACAATGGGCAAAGTAACAAACAAACTGGCTCAGGACGTGCTGGTGCAGGAGGCCAGGACCCACTGGTCAACTCTCTCCCCGACAGGCAGCAGCTCCAGCTTCTTATGTTGTGGCTGATTAACTGATTGGCTCCACCTGGCATGGCTGATTGGGACAAGGGAGGTGAGGTGCAGAGCAGGAGAGCACTCAGACACAGGACGGCTCCAGGGCCGTAACACCCCCCCCCCCCACTTAAAATCATTACCAAAACCTCCCAAAAACAAAAATGTCCATCAGCACCACCGGTTGACCGCCTTGTTTTCTTCTTGTGATGCATGAGTTCTTTAGCCAATAACGTAGGGAATGGGCAGCCATGGCTGCGGCTGTCCGACGGGCTTGATGACCAGGATAGCATGAACGACCGGTCCAGGGCAGAAGGAAGGAACCACCGACGGATACGGACCACCAGGAACCACCACTGGGATGGGACACCTGGACACAGGGAGAAGAGGAGGTGCAGCGAGCAGGGGGGCCAGGATCAGAGAAGCAAACACCCCCTGAGCGGAAGCAGTTACCTCAACACCGATGGGATGTGCCCATCGATGTGCCGAAATATCACGCAGCGGGGCAGTACCAGGCGCAGCACCCGACGCACCAATCCTCTGCTTGGTCCGGTGGTTGTCCAGGTTCATGGCGGCTTTTCCATCAAATCGCTTCTTCTTAGCTTGGGAAGAAGACAGCGCCTTCTGGGCTAATACGGTGCCCTGCTGCCGTCGTTTCCTATGTTTTGAAACAAAGTCCGGCACACCACCTCCAGACAGACTTGGAGACAAAAATCGGCCCTTTAACTCCTTCAGGGGGCCACAAATTAGAGGTGGGGGAACAACAGGAACACCCTCTGGTTTTTCAGCTCTGGGCTTCACTTTGACACCATTTTCCACGAGACCAGAAGGGGGCACACAATCCCCGGGGAAAATGGGACCACAGACAGGGTCACCCAAGTCAACAACACTCCCCTGAGTCACTTTCTTAGCCTGCGCTCGAGTCAGGACACTCATGGAGAAAACACCAGGGTGTTGACTAACCAGATCATCGTCTGGACCAAGGATCGGCTGGGAGACCACCTCAGGGGAAGGATAGACTTTCCCACCAGCAATGTCGTTTCCTAAAATGACATCCACTCCATCAATCGGAAATCGGTCCCTTACAGCCACCGGAAACACTCCACTCACCAGGTCAGACTCAAAACGGATGTTATGCAGAGGGGCTGGTACGTAGTCCAACCCAATACCTCTCACGACAGTGCTCACTTTACAATCGGTCTTATGGCCAAGAGGCAGGACACCAGAGAGAATGAATGACTGTGAACCACCTGTGTCACGCAGGACTCTGACTGGAAGCTTGGATTCTCCTGGGACTGAAACGAATGCTTCAAAGATGAATGGCTTGAAGCACTCATCAGGAGAAGTGGCAGGCAGAGGAGACACGGCAGTGGGACCAGCTGGGCAAGTTTTAACCAGAGCAACCCCTTTGGGTTTTGGCTCGGTCGACCTGCGTCGACGGAGCACGTCACAATCTGAAATTAAGTGACCAGTCTTATGACAGTAGAAGCATTGCTTCGGCCTACTTGATTTCGGACTGGTGGATAACTCTGGCTGCACAGGCTTTTCATTTTGACTGGTGGTTGTCACACGATCACGTTTGAAGATGGATTTGTGAGTAAGAGCAAACTCATCTGCGGAAATGGCAGCCTGCTGGAGCGTACATACTTTCTGCTCATTTAAATAAATGAGTATACGCTCAGGAAGACAGTTCTTGAAATCTTCGAGTAGGACTAACTCCCGCAGAGCACCAAAGCTTGTAGTTTTGGTAGCTGAGCACCACCTGTCGAACAACAAGGACTTTTCTCGGGCAAAATCCACGAAACTCTGGGCAAACGATTTTTTGAGGCCTCTGAATGTCTGCCTATAAGCTTCCGGGACAAGTTCGTACGCCCTGAGAATAGCACCTTTTAAGATGTCGTAATTAAGACTGTCCGAGACTGACAGGGATGCACAAGCTTCCAAAGCTTTACCAGCCAGTTTGCACTGTAGCAAAATTGCCCAAACGTCTGGTGGCCAGTGCAGCGCGCACGCAATACGCTCGAACGCCCCGAAGTAAGACTCCACTTCGGCTTCTCTAAATGCAGGGACCAACTGAATATTTTTGGAAACAACGAACGCATCGCGGGACGCAGTAATTGGCTGCTCTACACCTTTAACCTGTGCCGCTTGTAGCTCCAGCTGATGTATTTTGAGAGCAGATTCAGCTTCCACTTTCTTGATCTCCACCTCTCTAGCGGTGGCAGCATCCAACTCCAGCCTCTTAAGTTCCAGCTCACGCCTGAGCTGAAACTCCCGCTCTCTCTCCTTCTCCTCTCTCTTGAGTCGAGCAACTCGGACTCCCACCTCCACCCGGGAAATTCCGGTACGCGGGGAGGAAGAAGAACTGGAGCTCGCAGACGACCGGGCTCCGGGCTTCTCCTCAGCGTCACCCGCTAACTTAGGCTGGGAATCATCGCGCGCCAAGGCCCCCTCCGCAACCGCGCCAAGAAGCACCGAGGACGCCTCTGCATCTCCCGGTACCGTCACCGCCTCGTCATACTCAGGCAAAACAAGTTCACCCTTGCCAACTCGACCGGACAGCACAGCGTCCTGCACCTCATTCACTCGCAGGGCTGAGGGTATCACAATGCCGTAATGTCGAGCAATGTCTAGCAAATCACATTTTCGGCAATCATAGAAAACTTCAAATGTGGGGTTAGCCACAAATGCCTGCAAGTCAAACACCATGACTCACCCCCTCACAGATCACGTCAAGGCCTGGACAGAACCACAGCTGATTGTCATCCACAGTCAGATGATTAGCACCTGACTCCAATCAAGCCACACAGCACACACTCCCAATGGAGAAAGCTAAGGAGCGCAGACAACGACCTACCCGCACACACACGTCACACACACAAACCCAACATACACATGAGCCCGCTCGGGGGAGGGGAAGAAAAAAACCAACAAAGCAGTGCACAAAACAAAGCAACACCCAGAATCCTAGCCACCCAAACCTCACCTATTCTGTCTTCTGGGGTTTACCAGGCTCGAGTTTTCACCCCACCCGGGATACACCCCAAAAACAACAAGCTAAAAAAAACAAACAGGTGCCGATGGAATGGCTGTGTGACAGCCAAGCTGAACACCTCTAGTCTAGTCTGGGTGTGCGATGTTAAGTCAATAACGATTAATCTTGTAGTATTTACTTTTTTTGTTTACAAGAACCGTGAGAGAGAGACATGATATTTCAGTTACCTGTATTATGAAGCATCAAGACCCTCTGGATTCTTCACTATGCCCATGGATGCTGTTCGTATCTTGTCCATTTGCAGCACTTCCTGGTCAACTATAAGCTTTTGACAGATGAGAGTCTCAGAAGAAATTGTAGCTGTCAGTGAAGGTGTTTTAGTTCTAAAACACACACACACACACAAACCACGTGTAAACGGTTACAGCCATGTCATATTTACATAATCATCCAATAAAATAACAGTGACAAAAGGTTTGTTTTGCAATGATGAGCACAAAAGACCTCTCTCTCTCGCACAGCCATTAATCTGGGATCTGAGCTGGCAGTAGTGACCCCCCCCCCCCCCCCCCCCCCCCCCCCCCCCCACCCCCAGTTCTTTAATGGCTATGTTTTTCAAGTCTCAAACTAAAGTTTTTGCACAATGTAAAGTAATCTTATATAATAATGTTAATTGACTTCATCAAATGACCTCAGACTTGGTCTCTATTTGTACATCTGTCTTCAACAATGACCAATACATCACAGTTGCAGCCCAGAATTCACATCTGTGATCTGACCAGAAGCCCCCCTCCCCCCACCCCCCACCCCCTGTGTGGCTTACATGCAGTCAATGTCTCGGCTTGTTAAAGTCTATCCCTCTGTCGGCGATGCTGATTGAGAGGCTGATTGATCTGTCAATCAGGTCCTTAGACGCACCGTCCAGAGAAAGGCACTGTCTAACGCAGGTTCTGTAAGTTTCCCGCCGTGTCCGTGTAAAGTCCTGCACGTCTTCGCCCTGGACAGTTGCCAGATGCATATCGCATCGCTTCGATACTGTTTAAGTAACTTTTGAGGGCGGTTTCCTTGTCTTTCTTTTCTTTTCGTCATCTATCGGTGATAGATAACAGTCGACGCCATGTTGTTTGTGATCTGAAACCATGGCAACAGGACTCGGCTCCTATTGGTGCATGTGACCAAGAACCGCTGCAAGCTCAGCTCCTATTGGTCCACGTCACCAACGACCGCTGCACGCACTGCAAATAAAAGTCCGCCCGTGTAAATATCACTACGCCATAGTAAAAAAAAAAGACCGACACAAAAACGCTAATTATTAAAAAATGACTGGAAACCGTGAGTAGAACTTTTTTTGGGGTATTAATTAGCAATAGATACATCTTGTTTATGCCAGCGGCCGGCCCTGTTTTTACCATTTGTCATTCAATTAATAGTTGATTCGTGTGTTTCTGGTTCCTCAGTGCCCGTGTGTCCTCGCGCCGGTGGTTGGTCTGTGTGAGCTCATACAGCATCTCATCCTGTTCGACTACATCTGCGTGTCTGCATATCTCAGCAACAGGTAACAGCTGCTTTCGTTTTTTTAACCAATTCCTGCTGATCTGACTGACCTTCTTGTCTTTCCCAGGATGTGTGAATTTGTCGACCACCTCCAAGAGCACTTCACCAGTCCGGTGGTGATCCAGAACGCCTGCTACATGCCCCCAATGGTGTGGACTCAATCAGTTTTAACCAGTTATGGCTGTGAGGAAGAGCTTATCACAACATAAACATTCATCAGTGTTGCCAGAGGTGTTTGTGTTCTGCGTTTTCAGGATCCAGGTTATTCTTGTGAGATGTTGGAGTCATCAGTGAAGACACACGAGTACCCCGAAGGAGAAATATGGCGGCAGCACATGAAGAAATGAGGACTGGTTCATAAAACCCTGTTTGTTGATTGCACCATTTAAAGATTGTGGAAAATTAAGCACAGGAAGGAAATTCTCCCAGATTTTTAGCTGTTCATTTTACACTGAGTGGGGCATTATGTGGTTTTTAACTCTTGAGTTTCTGCAACAAAGCTTATTCGTGGGCGTTTCTTCACAGTCCAGTCACCATCTGACGCTCGAGACGTCAGTCCACTGCTCTGCCTGTAACACTGTAGGAATAAGCTGACCTTGGAAGAGCTTCAGATGAAACATCTTGAAAAAAACCAGCTGACACCAGAAATATTTTCAAATGATTCAAATTTATACACTCATAAAAACATAAAACTAAAGACATTATAAAAGTCTGAACTTTCTCGAACATGTGCAAATTAAACATGCAAAAATATACCAAAAGAGAATAGAAAGAATTGAATAAAGAGTAAAAAAAAAAAAAAAAAAAAAAAATCAGTGAAACGGTTTCAGACAGCCATCTGCATCTTGATGGTGGGATGTGGGTTGTAGTCACAGATCTCAAAGTCCTCCACTCGGAAGTCGTCGATGCTCTCAACTTGTCTCAGGATCTTCAGTTTGGGGAACGGCCGAACTTCTCTCTTAAGCTGCACGTTTAAACACACGAGACGGTGAGTCAAAAAAAGCCAACAGAAGACAGACGGAGGGCTGGGGTGAAGGAACTCACCTGCTCTTTCAGAGGTTCAATGTGGTTGATGTAGATGTGAGCGTCTCCCAGGGTGTGAACAAAGTCTCCCGGCTGAGGGAAGAAGACACAGGTTGGATGAGGATGAGGGGTAGCCTGGCACGCCAGATTGTCTCTCCATGCTCAGGGATACACGGAGATAGTCTGGTACTGCGCCAATTGCATCTGACTTCTGCCAGGCAAACTTCTGCCGGGCGAATCACAGCCCACGAGAGGCGGGAGTTAGCGATGCGTCATAGTATCCCCCCCCCCCCCCCCCCCCAATGAGGCCCTGTTGGCAAGTATTAAAACGATGATGGACGAGATGCGCACTGACATTGTCTCCGAATTCAACTCGATTGTCTCAGCGACCGTAAAGAGGGAAATATCCGCTGCTCTGGAACCTCTGGAAGCTAAACTCGAAGCTCATGGCGCGACTGTAGCAAACCTCGAGCTATCGGCTAATGATCAGGCTAATCAGTTAGCCGAGCTTCAGGGAAAGGCTGCTATGTCAACTACTCAAGTCGAGGCGCTGGCGAAGAAATGTGAAGACCTGGAGGGACGCTCAAGGTGGAACAATGTGCGTCTGATGGGCTTACCTGACGGCACAGAGGGTTCCCATCCCACCGAGTTTATGTCCCAGTTCCTCGTGGATTTACTTCGACTGGACAGCAAACCTGTTTTGGACCGAGCCCATCGCACTTTACGTTCAAGACCCAGGGAGGGCGAGTCACCGCGGCCTCTCGTTATACGGGTAAACCTATTCCAGGTCCGCAATCACATCCTGCACTGTGCCAGTGAGCTGTTGCTGCTTCAGTATAAGGGCAGCAGGATTTCAGTCTTCCCAGACTTCACCCCGACAGTGGCCAAGAAAGGAGCTGCCTTTACTCCTGTGAAGCAACCCAGTCTCACGGCAATTCGTGCTATGAGTCACGTAAATTAATCTATTGAATCGCGTCCGGGAGCACGATTTGCACTTTTTTTTCGTGTCCCACGTCACTCTTTTTAAACTAATACATTTCAATGAGAGTCGCCTGGCCACGCCCCCCTCGCGATTAAACGAGGCATAAACTATTGTTTCTTTTATGGTGCATTCACACCGGACGCGTCGCGGGCGTCGTCGACGCTTGGGACGCCTCGAAGCTGACGCTTGTGACGCTTTAAACACGACGCTTGACAACGGGTGGTCACAAAGCTCGCGACGCTCGCAACGCTCTTGATGCACGTCAGTTAATTGGCGCGCTGGAGGCTGATTTCTGTTTCCAGCTATGGCGGATCGCATCAGGAGAGCGGCTTGGCTTTATTTGTTAAATAAAGCTAGACCGCGTCGTCGTCGGAAAAGTCGCTATTGGCTGCTCTGCTCCTCTCTGCTCTGACTGCAGCGGGGAGCGCTGCTGAGACTGACCGCTTGTGAGCGCTTTGGGACGGGGGAGGGGCTCACGCAGCACCCGCTGCTCATTGACGACAGCAACGAGACGTCCTGTCACGTCTCCAGAGCACCAGAAAAGGTCGCTAGATTTGTCGCGAGTTGCTTTTGACAAAAAAACGTCGCCAAGAGGCTTTGGAAAGTCGCCAGATTTAGCGAGAAAGTCGTCAAGTTAGCAACACTGGCTGGCCCGCATCGGTGCTCGGATCACTTGTAGTGATGTAGCACCGGAGGGATCGTCTCTGATTGGCTGACGCTCAGCGGCAGCGCGTCGAAAGTTCAGTTTTCCCAACTCTCAAAAAGCGACGGTCACGACGCTCTTGACGACGGGGACGAGCGTCGTGGGCGTCGACAGGATGAAACGTGATTGAATTGAATTTATCTCAAATACAGTGGCCAAATTCTTCATTGAGAACGTTGTTTGAACTTACTGGAATGCTTTGTTGTCATTTTGGGTCTCTTCTTAAAATCTACACAGTTGAGCCTCACATGTGTCCCTGAAACGTACATGTCAAACAAGGCTTGTTCCAAAAGAGGGAAAATTAAAAATATGTCATGAGACTAAGCATGATACATCATTGTGAAGGACTTGATCAGGGGAGTAAGATTATGGTAGACTGGAAGTTTGAATTTGCTCCTGCTCAAAGATATTGACCTTTGAACTTTGACTTTGGTGCTTCTTTTAAAGCTTCTATTTTGACAATGAGAAATGCTAGAACCATGGGACCAACTGTTATACAAAGCTCTTGAACTCCACTATCCTGTCAGGTTTGACTTGATATTATCACCAGCAGGGGGCATCACGATATGTGGTAAAAACTAAATTTCACTTATGTATGTCAGTTTCATCTGAAAAAATAATCCAAAGACGCATGTTCCTCATCACTCTAAACCCCTAAATGTACTTATTTTTTGTGTTTTACTCTTCTACTTAGGGATAAGGGGTATTTTGAAGATAGAACTACAACTTGCATGGCGGATTGATGCAAGTCTATTTGATGACGTCACCTATTTTGTAGTTCCTTATGGGGTTTGAACGTAGGGTTACGTTTATGAGCTTATGAAGGCCAATAAACCGTATGAGCAGCTGAACATGTGCTACTGGTAAAGTGTAATGCGTGTCTTATGAATTGAGAGTGAAGAAACATATCGATCTGGATTTATTTCTGTTATTTGCCAGCAACCGTGGGACTGCTAATGTTGCTAATCCCGCGAGATCTTGTGTTCTCGCGATACCGACTGTCCCGCTCTCTGGATCAATGGTTTTTTTCCACTGACAGTCTATAAGATGATTTTGGCGCAGCGTCCCGGGCAGATGTGGAAGCACGGATGATTTGGTGCATAAACTTGCCGAACAGATGTGCATATGAGAGGCACGCGGCGGGTTATTGTGCATATCGGACCCCCGTCTTGTTTTTCACTACGATTCCCATGATGCATTGCGGTTCGGTCACGTCAGCAAACAGAGCCTGCGTGCTTGTAGCTAAGCTAGCTGGTGCACACAGAACGGCGACATAAGGCTCCAGGCACATTGTCCTCTTCTAACCTGTCAGTCACCATAATCACTCAATTTTTCCTCCAGTCTCCCAACCGGGAAGCACGGCGCGCGGCTGCACAGCCCAGTCGCCCGCCCGTGCGCGACGAGTGGAGCAGGGGAGCAGCGCAGCAGCTGAACCGGCTGCCTGCGGCTGCCCGCGGCTGAGCTGTCGGCAGCCGGTAACCAGTCGTAGGTGCCTCCTGCGCTGCATGTCCGTTCCTCCCCGGTCAAAGTCGCTTTGATATGTCGCTTGAATGTAACCACGTAGATCGCCAATATGTATTTCCACCATACAGAGAGTGGATAATTTTTTTCTCCCCTTTTATATTTGAATGGATATGATCGCGATGTTTCCAGCATTTTCCTGTTCAGCTATGTGGCTGCACACATCTTTAAAGTTACCTTCAGCGTGGACAGGGCAATAACAGTAATGCTGGATATTATTTGAGTGTCCGGATAAAAGAAACAATAGCTTATGCCTCGTTTAATCGCGAGGGGGGCGTGGCCAGGCGACTCTCATTGAAATGTATTAGTTTAAGTTTAAAAAGAGTGACGTGGGACACGGAAAAAAAGTGCAAATCGTGCTCCCGGACGCGATTCAATAGATTAATTTACGTGACTCATAGCACAAATTGCCGTGAGACTGGGTTGTGTGAAGAGAGAGCTTCATTCCTGCCCCAATGTCAAGCTTGAACTCATTTTTCCAGCCACTCTTCGCATCACCCTGCCCAGCGGTCAGATTCACCGGTTTGAAGATCCGGCATCAGCATTAGACTTTATTCGGAAGCACATCAAGAAAGTGGTTAGTCCTGAAAACATCTAATGGACCTCCAGCGAACAGGGACCCCTACTAACATAATCAGGTGATGTTACCACTCAGATTGTTCAATCACTGAGGATATTTCACTTTGTAATTCAGGTGCGTAAAGGATGTCCAAAATTGACACCGCCGGGGCATAGCAGTACAAATACATGTGTGAAACACTCATTTCTTGTATTACTGCTCTGACATTTTGACCTGAACTATGTAAGACCCCAGGCTTTAGCAAAATTGCGTTTTCAAGCTCTCACAGTGCTTCCACACTTATTTCCAGGTGTTTTATGAGGAAAAAAATTCAGGCGAGAATGAAATTCATCCTAATTCAGTGTGCTGCAACATAAATAACTCTGTGCCAGTAGCACCTAGAGTAATTCTGACTGCACTGGGTGAAAATACAGGTTGTCAGCTTTCAAATGAGACCCCAACCATGCATGTACTCCACACAGTTCAAGAACAGCATTCAGTTTACTTTGGGTACGTCTTCAGTTGAACTTTTAGGCGAAAATGGCCCTGAGCTTAAAGGGTTAAACGAAGCAAGGTGCTTCACTATCTTCACCACCTGGGGGTGCATATTATCTACTTACAGGAAACTCATCTTAAAGTTACAGATCAGCTTAAACTGAAAAGCAGATGGGTTGGACAGATTTGTCACTCCTCATTCAATAGCAGATCTCGAGGTGCAGCGATCATATTACATAAATCTATCCCATTTATACATTCTAATACAATATCTGACCCTAATGGCAGATGCGTTATTGTTACAGGTGAAATCTATAACACCCGCTTGGTTTTGGCAAATGTTTATGCCCCTAATTGGGATGATGATATATTTTTCAAAAATGTTTTCTCAGTTTTACCAGACATGGCTTCTCACTATTTGCTATTAGGAGGAGACTTTAATTGCTGGCTGAACCCACAACTTGACCGGTCTTCCACCAAGCTTTCCTCAGTTTCAAGGTCTGCCAAAGTAATCCAGACTTTCATGCAGGAGTTTGCTGTCTCTGATGTTTGGCGCCACCTTAACCCTGTGAAAAGAGAGTATTCTTTTTTTCTCTAGCGTTCATCATGCATACACTCGTATTGATTACTTCCTTCTTGATAATAGGTTACTCCCTTTCGTCTCTCACTGTAATTATAATGCCATAGTGTTATCTGATCATGCTTCAGTTTCCTTGAAAATTCACTTTGATAATGTAATCAAGCAGCGACCATGGTGGCGATTCAGTTCATGCTTACTTTCTAAGGAAGATTTTGTGAGTTTTGTTTCTCAACAAATTGACTTTTTTGTGAGCTTAAATGGATCTCCGGACGTGTCAGCATCTCTTCTGTGGGAGACATTAAAGGCATATATTAGAGGAGAAATAATTTCCTATACTGGCTATGAGAAGAAGCTCAGAAAGGAAAAACTTAACAATTTGGCACAACAAATATCTCATCTTGACAATCAATATGCTACCTCTCCATCACCTGAGATATATAAAGAACGCTTATTACGACAGGCAGAGTATGATATGTTCACAACACACCGTACCACTGAGCTTCTTCTTCAGACTAGATCTAAGTTCTTAGAGCATGGGGATAAAGCCAGTAAACTATTAGCTCACCAGTTGCGTCAGGCTTCATCGGCTCGTCAAATTTCTCAGATTCAAACAAGTACAGGCATAACAACAAACCTCTCTGAAATTAACAAAACATTTAAGGAATTTTACATTTCTCTCTACTCTTCAGACCATGATACCTCCCCTCTCAACGTTGACAGATTTTTTAAAGATTTGGACATTCCTTCTATAGAGCAAGCGGTTGCAGATAAGCTTGAGGAGCCAATTACTATCTCAGAGTTAAATGCCGCAATTAATTCTTTACAAAGTGGGAAGAGTCCGGGTCCAGATGGTTACCCGACTGAGTTTTATAAAAAATTTAGGGATAAACTGGTTCCTTTATTAATTGATATGTACAATGAATCTTTTCAATCTGGACATCTTCCCCAAACTCTCTCTCAGGCATCTATTTCTGTTCTTCTTAAAAAGGGCAAAGATCCTTTGAATTGTTCCTCGTATCGACCTATTACCTATTGCCAGCTAGCTTAAAATACTTTCTAAATTACTAGCTTTACGTTTGGAATCTGTTCTCCCATCAATCATCTCCCCAGATCAGACTGGATTTATTCGAAATAGGCACTCCTTTTCGAACCTCAGGCGTCTTTTTAATGTTATTTACAACCCATCCACCTCCAATTGTCCTGAAGCTCTGATATCCTTAGACGCAGAAAAAGCCTTCGATAGAATAGAATGGGACTACCTGTTTTACACTTTGGAGAAATTTGGTTTTAAAAAGACTTTCATTTCTTGGATCAAGCTGCTATATTCATCACCTATGGCTTCGATTTGCACAAATAATACACATTCAAGCTACTTTCGTCTTTATTGGTCTACTAGACAAGGTTGTCCTTTAAGCCCACTACTCTTCGCCCTGGCAATTGAACCTCTGTCTATAGCTTTACACTCTCATCCTTTTATAACTGGTATTCAGAGATATACTGTAGAACTAAAAGTTTCCCTTTATGCCGATGATTTACTTTTATACATTTCTAATCCGAATGTTTCTATTCCCGCTGCCTTAACTACTCTCACTTCATTTGGTGAAATATCAGGTTATAAACTTAATTTAAATAAAAGTGAAATAATCCCTGTAAATACTGCTGCAACAAACTACCCACTGCATAATTGGCCCTTCAAAATTACCCAGGATACCTTTACATATCTTGGAGTCCATGTCACATGTAATTATTCAGATCTGTATAAAGCCAACTTTGCTTCACTTTTGACCCATGTCCGCGAAGACTTTGAAAGATGGTCTTTGCTTAATTTATCTCTGCCTGCTCGAATCAATTCGGTGAAAATGAATATCCTTCCCTGCTTCTCCTATCTCTTTCAGTGCCTACCGATTTTTCTTCCTCTTCCTTTTTTCACAAGTTAGATAGCCTGATATTGGAGTATATTTGGAACAAAAAAGTTGCCAGACTGCGAAAACTATATTTGCAAAGACCGAGGCAAATGGGTGGAATGGCGTTACCTAACTTCAGGTTTTACTATTGGTCGGCAAATATTCGAATCTTAAAATACTGGCTTCAAGCTGAGACTCTTAATCCTCCTCCTGCATGGCTAGTTCTAGAAACCAATTCCTCATCCCCAGTATCATTAAAAGCTCGAGTACATGCACCCATCCACTCCTCAGCCTCACCTTACACAAATAACCGGATAGTTAGAAATACTTGTCGGATCTGGGTTCAGTTTAAGAAACACTTTGGCCTCCAGTCAATATCAGTTTATTCTCCACTGGCTGCAAATCATATCTTTCCTCCATCATTGGCAGACGGTGCCTTTCTGATTTGGTCGAATTTGGGGATTAAAAACTTTAAAGATTTGTATACTAACAAGACATTTGCATCATTTCAGCAGCTCTCCAACTCTTATTCACTTCCTAAACATCATTTCTTTAGGTATCTACAGGTTCGCAATTTTGTCCGCAGTACATTTCCAGAGTTTCCCAACCAGCCGAGTGATACACCATTAGATAATTTTTTTAAGCCTATCGCACCTTTAAAAGGCACAATATCACTCATTTATAATCAGATTCACTCACTGCGCCCACAGTCACTTAATGCTATAAGGTCCCTTTGGGTTGAAGATCTGGGGATGGATATATCCGATGCGCTTTGGGCAAAGATACTAAATAGAGTACATAAATCTGCTGATTTAGATTAATATTACTACAGTGAGCACACAAGAAAGAAAAGAAGGAAAAAAAAGAAAAAGAAGAAAAAAAAATTAAAAAAAAAAAAAAAAAAAAAAAAGATACTAAATAGAGTACATAAATCCTCAATTTGCGCAAAGCATGGCCTCATTCAATGTAAACTGGTACATCGCATCTATTATACAAAGTCACGTTTAGCTAAAATATATAAAACTGTATCTCCATTATGTGACCGATGTCATCAGTCACCTGCAAACCTGATTCACTCCTTCTGGCTTTGTCCCTCTCTTTGTAAATACTGGAAAGATGTTTTGATACCTTGTCAGAAGTCATAGGGGAACGAGTTAAAAACCAAATGCCCTTTGTGCTTTATTTGGAGTCTCTCCCTCACCATCTTTTATCCACAAACCTCAAAAGGATATTATAGCCTTCACTACTCTTTTGGCTCGGCGCCTCATATTGATCACCCGGAAATCCAGTTGACCTCCCTCTCATATTCGCTGGATAAGGGACATTCTTTATTTTCTAAAACTGGAAAAAATTCGTCTCTCAGTGATGGGTTTATCTAGTAAATTCAATGATATTTGGGGCCCTTTCCTTCATTACATCCAAAGGGTTAAGTTCCCTCAGAGTGACAAAGACTTATAAAAGTGAAAGGTGTGTGATTATGTGTTTAGGGTAGGGTAAGCGCTGCAGGTTTGAATTTTTTTTTTAATCTTTTTCATTCTCATTTTTTTCTTTTTTTTTTGCTATTGATTGATGTGTTGGTCTGTTATTTTTGTTTGTGTGTGGTTTTTTTCTTGCTTTTTCTCCCTTTTTTTTGTTTTTTTTCTTCTGTTTTTATTGGGGTTTTTTTTGTTTTTTTTCTTCTGTTTTTGTTGGGGTTTTTTTTTGTTTTTTTTTTTGTTTTTTGTTTTTTGATTAAAATGGCCTGATGATTTGCTTTTCTGTCATATGCTTATGTGTGATTGATCATGGCCTGTTGGAAAAATTCAATAAACAAAGTTCAAAAAAAAAAAAAAGAAACCACAGCAGGAATCTGCTCTGAAGGCTTTTCTTTAACCCCAAATTCCACCGGACGCCAAAGCGCCGCGCTGCGTCCTAGAAGCGCCAGTGTTATGACAGATCACCAGAACGGAGGCGCGCGCCATGGCGCTGGTGATTCGCTTCAGGTCGCCGCTTCTAAACGGTGCGGCGCTGCGCTACCGGTGTGCATTGACTTCAGGAACAAGACGCCGGCGTGACGCAGCGCTTAAGCATCCGGTGGAATTTGGGGGTAAAACGGACGTAAAACTCCATGCCATGATCCCATGTTTTGGACTACAAAACTACTACAACGGAGCGCTGCATACATTGCATTGTCGTTGCGTCACAGCCTCGTTTCTTGGATTGGTTCTCTCCGCTCAATAGTCCCACCTCTCGTCAGCCTCTTTGAAATGAAGCCCCAATGGCGCGGTACCAGACTGTCTCTGTGTGTAACAAATGAGGTCAGTCTGGCATGCCAGGCTAGATGAGGGGCGGACTTTCAGGAGAAAGACGGACTCGTCGTCTCGTTACCTTGAGGCCCATGATGTGTGCGATCATGTAGGTGAGGAGAGCGTAGCTGGCGATGTTGAAGGGCACGTCCAGGCCCATGTCTCCGGAGCACTGGTACAGCTGGCAGGACAGCTCGTCGTCACACACGTAGAACTGACAGAGGGCGTGGCAGGGGGGCAGGGCCATGCGGGGCACGTCTGTGGGGGCAAGCAGGGGCGTTCACTTCCAACAACTTCACATGCGTCTTGTTACGGCCGTCGCTGCATTATCTCTCCATTTTCCCCTCCCCCAAGTGTGACTGTGGCTGTGTTCGAAACCGCATACTTACCTACTACTCATACTAACTTATTGAGTATGCAGTGTGTTTACACTGGCAGTATGCAATTTTGAGTATGCGAGAAGTTCCCAGATGCATACTGCATTCGCCAGAAATGTTGAGTAGACATCGTGTGTTCACCACTCATACTGAAATTGCCCAAGATGCAACGCGACGGACAGTGGTTGCGCCAGACAGAGCTTGCGCCGCCTGGCGGCCGGCGGGTGTGGTGGGGAGGCTGGCCCCGCGATCTGGGTCCAGCCCCGGGGGGCGTGAGAAACTCTTAGCTCGCCGGCGGGCCCGCCGCTGGGGTGCCGCGCCGCACCGGGGGGCCCGGGGGTCCGTCACCGGACCTCCGGAACCGACTCAGTGTGACACCCGGGGAGGGCCCGCTCCGTGGGACCGCTGAGTGAGACCGCGCATCTCAGTCCCGCTGCCGAGCGGGTCGGCGGCGAGCCGGTCGGAGTGGCGGGGGCGGCCGGCGGCGTGATCCATGGTCGCCCGCCGCCAAAGCCCGACCGGGCCTGGAGGCTGGGCCGCCGGGTCGGGGGACCCGACTGCCACGGCCACGGCGCTGAGCGCCGTGCCGGGCGGGGGGCCCCCGTGGCGGGTCCGGGGTTTGTGTGTGCTCTGCTTCTCTGCTTCTCTGACACCTCCGTGCTGGAGCCGCTCACCGCGGCTGGCTCACATTTCGCCAAATTCGTCCGAACAAAATCATAAACAGCTGGTATTTGGACAAATAAACGACACACTCGGGCTCTAAACCACCACTTTGTCGCCTAATTTAAAAAAAAAACTCGAAGTTCTACATTTGAAGAGTTTAGAGCTAAAGTGAAATCAGCTTTAGCAGGTCGATTTCGGCTCTGGGAGGAGTGCAATGCATTATGTAGTATGCTGTAGTGTAAACGCTTTGCATACTGTCTGATGGACTGAGTAAGCAGGATGAAGGATGTAGTAGGCAGTATGCGGTTTCGAACACAGCCTGTGTGTCTGTGTCAGAGTGTGTGGTTCCCAGGTTGCTGCTGCTGCAGGACCCAATCATCTCTTCATTGCCTGCACCTGGGGAGCCCGGCCAAAGAGTAGCTGGTCAACCGATCCTGCGGGGCAGCTGACGTGATATAGACTGACCCCCGATGCACACTGGATGCGGTCCGGCTGCGGTCCGGACACCGCAGCTAATCCGTAGTCATTAAAATCAATGCTGTAATGCACACCGGCCGCGGTCCGGCTCCGGAGCCTCTGCGGAGCTCCGGTCTCTTTCCGCATGTCGCAGCCCTACCGCGTCAATTCAGAAAAAAGCAAGTCGGGTGCCGGAAGCAAACGTGATACGTGTCCCAAAATAAGTGACTTCAAAATAAAATCTGTGTCGTGTTGTTGCCTTAATATTCTATTTTTTACTTCTTCTGGTAGAATACAGAACAAACAACATGATGTAGTCATTATACGCTTCAGAAGAATGAACACTTTTGTACTTTGTCACTGCTATAAAGTCAAATGACTCCAAAATGGCACAAAACAGCTCTGTGACCAGAGCAGCTCTCTGTAGCCAGATTGGGTGGGTTTCTGCCAAATCAAGCTTCTTTTTTGAACACGTCGGACAGGTTGATGAAATGGTTATGCGTTTATGATGTGTTTTATATCTTACAAATACGGTTTTAACATGCATTTTCAACCGAGATGGCGGTTTGGGCTGCTTTCTAGTGAGTTAAACGGGCCATACTGTTTACGGGGGATAACGACAGATCTGGCAACCTCCTCCAGTGGACTGCAGACACCGCAGGCGGTGTGAATCACAGTGCTGCGGTGTACCGGACCGGAGCCGGAACGCATCCAGTGTGAATTGAGGGGTGAAGCTGGCTGTAACCCGCCACGCTCACGTGCCTCTTGCATATAGTGTGTCTCACTTGAAACAGCTGTTTGAATAGTGAGTCACTTCTTTCCGTTTGCCTGAAGCGGTGGTGATTGTTTCCTATTTTTGGTTCCAGGAATCCTTTGTTATATTACCTGTGTTCTTGGTTTCATAACTCCAGTTTAGAGTCTCTTTCCGTTACCATTTATTCTTACTTTTGTCAATAAATAACTGTAAACTCTGCTTTATCATCTGTGGACTTTTATGTTACCACCTTTCCCCATCTCCTACATGAGTTGGCTGTAACAGTCTTCTGAAACGCACCGCTCAAAGTGAAGGTGAACGAATGTCATCATCCGCCTCACCTTTGGGGTTCCAGGCACACATGATGATCCCCTGGTCCTCCGGGTTTTTCTTGATGGTTTCGATGATGTTCTGCAGCTGGTCAACACCTTGGCCTGAGTAATCTGTGGAGAGAATGAATGTAAATGACAGCTCAGGAAAGATGTGTCCGAACTACAGTCTCCAGCAACCATCAAGCACAATCTGCAGTGCAACAGCAGATGATGTAATTTGACTTGGGATTTCTGCCCTGTGGCCACCAGGTATGAAATATCCAAGGCTGTCAACCATTTTGATATTGACTAATAAATTGCACAATTTTTGGTGACTCGACGTGCCTGCGTGCATGTTGGTGTACTCGGCGCCGCAGTGCCTCCACTGGAAGCCGTACACCGGCCCCAGGTCGCCCTCCTCTCTGTCCGTGAAGCCCATCTTGTCCAGGAAGGCGCGGGATCCGTGCCCCTCCCATATCTTGACACCTTTCTCTGACAGGTCCTTGGCGTTCGTAGATCCCTGTGGCACATTGTGACGGGTTTCATGAGGTTCAGACACTGTTGTGTCAAAACAGCAAATAATAAATGAGAAGAATAAAAGTTTAATCCCCTTTATCAGTCTCACCTTGATGAACCACAGCAGTTCCTCCAGGATCCCTCTCCAGAACACTCGCTTGGTCGTCAGTAAAGGAAACTGACCTAAAAAAAAAATCCATCAGAGAAACTTGACAGTCTGATGGATTGTTGATGTTATACGGATATGGGAGTATCTAATTATCTCCGAACCAACTGCAAATCACACGAAAGTTAAACGGGTGAGTAAATGTTGTTGTTTCAAATGTGAAATAAGGTCCAGATTGCAAAAACTACCGTTCTGCTTTAAAATATTTTAACCTAATCTAAATAATCTAAATGAGCAATTGCACTGACAAATGGAAATACTTTTAAGTGTAGAGTAAAACTAAACCAACCATGACTGGGAACACATGTATATTTTGTACATGTATGAAGAGAAAGGGAGGAGTCTGAAGACAGAGAACTGGGAAGAACGTGTGTGTGTTTGAATGTGCGCGCACGAAAAAGGGTGAGGATAAAGTTCCATGAACAGAGACACACAATATGTATAGATATGTAATAATAGATAATCGATATCTAATTGTAAACTAAACTGCACGTTTCATCAGTCTCTGGACAAACTGTTCCACACAGCAGAGTTAAGATATTTATGTATCTCCAGTTTGCCTCTACCAATATAAACATGGGAGACACAGCAACATTAACATGGTGATTAGCGCTCTGATTGAAGAATACAAATTAAAACAGGGAAGGAAAGGGAAGGTGGTTTTCAGGACTAAAACCAGACAATAAGCGTACCTCGGAGGCTGTATCTGGCCTGAGCTCCGAACACAGAGATGATTCCGGTCCCGGTTCGGTCTCCTTCCCTGCTGCCGTGCTGCAGGATGTGCTCCACCAGGCTCAGATATCCGCGCTCATCACAGAACAGACCGAACTTCTTGCTTTCTTCCACCGCAGGACTCTTCTCCGTCACCGTTTCCCTTAGCTTCGGCTCTTCGCAGAATGCCATCTTGGCGAATATTTTCTCTGAACAACTTCCCGAAGAGAACAAGTGGGTTAGGAAAATGAAAGAATGAAGATGAACTGCAAACACACGCAGTCTCAATACACATCCGCTCTGTCCCCCGTTCGACGTTTGCTCGGCTTCTCAGCACGTCAGCATTCGTTCATGATGTCTCGTGACTAGGGTTGCCAACTCCCAGAGATTGAAATAAGGAACGCCTCTCGCGGGCAGCTGAAAAAAACTGGGTTTTGGGGGGGGGGGGGGGGGGGGGGGGGGTGAAAAAAGCATATATAACAGCATTTTGCCACAGTTATACCTATTACAGACTGTAAAAACACACGAGGCTACTGCATTACACCTACAGTAGCAAGATTGTAATAACTCATGATCAGCTTGATCAGTTTGTATTTGAGGCCTGCAGTGAGACAGTTATGATTCCAGTATCATCATCATGATGGACAGCAGCTCTCAGCCACTGCACCGGACGGTAGAGCAGCTCAGCAGCTCCTTCAGAGGAGACTGAGACCCTCAGAGCAGGAAGGAGCTACCACAGGTCTCTCATCCCCACCGCTGTCAGACTGTACAGTTCTACTGTGTAGAATATGTGCAATAATCCTGGACATTATAATATCCTGCCCCCCCCTAAAGAAATTCAGCGACACTTTATCATCCATTCACTCTGCTGTATCCATTCACTCCGCTAAAACATATTGTACATATTATATATCATACTGTATAATTATATATTGCATCATATATTGCATATTGTATTGTGTATATTGTATATAATATATATATATATATCCTGTTATATTTTTAAGATTCAGGTTGTACATACAGTTAAATCTTTATTGTCTTTTGCTTCTATTATCAATCCTACTATGATTTGCACTATCATTTGTTAGTTATTGCACCATTCATTACTTTTGCACCCCGCTGTGAGTTCTATGAGCCGATACACCTGCAAATTTCTCCACTGTGAGATTGATAAAGTCTTCTATTTTTTTTTATTCTATTCTATTCTATTCTATTCTATTCTATTCTATTCTATTCTATTCTATTCTATTCTATATTTATTGCTAAATGTGCAAAATAACATCAAACAGCTGCTGTCTCTTCTGGATTTTAACATGTTCTTTTTTTTATTTTCAACTAAAAAAGTGCAAAATCAAAGCTGAAAAACCTTCTGAACAAAAAAACCAACAAGGTGTAATTTCTAAACTGAAAACACACCACAGTCTGCAGCAGCAGACACACATCAATGAACTAAACATGATATATCCGATATGGAAACGGCACAAACTTACATGTCTCTGGAAGCCATGCTGCGCTGCTTTAATGTTTTGATTTCCTTCTTCCCATGCGCTCTGTGACCAATGAACTGCCGTAGCCTACTAGGAACGGTCTTTTTTTAACCAATGAGATAAGAGTGATTCTGTGTTGTCGAGCCATCTCTGTCAGCTCATTGGTCACAGAACGTCAGAGAGCCGGTGAACAATTTACCGTAAGTTTTCAAAAAAAAGCGCAAGTTCCTTTTCTCACGTTTTGACTCTCACAAAAATACGGAACAAAGTGCGTTCCTTTTCATCTCAGTACGGAACGCACACTTTTACATCCAAATACGGAACGATTCCGTTTTTCAAGGAACGGTTGGCAAAAAAGCCGATTGACTCCGTGCACAAGTCTCGTGACGTACTTGCGTTTGTGCCAGAGACCGGCAGATTTGTTTCCGCCTGCCGTCCAGCTCGCATTTTCAAGATGAACTTCACGAGATGTCTTCACAACTTGCCCAAAATATCAAGCAATGATGTTCACCGCATCGTGGATGCCCACTCCCCCGCTCCCAAGAGTAAGCGGGAGAAAGGTTTTAAACTATATATATCAAGTTACTTGCACCAGTACGAGGGTAAGTACGTGCCGTTAGCTGCCTCGCTAATGTTAGCGACCTGGTAGTTCTCCCACATTGTGGTTGTTTTGCTCTTTACTGATTCTAAACGTCATTTTTTGTGCTGACTGCATTTACCTATGCCTCTTACAGTATCAAACAAAGATCAGGGCACGGGTGAAGTTGTTATCAGAGCGTTTTGTTACCGTTCAATGAAGAGAGCTGAGAAGCCACACAGTTTAAGTGTATGGTAAATGTCGAATCGATACAAGTTAAAAGCGGTTGCTTTTTACAACCCAGTGTTCCTGATGTTCTTGGGGACCTGGCTAAGGTAATGAATTCTTACTGTAAACTCAAGTAAGTTTATCTTGCTGGTCCCCACTGGGTTACTGCATGCGTTCTTGTTTTAATGTTGTTGTTACAACTACTTATTTATTAATCCATTGTTCCCAATGTTCCTTGGGTCATTCAGATTTGTTCTTAATAGAATAAAATATCAGAATCTACAAAAGCAGGTAAGTGTATTTTAGCTAATGTCGACTGGGTTAATATGTTGTGATTCATATTTTGTTTACCAGTTATTTTGACATTGTGTGCTTTTCACTGTTGTTGTTAGCTAAGTTTTACTTAAACATAGTCACTCCCTTAAGGTGCAAGCTGGTCTTGTAAGAATAAGGCCAAATCAGGACAAAGACATTGATGAGAACTTCAGAAGTATAGATCTAGTAGTGTTCGAACATTAAAAAAATGAATCAACACTAACTGATGTAGGAATATTGTCAAAAACCCAGCTTGCTCCCTAAATGAATGACCAACAATGAACAAGCCATGGTCAACAAGTATTAACTACAAAATTTACTTTTGCAGGTGGTATTGAAAGATTCCAGTCCTGTAGAGCTGATGCATCACAGCTGCACATGTGTGGCTGGAGCAGCTATGTGTAACCACTGTGTGGCCCTGCTGTTCCAGTCAGCACATTATTCCCAGCTGCAGGCGCCAGTGGTTCCCCCTGTGCTCAGCTGTACCGAGGGAGAACAGCAATGGCACAAGCCGAGAACTTTGGTAAGTCAAGAAAAAGGGCATATTTAAAATTTCCATGTGTTGGGATGATATATTATAAACTATATTCTCCCTATGATTGATAGGGTGTAAAGCCAGGCCCTGTGGACAAGATGCATGTGCTGTCAGCTAAGCCAAAGTCTGGAACAACAACAGAGGGTGTAAGGTAAGAGCTTAATGAAATGAGTCATGAAAACTGCTTGTTGTACAATGCTAAGATTTTTATTTTGGATAAAATTTATGAACATTTAGAAAGACCCTGGTCCCAGTCAGAATTTTGTTTGATGATTTGTCTTCTGCTTTTAATAAGATGCAACCAGATATTTTAATTGGACGTTTAGCATCGTATTTTAACCTCTCAGAGTAGATTTTATTGTTACTTTTAAACTTTTTAACTGATAGAGTTCAGCGCGTTTTAGCGAATGTCCAAATTTCCGCCTGTGTCACCTCCAGCACTGGTTCACCTCAGGGCTGTGTTCTCTCGCTCTTGCTGTACATTATGTATACAGACGCCTGCAGATCCAGCCAGGAGGGCAGGTATCTGGTCAAGTTTTCAGACGACAGTGTTCTGTTGTCCCTTTTACAAGGCTCTGAATCAGGGCATGACAGAGTGCTGTCTGATTTTGTCACATGGTGCGATGACAATTGTCTTGATGTCAATGTTACTAAAACAGAAGACATGATAATTGACTTCAGGAAAAAACTTGCAAAACAGGAAGTCAGGATTATAAACAAAGAGGAGGCCGAAATCGTAGACACCTTCATATACTTGGGCACAATATTCGACTCTAACCTCAAGTTTGATAAAAACACGGAGGTCATTTCAAAAAAAGCCCTGCTGTGGAATCTGAACTCTTGTAATGTATCTAAACCCGTTTTTTTTTTTTTTTTAAATCGTTCTTTTATCGAGAGTCTTTTAACCTTTTTCTTGTGTATCATGGGCTGTCAGTAAAAAACAAAACATGTTGTCCAGCAAAGCTAAGAATATTGTTGCACACCCTGACCACGTACTGAAACACAGTTTGTGTTGATGCCCTCTGGGAGGCGCTATCTCACTTCCAGTAGGAAAACAAACTGATATGCCAACTCTTTTATTCCCTCTGCCATCAGGCTTTTAAATGACAGTGACAGTGTTGTTTTGTAGTTTTAAATGCATTTTAGGTATGTATGGATATTGTGCACTTTGTCACTGTTGCACTTGATTGCTGGACCCTTTACCTGACCATTGACAGATCCGAGTATGAGGAATGTGTGTTTAATGTCCTGTCCTGCTGCAACCCTCGTCTGCAAACTGAATTGCCCCTAGGAGATGAATAAAGTAATCGGAATCTGAAGTAGTCCTTGTCCAAGTTGGGGAAAAATGGATAACTAGAAAACCCACCTTCACACTGCAAATTTTCAGCAGGATCAAACTTAAGTCTAACTATATTTGAGCAATAAAAAATAGAACTTCCTGTCGGACACATCATTTGAAATATTCAGGAGTAATGTTTAAATGAAAATATGTGTCTGACACTTATGTAAGTTTAATGCTTTACACAGGAGCACATTCTACAAAGGCCTGAGTGGGGATTTACCAGATCTCTCTGTCCTTCAGGTGAGTAGAGATTAACAAAATACAATTTCACAGTAAGAAATCTGGGGAAATTTTCCATAGTGGTGAACACCGGGGGGGTATTTAAATACGCAAATGTTTATTGGATGTTGTGCTCTTTTGTAATAAATGTTGATACTCATCTTTCTTTTACACTGTTAAGAGATAAATGTTTATATTGCTAGCTGACAGAGGTCTATAAGGAGTTCTCTGCCGATGAAGTGCCAATGATCTGCAGCATGGGCATCAGCTGTGAAATTCCTCTGGCTGAATCTTCCCTTGGCCTGGTTCAAGCAGGAAGTGCTTTGTCATATCAGCATCCAGCAACTGCAAAGAGAGACCTACACTTCCATACTGCCCCCCCACCTCCGTCTTTACCTCTCCACAGTTACCGCCTTCAGCCATCCAGCTGCATGTTTGTTTGTAGTGAACAACAACAGCTACACCTGAAAAGTCTTGAGGTAACTTGGGACATGGCACACAAATATGAGTGTGCTACCAGAACACAAAGTTCATGTGCTGAATGGTATCAGTTAAGGAGGCCGAGACTTACTGCATCAAGGTTTAGGGAGATCTGTCAGGTCAGAGAGAATGCTGAAGACAGTCTGGCTGATCGGATGCTGCAGGGGACCCGCCAGACTGCAGCTATGAAGAGGGGGCTTGAGATGGAGGCAGATGCCATCTGGGAGTATTGTCAGTTGAAGAGGGTCAATCATTATACCTGTGGATTTGTAATCCACCCTGACGCCTCTTGGTTGGGGGCATCCCCAGATGGGTTAATTTTTGACCCTTCTGAGCAATCTCAGTTCGGTTTGATTGAAATCAAGTGTCCAAATGTCAAAAGCTATGTTGACTGCCCATATCTCAAAATGAACTCAGGCAAACTGGAGCTCAAACAAACACATGCTTATTACTCACAAGTACAAGGACAGATGTTGATAACAGGGATGGACTGGTGTGACTTTGTTGTCTCAGCTGAGGAAGACATCCTCATTCAAAGAATTTACAAGGACCGGGACATGTGTGAAGTCATCAAACAGAAAGTAGACAGGTTTTATTTCCATGTCTACATGCAGAAATGCATGTAATGTGTTTTTTGAACTTGAAAATGTTTTCAAGTGAGAATATGTTATGCTGGCTAATGTGCATATGAATCAGTTTGTTCAAATTTAGATGTGTATACAATATATAACATCACATCTGCTGTATTAAAACGTGGTAGGGCTAAAGAAAATCAACTCTCTTGTGCAACACATGTAAAGTTAATATAGATGAATAACTTCAGATTAGAATTTTTTTTTCTCTACAGAGCAATGCCCCATCATTTCAAATGATATCCGAGTTTGCGTTTTACATTTGAGGTGCTCCCAAGACAAATGTAATGTTGTGGAAAAGTCAAGTTTCAATGAATTTAATTGTAATGAAGGCATAATAAATATTGATGTTATTGAAATAATGCTTGTGTGTAATGACTGATTGTAATAACCAACCCTTCACACCCTGCTCAAATCCTCTTCAAACTCCTGCCATCTGGCAGGCGTTACAGATCTCTGCAGGCCAGAACCACCAGACTCAGGAACAGTTTCTTCCCCCAGGCCGTGACCTTGATGAACTCTGAATGACTCTGAGTCTCAGGAACAACTGCACGACACATTCTCCATAACCTGCCACTTGCACCGTTTAGCCATATAAATGTGACATATTCTTGAGGTTTTAGTTTTGTTTTTTTATTGTACATACTTGTTTATTCTTACTGTTATGTGTATTTGTCCTCCAGCTGAGAGCACGGCTAACCGGAGTCAAATTCCTGGTTTGTGACAAACCTGGCCAATAAAATCTTTCAGATTTCTGATTCAAGTGTCATGCTGAACAGAAGGATTGGAAAATGTAGAGCTCTAGAACTTTAATGCTAAAATGTTTTAGATGTTATGTGAATAACTGCAGAAAACAGTAGTTTATTCACATTCTCTTTATGTACAGTGTTGCTGTCAAGCACATTACTTTTTACAGAATTGGACAGATTCAACATATAATATACTGTAAGAAGTGGTAAGCACATACGTTTGACAAAGATGTAATTTACAACAGGAAAGGAATACACATTCCTGTCAAATTCTTCATGAAGAAGACATGGCTACAAGTTTAAACTTCATGCCTCCATTTCTCGACAAGAAGTCAATTTTGGTAATTGGAGAGGAGACATGCAACTGTAAAGAGCTGGTTGATACTCCCTGAGATGGAGAGAGGGATGGTGGTATCAAAGAGTTTATTTTGTCTAACTCTTCGGATCATCCTCTCGACATGTACTCTTAAACGAGCAATGGACTGCGTCTTCAAGACATCTTCCTCCAGCATCTGTGTCCTCTGAGAGAGAAAGGCGGGCCGATGAACGCGACCAGGTACAAGGTCATCAACCAAGAAACCTTTATCAACCATGATTGCCATGTCAGGTGTTAGGAGTGATGTGATCCCTGACTGCCGAAAAACCTCCTTGTCACTCATCGAACCTTCAAAGAGGGTGGACACAAAGGTCAGGGCTCCATGAGGGGATACTCCAACCATTGCCTTGAAGGTGCAGTGGGACTTGTAGTTGGAGAAAACTTCACTCTGAAGAAGCAGTGATGAGGGAGTTTGACAACGTAGCTCTGTGCAGTCGAGGGTTACTTGCGTGTCACTGTAGGTGCCATGAAAGTCACGTGGAAGACTGGCCTTTACAGCTGTAGGAGTCATCTAGGTACAGATGGAGCCCAAAAGGCTGTAGAGAAAGTTGGCCCAGGTCACAATTATTCTACTGGCTGTTGTTCGGTGGATGTTAAATCGGTGGCCCAGTTCCCTCTGGGTGCAGCCAGTAGACAGGTATGTCAGGAAGAGGAAGAGCTCATCAATTGGCAGCAGTTTCTGTGGAGGTGAAATGTTTAATTAGTCTTTGTTCAAAGTAACCATGACATCTGTGTGTGAGAGAGTGTACATGTCAGAGTGAGTGAGCTAGCACATGTGTGGTCAGGATGGTGAATACTTACAGTTGGTCTTGTCAAAGGAGTTTCAGTAGTTGTGCTGCTGGCATAAGATTTCCTGGAACAGGTGACCCTCACCATTTTGGTGGTTGCTGCACTGATCAGGTTCCAAAATGCCATCAGGTGCTCTATGAGGGGAATCTAACATTAGAATAAAAAAGGCAGAGAAGGACAAAAAGAGTTTTAAAACACTACAAATTAAAAACCAAAACCCAGTTCAGCTTATACATATAACATAGACAATAGATGCAATCACATAGGTCTAGAGTCAAATGTTGATCTTCCATATATCAAATTATTATGTTTTAGATAACTCACCTGGTGTAAAATCAGATGTCCTCTGGGCACGATGCAAACCGCTGTAGTCCAAATAAGCTTTGCAGATGGAGTGTTTGAAGTTGTTGTCTCAACATCTCAATTTCCTCACGCATCTTATCATAATGTTCCTGCTCCACACACACAGTGCTACTGGCTCCATAATCATGCTCCAAAAGCATTGGGACCATAGGTTCAGTCTCTTCTTCCAACGGAGCTGGAGACGGCCAAGTTTGCGCTGGTCGAGGGCAGCGCTCCTACACACTGGCCCGTGTCTTTTGTTGAAAATCATTCCATTCAAACAGAGATGGTACGGCGCTGGCGATCAAAACTCGTCTCCCCTTGGCAGTTATATTAATTTTTGAGGGTTCGAAGTGTCGGCTACATACTTTTGTATGTTTGGTTATTGTAAATCCCGTTCTTCAAATCCCTTGCAACCACTACGCACGAAGTCCGGTGTCTTTTGGGAAGCGGTGGAAGCTTATTTCGCTGTTATAGCGACTGGATGCGCTGCATAATGGTACACAGCAATGTTCACTGGAGCCACGTTGTGTTTGCTGGAGTTTAAAAACATCCCTTATGTTGTATTTCTTTCTTTTTGTCTGTTGCGGTTTCATTCTCGCGCCTAATGGCTTGAGTAGGAAGTAAACCGGAAACAAATCTGCCAGTCTCTGGGCCAAACGGAAGTACGTCACGAGACTTGTGCACGGAGTCAACAGGTGCGTTCGACATGAGAAAGCCAGAGGCAGACTTTTGAGACTTTTGAGCCGCCCCGCCCAGATTTGGCCCGGCGTCACTGTCACGTAGGACCTACGTGGGGCAACACAAAAACAGAATCCACAGATCAGAGGCGCTGTTCTACCATGTCCAACAACATATGATCATTAACCACACTGCTAAAAAGCACAAATAGTAAAAAAAAACAAAACAAAACAAAAAAAAACAAATGATAAAATAACCAGCTCTCACCTTTAGCAGAGCTGGAGTCTCCTCTTTTTTTGACTTTTGAATAGCACAACACTTCATATTGATCTGAGCAAGCCAGCAGAGTTTGCTGTTGTTTTTTAAGGACATAATAGACTGAAAACTTAATGTTTTTAATGAAATACTATATTTTGACTGAGGGGGCGAGGCAGTCTGCCTCCCCCTTGACGCCAGGTCCGCACTTGCAGCAGCATCACGTGTCACATGTAACTTAAAATTATTTAGTTTTTTAAAATTTTATTTATTTCAGTTAACTGAATATGAATTAACACAATGTGACACACGAAAGAAATTATGAATTCTTTTGTTTTTAATAAGAAAAAAAAAATTACCCCTCTGACAGCCAGGGAGAGGTGGGGGGTGAGGCGGGCGGGGGGGGGGCAAGGAGGCACAGGCGGGGGGCATTGCCCCCCGAATTGACACCCCGGACGACGGGCCTGTAAACACCCCCACTGTGGTAGTCATGAGAAACACAAACATGGAGAACCATAGGGTTGTCCGAGTTGGAGGCAGGCTTATAACTCCGCCCCACGGCTGCGCCGTCTGCTTCGTCTGCCTCTGGCTTTGCCATCGTGAACGCACCTAATTTGTACCACAAGTGTAGAAGGGTACCGCTGCAGAGCCGGAGGCAGCACTTTCAGGACCGCACCGTGAGGAGCGCGCTGCGCCCCCTATTGAGCCATAATTGAACGACCGGAGACCGCACCGTGAGGACCCCGCTTTGGCGCCCCTATCGAGCTATAGTTGAACAACCGCACCGTCAGGACCGCGATTTTTATAACAGTAAGATAACTAACTATATAACATACAACATGTAAGATGTATATGTAATTTACAAACGTTATTTGAAAAAAAAGGATACAAATTAAAGGTTATTTCAACAAAAATATTGCTTATATTGATTACTTTGTTTCTAAGACTGCCATTTGAAGAATTATGGAAATCATATGGAATTATATCTCTACATTTCAAACAAAGTAGTTTCAAAAGATGAAAAGAGGTGCTCAACAAGGACAACTCTGGAGACACATTTATATTTTATTGTTTTTATATACATTTATAAACAAAACTGTATTAATGAGGCGCAGACTCCTGCTGCAAAATCTGTGACCTCACATTCTGAGGGATGCAGAGAAAGATAAACATACATAAGTATACATAGCATGGACATATCCAATAAAGTGGGCATATTTCACCTTTTCACTAAGGCAAAATATATTTTTAATTGTAAACATTTCATGCCAAAACGTGAGTGCCACCTACTGACTAAATTGTTAGTATTCATTCATGGGTCATAACCTTAACATTTTTTACACCATTTGTATTTCATTAGAAATAGTTTGATGACCTCACGTTCACGGATAACAGCTCTTTTAAAATGACTGTCTAAATGGGCTTTGACTTTACTCAGTGTTATTGGCTGGAACAAAGTGGAGCTGCAGAATGGACAGTGATCACAAGAGCTGCACCTGCTCAGTAGGCAGGGATGGTCCTTGTTGAATTGTTGTATGGATCTTCAAAATAAGAGAAATGAACATTTTTAGATCATTTTACAATGAGGCTCAGTGCACCGTACTTCCCACAGCATTCTAGCTCCTAGGGCAGCTTTGTGGATACTTAACTGTTTAAACTAGTATTTAGTTAGTATAGTTTAGTTCAGTTTAATTTAGTTTGGTTTAATTTAATTTTGTTTAGTGTAATTTGGTTTGGTTTAGTTTAGTTTAGTTTAGTTTAGTTTAGTTTAGTTTAGTTTAGTTTAGTTTAGTTTGGTTTAGTTTAGTTTAGTTAGGTTTACTATAGTTTAGTTTGGTTTACTGTAGTTTGGTTTGGTTTACTTTAGTTTGGTTTGGTTTGGTTTAGTTTAGTTTAGTTTAGTTTAGAATCCCTAGCTGACCTGATCATAGGCTGCATCGAAGAGAAACGTCTTGAGCCTAACCTTAAATGTGGAGACTGTGTCTGCCTCTTTGACACCACTTGGAAGCTGGTTCCATAAAAATGGTGCCTGATAGCTAAAGGCTCTTCCACCTCGTGTCCATTTAGAGACTCTAGGAGTCACCAGTAACCCTGCATTTTGAGAGCGAAGTGCTCTGATTGGTTGATAAGGCGTTAAAGCATCTTGGAGATAGGTTGGAGCCATCCCATTTAGGATTTTGTAAGTGAGGAGAAGGATTTTAAGTCTAACTCTAAACTCGACTGGAAGCCAGTGAAGAGATTTTAGAACAGGAGTAATGTGTTCATGTCTTCTAGTTCCAGTTAATAATCACTAACATGTATCTGTTAGCATCTGTCATCCACTAACCTGGAGTTGTTAGCATCTCCCATCCACCAACATGTAGCTGTTAGCATCTGTCATCCACTAACCTGGAGTTGTTAACATGTCCCATCCACTAACATGGAGCTGTTAGCATCTCCCATCCACTAACATGGAGTAGTTAGCATCTCCCATCCACTAACATGGAGTAGTTAGCATGTCCCATCCACTAACATGGAGGAGTTAGCATCTCCCATCCACTAACATGGAGGAGTTAGCATCTCCAATCCACTAACATGGAGTAGTTAGCATCTCCCATCCACTAACATGGAGTAGCTAGCATCTCCCATCCACTAACATGGAGTAGTTAGCATCTCCCATCCACTAACATGGAGTTCTTAGCATGTTCCATCCATTAACATGGAGCTGGTGGCATCAGTCATCCACTAACATGGAGTTGTTAGCATGTCCCATCCACTAACATGGAGTTGTTAGCTTCTCCCATCTGCTTTTGAGAGTCACTGAATGAAGGCAATCAGTGTCAGAGTTTGATTAACAGCTGCTGTCAGCTGTGTAACTGCACTGCATGCCCATATATGGTAATGTGAGTTTGAGTGGAGAGAGGAGAAAATAAAAGTTTTTTTTGGGGAAACAACTGCTCCTTGTTCCTTTGCTGTTTGGCATAACTGAACAAAAAATATCACGTTTGATAGGAAAATTTGTTGTCTTTCAGTTGGTGAGGCTTTCAGAGCAGTCAGACTTTTAGTTTGGACCCCAGAGGCCTCAGCTTGTGAGAAGCGCAAGATTTTTCCCCATCCGGCTCCATTATAACTGAGAGCAAAAAAATGCAGAGCGCACACCTTTTCTTACCTGTGTAAACATACAAATATCATAATAGTTTCCCCACTTATGTTACATCATCTTGTTCGGGAGAACCTGCTGGAACTTTGCGTGTGCTCGGTTTGTTGATAGGAGTCACGGTTTAGCCGCAGTCGCCACTTGTTTGAGGTGCTGAAAAAAGGTGCCTTTTTTCCTTTTTTCCCCATTATAACGGATGAGGGCCGGAGAAAGGCAGGATTTCAGACTTCCAACTTTGAACGCTAATAAAATCCACACCGTGGGACTTTTGACAAAGTTGTTCACAACTTTTGTAGAGAAATTTGTCCTCTTTCACGTCGCGTGACTCTTATGTCTGTACGACAAACGGTCTCGGAGGAGATAATTTTTTCGTGAGGCGTGATTTTGAGCAAAATTTTACATTGAAAGGGAAATAGCGGACTTCCTGTTGGATTTAGGTCAGGGGTGTCAGCGCGTGAATTTTAGATCTCGATGAGACGAACGCGTGAACGTTGGTTTGATCTCTCTGCAACATTCCTGCGGGCTGTAGCGACTGTTTTAGACGTTTTTTGGGATATAGGTGGCGCTAGAGAGCCGATGGTGTTTTTTTGATTTTATCAAATTTTTCGCCAGTCATGATGTGCGTGCCAAATTTGGTGAGTTTTCGTGCATGTTTAGGGGGTCAAATTGGCGTTTATTTGGGCGTTAGTATAATAATAGAGAACGACGACGATAACGACGACGATAACGACAACGATAACGACGACAATAAACGAACGAAGAACAATAGAGACCTTCCGGCCCGGAGGGCATGGTGGCCGGAGGGCAAGGTCTCTATTGTTATTCGTTCGTTTATTGTCGTCGTTATCGTTGTCGTTATCGTCGTCGTTATCTTCGTCGTTCTCTATTATTAAAACAAACACCATCGGCTCTCTAGCACCACCTATATCCCAAAAAACGTCTAAAACAGTCGCTACAGCCCGCAGGAATGTCGCAGAGAGATCAAACTAATGTTCACGCGTTCGTCTCATCAAGATCTAAAATTCACGCGCTGACACCCCTGACCTAAATCCAACAGGAAGTCCGCTATTTCCCTTTCAATGTAAAATTTTGCTCAAATTCACGCCTCACGAAAAAATTATCTCCTCCGAGACCGTGTGTCGTACAGACATAAGAGTCATGCGATGTGAAAGAGGACAAATTTCTCTACAAAAGTTGTGAACAACTTTGTCAAAAGTCCCACGGTGTGGATTTTATTAGCGTTCAAAGTTGGAAGTCTGAAATCCTGCCTTTCTCCTGCCCTCATCTGTTATAATGGGGAAAAAAGGAAAAAAGGCACCTTTTTTCAGCACCTCAAACAAGTGGCGACTGCGGCGGGGAGGCTCGGTCCCGACCAATGCCGCTTGCGGCTTTAATTAAGATGCTGGCTGGAGTTCATCGTCATCATTTGGAGCTAAAGCTGCTAAAATATGGCTATGATGCAGTTAGACAAATCAGTGAACTAACTTGGTTGTACAAATGCTGTGATCACACTGGTAGTTAGACTGTAAGTTGAGCTCAAGCAAACGACTTCTTGCAGTTTAGGAAGTTGTACAGCCCTTTTCCTTTAGGGCCTGTACACTCTGAGTTCCTGAGGGTGTAGAGGGTGAATCGTTTTGAATGCATGCCTGCATGGCGCTTCAATCAAAGGGTCCACACTCTCTCCACGTTCGGGTGCTGTGACCCATTTATTTTCCATGTGTCAATCATTCCAGGATCCATACAACACGAACACCCTCCACACGCCACTTGGACACGGTGAAAAACTGTTTCCTGTCCCTCTATGCACACCTGTACCCAATCACCTGTGTGCCTTATTTATTCCCTTATACTGCTCCCCCTGGTGGTGAATGAAAGAAATCATAAATTGGCTCCTACACACCGGCCCCTGAATTGATTCGGTCAGGATGACAGGAACAATTCAAAACATAATCACATAATGGAGCCAAACAAATCATTTAAAATAAAGCAACAAACCAGAAAGGAAAAACCAACCCAAAACCCTTTGTGCATGTTCAACCAACAATATTCCCTAAACTGCAAACCATTTTGCAGCCTCCTTTAGAAGACAGATTTAGGTTACCGGCCCGTCCAATATATCAGGTATAGTCTGAAGTAGTGCGGAACACAATCCATTCTTATGACAGCATTTTACCTTTCGTTTCCGTTAGAATGTTTTTTTTCACGATTCAGCGCTGAACTCCTTGAGCCTCGAGACAGCATGCGGAGGCACCCCTGGGGCCTTCATCCTGCTGTCTTCATTTCCTCCGGTGTTTTCCTTTCCGCCTCCTCCATCAAAGATGTGGAACATCCGGTGCAGGCCGTCCGGCTGACACGGTGAACCCAATGTCCCAGCATGGAAGGCATAGGGAAGCCAAGCACCGTTTCCATTCCTTCGACGTTCGCACCTCACGTCGCCACGCCTATGGCCTCCAGGATGTTCATGTCTTCGTGCTTTTAACAGTGGAGGTTCTGCAGCCTTTGGTTTCAACTCAGTTTTCCATTGAGTTCTCCGACCTTCAGGCCCATCCTCTTCGTCGTCCCTCCTTGACGCAACGACGCCACCAGGCCGAGATCCTTTCTTCCTAGCTTTCTTCATCCTCCTAACTCTGACCATTTCTCAGTCCAAGGTTGTCACAGTTCTCTTGTTCTTGAGCTGTTTCATCACTCGGTAACTCTTTTCCTCTGTACGTTCGTTTAAGTCATTCTTGTACTTGTCTTTCTGTAGCTCCTTCAGCCCTTCTGAAGGAGATCCTATTGACAGTAACAGCAGGATGGCGACCGTCGCATCGCTTATCACTGCGTCCTGAAAGATTGCCATTGACAACCCACCCCAGTTGGGTCCTAATGGCATATGGTCCATTCCCATGACTATTGATTACTTCCAGTTCCAGTTCAAGCAGTCTGGAGGCATCAGTCCCTATTAACAACTCCACTTGAGCCTGGATGTGAGGAATGCTAATTCCATCCAAGTATGGCCACTTAGACAATTCCTCCTTTCTGATGATGTTGTCTGTGCTTACAGGCATCTTCTTCTGGGTGTAGACCTCTGCTAAATTATAGAATTTCATTCCGTGGAGACTTGAGACCTCCAAGCCAGTCAATTTGAAGCTTGAAACTGATGACTTTGAGCCCATAGTCTCTTGGTTGATTTGAGTTCTCTTTCCATTCAGGTTGAGAATCCTCATCAGGTTCTGAGAGCAGAAGGTGGCTGTACTTCCGGAGTCCAGAAATGAATATGTTTGGATGATTTTGTCTCCTTTGCTGGACTCGACCTGAACTGGCAGAATGGACAGAATCCCGTCACTAATCCCGGCCCCTGTTCGACCACGTGCTTGCAGGGAGACCTGAGCACTGCGCACTGATGCTTCCTCAGGAGGTTTGAGATCTGTGTTGTTTGCTGTCGCCCATTGTTTGATGTGGAGAATGCTGGGATGGGTTTGGCTGTACATAGCACAAGTCAAGCGGTTTTGCAGTCCTTGTTCCTATGCAGTGTTAATTTTGTCAACGAAAACTTAAACGAAAACTATTCGTTGACGACCATTTATTCCGTGACTAATTTGTGACGAGAACGTAAATTTAATAAGTAATGACAACAAAAACTAAAACAAAATCTCGGAACATCATGAACTGACGAGTAAAAATGTGACGAAAAAGCTGACGCTGGCCGTCGGACAAGCTGGGTTATTACAACCATCCTCACGCCGGGCTCACCGGCTCCGGTCTGGCTCCGTTCTGTCTCCGATACGGAGACGCTGCACCGCAGCAGCACTGTTTTTTGTTGTGCTTCTCTTCTTTTTCTTCTTCTTCTGTGATGTTTTAAGGCAGCTTGCATTCCGTTGGTTGCATTACCGCCACCTGCTGGTCATTATGATTGGAGCTTTTTTCTTGCAAGCTGTCATTTGTTGTAAGAATTTACAGAAAGAATTTGAAGTTCATATATTAATTTTTTTTCCAACAAGCCATAGATTTTCATATTTATGATACAAGAGTTATATGATACATTCTAAATTTAAATATCGAAACATAATTAAAGATATGCTTACAGTGGAGTTTTTACAACCGTGACATGTATCCTTTTGCACTTTTGCTATACTGTGGTTTTATGTTGTGTTGTTTTTATGTGTATATGTATGCAGTGTTTCCCCTAGGTTGAGAATTTACTTGTGGTGGTGGGCCGGGCAGTGTAGGAGGACGTTGCAGTCTTTGATAAGTGCATTCACAATAACCTAGTCAAACTGGTTTATGAACCATGTATTATTTATTCTAGATACATCTTAAGCCTGCTTTAACATAAACAGAACCAAAAAGAAAAGCGAAATAAAAAAAAAAATGAAGGAAAAATAGCCATTTAAAGCCACTTGCAAAGCTGACAGTTTGTGTCAGAGCATTTTTCTTGGTTTAGTAAAAAAGATCTCCAATGCCTTTCGGTACGGAAAGGATCGGGGGTCAGGTCCATTAATGCTGATGCGCATGCATGCAGCAAGATGCTCCCCTTGCAGCCTGTTCCTCAGTTCAGTTTTGATCTAAAAGAAAAAAAAAACTTGCATAACCATAATGCAAAAGAGCACAAGAAAATTAACTGAAATTATTCACATTGTGCTCTTATGCATTATGGTTTAAATCACTTACGAGAGCTGGGCGATATGGCCTCAAATCAATATCACGATAATATTAAGCAGTTCACCTCGATAACGATAAATGAACGATAATTATCTACTTGATGGGGCATTTAATCAAGCTTTTTATTGTACTGGATTAAATTTATGACAGCTTACTGTGGGCTCAGGTGGTGCAAACATTATTATTTTATTTCTCATTAAATGGGGTCAATTTTCTTGAAATGCTATTACATTTATCAAGATTAGGGTACAAAACATATCTATGTATCCTAACTTTCACAGCAACAGACGTCCAAATCCGACAGAACTCTGCTGTTAATGTAAATGTCTTCTCTGTGGGCATCAGGGAAAATCTGATGACTGGAAGACTATAGAAAATTATTAATGTTCCGTGGTTCCAGATGTTTCCAGGGTGATGTGGTGTTTTGAGCAGCTGAGAATGGAACACAGCTGGACGTCTACCTGTCCCTGAATTACAAATGAGCCCAACTTATTTGTTTACAATCTCCTTCTCAGTTTCCTGTCCACACAGCATCGCTTCAGGAAATATTTACATCCACGCAACATAACAAGAACTCAAAACGATGTAGTTCATCCGCTAGGCCTTCAGATGGCGCTGTCACTCTGACTCAGAAGCTCCCAAATGGAGAAGAAGACACGGAGCAGGACTCGGAGCTGCACATGCAGCGTGATATAAACAGACATAACACCAGAACATACAGCCTGCTCAATAAAACAGCATGAGGAGCTTCTGCAGGAAAAATCAGCCAGTCGAGCTGATTATAAGTTTTACTGTCCGGGACGGTCGACCAGCATTAATCTGCAGCCCTGCAGGCTGTTAGCCTGTGGCCGGTAGCGGCTAAACTAGCATGTTTACATGCTGTGTGTCCAGAGATCAGAGTACACGGGGGTGCGCGAGCCTGACACCCAGTGTGAGAGACAGACCCCGCGTTTTTTTTTTTTTTTTTTCATTAATCTGCTTGGGCGGGTGTCAATCTACTTGGGCGGCCCGCCCAAGTAAAGTGTATGTAGGGGAAACTCTGGTATGTTGATGTAGCACTTTGCACTTTGCCCAAGACAAATTTCCTACTGGGACAATAAAGTTATCTATCTATCTATCTATCTATCTATCTATCTATCTATCTATCTATCTATCTATCTATCTATCTAATTTACTACAGTAAAACAAAACTGTCAAATTTCATCAAGACTAAAATTAAGACTAAAACTAAAACTAATTTCCACAGACTAATTTTTAACTAAAACAAAACTAAACTAAAAAACTAAAATGTGACTTTAACTAAATCAAGTCTTTGGTGAGTGACTAAAACTAAAATGAAATGAAAAATTCATTTCAAAATTAACACTGTTCCTATGTCCACTGCAAAGGCAGCCAAAGCAGACTCATTTCTCCTTTATGAAGCTGATCTTATCCCTGTGGCTCTTCTTCTCCAGCTTTGGACACCGCTCCAATGGGTGACCTTGAGAGCAATGTAAACAAACACAGGTGTTTTTTGCAGATGCACTATTTTGTCTTTGAACGTCGTTGGAATTTCTGTACATTTCTGCAGATGGATCTCCTGTGGTGGTAACCGTGGTTACAAAGCTACTCCGCTTGTAACCTGGATTTGATTGTGGTTTTGACCTGCTCATGGGTTTGATTCCTGTTGCAGGCTGTGAACTCTGAATATCCCCGAAGACTGGATCAGACACTATATTCACTTGCTGCTCAATGAATGCAACAATGTCCGTGAATTGAGCTCTGCTTTTGCGACATTCCAGAATTTCACATGCAGAAGCTCTCCATTTTTCTCTCAGTTTGTATGGGAGTTTCAGAATCACTGTTCTCATGTTTGAAGGTAAATCCAGCTCCCTCATGTAATGTACATCCTCCATGGCATTACAACATTCCCGCAGGAATAATGCTTATGCTTGGAGAGATTTCACATCTTCTGGTTTTACAACTGGCCAGCTGAGAACTTTATCCATATAGGCCGCTGTGATCCTGTGTTCATTGCCAAAATGCTCCTCAAGCAGATGTTTAGCCATGGCGTAGCCTCTGTCAGGAGGCATATGCTGACAGCTTTGCACCAAGTCCTTTGGCTGACCTCTTGTGTATTTGTCCAGGTAGTAAAGACAATCCACACTGTTGTTGCCGTTGTTTTCCACACAGTGCTTGAAGGCTCGAATGAATGTTCTGTACTGCAGAGAATCCCCATCAAAGAAGGGGATTGTTATGTTTTGTTTAAAACATACAAAAATGAGACGTGGGTTCCAGTTTAGCCTTTTTAATGAACTCCATTTGAGCAGTCTTAAATCCACAACTACTGCGCTTCTTCTACTGTGTAGAGCTGGCAATATATTAGCTTAGACAGCCCCCTTGTGGTGAAGCTGTACTATCAGCACATCCCCCTTTCTTTAGTCTTAATCTCAAACTAAGCACAATAACACATTACATCACAACAGATGTTTAAGTACAAACATTAACATCAGGTGCAAGCTGTTTTTTTTTTTAAACCAAAGAACATCCAGTTTTTTGTTTTGTTTTTTTTTAAACACAAAAAAAACATCTTTAAGTTTTTCTTTTCTTATCCTATATTCCTTAAAGGTTCAGTCTCTCAGGTGGCTTGACAGTGCAAGCAGATCTTCTTAGCTCTGGTGATTGGTCTCTTTGCTCCACACCGTTCTTCACAGATGGAGTTGGGTCAGGCGTTGTGTTGTTTTCATCCTGTTCTTCTTTTCGCATCATCTCCTGTTTTCAATAAACTCCTCCGGTTCCTTCTCAGAATCAGTCCATCCTCAGTTTTGACATTGTATGATCTCGTGTTCACTTCTTCCAGAACAATTGCTTTCCTTGCCCAAACATTTGCATCTTCCACTCTGACTGTATCATTGGGTGCAAGTGGTTTTAAAGGTTTTGCTGACTTGTCATAATTAACCTTTTGCCTGTTCTGCAACTGTTTCATTTTGTCTTTCATTTGTTTGTGTTTCTTGGTCTTTGTGAAAGGAAGAGTGGTCCGTAGTGGTCTTCCCATGAGCATTTCTGCAGGAGATTTACCATGCTCTAATGGTGAAGCTCTGTAACTCAGTAGTGCCAAGTAAGGATCTGCCTTACTGTCTTGTGCTTTCTTCAGTAGCTGTTTGATGATGTGTACCCCTTTTTCTGCTTTCCCATTGGACTGTGGATACAGCGGGCTTGAGGTCACATGTCTGAAGTTATATTCTTGTGCAAATAGTTGGAACTCTCTACAACTATAGCAAGGTCCGTTGTCACTGTACACCATCTGTGGTATTACATGTCTCGCAAAAATGGATTTCATGTGAGTTATGACACAAGTAGCAGACATGCTGGACAAAAGTGCCATCTCTGGATAATTTGACAAGTAATCAATGACAAGCAGGTAGTTTTTACCATCCAGGTGGAAAATGTCCGTCCCTACTTTTTGCCAGGGTTCATCAGGAATGTCTGTCATAGTTAGAGGCTCTTTTTGTTTTGCCTGGTGTTTTATACACGTGTCACAAGTTGAAACCATTTTCTCAATGTCAGCATTTATGCCTGGCCAATAGACTGCTGTTCTGGCTCTTCTCTTGCATTTCTCTATGCCAAGATGTCCCTCGTGCAGTCTTTTGAGCATGTCCTGTCTCAGTGAATGTGGAATGACTACTCTGTTTTGTTTTAGCAAGAGTCCATTCACATTGCTTAACTCCGCTCTTATGTTGTAGTATGGTTGACATTCACCTTTTGACCATTTTCCTTTAAACATTTTCATGACTTTTTGTAGACCAGTGTCTTTCTGCGTCTCAGCTGCGATTTGCTTTGATTTCATGTCAGACATCGGAAGTGACTTACTGATCAGATTTACATGTGCCTCCACATCCATCTCTGTGGTGCTTTGCTCTTTGCATTGTGTTGTGGCCCTAGAGAGAGCGTCTGCCAAGACGATGAGCTTACCTGGCGTGTAGATCAAGTTGAAGCCATAACGTTGTAACTTCATCATCAGTCTTTGAATGCGTGGAGACATTTCACTCAGATTTTTCTTGATGATGGCAATCAATGGCTTGTGGTCTGTCTCTGCCACAAATGTTGGTAGCCCATAGACATAGCTGTGGAACTTCTCAAATCCATACACAAGCCCTAAAGTCTCTTTTTCAATTTGGGCGTACCGACATTCCGATGCTGTCATTGCTCTTGAGGCATAGGCCACGGGCCTCCAGTTGTCTTTATAAGCCCGTAATAACACAGCTCCAATGCCATCTTTTGATGAGTCTGTAGAAATCTTTGTCTTTCTCCTTGGATCAAAATATGCCAAGACTGGTTCTGTTGTCAGTGTCTTTTTCAGTTGCTGCCATTCCTTTTCAAGTTTGTCACTCCATTTGAACTCACTTTCATTATGTAGTAGTTGTCTCAGGTGCACTGTTTTTGATGACAAGTTTGGAATGAATTTTCCGATAAAGTTGATCATTCCTAGTATTCTCAGAACACCTTTTTTATCCTCGGGACGTGGCATCTCCAGTATAGCCCGTACTTTGTCTTTGTCTGGCTCAATGCCATCTGCTGTCAGCTGTCTCCAAGAAAGGTGATGTCAGTCACTCCGAACTGGCATTTTGCTCTGTTTAGTTTAAAGCTCGTGTCCGGAGTTTTGAAAGAGAGAGGTTTTTCCACCCTCCCTCTGCTTTCATGAGCGACCAAGCCACGCCCCTTTAATCATGCACGTGGATTATCTGTGGGGTGAAAATGAGAGCCTCCGAGTCCTACAGCATCCTCCATGTTTAGCTGTTTATGGTGGATGTTCAGCAGACAGTGGATATATCCGAGGTAAGCGCGGCGGCTGCTGCGTTGCTAACTCTCCTCTGCTGGGCGAGCGGCCGTGCTCTCTGGCTGCGCGCACATGTTGACTGACAGCACGAGAATGCGGAAGCTCGCATTCTATTGGCTGACGCTGACCGGCGCTTTTTCGGATAACATGGGGGTCTATGAGACGAAGGCGGGGCTCATAAATAAACTTTTATATTTGTCAAGTGCGTGTAGGTTTGTGCAGAATCCCCACTTGAAAGGATGTCCCCCAACTGAAGTACGCAGGACTCCACTCGTTGCCTTTTTAGTTTCTTTTATTGCAGTTGCAGCGTTGTGTGGGTGTTAGGTGTTTGGCGTTAGATGGAAAAACCTCAAAAGAAAACAAAGGGAATACAATATCAATACTTGAATACAGACACAAAATTTATATTTTTAACACAAAATGTTATCATTGTTGTTTTTAGCTTCAATGCATTTTAACAAGTACATTTCAAACCCTTATATTAATTAACAATATTTTACCAAACCACATTTTAGCATTTTAAATGAAATAAATCAAAGTTTTCTATTTCCACTTTTTAATACTGCAAAATCTATATTACACCTTAATCTTTATTCCTTCTCGATCAATTCAGAGGGCTTTTAGCAAATAAAATATAAACATTGTTTGACCATTTTTAGTAAATTATTTCTCTCTTTTTATGAAATACACAATCCATTCATTTTACAAAATAAACACAATCCGCAGCAACTCCAGTGTCCAATCTTCACTGAAGCAATCTCAAAATGTCCCAGTGTGCCTAGACGCCGAATCGCCAGCGCTCCCAGTGCTCCTGAACGCATCACACAGCCGCACTTCTCCCACAGTAAACAGCGAACAAACATGGCGGCTTACCGGCTGTTCTTCAGGTGTCTTTTTGACCGTGTTGGGGAGATCGCCTGCACGATCGCTTTGAGGTAAGTCCAGAACTCTCCAGGCTATTTTGGCTCGCGCTGCTCGCGCTGTTGAGCCACCCGTGTTCCTTCCTCATCTGGGCTCACTGTGCTCTGCCTAATAAGGTCCAGGTGCGCGCTCAGGAGGCTCCGCCAGCTGACGTAGTGACTTCGGATAGGATGAGGGAAAGTGGGGTGAAAGGCAGCTCGACTCCAACCAAACACCTCCCACTCGATCTTCACACGAAGCACCTTGGGAAGGTCGCCAACACTTGAGAGCTGCATCCGTTCTTCCATCACCCTTGCTCCTCGACAGGCAGAAGGACGACTAACCGCCTGACGTCTCTGTGCAGAGTGGTGGTTTGAGTGTTTCCTGTGGGATTGTTGGATGTTTGTTCTGATCTTGGTTTTGTCGATGGAATCGAGCTTGAGATGACCTTTACATGCACGTCCCGTACAACGCCCTTTTTGTCAGGATTCGTACTTGTGACTCGTCCAAGTTTGAAGTGGCCTCTCAAAGCATTTTGATCACACAGCCAGACGATGTCACCTACTGCGACGTTCCTTTGTGAAGTGTGCCATTTGCTTCTCACAAAGAGGTTAGGACCTGCAAGTTGGCTCCATGATCTCCAGAACTTGTTCACCACAGTTTGCATTTCCTGCAATCTTTTATATGGATACTTTTCAAAACTGAATGTCTTTATGTCACCATCAGGAGAAGCACGTCCTAGCAACAGCGAGTTTGGTGTGACGTATTGGACAACCTCTTCCCGATCTTGTACTCTGGCATCGATTGGGCGCTCATTTGCAAGATTTGCTGCTTGCTGCAGAGTTGTTTGGAATTCACTGTAGGTGAGATTGGTTTCACTGTCCAGTCCTTGTAGTGCCCTTTTCACGATACGAACGGCAGCACCGTTGCGGTGAGGTGAGTCTGCTGGTTGTATTTTCCATTCCCAGATGGTGCTGTTTTTTGCGCAGGTTTCTTCCAGTGCTGATTTGCTCTGCCTTTCCAGGAATTGATACAGGTCTTTTAGAACAGGTTTGGAGCCAATGAAGTTCGTTCCAGGGTCCGACCAAATCCTCTTCGGGTGTCCTCTTATTGCAGTGAAGCGAAGGTATGCCGTGAGGAAGCTTTCTGTGGAGACTGCACTTACAAGGTCGACATGGACTGCTCTGCTCGCCATGCAGCTGAAAATGACTCCCCACGCCTTCATCTTTACTCTCTTTTTCACTTCATCTTTCACCAGATAGGGTCCAAAGAGGTCAACAGCTGTGTATTCAAATGGTGCAGCTGGGCTGGTTCTTTCTAGCGGTAGGCTTGCCATTATTTGTTGACACCTTTTGGCTCTTGCTTTTTTGCAGAAGAGGCAGTTTCCCACCACTTTTTGGACAACTCGTCTCCCTTGGACTACCCAGGCTTTCTTTCGCATCCTCAACATTGTCCCAGCCACTCCTTCATGGCCTTCATCATGCGCTTCACGTGCAAGCAGTGTTGAGATCCATGCATTGTGAGGGAGGAGTGGTACAGCTGCAGAGTCTTCGTCAAAACTTTGGATACGTCCACCGCAAAGCAGTAATCCAGAGTCTGGTGCTTTGTAGACCACCAAACGGTTTGTCGTTGAGGTGGGAAAAGCCACCTCTTCTTGGGCTGCTAGAAATATGTCCCTGAGAGCATCCTGCCGTTCCTCGACCGAGACAACTCCACTGTCAAACACAGCCTCCCACTTTTGTGATTTCAGGGTCTTTGTTGGTCCAGTAAATTTCTTGGCAGCTCTCCACACCATTGCAACTGTTTTTACAAGCCGGGAAAGATGGCTGAAGCGTCTTTTGTTCACCAAAATTTTGACTGCTGAACCAGCAGGAGGTCTGTGGAGTCTTCGGGTTGAGATCACTGTGCTTTGTTTTGCCTTGGCTCTTGTTAGCACAGACACAAAGGACTTTTTCTGCATCTGGCCAATGTTTTCTCTCTCATTTGCCGACACATCTTTTGCAGACACGATTGGCCATTCAGCCTCCTGGAGACTCAGGAACTCCGGCCCTTGCTGCCACTCAGAACCGACATCTAACTGGTCTGGTCCGGCTCCACGGGTGAGGATGTCTGCAATGTTTAGTGAGCTCGGGATCCACCACCATTCTTCTGGGTTGGTGCTGCTCTGGATTTCTCCAATTCTATTTGCGAAGAATGTCTGGAATCCATAGCTCTCTCGACGTATGGCCCCCAGGATTGTCTGACTGTCGAGGAAATGGTACCATCGCTGTGCTTTGATTTGAGAGTGCTGTTCGAAGTATTTCCTTAGACGACTTGCAAAGACAGCGCCACAGAGTTCAGCTTTGACTGGGTCACCTTTATGGTCAAACGGGGTCAGCTTGGCTTTTGCTTCGACTAGTCTCACCGTAGTGGCAGCTTTGCATGTCCATCGAAGGTACAACACTGCACCATATGAGCTCTCACTGCCGTCTGAGAAGGTGATTGCAATGGGATTAGTAACAGCGTCTGTAGGAGTGAGTGATCTTGGAAACATTACTCTGCTGAGTCGGACATAGTCTTCAAAGAGTTCAATAGCACTTTCTCTGAGTCCATCAGACAGAGGCAGATCCCATGTATCTTTCACACCTGCACTCTTTGGCTTTGCCTCTTGGAACGCTTTTCTTACAAGTATTGTTCCCTTTTGTTTTGTAGGTGCTGTTAGTCCAATTGGATCGTAAAGTCCAGCAACTTGGCTCAGCAACTCTCGTCTTGTCAACGGGTCTGGTGTCTCTCTTCTCACATTCTCCAGCGTTAGATCTTGCCCAAGTCTCATCTTCTTTTTCCGTTTTGAGAAGTTGATTCTCACCATCACGTGCAATTTGTCCTCCTGCACCTTATAACCGAGACCGAGAGCTTTGCTGTCTTCGTCTTTCATTTGGTTCGGTAGGATGACAATTTTTGGTGATAACTCCTCATTTTCTTTTTTCCTCTGGCCAGAAAAGGTCCATGGCTTCAAGGCAAACCCACCAGCTTCCAGGACACGTTCCACATTTGTAGTGATAGTTCGGAGCCGTTCTGAGTCATTGTGAGAAGTTAGGATGTCATCAACATAGGTATGTTCCAGTAGCACCTGACGCTCTTCTTCGAGGTGGTTGAACTGTGGGAGGTTTGCCGTCTCTCTCAAGGCAAGCTGTGCTATACATCCCGCTGGCTTGTCTCCGATGTTGACTCTCGTGATTGCGAACTCTCCAATCTCGTCACTCTCAGAGTCTCTCCAGAGAAACCTATGCAGATGGACTTCACGCTCCTCCAGCCAGACGGAGTTATACATCTTTCTGATGTCTCCCAGCGCAGCATAAGGACCTTGTCGGAACTTGAGCAGAACGCCACGTATTGGATTGAGGACGTCAGGGCCTTTTAACAGAAGGTCGTTTAAGCTTTGGCCTTGATACCTTTGACTGCTGTTCCACACAAGTCTGACTGGTGTTGTTACAGAATGGGGGTTTGGAGCAATCAGGTGGCTAATGTACCAAACAGGTCCAGTCCAACTAAGGAGAGCTTCTTCTGACAGTTTCTTTGCAGCATGGCGAGTTACCATCTCGTGGACCTGTGCGCTGTATGCCGCTTTCCATTGTGGGTCCTTGGCTAGCTGCTTCTCTGTCCTGAGGAAGGTTGCTTCCACAGCTCGTCTGTTGTTTGGAAGGGTGGATGGATCCTCACGCCACGGATAGCTTGCATGCCAGTGGGGACTTGCACTGTGTTCGTCAGCACCAGCATATGATAAGCCGTGTTTAACAATCTCCATCTCCCTTTCTTCAGCCAATGTCATGTCTTTACCGCCAGGCTGACAGTTACCGCAGCGGCAGCCCCCGCATTTTGGGTCGCAGGCAGCACCTATGCTGTCCCATTTCCACCAGTCTAAGAAGTCACGAGTAGTGATTGAGGTGTAGGATTGCTGGATTGTGGGTGGAGTGCTTGTACACTCATGATACTTCACAGCTGCAGTTCTCATGGATCTGGCGAAATGCGTGCGGGACATGTGAGCTGAAACAGTGATTTTCTCAAACAGTTCAGGATGAGTCCCTGCCACCGTTTTTCCGAGCGGTCCATCCCACAGTACGAGATCCCCCACACTAGAAACTTTTTGTGGAGCCAACCTGCCTTCTTTATGGCTGATTAGGAGTTGAATTTCTCTTGGCCTTTTGAGATCATGGACTGGAACATCGGGGAAAAATGCTTGAAGTTGCTTTGCAGAAACTGGTTGGTGGATGTCTGCAATGTGTTCAAGTCCATAACAGACTAGCTGGTGTGACTTGAACGTACCTTTCTCTGTCCGAACCCGTATCTTCAGCATGTATCGTTTCGTGTCAACTGTTACTTCCATACCGCCGACTCCATGAACCACAAGCTTTATGGCTTCACTTTTTAGGTTCAGACGTTCGGCAGCCTCGTGAGTTATGTAGTTCGTATCGGATGCCAAGTCTATCAGAGTGCCCACCTTTTGTCCAGCATTTGCCGTAACTTCTAGAAGCATCATAACGACCGGCCACTCCTCCAATCCGTACTCCGACAGTAGGCTCTGCTGACTTGAGATGTGAGATGTTCTTGAAACAGTGTTGGTGAATACGTTGCGGCACTGTTCTGCGAGGTCAGGAGGAAGGCTCTTGACAAACTCCTCTTGGGCTTCAGTGTAACTTCTGCTACCTCCTCCCACTGTAGTGACCTTGGATTTTGGACACAGGTAGATGTGATGAGCTGGCACTTGACCCTCTTTGCATGCTTGACTTCTGCAGAGAAATTCACTCTTGCAATATCCACCATCCGTATGAACTTCCAAGCACCTTTTACAAGCTCCCAACTTCTTTGCAGCTTCTCTTTTTTCACCTACAGAGAGAGTGCGGAATTTTCTGCAGAAATACAATTTTCTTCTGTGTCCTCTGTCTCCACAGACCACACACCCCGAGAGCTGGATGTTAGGATTTGCTTGCATTGTAGTTTTAGTGCGAGCTTGCCGTTGTTCATACTTGGATCTTGTTGAGTCACCACTGAGTTGTTCCAGCTCTTCATATATGGCTTCTTGACTTTGTAGGAATTGCAGGAGTTGATCAAAGCGTTCTTCTTGGTCTGTGCCCTCCCCTGTTTGAGCTACGTGGAGAAGCCACTCTTTCTTCAACCCATCTGGCAGTTTGGTTTCAATTGCTTTTGTCACCAGTGGGTTCTTTATGGCCCCAGTCCTGCCAAGGTCTTTTAGGTCAGAGAGTGCTTTTTCGACACACCGTATTAGCTCCATGATTTTCTTTGGTTGCTGGTCTCTTATGTTTGGGAGTCTCTGAAGATCTTCGACTATCTCGATAGCAATGTTCGTTTTGTTCCCAAATCGATTCTCCAGCACTCTGAAAATGTCTGCTGCTGTCTTGTAGCTTGACAGATAAAGTTCTCTGACAGTCTTGTCTTCAATGCTGTCGAGGAGTTGAAACTTCTTTATTTCAGGTGAGCCTGTAGGTTCTCCTTGGAGTTGAAGGGCCTCCCAATCCCTTTTCCATCTGTGGAATTCACGCTTTATTCCTGTGAACTTGGGGAGTGATGCTGGCTTTAATTTAATTTGAGGTGCAGGCACTACGATGTTTGAAGCACTTGCCCGCAGACCCCTGTCAGCATCTTCCTTCACTTTTGCCCGGATACAATCAGCTGTTCTTGCTGTGAGCTTGGGGAGCAGAACTTCAAGATCCTGGATGCGCCCTTTGAAGTCTCGCTGTTCTGCTTGTGGGGCCCAACAGTTCCATTTCAGGAACTGCTTCCTTGCAGTCTTTACGAGGAGGCCAAGGTGTTCCACTAGAAAACTAAATGCTTCTTTGTCTTCACCAGGCTCAATGGAAGCAACACTATCTGCTGCTGATTCTGCATTTTGCAGTGCAGTGGTTAGCTCCTCTTCACCATAGTTGGCCCACAAAGTTTTATGAATCAAGTCCCGAAGCTCATTCAGTTTTGCCTCACAGTCCGCGACGGTTTTGTCTAGGTCAGCCTTTTGCTGTCTACTGAGCTCTTCAGATTCATTGTCAACAATATATTGCGCTGCAACATCCTCATTTGTTTCCATAACTTTACTTGCTTCTAGCGTTAGGCTTTTGAGATTATCCTTGAGCTCATCTTCTGACATTATTGTGTGTAGTCGGACTATGTTGTTTGCTAGGCGTGTGAACTGTCTTTTTGCTGCTGTTCGGGCAGTTTTTAATTGGTCCATTGTCACTGAATCCGTCATCTTGACTGTTATGGCACAACCTCCAGTTCCTCACTGTTGCCACTGTGGTGTCTTCGTCCTCTGCGGCGGTTTTTCCACTGCCAAGTGCGTGTAGGTTTGTGCAGAATCCCCACTTGAAAGGATGTCCCCCAACTGAAGTACGCAGGACTCCACTCGTTGCCTTTTTAGTTTCTTTTATTGCAGTTGCAGCGTTGTGTGGGTGTTAGGTGTTTGGCGTTAGATGGAAAAACCTCAAAAGAAAACAAAGGGAATACAATATCAATACTTGAATACAGACACAAAATTTATATTTTTAACACAAAATGTTATCATTGTTGTTTTTAGCTTCAATGCATTTTAACAAGTACATTTCAAACCCTTATATTAATTAACAATATTTTACCAAACCACATTTTAGCATTTTAAATGAAATAAATCAAAGTTTTCTATTTCCACTTTTTAATACTGCAAAATCTATATTACACCTTAATCTTTATTCCTTCTCGATCAATTCAGAGGGCTTTTAGCAAATAAAATATAAACATTGTTTGACCATTTTTAGTAAATTATTTCTCTCTTTTTATGAAATACACAATCCATTCATTTTACAAAATAAACACAATCCGCAGCAACTCCAGTGTCCAATCTTCACTGAAGCAATCTCAAAATGTCCCAGTGTGCCTAGACGCCGAATCGCCAGCGCTCCCAGTGCTCCTGAACGCATCACACAGCCGCACTTCTCCCACAGTAAACAGCGAACAAACATGGCGGCTTACCGGCTGTTCTTCAGGTGTCTTTTTTGACCGTGTTGGGGAGATCGCCTGCACGATCGCTTTGAGGTAAGTCCAGAACTCTCCAGGCTATTTTGGCTCGCGCTGCTCGCGCTGTTGAGCCACCCGTGTTCCTTCCTCATCTGGGCTCACTGTGCTCTGCCTAATAAGGTCCAGGTGCGCGCTCAGGAGGCTCCGCCAGCTGACGTAGTGACTTCGGATAGGATGAGGGAAAGTGGGGTGAAAGGCAGCTCGACTCCAACCAAACAATATTGCTTTATGCTAATATTACATTGTAGTATCGAACCAGACTGACACATTTAAGCTCTGTTGAAAAATGATACATACGTTGGAAACGAACGGAAACTCCAGACACGAGCTTTAAGTCCACACTGTCTGACTCTTTGCATTACTTTTATGAGTCTCTCATTGTGCTGCTCAATTGTGGATCCCCACAGAATGACATCATCCACATACACTCTGACTCCATCAATGCCTTCAATCATGTGCTCCATTGTCCTGTGGAAAATCTCTGGAGCCGAAGAGATTCCAAAAGGCATTCTAAGGAAACAGCACCTTCCAAACGGCGTGTTAAACGTACAGTATTTTGTACTGTCCTCATGAAGCTTGAGTTGCCAAAATCCTTGTGATGCGTCCAGTTTACTGAAAAACCTTGTGCCAGCCATTTCACTTGTTATTTCATCTCTTGTTGGTATCTGGTAGTGCTCTCTCTTTATGTTAGCATTTAGGTCTTTAGGATCCATGCAGATTCTAAGAGCACCGTTTGGCTTTTTGATGCACACCATGGAGTTAACCCATTCAGTGGGTTCCTTCACTTTTCTTATCACTTCCAGTGACTACATATGATCCAGTTCCTCTTTCAGCTTGTCTTTTAGTGCTGCTGGAACACGTCGAGGTGCATGTACTACAGGCTGAGCTCCATCTTTCAGCTGTATCTTGTAGGTAAAAGGTAAGACTCCAAACCCTTGGAATATGTCTGAGTACTTGTTCACAATATCTTTCACACAGCTTGGCTCAGAACTGCTTAAAGTGTAGACCCTTCTGACTAGGCCCAGTTTCTCACATGCACTGTCTCCTAATAGTGAGTCATGTCCTTCTGGTACAACAATAAACATCATACTGTAGTATTTTCCTTTAACTTGTACTTTAAGTCTGCATTTCCCTTTTGTGTTGATTGGCTGACCATTGTAAGCTTGGAGTGAACTGTTGTTTTGGTAAATGTGTGGTTTTACCTTCATAGCTTTCACATCCAGCTCGCTCACCAGGTTGGCTTTGGCTCCTGTGTCCAATTTGAATGTTACCAGGGCACCATTTACTGGTAGAGTTTCTGTCCATTTGTCCTGCTCCACAGTATGGACTGTCTCCTGCTCCATGGATGTGTCCTGTTGTGTCACCATGCCCACGAAAAAAGTATCACTGAGAGCTGTTTCCTCCACTGTGTGCACTCGCTCTTTTTGATTTTGCTTGTTCTTTGAAAAACATTGCTTAGCAAAATGATTTTGTCCTTTGCACTTATTGCATATCTTGCCATAGGCTGGACATTGTTGTTTAGCATGTTTTGTGCCACATCTTTTGCACTGAAACACATCTGAATCTTTAAATCCTTTGTTTTGCCCCTTTTTGTATGTGTGTCCTGCTGGCCGGGTAGTCACTGCCGCCACAGCTGACCCTTCCGCGTCTGCATCCCTTGATGATGCATTGAAGGTCTTTGCATGTTGTAGGGCGAGTTCACTTGCATGGCAAATTTTCACTGCTCCATCCAAAGTTAAGTTAACTTCACGGAGTAGTCTCTCCCTCATTTTCTGGTCTTTTATCCCAAACACGATCTGATCTCTTATCATGGATTCTTGCAGCTCTCCAAAATTGCACGTTCTTGCTTTTAGCTTAAGATCTGTCGGAAACGTGTCAAAACTCTCTGTAGGCTACTGCATACGTGAGCGAAAGACATACCTCTCAAAGGTTTCATTCTTCTTGGGTGAACAGTGTTCATCAAATTTTCCCATGACCACGTCAAACTTGTCCTTGTCTTCTTGAGTGCCAAAAACAAACGTGTTGTACACTTCCACGGCTTGTGGACCGGCGACGGTAAGAAGCAGTGCAATCTTCCGTGCATCAGGCTTGTTATCCAGGCCGACAGCCTGTAGGTACAGCAAAAACCGCTGTTTGAAAGTTCGCCACTCACAGTCCACATTTCCAGTCCAATTCACGGCATCCGGCGGCTTCACACTTTCCATGATGTCCGTTGTCCTTGGCCACTCTTGGTACCATGTTATGTTTTGTTTAAAACATACAAAAATGAGACGTGGGTTCCAGTTTAGCCTTTTTAATGAACTCCATTTGAGCAGTCTTAAATCCACAACAACTACTGCTCTTCTTCTACTGTGTAGAGCTGGCAATATATTAGCTTAGACAGCCCCCTTGTGGTGAAGCTGTACTATCAGCACAGGGATCTCTCTCGGTGGTAACAGATGAGCGGCTTGTTGTTGGATGAGCAGTTTTGATATTTCATTTTGCCTTTGCAGCAGGTTGGAGAGTGTTGATGTTTCGCCATATCCTGGAAGTGGTGGAGCTGGAACGACGCTTTGTAAAACAGGAGGATCCACAAAGAGGTTGCCTGAGTTTTTTCATACCTTGTTTTACTGCGTTGAATGTCTGAACATTGATCTTGTGCTGCATTCCAATATGCAGGTTGCGTTTGTTGCTGCTGAGGTGGTTGTGGCTGAGGGTCCACATAGGCAGGTTGATATTCCTCTGCTTGTGGGTTAAGAGCTGTGGCGGTTTCCTTCGGTCTTGCTTCTTTTTCAAAATATGACTCCATTCCGTCAGATTGTGCCTTTGAGAGTGTTTTGCGGCTGGAAACTGTTAATACTGCTAACTTAGCAGCTGACGCAGCCATTTCAGTTTGGAGCTCGAGTCTTTCTTTTCTCTTTCTCAACTCCTCTGCCTGCTCCTCCAGAGCGTGTGTCTCCTGTAGAGCAGCAGCTCGAGCCTCCAAGGCAGCTCATTCAGCCTCCGCCTGCAGACGCACTGATGCAGCAGAAGACCTGCCGCTTTTTGAGCTACCGTGACTTTTGTGTGATTTTTTACTGGGCACATTGGAGATGCTGTCACAGGGGTTTACCTCACTCTCAACACGATCAACAATGCTCACGTTTTCTGCAGGTTTGAGAGCACCCTTATTGTCCAACCACCTGTTCATCTCCTCCATAAAGTCATTTACACCCAACAGCTTTGCTTTGAACCAGACCTCATGTTTTTCCCTTTTGTCCGGAGGCAAATATTGTAACAGAGATTCATGTATTTCCTTTGTTTCATTACACAGAGTTTTGTATTTGTCCAACTGACAGCGTACATCCGGTTCACATTGTCTGTCCTGCATCAACCCTTTAATTGTCGTTTTTAAATTACTAACTTTGCTCAGTTTGGACTTTCTTGTCTTTTGCAGGGTTTCTATTTTTTCCAGCAATGCTTTCTCTGTTAACTTAACAGCACCTTTAGTGGCAGTTTGCGCTTCGACCACACCCCTATCAGGCTGCATGACAGCTGCAGCAGATTCAGTCATTTGCACACCTTCAATTTGTCCCTTTATTGCAGGATCTATGGCCATACACAATTAAAGAAACCCGCAAACAAAGATCACTCTGTTGTTGTAAATGTCAATTCATTCAAAACCCAAAAAGGAAACGCACTTTTCAATTGTTATTTCAAAAGTTCAAAAGCACAACGTAAATTCCGCCCGTGAAAATAAAGTCTGTGAAATAATATCTTGGGCTTGAAGCTTCACCTTCTTTTTGTCTCTTTTTTTTCCCTTCTTTTTTCGTGTACACTTTTAGTTAATGGCCATTTGGGGTGTGTGTGTGTGTGTGTGTGTGTGTGTATGTGTGTGTGTGTGTGTGTGGTAGCGCTACCGGGTGCCTTCCTTATGTGAATACTTCACAAAGCCTTGTCTGCACGCTGCTGCCCCGCTGCAGGTGGTGCGCTGCTCGACTCCGTCGCTCCAATGCTCTCCGCTGCTCGTCGCTCTGCCGCTAGACTCCGCCAGTCAGAGAACTGCTGCCCAGCTCTGACGCTGCCGTGCCTCCGCCACGCCGCGCCAATTAATGGTGCCTCGGCTCCGTAACCGCTAGTGCCGCTCGCTGCCGATCCGCCGCTCGCTGGTGCCGCTGGGTGGTGTCGTGCCCCGCCGATCCGCCGCTCCCTGATGCCGCTGGACCCCGTGGCTGGTGGTCCTCGGCTCGGCTCCCCTCTCACCGCGGCGCCCACTGCACCGCAGATCCTGTGCGTCTGGACTTCAGTAAAGGCATTTTGTCTTGAAGAAGACAGTAATATACTACAGCCAGACAGACTCACATCTTTGTGACAGCTGCAAAGTTTTGTGACTTAGTTGTGTGGACGCCAGTGGACTGCAAGGTGCACATTGTTTTCCTTAATTTTGTTTGCAGTGTTATTTGTTTATGCACAATCGAATCATACTTTATATAGTTGCAGTGATATCTGTGTGCACAAAGACTTTTGCACCTTATTTGAACTGTAACTGTAACTTTAACAGTGTCGTTGCACTACACAAGAAGGTTGGTAATAAACAGAAACGACTTTGAAACAAGGAATGGTCTGACATTATTGCATGGGTAAATGGCGCAGTCTCACAGGATTTCCCATTAAAATCAATTTTCATAAATAGCTACTGAGCTACAATATTTATTTTCACCATAGTCTTATTAACTTATTAAAGTAGAGGCTGGTTTTTGTCACCATATGAGCAAGTAACAGGTGAATAGATTTACCTGTCCTGGACATAATGAAATGTTAAGGATAAACATTAAAATTAAGCAGAGGAAGACTGTTAGCCATCAATTTTATTTACAGAAAAACAGAAGTTGGTCACATATAATTAGTAGTTACTGGATGTAACTCCAGTTCTACGAGTAAGTGCGTGCCCGCCTACGGGCTTCGCTAGTGGCACACCTCCAATCTCTGTCCAATCCACTGAGACTATACAAAGCTCGAAGCACCAATCTCCCGCACACGATGGCGCAGCGCCACGCCCCACACCGAGGGTACATAACCTCGGATGGCGCTAAGCAAACCCTTCTTCTGACGTAGCAAAAACAAGGGAAGCAGACAGCTGGGCCAGCAGGTAGGCGGGCACGCACTTACTCGTAGAACTGGAGTTACATCCAGTAACTACTAATTCTACTTTGTAAGTGCTTAGCCCGCCTACGGGCTTCGCTAGTGGTACTCACCAAGGCGAAGGCCGTAGGTCGATGAATGTACTCCCAGCTGGCCTGCTGACGGGATTGGTGCGTAAGATGGAAGTAAACAAACCGTACGTCCAGAACGCCCGTAGAACTCCCGAAGGACGAGGCGGGCACCTAGCGACGAAGTGCGGCCCACGACGTACAAAGCATCGCCACAGCGACACACATACACACGCCGGCCGGGAAACCACAGCGGCAGGCGGTGAAGCGGGGGGACCCCTGGCCCGCGTTCCACGCACGAGAAGCGGCAGCGAACCCAAAAACGGCAAGCGGCAGAACTCCTGCCCCTGCAACACCGTAAACAACATCCGCAGACTGCGGCAGAGCCGAGCGGCAGGCGGGGAATCCCTGGTCCACGAGCCCACCCGGGACTTGGCAGCCAGGCCAGAAGGACCGAAACGGTTAGACGACTGAACTCCTCTTCTCGCCGAAAACCGACATGGCCACAGAGTCAGTGCACATATCCAACAGATACGAACGCACGAAGGTGGACGCAGAGGCCCAGGAGGCAGCCTGGCAGATGTCACTCACCGTGACCCCTCTGCACAGGGCCGCAGAGGCAGCCACACGTCGTGTGCACGAATCACTGCTGGTGGCGAGAGATTCTGTGCCTCGTAGGCAGCTGCAATAGCGCCCCCCACCCAGTGGGCGAGACGCTGAGAGGTCAGCGGGGAACCACGCCCCCAGGCTCCAAACCTCACAAACAGCTGGTCCGTGGTGCGAAAGCCAGCTGTGCGCTGGACATAAAGACGCAGAGCCCTGACCGGGCACAGTGACCGCAGGCGTGGGTCATCCCCAGACGAACCAGGCATGGAGTCAAGCGTCCTGATCCGGATCACTAATCCGGAGTCCCCCATCCTGGCTGAACACCATGCAGGATGGGTGGACTGACAATGCGCAGAGATCCCCAACTCTCTTGGCGGATGCCAGCGCCAACAAGATGGCGGCCTTAAAGGAGAGAAAGCGGCCCTCCGCCTGCTCCAAAGGCTCGAAAGGAGGTCCCTTAAGGCCCTCCAACACCACATGGAGGTCCCATGGAGAGACCACATGCCTGGGGGGCGGTCGCAACCGACACGCCCCGCGCAGAAACCGCTTCACAAGCGGGTGGCTGCGTGCAGAAAAGCGGCTGAAACCGCCGTGGCCCGCTGTGATGGCCGATGCAAACACTGCCAGGGTGGATGCAGCGCGACCGCTGTCTAGCAGGGCCTGGAGGAACTCCAAAACTCCACCAATGGTGCAGGAGACCGGGTCCAAGCCCCTCTCCGAGCACCACGACGTGAAGAGCTTCCACCGAGACCTGCAGGCCTTGACAGTAGAGGGGGCCCTGGCACTCTGGATGGTGGACACCACTGCTGGGGGGAGGTCTAGTTCCACCAGCCTCACCCGCTCAGCCTCCAAGCCAGGAGCCTCCCGCCCAGGAAGGGGCGGGACCGAAGGGCGCCCCCTGCCTGCTGCAGTGCGTCGGGCCCGTCGGGAATTGGCCACGGGTCCCCGACTGCCAACTGAACCAGGTCCGGGAACCACCGCGCACTCGGGGTGTCCGGAGCCACCACGATCACGTGAAGATTGTGCAACCTCACCCTGTGCAGCAGCGGGTTCAAGAGGTGGACTGGAGGGAACGCGTACAGGATGCCCGACGGCCAACTCCTGTGTGCGAAGGCGTCTACCCCTAGAGGGAGGGCGTCTGATGACCTGAGCGAGAACCAGAGTGGGCACTGTGCGTTCTCTGCACTGGCGATAAGGTCTGCCACTGGGCATCCGAACCTGCGCCAGATTCGGGCTGCGACCCACGGGGACAGGCCCCACTCGTCGTGGAGTGGGCCTCCCCGGGACATTCTGTCTGCATCGACGTTGAGGACTCCGGGCACGTGACGCGCTCTGAGAGACGCGAGGTGCCGGTCCGCCCACCGGAGGATCTCCACCGCTATGCGATGAAGAGGGGGAGACCGGGTCCCCCCCTGCCTGTTCAGGTACGCGACCACCGTAGTGTTGTCCGTCCTGATGAGCACATGGCTGTCCTTCAGCCTGGCTTGGAAATGGAGCAGGACCCTCTGCACCGCCGTCATTTCCAGCACATTGATGTGAGTGGGAGTCAAATCCCAAGCACTGCCCACTGCGTGGTGGTCTAGGGTGCCTCCTCATCCCGCGAGAGACGCATCGGTGAACACTTCGACGTCATGCGACACGCAGCCCAGGGGAACTCCTTGCATTAGGAGAGCAGGATCCATCCAATAAAGGAGATCCTGGCGTGCTTGGGGCGGGATCGGGAACCGTTTGCATCCGTCCCACTTCCCCACGCAGCGGAGGCGTGCAAACCACCGTTGCAGCCTGCGCATGTGTAGAAGGCCCAGCCGGACCACTGGGTGGGCCGCGGCCATTAAACCCAGGACGGTCCTGATCAGACGAACCCCGACCAGGGGTGTGGTCACTGCAGACCTCAGGGTCGAGAGAAGGGAGGTCCGTCTCTCCTCGGAGAGGCGGGCAGTCATAGAGAGCGAGTCCAGCTCCAACCCCAGATAAGCCATGCTCTGAGCTGGGGTGAGCGCGCTCTTGTGTCGGTTCACCATGAACCCCAGGAGCTCGATGTGGTGCAGGCCCTGGGTCGTGTGCAGCACAGCCTCCTGAGGAGGGGACGCCAGTATGAGCCAGTCGTCGATGTAAGTGAGGATCCTCAGACCACGACGACGGAGGGGCTCCAACGCTGCTTCGACACACTTGGTAAAGGTGCGAGGGGTGAGAGAGTAGCCGAAGGGGAGCCGGTTGTATTGAAAATACCTGGTCCCCACGGCAAAGCGGAAGAAGCCTCTGTGCCTTCTGAGAATGGGGATGTGGAAGTAGGCGTCCGTCAGGTCGATCGAAGTCATCCAGTCCCCAGGTCGAATGCTCTCCAGGAGGTGTTTGACAGTCAGCATGCGGAACCTTCTGGTGGCTATGTGAGTGTTGAGGACCCTCAGGTCCAGAATGGGTCTTACACCCCCGCTTTTCTTGGGGACCAAGAAGTAGGGATAATAAAAACCCGAGTGCGCCTCTGTCGCGCTCAGCTCCGTGACCGCACCCCGGCGGAGGAGTGAGGCTACTTCTGCCTCAAGAGCGGCCATCCCCGCAGGGCATGCGAGCCGCGTACGAAGGATGCCGTTGAAGAGAGGCGGACGACAGGCGAACTGCAGGGCATAACCGTTTCTCAGTGTCCTGGACAGCCAGGGAGAAAGCGGTCCCAACATAACACGCCACGTGTGAAACCGGAGCGTGAGTGGCTGTACCACGGTTAGCGGGGACGGCCCACACGTCCTCCCGGCCTCAGGAGACGGGGGGGCCCCCGGCGAAAGGGCTGTGGAGCAGGCGTCCCCTGAATGAGAGCGGGCGGCCGCCAGGGGGCCGCGGACCGGCGCTTTGCTGGGGACAACCCGAGCAGAGGCAGCGCGATCCCGGAGTTTTCCGGGTCGCTGTCCTCGGTGCTGATGTCGGAGCCTTCCGGATCGCTGGCCGTGATGCTGAAGACGGAGCCGGGACGGCAGAGCTCCGCTGCTCCGCCGTGACAACACACGGGGAAGCCGAGGGAGCGCTGCCGGTAGCAACACGAATAAGGCCGGGATCGGGGCGCTTTACGGCGGACACCTGGGCCGGCGTGAGTCCGCCGCTCGGCGGAGAAACTCCGCTGGGAGCGGCATGAGTGGCGCCGGGGCTGGGGCGCTGCATGTAGGCAGCCCGGGGCGTAACGGCACCGCCGCTCTGACGCCTCGTCATGCTAACACGAGCGGAGGTCGGCGGACAAACGCTGCTGAGAGCGCTATGGGTGCGGCCGGGGAGAAGGGCCCAGCCAGGTTTTGCACTTTTCGATCATGCTAACACGGGGGAGAGGAGGGACTGCTGCTCTTTGGAAGATGTAACGGGCCTGACGGCCTATTATTTGCATGTTTGCTGGCAGGTGCGGGTCAAGCGGACGGGGCGCTCCGTGTCTCGAGAGCGCGGGACCGTCTGGGCTGATCGGCGCCCTGGGAGGATCGGCGGGAAGACGGTCCGGTCTGTCCAGGTGCCGAGGTTCTCCAAGGAGCGGGATGCCGCTGGTCCGCGGAGCGACGGCGCTGCGGTGGCGGCTCACGGCGGGGCTGGAGGCGCGGGGCGAGCTGCTGCGAGCCTCGTGCTGCTGCCTCCAGGCGCTCCATGATCACCTGTATATCGGGCCCAAAAAGAGAAGAGGTGGACAGGGGGAGTCCCAGGACGCCCCGCTGGTCCCGCTCAGATAAAGAATACAGACCAAGCCACAGGTGCCTCATGGCGAGCTGTGCGTTGGCCATGACGCGGCCTCCACTGACAGTGATGGCTCTGCACATGCGCATCAGGACTTCGGCCGTATTTTGGACTTCCACGATGTCTTCGGGGGAAAGCTGGGACTTCTCGTGGCAGATCTTGTCCACAGAGCCCAGGAGGAAGGTCATGTCATTGGCTAGGGCGAACGTCAGGTTGCCGCTAGCGTAGCCACGATCCAGGAAGCTCGCCATGCACCTGTCCCTTTCCAACGGCAGCACGGGCTTTTTGCCGGGCCAGGCGGAGGATCGGGGGAGGAGGCACAGCCGAACGGAGTCCTCAATGGCAGGCACTCCGGAGACCGGTGTCGTGCCGGCACGACAGGTGTCGTGCCGAAACGTGACTGCCTGCCGAAAAATGACTGCCCCCCTGAAAACACGCATCGACGTGTTTCTGTATTTCTCCACTGCTCGCATACGCTGTGCGGATGTTTCTTTATGAATATTTGTAAGAGTAAATTTTTAAAAATTACACACACAAACCATTATATCAGCATACATCCCTCAGTTACAGGGCGCAGTCACTTTTCAGCAGCTTCTTGCATGAAAGTGACTGACTGCCCCCTGTAACTCAGCGATGTGAGAGGTGCCACTGACCAAAATCACTGTCCATCCACCTGCCTGATCTCCTCGGCTTTCAGTCCTGCAAATTCTGCAAATATCACCCTGGCCTCCCTTGAAGTGGTCAGTGTCACTCCTCACATCACTCAGCTGCTGAAAAGTGAATGCGCCCTGTAACGGAGGGATGCCTGTTGATATAATGGTTTGTGTGTGTAATTTGTAAAAATTTACTCTTACAAATATTCATAAAGAATACTTTATGAAACATCCGCACAGCGTATGCGAGCAGTGCAGAAATACAGAAACACGTCGATGTGTGTTTTCAGGGGGGCAGTCATTTTTCGGCAGGCAGTCACTTTTTGGCACGACACCAGCGGCCAGCCCGCCACACAAGAATACTCTCGGTAGCCCTTCACCGTACCCTTGGCGGCAAGTGGCGTACCCCAGTCCCGCTGCACGTGAGCTTGAAACGACTGCACGGCGGGACATAGGACCGCAGTCCGGGACCGAGCCCGTGACCGGGTTGCCAGCCCGAGTGCAAAATCACGCTGCACCGGCTCCGGAGGCTGCAGCGGCAGCGCGAGGCCGGTGCGCTCGGCGGCTGAAGTGAAGAGCCCCGCGAGGTGCTCCACAGGCTCGCGGGGGAGACGGGATGTGGTGGAGGCGGAGTCGAACCGAGTCAAACTCCGTGACACAGACACGCTGCTGCTGCTGCTGCTGCTGCTGCTGATCTCGGCCCAGTCGTAGGCGGCGGCGGCGGGGGCAGCGGTCTCCTCGGCGTCGTCCTCACCGGCAGGAGCCGTGGAGGTTGCGCCCATGAAGGCTGCTCGCCGCTGGCTCTCTTCGAGCGGCAGCGCGAGGCAGGCCATGCAGGAGGTCCACTGGCGGTGATGCTGCCAGCCAAGGCAGAGGAAGCAGAGCTCGTGACAGTCCTGCACGATGAGCGGAATGCTGCAGGAGCGGCAGAAGAACGGCCCGACGCCCGATGGCGACTGGTCCCGGGCCGGCGAATCCATTCTAGTCGAATCTTGATCCGGAGAATAGAGGCTTCTAAGTCTCATGGAGATGCTGAGAAAGAAGAAGGGTTTGCTTAGCGCCATCCGAGGTTATGTACCCTCGGTGTGGGGCGTGGCGCTGCGCCATCGCGTGCGGGGGATTGGTGCGTTGAGCTTTGTATAGTCTCAGTGGATTGGACAGAGATTGGAGGTGTGCCACTAGCGAAGCCCGTAGGCGGGCTAAGCACTTACGAAGTAGAATCAATATAAACTAAACAAGCGGTTCATCTCAGCAGACATGGACTTAATTTCACCATATATGTTTACAACGGACACACTGCTCATTCTCCACCATGTCGTTCTGTTGTGGAGCTTGATACACATCAGGTGTGTGAGGTGCAGGTGCAGTAAATGCCATCACAGTCTCCTGTGTCCTTTTTCTCCGTTGGAATCTTTGGTAATCTGCCGCTTTCACCTCCGTGTGTCGAGATGTAAAGACAGGTTCAGTCTGGATGAGTTTCATTCATCAACAGGTCTCCCTGAAAAACACACACGTCCATTATGACTTTTAAAATGAGGTCAGTTACAATGTACTCTCAAAGTCAATCTCCTATGAGTGAGGACAATTATGATATAAATTCAAAAGTAAGTGGAGGAGAGAGAGAGTGCGAGCTAGCGTGGCTTACACTAGCAACCAGCAAACACAACTGACACCGCAACATGGGTTAGCTCCGGCATTGACAAAAATTACATGTAGCCACGAAAGATAATTTAATTTTTCATCAACAATGACCACAAACTCACCTGTTGGCTGCTCAGGGCGCGTTGTACTGGGGCGACTGACTGACTCGGCTGTGGTCCTGGCGATGGTGGATGGTGCTCTGTGTTAAACGGCATCAACAGCGCCACCTCCTGTTGTGGCATGCAAATTACGCACTGTCAGTTGTGAATAAATCCTAAATCCTGCGGATGCGAATCAGGAAGGTGCAAAATTACTGCCAAAAGTCACGTGACGGCGGGGAGCCAATTGTTTCTCCAACCCGCGGAAATGTTTCTCCAACCTGCAGAATTGTTTTTTGTACTCGGAAAAAAATAATTAATCTTGAAAGATATTTTAATGTAAGTGCAGTTATATGTTTTTTTAATTTGTGGAGTGTTTTTTTTGATGAACAAACCTAAGTGCATTAGTTGTGAATGACATTTTGCTTTTGCAAAACAAACTGAGTTTGTTTGTGAATCATTGGCTGTGAATAAAACACATTTTTTGTGTTGGAGAGGTTTTGGCATTAATTTCACTCCATAAATTTCGGTTTATTTTAATAATAATAATAAATATAAAAATATAGTAAATATTCTTCCTGGATTTTGTTCTGATCGTTTTGGGTTTAATTATGTGACTATTTGAAAAGCTGCAGCTTATTTTTTAATTTTTTCCTGAACATTGTTTGATTTTACTGTTTCTATTCTGTCCTCTGATAAAATTATCGAGGCTCAAAACTGAAAATGAATATAATAGCCTTCCTGAGGACAGGATTTTAAAAAGAGTGGAACTTTTAGAAACAAGGTTTTTTTCATTTTGAGGTGTCATTGTTTCCTCCGCTGCAGTGGTGTGTGCTGTCAAGGCTCTGGCAGGACTGCTGGTTGGGAAAACTCTCCAGGAGATCGTGAGCGACTTTAGAGGGTTTTACCGACTCCTGACCAGTGACGGCCAGATGAGATGGGTAAGAGCAATCAAACACATCACCACCATGTTCTGTTTTTTCAAATCTGCTCTCGTCTGCCGCAGCTGGGTCCAGAGAAAGGCGTGATCCACCTGGCCACAGCGGCCGTCCTGAACGCAGTGTGGGACCTGTGGGCGAGGGCCGAGGGGAAGGTGAGCCCTCCAGATGATGAAGCATCATTTCTGTCACTACCGCGTCACCTGGTGAATCGTTTTCCTTACAGCCGCTGTGGAAGCTGCTGGTCGACATGGTGAGTCACAGATCATTCCCATCATTGATTCATGTTCGGGACGTGACCGCGGGGGAGATATCAGGTCTCGTATGTTTTAATCCCAGGATCCCAGGCAGATTGTGTCATGCCTGGACTTCAGATACATCACTGACGTGCTGACGGAGGAGGAAGCTCTGGGTGAGACTGGTTCACGTTTAATGTCCAAGAGAAGCAATATGCAGAGAGATGTTATCTCGTCTTCTTGTTTTTTTCTCATGCAGATATTCTGGTGAAAGCTCGAGAAGGAAAGCAGCAAAGAGGTGAGCTCATTGACCAGAGGGTCATTAAAGGAGCTCTTACTGTTTAAAGAGATTTCTTCTTCACCCACCAGAGGAAGAGATGCTGAGGGAGGGTTACCCAGCGTACACCACGTCCTGCGCGTGGATCGGATACTCGGACCAGCAGCTCAGACAGGTCTCTGTGCTCTAAAACACACCTGTCAGTGATGGCGATGAGCTTCCATAAACGGCTGTTTTCCTGCAGCTCTGCACAGACGCTCTGCAGCGCGGCTGGACCAGGTTCAAGGTGAAGGTCGGGGCCGACCTCCAGGACGACGTACGAAGATGTCGCCTGATCAGGGAGATGATCAGACCCGACAACGTCATGGTGAAACCGTGTCACTCCGTGTGTAGTACGTCGAAGAAACAGCTGAACTGAAGTGTTTGTGTGTGTGTTAGATGATCGATGCCAACCAGAGGTGGGACGTGGGCGAGGCCGTCAGCTGGGTGAGCAGTCTGGTGGAGTTCAGGCCTCTGTGGATCGAGGAGCCCACGTCTCCTGACGACATCCTGGGTCATGCTGCTATTTCCAAGGTGAAAAGCAAATTTCACTTTCTTCGTCGGTCTCATCTAGACTGAGTAATGAGCCATTCAAGGCTAATAGTGATGCATATTTAAATATGGACCTTGAGTTTCTAGCTGTGTATTTTATGTATTTCTGCAGTATATGGATAAATGAGAGGTTTGTTGCAGGCTTTGGCCCCTCTTGGGATTGGAGTGGCCACAGTAGAGCAGGTCAGAGCCTGTGTTTGTTCATGCACATAAATCACTGACAGAAAGGAGAATATCTTCAGTTTCTTTGGGTTCTCTCTACAGTGTCACAACAGGGTGATGTTCAAGCAGTTCCTGCAGGCGTCTGCGCTGCAGTTCGTCCAGATCGACGGCTGCCGGCTGGGCAGCGTCAACGAGAACCTCACCGTGCTGCTGATGGCTCACAAGTTTCAGGGTAGAGAGAGTTCGAGAGATTATAGCTCCAAGATTAAACTTCTTACCATTTGTCATTCTCTTAATAGTTGATTCTTCTGTTTCTGGTTCCTCAGTACCCGTGTGTCCTCACGCCGGCGGCGTTGGTCTGTGTGAGCTCATGCAGCATCTCATCCTGTTCGATTACATCTGCGTGTCTGCAGATCTCAGCAACAGGTAACAGCTGCTCTCGTTTTTTAACCGATTCTCGCCGATCTGACTGACCTTCATGTCTTTTCCAGGATGTGTGAATTTGTCGACCACCTCCACGAGCACTTCACCAGTCCGGTGGTGATCCAGAACGCCTGCTACATGCCCCCAAAGGTGTGGACTCAGTTTTAACCAGTTAACACTAGTTATGGCTGTGGGGGAGGAACTTATCAGAACATAAACATTCATCAGTGTTGCCAGAGATGCGTTTGTGTTTTCAGGATCCAGGTTATTCTTGTGAGATGCTGGAGTCATCAGTGAAGACACACGAGTACCCCGAAGGAGAAATATGGCGGCAGCACATGAAGAAATGAGGACTGGTTAAAAAAACAAACAAACATGTTTTTGCATTGATTGCACCATTTAAAGATTGTGGAAAATTAAGCACAGGAAGGAAATTCTCCCAGATTTGTAGCTGTTCATTTTACACTGAGTGGGGCATTATGTGATGTTTAACTCTTGAGTTTCTGCAACAAAGCTTATTCATGGGTGTTTCTTCACAGTCCAGTCACCATCTGACGTTCGAGACGTCAGTCCACTGCTCTGCCTGTAACACTGTAGGAATAAGCTGAACTTGGAAGAGCTTCAGATGAAATATCTGGAAAACACCAGCTGACGCCAGAAATATTTTCAAGTGATTCAAATTTATACACTCATAAATATATAAAACTACAGACATTTTAAAAGTCTGAACTTTCTGGAACATGTGCAAATTAAACATGCAAAAATTTACCAAAAGAGAATATAAAGAACTAAAAAAAGAATAAGAAAAAAAAAATCTATAAAAATCAGTGACAAGGTTTCAGACAGCCATCTGCATCTTAATAGTGGGATGTGGGTTGTAGTCGCAGATCTCAAAGTCCTCCACTCGAAAGTCGTCGATGCTCTCAACTTGTCTCAGGATCTTCAGTTTGGGGAACGGCCGAACTTCTCTCTTAAGCTGCACGTTTAAACACACGAGACGGTGAGTCAAAAAGCCAACAGAAGACAGACGGAGGGCTGGGGTGAAGGAATGTTAACTCACCTGCTCTTTCAGAGGTTCAATGTGGTTGATGTAGATGTGAGCGTCTCCCAGGGTGTGAACAAAGTCTCCCGGCTGAGGGAAGAAGACACAGGTTGGATGAGGAGGAGGAGGAGGAGGAGGATGAGGGGCGGACTTCAGGAGAAAGACGGACTCGTCTCGTTACCTTGAGGCCCGTGACGTGCGCGATCATGTAGGTGAGGAGAGCGTAGCTGGCGATGTTGAAGGGCACACCCAGGCCCATGTCTCCGGAGCGCTGGTACAGCTGGCAGGACAGCTCGCCATCACACACGTAGAACTGGCAGAGGGCGTGGCAGGGGGGCAGAGCCATGTGGGGCAGGTCTGTGGGGGCAAGCAGGGGCGTTAACTCCAAACAACTTCACATTTGTCTTCTGAAACGCTCTGCTCAAAGTGAAGGTGAACGAATGTCACCATAAGCCTCACCTTTTGGGTTCCAGGCACACATGATGATCCGCCGGTCCTCCGGGTTTTTCTTGATGGTTTCGATGATGTTCTGCAGCTGGTCAACACCTTGGCCTGAGTAATCTGTGGAGAGAATGAATGTAAATGACAACATCAGTAAAGATGTGTCTAAACTACAGTCTCCAGCAACCATCAAGCACAATCTGCACACATTTTATTGACACTGCTGCTTTAACTTGACTAAGCTAAATTACATAGTCTGTGAAAACTGTCAACCATTTTGATATTGACTAATAAATTGCACAATTTTTGGTGACTCGACGTGCCTGCGTGCATGTTGGTGTACTCTGCACCGAAGTGCCTCCACTGGAAGCCGTACACCGGCCCCAGGTCGCCCTCCTCTCTGTCCGTGAAACCCTGCTTGTCCAGGAAGGCGCGGGATCCGTTTGCCTCCCATATCTTCACGCCTTTCTCTGACAGGTCCTTGGCGTTGGTAGATCCCTGTGGCACATCGTTTCACAGGTTTCATTTGGTTCAAACACTGTTGTGTCCAAACAAAAAATAACTCAGAAGGATAACACTTTCATCCCCTTTATCAGTCTCACCTTGATGAACCACAACAGTTCCTCCAGGATCCCTCTCCAGAACACTTTCTTGGTCGTGAGCAAAGGAAACTGATCTAAAATAAATAAATAAAAATAAATAAAATAAAATCAATTAGAGAAACTCATTGTAGTCTGATGGATTGTTTTCTCAAGATCTTATAACGTTTTTACCCAATCTTAATAACCCAAATGAGCATTTTGTCCTGACAAATGGAAACATTTTTGTGTAGAGTAAAATAAACCAACCGTGACTAGGAACATATATGAAGAGAAAGGGAGAATTCTGAAGACGGAGAACTCGGAAGAACGCGCGCGCGCGCGTATTTGCGCGCGCAAAGAAAGTATTTTGGCGGTCAAAGTAACTCCTGAGTTAAAGATTTCATCAACAGAGACACACAAAACATGTGATGTGATATACAATTTCACACTAAGTTGCACGTTTTATCAGTCTCTGGACAAACTGTTCCACACAGCAGAGTTAAGACGTTTGTGTGTCTCCAGTTAGCCTCTACCAATATAAACAGTGGGGACACAGCAACAACAACATACTGATTAGAGCTCTGACTGAAGAATACAAATTAAATCACCGCCTCTCATAGAATAATAAAATGCTCAAGTTTTCGTGAAGAAGCAAGTTATGAAAGGGAAGGTGGTTTTCAAACTTTATAAAGTATTTCAGGACTTAAACCAGACAATAAGCGTACCTCGGAGGCTGTATCTGGCCTGAGCTCCGAACACAGAGATGACCCCGGTCCCGGTTCGGTCTCCTTTCCTGCTGCCGTGCTGCAGGATGTACTCCACCAGGATCAGATATCCGCGCTCATCACAGAACAGACCGAACTTCTTAGTTTCTTCCACCGCAGGACTCTTCTCCGTCCCCGTTTCCCTCTGCTTCGGCTCTTCGCAGAATCCCATCTTGGCGAATATTTTCTCTGAACAGCTTGCACGTCCCGAAGAGGAAAAGGGGGCTTGTAAATTGAAAGAATGAGATGAACTGCAGTTTTAATTGTTGGATATTCGCCCGGCTTTTCAGCAGCCAATAGGAGGTCACTTACGCCCTCATATCAGGGGCGGACTTACCATTAGGCAAAACTAGGCAGTTGCCTAGGGCCCCAAGTTCCTGGGGACCCCATAAAACTCCTCATACACTTATGGTTAATACAGTTATTACTTATTTGTAAACATTAATTATGTTTTGATTGAAATACTGTCGCTAAAATGCCAGCAGAATGCTTATTGTATTATGTGTGTCTCGGGGCCCCCCCTTCAGTCTCCAATACATTGGATCAGTCCATCTTACTGCGCATGTGCGGAGAGGATCCAGGAAGACAGCAGCAAAACATACGAAAACAAACGGCGCGAAGACAAGAGAAGAGCAGAGAAGAGAAAAGAACAGAAAAGAAAAAGACGATGAAAAGAAGCTACCCCCAGCGGTGCTGAAAAATGAAGGAAAAAGGAGGAAAGCAGAAAGCTGCTCTCAAAATGCCCCAAAGTGACGACATACTTCACTGCGGCAGCGGCGAGCAGCAGCAACCCACCACGGCCCCAATCCAAGTTGTCCCCCGATCAACTCGGCCCCTACCAATTCAGTCCCAAGTAATTGTTCCAGTGGAACAGAGCGCATTTAAAACAGCCGCACGTTGTTTTTATTTTTTTAATCCTCGTCAACGTCTGTGAGCGTCTCTGCAATCAGCGGATGATGCGTTCAGGAGCGTCGGAATGTTAATTACTACTGAAAATAACCGGGGTTACAATGGCTACATATGAAGGATTTGTGTGAGGTGGAGAAAAAAACACCAGAGGCAAAAAGTGTGTCGTGGGGGGGCATGTCCCCCCCGTCCCCTCCTGTCCCCCCCTAAACTGACGCCTATGTGCAGATGGTTTTAATGAGACCGATGTTGCAACTGAGGCTTTACTGTTCATGGTATTTATCATGTTCAAACTTAGTATGAATCAGAATAAAATACAATATCCACAACAACCAGCAACTGTAACGGCGACGTCGACACCTGTTTGGGAGGGTCAGTTGTCGACGTGTGGAGATGAGCAACAAGTGAGTATCAAAATGGCGTGTGTGTTGTCTTCTCATTTCAGAGCGCCCCATTCCTGCCTTTGCCTTGGGCCCCAAATTTGTTAAATCCGCCACTGCCTCATATGATAGGGTACATCTTCTTCTAATGATTTCCGGCAGGCTGTACGCTTGTTTAGCGCAATGCTGCCTCTTCAGGTTAAGTAGTAAACATTAGTTCATACTTTAGATTCTGGAGTAGAGGTTGGTGGCTCGCAAAAACGTAATCACAGAATTATCTGTCAAGCAAGAATTGCAACCGGCAGAAAATAGCGACTTAAAAGAAAAGACTGTTATTCCAAAATGTGATAGTTCTTTATATAAAGCCCGCCTCTCCACACTGTAACACACAAGAAAATAATACATGGATAACGGTTTCAGCTTCCCCGCACTGACACAAGCCACTCTGATGCTTTCCTAATATATTTAAATAGGCAGAAAGCCCGCAATGCCCCAGTCTGATGTGAGTTATTTTTACTTTGTTAATTCTGCTGACTATCAGTGGTCTACAATTTTTAACTCTGGGCTGACAGCTAAAATATGCTCTACCTTTAGTTTCCTTATCCCACTTTGTTTGCCATTGTTTGTCTATATTACTTTTGAAAAGAGAGATGCACTCCAGCTTCCCAGAGTCCATTTCATATTCCACCTCACTATGAAGAAGAGAATCTTTAGCAAGTTTATCCACAGTTTCATTTCCATATATACCTAAGTGACCAGGGATCCACACAAAAATTACCGCACAGCCAGACTGTTCAATTCTACGCAAGCAGCTCAAAATTTCAAGGATTATATCAGAGCACTCTCCTGAAAGTCCACCAGCTATAGAATGAATTGCAGCTGAAGAGTCAGAAAAAATTTACGATAACTCAGCTCAGGTTTATTCTGCTCTAGGCCCACCAGATTGCCAACAGTTCAGTAGAAAAAACAGACACATTATTAGATACTCGCATATTTTTCCTAATCTCCTTATTCATTATGTAAACTCGAAAGCCAGCTTTTCCTGAGTTTGGATCCTTAAAAATAAAATACCCTGAATCATTCTTCGAAATAAACTCATTCATTTGTTGGCAAACTCTTTCCTTATTCTGACCCAACAGGTCAAGCTGCACTTCTGGATCTGGTAGGAGCCAAGGAGGGATAGGGGACCATACTATGCTAGTCACATTTTGCTTGCTCAGCCCCAACTCACAAGCAGCCCGGCATGTTGAGCTCAAATAGTTATCCCTTCTCTTTTTTTTAGGGTACATCTTTCCAGAGGACTTGGTTTATAATATAACCTTAAAGGAATATGCTCTCAGCCGATTTCTGCTTGCCAAGAAGTGATTTTGTTGACTAAATCTGGTCTGACTGGTCAATTTGGCATCACAGTGACTTGTAAACATTCATGGGGGTCTTATTTGATGGATTTGAATAAAACATTAATAAATTATTTAATTATAATAAATTTAGATCGCTTTTCTTCAAAGGTTAGGGTTAGCCCAAACTTTAACATGCTGAATTGAGAAACACTGAGCTAGACCCACTCACTGCCCAATCTTCTTCTTATTGTTAAAGGTGAACAGCACCATCTTCTGAGGTGCATTACCGCTGCCTGTCACACTGGAGCGTGAGCTGAAATTCACTATCCCCCTTAAAATCTTTTTATGAGTCCTGTCCTCTCCCAGATATTTTGCTGCTCTTGGTAGTTTGTACATTTTTAAGCTCCACTACTTCTCCCCTTCTTGGAAACTCTCCTCCAGAGTTGCTACTTTTCCCTTGTGTGTTTGTTAGGATTGCGAGTAATGTACTCCACAGGTTCTTCAGCGTCACAGTGCTCACACAGCCCGGAGTGATGTTTATTGATCAGATAGTGTCTTGTTCAGCCTCGTCCCACTGACCCTCTGCCTGGTTTAGATGTTTTCCTTGTGCCTGTGTTTGTCACCCTGATTGTGCTCAGTTCTGGTGTTTGCTGAATAAAGGTGCCGCCCCGTGTGTGAAGTGTCCCACTTCTGCTGCCATTCCTTCATAATTTGCATTTTTATCAATCCTTCGACCTCTGATCTGTCCAATGAGATTTCAGTTTTGACGTCACGTGTGGATAAGCTTTGCAAGCTTATCCGCTATTTCATTACCTTTTACCCCCTATGTGCTGGCAACCATGAACTTGATTTACCTGCTGCTGCTCTTCAATCTAAGTTTCCAGGAATTCATAAACAATATCTTGTCTTGCACTAGATGAGGTTGACTTCAGGGACAGCAGAGCAGGGCGAGAATCCAAGTGTATTATTGCTTTTTCCACTGTTAAGTTCTCTAAATTTTGTAATGCTGTATTCATTGCCAACAATTCCACTGTGTACACTGATCGATTATCTTTATTTCATAAATGTTTAACTCTGGGACATGGACTGTTCTTCCTGGAACAGGAGCCTTAGAGCCATCAGTATAAACCTGAATATGTTTGACACACAGTTTACAACCTGTCTTCAACCACACCAGCAATACCCCCTGCCTCTTAGTACACCTTCAATTTGACAAAAATGTAAAAAATCTGCCTCCACTGAAGGGAACAGTCATGCTGGTGTTACAGACAGTGACTGAATCTCTCCTGATTGAGTTTCATGAGTCTTGAAATCGTCTCGCTTCTCCATGCAAAGCAGTCCTGCCTTGATCCGTCCCTCTCACAAGAAGGAAGGAGCCATTTCCCCTGGTAGTAAAATGTGATCTGATCAGTGCAGTAGTCTTTTTCTGGTGCTGCATGAAGATTAACAAATTAACATGTGAATCTTGTGGTTCAACCTGATGACCTAACAACTTTAAAAATATATTGACAGCAGCGATTGATTTAAAGCTGGAAGCCATAATCTGGTTTGTAGTGTGTGTGATGTGGAACCTGAAAGAGATGACTGGCATACAAATATGTGTGTTTATCTGTCTGTGCATTAGTCCTGTGATGGACTGGAGACCTGTCCAGTTCTCTGGTCTCACTCAGAGTTAACTGGGATTGACTCCAGCACCCTGCACACTATAAAACGCTTTAGACAAAGAATGGAAAATGTACAATTCTTTCAAATGAACAGAAAAAGTAAATCTTTAGTTTTTTTCTTTTTCATTATAACAGAATGATTCACACACCTTAAAAATTCAACAAATCAAATTTAAATGAGCAAAAACAGACTAGTTTGAGCCTTGTGCAATTTTATTGCAGAAAGAGTTAAAACCCTAATAATTACCAGCACAAACAAGATAATCTGTACATGTGAAAGTTTCAAAGTCAATGCAGTGAGACATTTCAACTGTGATAGTAACCTTTTTATTTCATAATTGTGCAAAACTCTTCATTCATCATCTAAAGAAACTGCTGGTAGGCTGGGATCCTCACAGTTGCTCATTCCTGTTTGAAGAAAAAAAAACTGAAATAAATGTTCATGAATACTCATGGATTAAAATGCTTGCAGATTTCAGAATTTATGTTGCTTTACCATTTATTATACATGATGGAATTTACATCTTTAAGTTTAAAAAAATGTAATTAAAGTTAAATTAATTGTGCTCAGTCTCTGTCTGAAGCAGTATAATATAGTGCTGGAGCCAAAACGTTCAATAAGGGCTCTGGTAGGATCAATACCTCTCATTTGATGTTTAAGAGTCGCGAGAGCCTCTTCGGCAACAAAGTGGATGAAAGCTGGTTCATCCACGTCCAGATCTGCAGGAACCGAGATGGTGAGCGGGGACGAGTCGAATATGGAGACAACCACACTGGTGTCTGCTCCAGACCTGTTACCCATCGTCTGCTGCTGTGGATTTACCTGCAGAAATGAGATGAGAAACTGCATTAGGTGATACACATATACACTTTCTACAGGTCAAAAATAAATCCTGACGACAGCATTAAAAAGATAATGAGAGCACAGTTTGATTAAACCACAAACGTACTGTAATCACTCTGAAGCTGCTGGTTGGCTCCGCCGTGCTGCCGGGCAGCTGGCTGACCCAGCCGTGCTCGTCGTCCACGAGGCCGAGCCATCTCCGAGTGTCGGCCGTGTGTCTCCGGACCAGCTGCAGCCGCTCGCCGTACTGCTGACGGGAGGCGTTCAGCAGCATGGACATCTGCTCCAGCTCGGCGTACAACTGCTGCACGCCGGAGCACTCTGTGATGGAGAGGCGTGCAGGAACAGACAGGGAGAGGATGAGCGCATGCAGAGAAGGCTGCACGGCTTCATTTGCTGACTTTATTAAGCCCAGACATTCCTGCAGCTCTGCAGCATCCTCCAGCTCTCTGGCTTAGCCCAGGCCCCTCACGGACCAACCCAGAGAAGTAATCCCTCCAGCGGCCGCAGACCTGAGGCCTCTTCACAGCTGATTCACCTCTGCAGAGGAACAAATCTGCAACCACCAGTGGAAGAAATACAAAGAGCAAGTGGTTTACCTTTTAATAGACGGTCCTCGCAGGCCTCGCAGAAGCCTTGGAGCTGCCAGCACTCTGATACTTGTCTGCGAAGCTGTCGGCACAGATTTCCACTTGAATACTGCCAGGCAGAGAGTAATCCTGTGGATTTTCAGATCAGAACAACGAATCATTTCCCAGGAACAAATAAAGTGAAGAAGTTACCGTACTGAAGCAGAATGCGTGCCGTACCCGAGGTGGACTGTTGAACAGATTCTTCAGCTTCTTGTATTCCTTCATACACTTCAGCCACAGTGGAGCTGAAATCCTCCAGAACATTCTTTCCAAAGTCATACACTGAGTCAAGGATGCGGTCCAAACCCGCTGACCTGAAGAGGAAAGCTCTCAGGCCACCTTGTGTGGTTGAATGCGAGCTGATTTGGGGCTCTGCAGCGAAGGCTGCAAGAAAGGAGCGGTCAGACACCTGCTGAGTCTTCCTGATCAGAGCGACGCTGCCGTTGTACAACACGCTGACATTTGACTGCAGCTGACTGAACGACGCTTCGGCCTGCTGGAGCTCCAGGTCGTCTCCATCTTCTGTGAGCCGTTTGTCAGCTGAGGGGGCCACGCTCGAATCCTCCTGCTGCTGACTGTCGACACGCTCTTTTGCTTCCAGCTGGAGGCTCATTTTCCTGAAGAAGTCTTCCATCTAAACAGAGAGATTCATTTATAAATCTGTTCCACCTGTCTTGACTTGCTCTTTCTGAATTTGTAAAAATCCTTTAAACCGCTGAAATCAAACCTTGGAGGAGAAAGAGGCGAAGCCGCGGCGACACGTGGAAGTGTAGAAGCCTCTACAGCTGTCTTCCAGACAAGGTCGGCACTTCTCAAAGGAAGATCTGCTTAAATCTTGACAATGTTTTTCAGCTTCCTTGAGTTTCCCCTCTGTTTCTTTGGCCAGGTGAGCGGCTCCCTGAAGGAACCCCACAACAGGAAAACCATCACAGATGTCTCACTACCTAAAAAGTCTGGATGAATCTAAATTCTTCTATTAAATCGGTTATCTCTTAATGTACCTTCTTCTTTTCACTGCTGAGTCTCAGGGCCGTCCATCAGGTGCCTGTGCTTCTCTTCTCTCCCCTCCATTTTCTCTTTCACCTGCATCACTCCAAGTAAACTCTGCTTTATTTCTTCATCGATGTACCTTTGTCCGGCCGCCGACAGATCTGCACACACACCAGAGAGACACACTGCATTTAGTTTCTCCAACAGTAGCTCAGAAAATGTTGTTTTCTGACAGGACCTTACTTCTCAGGCGGGCCTCATTCAGCAGAAGAGGCTCAGCGGCACAAAGCAGAGCTTCAGTGATGCAGAACAGCTCAAGAACTAGTTTCCTCATCTTTTCTCAAGCTTGGGGGAAAAGGAAAGAATTTATTACACGGGGAAAAGAAAATCCTCAACAGCAAAAAAAAAACCAAACAAAACAAAACTGAAGCACACCACAAGATGGCGCCATTTTTCAAGCTGATGTTTTTCAAAGGCCATTTATAAATATATACAATAAACTGTCTAATTAACTTTGTTGGGGGAAAAAAAAAAAAAACTTTGTTAGTTCCATACAGCTGATCATTGTGACAAACATGACTAACAGATGAAATCTCTATTCAGTGTTTCAGCCCTCAGTTAATTTTTAAGCAGCACCACATTACATGAAAGACCCATTCTGGGTGGAAAAGACTTCAGCTGCTCCTGCTGCTGCACCTGGAGACATAATGTTCACTCAGAGGGCTCGGCATGTCTGTCTGCATGTGACAAACAGGTTTAAAGAAAATAAAGCAGTTTAAAGTCAGTACAAGTAAAACAGAGTACATTTTTCATGCCTTTATTTCTGTAAAGAGTATGTTGGTTTCACATTATAGCCTTCTAAAATCATAAAAAAGTTTAAGACTAAGTTATTTATACCCCTTTGGTCACATGCAATTATTATGCTTTCTAAGTAGCTTGCATCCTCAAAGTAACGTTTACCAGCTGAAAAGCACCGTTTTATGTTTACTATGAAAGAAGAATCACTTCCAGGTTTGCCTTCACCCTGAATTGTGTGTCTCTGTGATCCTCCATGAAACAGAAAGGAAGAGCAGCAAGTTACCTTGAAAATCATGAAAACATCCGACTCCAGCACAAAAAGCAGCCTGTTGTGAGGATGGTGAGGTGAGACTGAGGGAATCTCCTTCCTTGGAGGATTGTTCTATTTTTATTGATCTACTCAGAGGTGCAGATCCTATTAGTGTGTTGTCGTTATTGGTTATTAATCCTTGTGTGTAATGCAAACCTCCAGATCAGCTTATGCTGGCCTTTAAAACACTGTAAACATAACGTGCCCACTTGTTCGCAGGTCGATCTCTCTCACTTAATTGTCTGTGGAGCCCTCCTCCGCTGAAACTTTATGCTCTAATCTCCATCAGGCTGACAGTAAGCCTGGCCCTCCTGCAGGGACCTGGCACATAGCAGCATGGGTTCAGTCATGGACTAAGCTCTGCATTGCAGAGCACAGCAAGAGCAGGAGGTCTCCTCGTGCATGTGCACTAAACACCGTCAAGACAAAAACAAGCCGTTTACATGCCTTTGCTTTTGCTCCAAAACATGTACGTCATGCAATGATGCAAAATCTCATCTGATTTTCTAAAGTAAAGCTGCACGTTTTGTGAAATTTGTGTTGAAAGTTTGTGTAAAATGTACCAATTTACTGAAAAGAACCTAAAACTACAAAACCACCTTTAACCCTTGATGCTCCAGGTATTAATACTTGCGATCTGGAACAAAGGATGACAAGAGGGGGAGAGATGGAAGCTGTCTCCCTGTTTGCACTGTTGTCCTTGGTACCTATCATCATACTTAATTTGGCATGAAGTAGGTCTCAGTCTGGATCCAGTGGAATTCGGATGGACCTCATCCAGTTTGAACTGTCCTTACAGATCCAGAAAATGTTGGCGTTGGAATTTCAATTACATTCCACATAATATCAGAGCTATTTACTTACTTTCAAACAAATATCAACTGAATGAAAAGGTTCTGCATCTTTTTTTCTGACTGACTGACCTCGGCCTCGGCTGGCTTCCCTGCAGCAAACTGGATCATCTGAGTCTCCATTGTTCACATCGCGATATCTAAACATGGGAGCAGTGTGACAAATGTGGAATTTCTGTGTGCTTTCGAGGTCTTCTGTTAATCTCAGCCCACTGCTGAAAGCCTTGACCCAGCAAATGAGGTCCCAACCCCTGAATGAGGACCAGCAGGAGCCCGGCTGTAAGATATCTGACCCTCAGCTGCTTTTTATCAGCTTGCCACAATCTCTATCTGGGCCCTAATACCAGCCTGCTGCTCCAATTATGGCCGACAGCAAAATAACAGTTTTGAAGCCTTTAGCAAAACAAGTAATTAGTCGCTTTATCATCTCAGGCTGCTCTGGAATCCAATATGTGGCAGGCTGGGTCAAACTGGAGCTATTAGCGCTGAGCCTGGGTTTGAAGGCTGTGTTATCCGAAGAGAGAAGGAAAACAGATCTGAGTTTGATGTCAAAAAAACAAAAAAAAAAGCTGAGGATTTCACAGCTGAGACAGAGGATGTTATCTGTGTCTTTTCCTCGAAATCAACTTGTTTGACCTGAGCGGGTTTGTAATAATAAAAAACAAAAATCGGCGTCGAGGCCACATCGTGCAGCTTGGTGATGTTAACCAGCGGCCTGCAGATGTGAGAGAGGCTCTGTCTCATTTCTTTGATGTCCGTCGTAAGTCTGGGAGGATGCAGCTGGTTTCTCTGCCTTTGATCAGTGATCTGCGTCCACAGACCTGAGAGATTATCGACTCAGGAAGTGTTGGAATTATCACAGCACCTGGAAGAGCTGAAGGGAAGCGGCCGCCGAGGCATCTCAGAGTCCAGGACTGATAACTGTTGGGAAAAAGTAAATAAGTTCAACAATGTTGTAGGATTACAAGCAGTTTGTTTAATTTATCATAAAGCTTTATCAAAGAGGAATGGAAATTAATCAAGCCTGACAAGGCCAGCCCAACAGAGAAAACTGCAGATGAAAAAATGTACATTGTTTTGACAAATAATTGAAAGAAAAAAGAAATATTCTTACAAGAAAATGATGGGGAAAACTGAATCTTTTGAGAAAACTTTAAAAATGTGCAGTGAGAACATGCAAACTCCACAGAGAAAACAAAACTGAACTCAACACACGGTTGCAGGAACTGATCATGATGGGAAATCCACAAAAACTTCACTAAATAGCAGAAAAACTTGTAGCTGTGTATATGTTTGAATTTATTTACTTATTTGTGAAATAACTGAGGCATAACATAAGGAGGCATCACAAAAAGGTAAAATAAAAATATTATTTTTATATGCATGGCATAAAAGGCATTCCATATTATTAAATCTATGTATGCATTACACTGTATAAGACTAAAACTCCATTACAATTATACTTTGGCATATAGATACACACAGTTAAATGTTCACACACTGAAATACACACATACATTTCACCATATACACATATTTATAATCACAGAGGATGAGTAATACAGTTTGTTTTAATTGTTTTTTTTCATCAATTTCTTTGAAAAGATAAAAAAAGTTTTGAAAAATGTCATAATTTACTGTGTATTACAGAAAATCTCTCCAGAACTCATGGGAAATTAACTATGAAGTGACACAGTTTCAATTTTTTTTTTTTTAAGTCCTTGTAAGTTTTGGAGCCCCTTAATATAAAAACTGAGGAAGTGCCCAGAAACGTCTCGCTCCCCTCCACCTTCCCAAACCTTTGGAATTATCTGTAATGGGTCCCAGATTTTCACCCGGGGACGCGATGGCCATCAGCCCCGCAGTAACCTAATCTCACCTCCGGCTGGATCAGTGCGGACGTCCCGGGGCGCACCGCCTCCCCGCGGGACAGCGGGACACCGGGACGCTCACCGGGAACTCTGGAGAGCACGTGGGCTCACTGGAAAAGGCGGGAACCGATCCATGCCAGAGGTGTTACACCTTCATGCGTCTGAATCAGACTTTGAGATTGTGCCAAGACGCGCCAACTTGAGCTGGTTGAAAAAAAAGAATGAGAAAAAAATATTTTAAATTATATGTGATGATTTTGTGTGATAAAAATCAATCAGTGAAGCAGAATATTTGCAGCGGCAGCAGCATGCTGAGCCTCCTGTCCTGTAACCTGACACCGGCTCTCCTCCTCCAGCTGGGCTCTCCTCTCCTCTCCTCTCCTCTCTCGCTTCATCCCGGCGCAGCGACACAAACTCCTCCGAGCCGCAGCGAGCAGCACATCTCTGGACCATGGGATTCTAAACTCAAGACCAAACATGAACACACGCCTGTAACTTTATTTTTTTTTCTCCTTTCCTTTGCTCCGGTTCACTGGCCGACAGTGCGCGTCCGTGGAGAAAGTTCGCACCTCTACGCTGGACGCGGAGATGCGCACGAAGTAAAAGTGACAGTGGTCCTCATCGCTTCTACGGTCCTCAACAAGTTCTAAAACGCCATGAAAGGTAGGCAGCCCGGAGCTCGAAGCCAAGTGCACGCTTTTACATGTAAATCCTCATAATGCGCTCTTCGGGGACTTCCTTCAATCCGTGCGTATTTCTCTGCGGTCTATGAGCCACATCTGGATGACATTACGGTGCAGAAATTGTGAAATACTCGGGAGTTTTTTTTTTCCCCTCTTCCTCCACCAGTTGCATCCCATTAAAAAGAATGAAAGACCAAAACACGCCTGCACAGCCAGGCAGTGTGTCTGTTCACTTAATTCTCCCAAAACATGGAAGGAAAGACAGATCCAGGTTAAATAAAGCTCAAAAAAGAAAAAAGATGACCAGCATTGTTTCATCAATAACAGCTGGATTTGTGTTCACACCCAATAAGTAGCCTATAAATAGAACATGTATATTTTTAGCATCAATAAATACAACATTTGATTCCCTTTGAGAGAATCTGAGGTGAAGGTCTTCTCAGGAATGTGTGTTTTTTGTCAGCATCAGTGGATCCTCATTCTCTTGACCCCCCACCAACAAACACACACACTCGGCTCATCCCTCCAGGTCTCCCCTGTGTCTCCTCCACCCCCCCCCCCCCCCCCCCCCCTCCCCCCCTCCTCCCCATCTGTTTTGCATTAGCAGAGATGTTCTCCATGCTCTGCTCCGGTCCTCAGCGTAGTGGAGCAGAGTGTAATTAGGGTTTACTGTCAACAACCCAGAGAAACCGCAGCCTGTGGCTTTTACAGTTCTCTGGACCCCCTGTCTATACACACACACACACACACACACACACACACACACACACACACACACACACACACACACACACACACACACACACACACACACACAGATGATCTGACCCTCCATATCTCCAGTGTGAATCCACCCTGTCCCCTGTCTCACTCTCTGCTATTAAACACTTTTTGTTCCCCTGTACTGTTGTTTTTTTTCCCCTCTTGTTTTCTTTTGTTTATGGATACGCAGCGACTGATTCCACCGTAAACAACATAACCCCCCAGTAGCGTGTGTTCAGCCTGTTGATGTCATGTGTTTCTGATTCTAACACACAGACGACTTTGCAGACGAGGAGGAAGTACAGTCTTTTGGATACAAGAGATTCGGTGAGTAACCTTTCTGCTTCTTTTAAAAGGTGGAGGAGAGAAAATCCCGGCTCGCTCGGAGCTCTAATCATAAAACTTTTACTGTTTTGTGAAAAGAAAATTGCCGTGGATTTAAAGTGCTAAGTGTGTGGGCCGAGCTCTCTCTCTCTTTCCCCGCTGGTACATGCCCAGACCCAGCTTTGTATTTATGGACAAGCTGCTCTTGAGTCCTTTTTCATGTCAGGGGAGACAGCTGGCTGCCCGAGCCTCCTCCGCTCTGATACAGTATCTGGCCCGTGATGCCAGGTTTGGTTTGAGTATAAATGTGGGTCGCCGGTCTGTGAGGTCCGGCTCGCCACAGGCCCGGCGGCTGCTATCACGGCTCCCTGACATCCAGACCATCCTGGAACCCCTCACTCCCTTTTAAAGCATGTTGACTCACACAGACATGCCTCGGGACCGCTAAGATGTTGTTCCTCAGAAAACTGCAGCTGAAGTGCATCTCTCTGTTGTGGCGCAACACATGCATTTGTTTTGTGAACAAACGGCACGACTTGCGAGGCTCTGACGGAGTCGCCCTCGCCCCTTTTCCAAGCGGATTTTACGAGTTCCCCTGGTAACGTTGTAAACTTGCAGTGAACCGGTCCAGACCTCACAGATAAGGCCGAGGAAACTTAAAGGATCGCTTCACCCAAATGACACGCAAACTTATTTTCTCACTGATCACTCAGTTTCTCATGTGGATAGCTTTCGAGCATTTTTTTCCCCCCCAGAATTCTCTTTGTTGTTGTGTACCCACAGAAGGGTTACATAAAACTTTATATCCGGTTGGATGAATCTGACAGCGCTGCACAAATTCAATTAAATTCCCTCATTCAAGTACAAACTTGGTGGCCTTTCTGTTCTGAGGCTGCACGTCGGGTTTTCTCTGAACAGTCTGAACCTCAGCCATATTCCAGAACCATGTGTTTGGGGTTGATTAGTGCTTTGTATTCTCTAAATACTGCGTAATGAAAAAGTCCTGTCTTCGTAATCAAATGTGTCTCGTTGCTCTAAACCTAAGCAAAACCGTTTTTAGGAATTTTCCTACAAAAACAAACCATCTTTCTGTCAGACGGTGCGTCCAGACAGCTGGGAAAGTCAGCAGTTGGGAAAGTTCAACTTCCGAGATTTGGAGCCATCAGATGACAACTATAAAAAGCTGAGAAGTCTGACTTCAGAATGTCTGTTTTCCTCAGTCAGGCGTGGGAGCTGAGTCGATATCTGTACTATGCACCCTTTCCAGCCCAGTCTGTTTACTGCTAAGTGGACTTTTCACCACAGTGGGTGGAGACGGAACTTGCGCAGCGGATTTGGGATCAGGAGTCGGAGCGTCTCCGTTCAGAGGGTGTTACTGCAGCGCGACTGGCTCACGCACTTCCACCGCGGTCCGTGAGAGTAGACGGGAGGCGGCAGACGATCCCGCTTAAACTCAGCGGCGGCAGAGACGGATTCAAACTGTGTGGAAACACGGCGTCTTTCATCCCGGTCACCCGAGCCCGGGCATCCTGTTTGTCTTTCCCCGCGAGCGCGTGCAAAGTCTCGTTGGTGGGTCGAGATTAGAGAACAGATCCAGATCCAGCTCCCTTTCAACTTTATTCAAATGAACTCTTGACATTCTTTGGGAGGAGGAAGACGGCGCTCGCTGAACTCTTCGCCGAGCGCCGCCAGCCCTCCGAGGGACCCGGCAGCTGTTTGGAGGGGCCGGCTCCAAGGGTCTGCCTCGCTCCTCCGGAGGCTCTGTTGTGCAATATTCATACAAAAAGCCATCACAAGCTGCTCGTGCTTCCACAATCAGTGTCATAATATCAACACTTGAGGGGAAGAAAACAGTTATTTCCTCCCAACATGCTTTGCTTTCGTTCATTCCGGTCTCCCGGGAGACTCGGGCTGTTTAGATCTGTTGTGACATATAAAAGCTGTCGATGTTGTCTTCGGCTGTAAGGCCACTGCCAAACTTAAAAAGGAGATGACTTTACGCAGGAATACAAAGCACTTAATTCTGCTTCCTACCCAGAGTGAAGGTAACGTGGGAGCAGTGTTTAGACTTGGATATTCAGAAATCAGGAAAATATGCGGTGTGTCGCAACACCGATTACAAAATACGCAGTGTGAAGCAGAAGTAACTAATGTTGCAATGAGCTTTCGCTGACGGATTGTTTTATTTTAGTTTGTGTTTAAGGTTTTGCACTGTGTTATTTGTTTCTGTGTGGAGTTTGCATGTTCTTCCTGCATGGCTTTCTCTGTGTATTCTGGTTTCATCGTCTACAGTGAACCAGTGTCTCCAGTGTGTTTCTTTCTTTCTTTCTTTCTCTGAGTGTGTTTGCTCTGCCTGGTGGCAGGTCTGGTTGCAGTCTTTGCTCATACTCAGCAGGGATCTGACCATGTCCAAATGCAACCTTAAAGCCATGCGAGGTATTCAGTCCACCTCGCACGGCCCCCTGACCGTTTCCAGAAACTCTTCATCAGGAGCACTTTTCTGCGTTTTCTCCCGCTGAATGAAAATCGTCTCGTGGAGGCCTGAAGCGGGGATACCTCAGGAATGGGCAGCTGTCAGCAGATCATACATTCCCCAAGGTTATAGACCCGCCGTGAGTGATTGTGCACCGGCATTATCGCTGTGAGAATCTGTGAATAACCAATATACAATTCAAGGCTGACCGTAGAAATCAAGTGTGGCTTGAAAATGAAAACATTCCTATAATTTGAATTAGTTGGGAGGAAATTAAAAGTGCCATCCAGTGTTTGAGTCAGTGCATCGTACTGTACATGCGGAGCAGTTGATTTAAAGATAGCTAAATGTACTTTTCCTATTTCCTGAAATCCAAGACTTCATGGATGCAGTCTTGCAGCCGTAATAAACTTTTACACGGCTTCCATTCAGTTTCCTGGCTAAAACCTCAACAAACCAGAAGACTCAGGCACACCACCGTCCTGCTTCAAGGACCTTTGTGAGGGTTGTTTTAAAACTACAAGGTATAATATCAACACATATGGACTAAGTAACACATCATGGCCGTATGTTGAAATGTCTTTTACTGACAAGCAAAGTAAAACGTCGGATTCTCTCAGGTCAGTGTGGACTGGTTCTGATTTTTTTTCTTTTTTTGTGGGTGGGGGGGCATAATGTCATACGTAAAGCAAGCATACATCATGTATATTTACACACCTACACAGACACATATAGACGTTTTCCAATCTTTCATGTACAAATATAAATGTGCACATGAGCACACACACACACACACACACACACACACACACACACACCAGAGTGTATTCATATGGTAATCCCATCTGTCTTCCTGCCAAGTTGAAACCGGGCCAGAACAGCTTTCACAGAGCTCAAGGTTTAAACATATTTATTTTTCTGTGGGGGGTTGACATAAGAAGGCCATCAGAATAAAAACAAAACCTACCTGAGCTTTGGCTGAACTCTCGCCCGCTCTTACGGCCCCGCTAGGGCCGCTCGAAGTCGGTGGAAGTCGGCAGCTGGTTTTGGCCTGCCTGGAACCATCGACTCCTTCACGGAGTCAAAATGGCTGCACAGATGTCTTTTATTACAGTCAATCGAACGTACAGTTTTGTGACAAAAGCCGTTTCAACGGGGATGGGATGGTTTTTAGTTGTTGTTTAGTTTATGCTACCAGCAGTTGATCCAACATGCAGATCAGACACAGGATACATCCCTTCATTCCCCGAGGAGAACTTTTTTCCAAGTACCATAACCAAAAACAGGCCAGACAGGTTGGCAGAGTCAGCACAGTGAGAACGGCGCTCCGCGGCGGTTCTTCCTGATGGGGCCGGACTCCTCCCGCTGCCATGGCTCCTCTTCCCACACATGCGGGTTTGGAGAAGCCGGGCCCGGGAGGTTTGCGGCCGGTGTGGAACCCAGAGTGCGTTAATCTGTTTCCTGCGCTTGTTATGGTTTCTCTCGGCGAGACGTGGAGGTGAGCGCGGCGTTGGGGGAGCAGCTGTGTCAGCACAGCCGGGGCCCGGTCCGGCCCGGCGGGGTTCTCTGGCGACGGGCGTCCGCGGCTTCCTCGTTTCGTCCCGGTTAGCCGGGACTCAAACACGCCAACACGTCAGACACTGACACGTTTAATACACGGCGTCATGCGATACTCTGCAGACCATTTGTCAGAATGTCTGATGAGGACTTTAATACACTTTGCTGTGGTTTCTGTAGGGTTTTTTTTTTGCACTTTTGTGTTGTGGGATTCTCATATTCTGCTTCTTCGCTCTTTCCCTAAACTGCGAGACTGCTTTTGATCACTTAATACTTGTGCGAAGAAAACGAAAACATTTTCAGGTTTTGCCGTAGCACTGTCAGATTTTTCTTCTGCCCTTGAAACTTCACAGCCAGCATGCCTTCGCAGGCACATTTATTATGGTAGTGGGGGAGTGCGCGTCTGTCTGACTTCCCAGCGATCGAGTGCTTCTCTGTGCTACTAATATAAGATCTTCCTAAGGCAGCAGCTCACATTCTTATTGCTTCTGATGAAACTTTCAACTAGGTAGAGTCAAACATTATACAAGAAAATGAGAATTTGCAACAATTTCCACTGACATGTTTTCTTTTTATTACACGGAAAGCAAATTTAGGGCTCCAGATGAGGTTCAAGTAAAAAAAGTGTGTTGTATCTTTTAAATGTGACATGTTGCAAGGCCCTGTGGCTCTCACAGGGAAACTAAGCAGCTATTTCCCTCATAAGTAACTGAAATCAAGCTTTTTTTTATGATCAACATTGAACAGATGGACTCGAGCGCAGCTCCAAACTGATCTAGTGTCTAAAGAACCGGTCCCTTGTCTCCCAGCAGGCCGAAAATTATTTAACGCAGGCTGAGGTTAAGTGCTTCATGGTGACCTCCTCTGGTGGAACGAGCTCTCTCGGAGGCTCCAGACGCAGCAGCGTCGGGCTGGCCGGAGCGTGCAGCGGGTCGACACCTGTTCCAGACAGCAGACGCTCTGTCGATGGGAAAACACTTACCGGAGTCACCTGCTGGAGCGGCGCAGACAGAGCAATAAAGCACTGCGCTTTTCTTTGACGAGTGCAGAACTTGTGGAGGAAAAATCAGGAAGTTCAAGCTGGCTGGTGTTTTAAAGTCGGCTTAAGAGTTTTAACACACTGTGCAGCATTAAAACCATTCATGTTAAAGTGCATGAGGGACACATGCACTTTAGCTCCATGTGGTTCTTCATGCACTCTTTTTTGTGCTCTTCATCCATAACCACTTCAATATTCGGTCTTCAAAATGTTCTAACCCACAAGAATTTCTTTTTTATGTGTTTTAAAGTCCTTGAAGAATCTTGAAACACATTTGAGATGAAGGCACATAATTAATGTGGCGACAGACAGCAACACAAAGAGGAGAGCGGGATCTGTGCAACCGAGTGAGTGAAAGCAAGAAAAATATTGGCGAGAGATGTTTCCCTCGGCGACAGCGGCAAACAATGGAGTGGAAAGTGATTGGAAAATGGTGGCCTTCAGAGCAGCTCGGTGGCTCATTTTAACTCGGCGCAGACAGAGGAGACTTCAGGATGTAAACAAGCCCATGATGTACAGGCGGGGGACGTGGGATTTACTCTTATCTGGGTTCCTGGGAGAACCTCACACCACCAGACAGACAGGAGCAGAGATAACACACCATGCTGAATGAGCTGTGAGAGCAAGAGGTGCCGGGCTGCAGGGTATTTCATCCCAGGAGATGGCTGAAGGGAGGGGAAGTGAAGTGGGAGAAGGAGGAGATGATACAGCCGGTTCAGTGGAAAGCAGGAGGGGATGGATGGGTGTGGAGGAGCCGGAACGGAGCTCCGTCTGAAGAGAAACGGCTGTATGAGTGACTTAAGAGCAGGGAGTCAGGAGCAGTCAGAGATCCGGCGAGAAGTGTTTATATAAAGGCCAAACTACACACATTCATGACACATGGACATATACAGTTGGAAGAAATCATCCGTCGGTTACAGCAGACTTCGTTCTCAGCGTTAACGATACCGAACAGTCTGAAGGCGTAAATACATCGAGATAGCACAGAAGAGAGATTATTAACATCAGCTTTTTATTTTTACTTTTTCATTTCGTTTGGAGATTCAGAAACAAGTCCTGTTTCAATATTCAATATGACTTCACAAGACGTGAAAAATAGTTCAATTCAAGTCAATCGTCTGGTTTTTCTGCTGGCGTTCAAACTGTTTCAGTGTGAGTCCTGGTAAGCCGGGAGATCAATGATAAGCAGTGAGAGCGAGATGTCAGGTTGGTGGTGGAATTGCATTGGCATCACGCCAGAACATCTGGGCGAGTTTGTGAAATCAGGCGTGCAAAGGGCGGCAGAAATCCTGTTTTCTCTGGTAATTGAAAGATTTTACGAACATTATTTTAACAAGAAACACTCCGGCTGGTTGGATTTCAGGTCCATATTTTTCAGGTTGTTCATAATAGATTTTGGTTAAAGCGTGTTAGACGTGAACAACATTCAGGATTTTACTTATTTAACACTGCAGTTACCCCACAAACAGCACCGAGGCTTCCGATGTGAGCAGCAGATACGGAGCGCTGGTGTTTTTGCCAGAGCGACACATGTGCTGAACTGCTGGCCGTTAGTTTTCAGCTCAGTCTGGCCGCTGACCGTCTGACTGTCACTGACTTCTCCGACTCGCCTTTAGGAGTAAGGAAAAGCAGCAGGGCTCCACGCGTCCCTCCTCCAGCGGCGCGCACGCCATAATGACGCCGGTGTCCTCGACGTGACCCGCGCACAGATGTCAGGAGGGAATTTTCTGGCGCTCGCTTGTGGCCCGTGTGGAGAGCTTTTTACAAACAGGAGGTCTGAGTCACTGATTGAGAAACTGAATGAAAGAGCAGAGAGAGGATTTTCATAGTTCCTGTGAAGCTTTGTGTGTGTGCGTACGCACACAGCCTCACTGATGGTTTTATGTTGAGTGGGTCCCTCGTATCCGTGAACACTCTGGTTTTCTCCAACACCTCGCGGCGGCAGAACACACCGGCCCGCTTTTACAGTGATCCCGGGGATTGTTATTCCTCCTCCTTTGGTAAAAGTAATAAAGCCGGCCAAATCTCTTATTCAGGGTGCAAAATGTTAATGAAAGGGGGGTGGGGTGGGTGTCGGGGGGTGGGGGGTGACGACAGGGAGGCCTGCCAACATCAACTCACAGCTTCCTGGTTTGCGAAAGGGAGTTGAAGCGGAGAGGAATGGCGTTCAGCTCCAAAACCCTGTCAGATCCATAATGACTATCACATTTTCCACGTGTGGCTCAGACTGCCGACAGATGGAATTCACTAAATTCATTTTCTGGCACCTTTAGCCTAAAGCTCTATATGCATTCATGCACGTTCAATTAATGCATTAATAAAATAAACTGGATCGCATTTCTCTTATTTCACGTAGCGGACACACTCGAGTGCACGCTCGCTCAGAGGTAGAGGATCTCTGAACACACCGACGCTGTGCTGTTAGTGCCGCTTGTGTTGCTCTGTATTCAGTCACTCCACGTGTTCGGCAGTTCCAGGTCTCCTTTTATGGAAGCACGGTCGAGGAATTTGCCAAGAAAGAGAGGATTGTTTGAAATAATTGCTCGAACACGGAAGTCCGAGATGTTTTGTCTAGACAAACAGTGGCTGGACCTCTTTAATGGTGGTGAAGTTGTGGAGTGAAACAGTCACCTGATGAGATGGTGTGATATTGCTGTGGTTCACCGGCACTTGTGTTTTTAAAACTTGTTGTTGTGGCCTTTAAACAGTAAAAAGTGATGATTTTTATCTCATTAGACGTCTGTAGCTCCAGGCCTTTACTACAGAATTCCTTTAAATGACCCATCATTCCATTCACCCCATTCCTTTTTTATCTGTCCACACTGTTAAAAATTGAAAGTGGATCTTTTTGCTGTTGCCAAGTGGTTTTGGGAGCAGCATGAAAATGTATTAAACACGAGTAGCCTATATACCGTGGAGCTGACAAGGGATCTGCAGTGTTTGTGTGGGGAGATGAACGGATGACATTTATCTCCAAACTCAGACTCGGTTTCCTCCCAGCAGACACTTTGAACATAAATTCATCTCAATCATCAAGCTAATTCTTCCTTCAGGGAAGATCGCTGCAATTACTTCAATGGCCTCTTTTCAAACCAATATCTGATCAGAATACATTAGTGTCCCAAAGTAAGAGAGAGAAAAAAAACTCTTGATTCTTTTTTATGGGAAAAGATCACGATTACCCATCAGCTTGATAACAGAGTTCGGTAATGACGTCGGACTCTTTAGGTTAATAGAAATCATCACCGTGGCCTCCAGTCGCACCCGAGAATCACAGATTCAGATCTCCTCCCGGGCGCTGCCTCTAAATTACTCTAAACAAACAGTTGTGTAGAGTAATTTAGAGCAATTGTCTGGTGTCGATTACTGCCGTCGGTGAGTGGTCCTGCCTCCACGTGATTCACGATCCAGATGTCAGGCGGCTTGCGATGCTTTGCCTCGACTGCTCGGCGGTAGAAGAGCGTGCCACCCTCGAGTCTGGAGTGTGTCTGTCTAAACAGGGTCTAGCGTTAGAACGCAGTTCTTCTTCCAGACGGGGATGGCTCGCTGTCAGTCAGACTGACCGCATGTGAGCGCAGATCCACTGGGCCACCCAGAAGAGAACCGAGCGCCCACTGGATCCCACCTCAGATGAATCCTCGCTTCTTTCTGGAACCTCTTGCTGATTTTGGAGGTGTCTGAACATTTTTTTGGAAAATCATTGAACTATTCGTAAGTGGTTTAATCTCTTAAAGATTAATTGCTGTGGAGAGCAGCTCAGGCATGACTGGAATTTCTCTATTTGAAGAAGATTTGCTCTCACTAAATCACAATATATTCTAAATTTGCATGAATGTCAAGCTGGATGTATCAGAAATGAAAGTAAACTTATTCTAATGCTCTATAAGCACCTGACAGCAGGCAGACCACAGTCATCTTTATGGTTTAAAGCTCTCCGTCGTCTCCTAAAGCCACCATTAAATGATAGAGCTTTTTATTACTAGAAATCCCTAAATCACAGAGCGGCTCATTCCACACCGACCATAATGTTATACAGACGTTACCCGCAAGCGACACCCCAAGTACCAAGAAGAATCCATCGGGTCAAGAAGAAAATGTGCTCTGGAAAGGAAGCGGGTTCCCTCGCCGGCCTTCGGTGGACCGGTCCGGTCCCAATATGGCGGAGTCGGTGGTGAATGTGGCCACTGTGGTGATGAGTTTGGCCGATGTGGGCGCAGCCTGTTAAAGAGCTGTCCTGCAGAGATTTCCCCAACCACTTGAGTTCTTGCCAGATTTCCCAAACTGCAAATAAAATTCCCAGCATGCCTTTTCTCTTGTGTTTTTTTACAACATTACATATCCAGAGTTCGCTCTGGTTTGTTATCAGCTGTAACTCTAAACACCAAGGAACACACACTGTAGTGGTCAAAGATGAATGAAAAAGAAAATGAACAGCGAACACAGACCGACTTTAAACATTATTCAACGAGTAAATGAGCTGTACGAGTCGCTTTAGGTTCCCATCTGAATTTCCAAAAGCAGCGAGAGGCCATGCCACCAATACTGTTTTGTGGTTTATTATCCCAGCTGCTCATCAGAGACGGAGAACTTCACGCTATTTATTTTATTTCTGGTTTTCTCTCCGACCGGTGACATTTCGCTGTTTGTTTTTCCATGAAGCGCTGGCCTGCGCTCCGTCAGCACCGGGGGTCTTTGTAGTGGGTGTCACATTTTGACGGGCAACCTTCAGCTTCCCTCGTGTTGCATCGTCAATGGAAAAAGATAATGATGAAGATGATATTATCGAGTGCTGCGTGGTGGTTTCTTGCTTTGAGTGATGTTTTCCATTTGGGTGTTTTTCTTGTTTTTCTTGCCCTCCGTCCCAGAATTCCCACTTTGAACTCGCTGCGTTTCCACACTTTTTGCTGACCGTCTTGGATTTCTTTCAAAGTCGAGCCCTTATAGCAAATTTTCAATGCTAATGTGTGGATCATTAACCAGCGGGCCACACACACACACAGACAAGGAGAAACACACACTTACTAGAGAGCTGCTCAAGCACCAGTGTTTTCCTTTTGTAACTAAAACCCAAGTCGCTCCGCGGGCCCCAAATCCCCGAGCTGAGTAAGTCCGTTTCCACTCCCCACTCCATTGTTGATGAAGTTTTCTGGAAAGACGACCTGTTTGTGTTACTGCAGCGAGCGCTGAGTCTGTGCAGAGCCAAGCGGGGGCTGCAGGGAGGGGGCGGGGCGAGGAGAGGCTGTGGATGCTGCCTGAACGCCCGTCAGACCACAGCTCATCTGAAAACCTTGATTCCTTCATCCTTTACTATCAGCTGGCGATTCGTCATCGCTGTGACAGAGGAGTGCAGCCCAGCATGTGAATTCAAATATCTTGAAAAGTGGACAGAATGAACCGCCAGGACGACCCACTGCACCAACTGAACTAAAGCTCCAGAGATGCCTCCATCCTGAGCTGACGGAGACCAAAAAGGAGGAAAACTGAATGAACTCAAGATGAAATGATTACCTCCCACCATAGAAATCATCTGCAGCTGTCACAGGCATGTATGAAGTGGATTCAGACTGCTATCACAGCCTGTAAGCTAAAATACTGCTGGATGTTCTCGAAACGTCGCCACCTGAGTTGGAAACCGGCCTGAAGATCAAAAGGAGTCTGACGGATGAATTAGATCTTTATGTGGAAAGACTAAACCTGCTTCTCTTCTCTCTCCTGGAAGCAGCAGACATCTGGAGGCTGGGAGAGTCTCTGGATACTGTAATCTTAGTTGCCTCTCAGTTTGACAATTTCTTTTGTTGGATGTGACAGAAAGTCTGAGGAGAGCAGTCCTGTGAAAGACGCCCCTCTTGTTGACCTTTCCCCTCTCCGACACTCTTTACTTGGACGATCTGGCCGGCATTACAGTCCCTGAGAGGTTCTTGGCTTGTGGTTGTGGATGTCTGAGGGGTTTCACGCTTTTACTTTTCAGCAAGCTCCATCACGATTTCCCCTTCAGCTTATGGATCTGTTAATCATTTTGCCTCCTCTGTTTCTCTTTTGGTCAGACTTTCTCCCTTTTTCTTCGAACTGCCTCTCGTGTGACAGAACTTTGGCTTCACCCTGCTCGTCTTCACCCCCTCCTCCCTCCGTTGCCTCATTTACTGACAGTCATTATGCCCACATGTGTCTCCTGTGACGGAGGCGTATGGTTCCCATCACCCGTAATAAAAGAGATGGAACCAGGATCAGACCACACATGGAGCCGGGACGGTGTCGGTTTCCTGCAGGGCCCCAGAGCCATCCCACAGACCCAGAATCCTCTGGCCCTCGCTCTGGACCTCCTCTGCTTGCGTCATTGACAGGTACAGCCTCAAAGTGAAAGAAAGTGCAGAATATGTTCTCCACGCTGTTTACGGACGGCCGGTTATGAGGTGGAGCAGCCGCACGGCCAGGACCTCCACTGCCAGTCAGCTGTGTGTGTTTCCAGTAGGTGGTGTTCGGCATGGACGCACAGTCCTTCCCCAAGAGCTCTAACTGGCAAATTAATTTGTTAGGAGGTTCCAGATTTTTGCAAAAAAAGACATTCAAATTGATTTTTTTTTTCTTTTTTAACTGGAAAACCTTGATCACCTTCCTTTCTCAAGGTCCAAGTTCTAAGGATAAATGCCACAGGGTCCGACTTAAAAGCCTTGAGGATGTTTTGCTGCAGAAGCAGATCGGTAGAGGCAGGTAATCTGAAACATCGCAGGCAGCACAGCTTTGATTTCAGAGCAAGGTCTCACTTACAGGTGTTTCCATCAGCGGTTGGCTTGAAAGTCATTGATTTATGTCCAGAAACATTAAAAGTCATGGACTGTTGCACTTGTTCTGTAACACACACACACACACACACACGCGCGCACACACACCAGGCCACCTCTCGTTGCCCCTGAGCGAGCCGGGCTGTGGATGACTCATTCCCTGGGCCATCGTCTCCCTCCTGACTGTAAAACAACTTGGCTTGGATTACAGCTTATCAGAGTTCCTTTCAAACATCTTTTTTCAGTTTGAATAATAAATGACAGATGTCTTGAACCATGGCAGCTATTTCTAAACAACAACAGCAAAACACGTACAGTTTTGGTCCTAACATTCAAATCGATTTACTTTAAGCATCATTATGTGCATTTTCTTCGATATAGATGAGATATAAGTCATTATGATAGTTCTCCTTATTATGTTAATGCCTCTGTTCTTTTCTGAGGATCACAGAACATGTTTAAACCTCACATCAGCTGCATTGTGACGGATCCTTTCCTCGTGTCAGGCGTATGTAAAAATGGAGTTATGAGTCCCATCTGTGCTACAGAATGTTGAGCACAAAGAGATCCTTCCTGATATCAAAAAAATGTGGAGGAATTGACTCTGAGCTACGTTTCCAGAATGTTTAAACAGATATAAAAGATGGATGGACGGAGAAACCTGGTGTACATAGTAATTTTACTTGTCCTGACTTCAGAGCACCGTTCATTTAGGGCCTAAAAATACCAACGATGCACCGCTGCAGAGCAACACAAGGAGTTAGTCATGGATTGACTTTAGTTTAATTGACGCTGAACTCCCTGCTCTCTGCACGGGCAGAGAGAAGCCGTGCGCTCCAGTTCCTGGAAAGACTCGGGTGTTCAGGCAAAGCCTCCTTCCAAAATCGCAGTTTGCGTGACCTCAGCTCGCAGCTTTGTTTTCGTCCGTTACTATAGCGTTCCTGCCGCTGCTGACAGTCGATAAACACGACGAGCAGGGCCCGAGTGTGAGCCGTGCGTCTCTCTGTGGCCTCGTGGACATTATTTTGGGACTTCCGGGGCCATGTTTGGGGAAGCCCTTTGTTTCAGGAAATGAGGCTGGCGAGAGACGCTTTATTATCAGCAAGGTAGGCATCTCTGCAACAAGCGGGTTTTTAAAAAGAACCATGCCGGACTTTGTTGAAGCAAAGCTCACTACTACAAAGCGAACCCGTTCCCATCTAAAAACCCACTGGTGTCTTGTTCTTCTTGTGGAAAAGCCCTTTGTTTTGGAATATCCTGTCTGTTTTGCTATGAGCAGTGAAAGTGCTGTCAGTCTGTGGTTTGGGCGTCCTGGACTGGCTTGTTTTTGCGCTGGCGGTGGATCTGATCTGACAGGCTCTGCCGGCTGAAGGGAAAGATGACGAATCAGCGTCTGCCTCGACGATGAGCGGCCAAACTGAAGGAAAAGCAGCCTCTCACGGCAAACTGCGAACAACTGGCTCAATGTTCACAGATGTTTTTCCACTCTCCGCTTGATTTTTATTTTTTTAATGACCATGGAATATTTATTGAAAAAGTGGTCGCTTTCTTTTTTTTCTTTTTCAAACATGACTTCACCTGTAGATTACTCTCTAAATGCGACCTGCCTCAGCATATTTTACCCATCATTTATACATCTGTGCTGTCTCATTGCGATCAAATCTGACAATCTGTGAAAGCAGTTTGTTTATATGACAGTCAGCAAGCATGAAGCAGCATATCTTAATGTTTGTTATTTACATGTGAATTAATTTAGTTTTATTTAAAAGTTGAAAAGAACCCTTTACCTTTCAAGCTACAAAAAATCCACCAAGTTTACCCACCAACAGGCTCAGTTTCTGATCTTTGCTGTTTATTCTGTGGAGAGTTTGAGGATAACAGGAACTAGTTTTGCTTCATGCCAGTTGACAGCCAGCCCCAAACTCTGAGCTTATTCTGAAAATTGTCACTCAGTGTGCAGTAAAATAGAAAAAAAAAAAAAGTGTCGCTGTGTAACAGTTTATATCTTTACAGATTGTTTCGGTGTGATTTCGGCGCAGCGGATGTGTAAACATGAAAATCTGAGCGACTCGGCTTCGCTCGTGACCTGATGTGTTTCCTGAATTGTGCAAACGCGCATGAGCTGACGCTTCAAACACGTCCGCAATTACTAATGAGTCAGAAAAGCGGCCATTTATCATGGCCGAATTCCCAGAGTGCAGTTGAGCAAGTGGCGAGGGAAGACTTGAGTAAGTTCTGATGGCGTACAGCTGCACCAGTCACTCTCTGATGGGCGAAAGATGTCTCGCTCGCATAAATACTTGTTAAAATGCCTTAAAGATGCAATTAAAGCTCTTTACACGAACTGTACGTGGCTGTGAGCCATTTAAAGCTCTGAAAGCTGAGGCCAGTCTCCACGGAGTCCACTTCCACATGATGATCCAGTTGTTTTAGAAAAGAGAACAGCTTGACAAAAAAATCACTCCTTTACCAGAAGTGATGAGAAGAGATTTTGATGAGATTTATGGACATTTGCACTGTCATTTCTGGAAACAGACTTTTGAGACATATTTTCAAATGAAAGGTGTCATTTGTGTTGGCAAACAGTGAAAAACAGTAAAAAATTAATCCACTAAAAAGATTATATGGCATTAAGATTGTTGTGTACTTGAAAGTGAAAATCATGGTTATCAATAATATCTCTTAATAATAAGAGATATGTCACTTTGATGAAACAAGTCTGATAAAAAGGGTAAACCAGACCAAAATCAAACCTGAATATGTCATTTCATTTATTTCAGAGAAATTTAGACACCAGAATCCTGCTGTTCTACATTATAGTGGCATATTTGCATCAAAGGAGCATATCTGTAGCCTCCTCCTGAGTTGTTTTTTGGCCAAATCATGATATCTGCCTAACTTTACTCGCCTGCCACTGGTGCGTCGCCCTGCCTGATTATTTGTATCCTCAGCCTATCAGAGCACGTCTTGATCCCCCCCCCCCCCAAAAATCTTTTCAGAGATCCGCTTTCCAAGTTGTCCAGCCACTTTTCTGATGAGCATCCTGTCTTTCCTCCTGTTTGTTGCTTATGGATGAACTCCTGCAGGCCTCCATTCACCGTTCCTTGACTTGACAGTCCTCGAACACTCGAGGAGTCGTCCTGTTTGAAACTGGCTGTCGGTCTTTTTTTTTTTTTTTTTGCTGGACTCGCTCGGCCTCCTTTACGGTAAATCCCCCCCCCCCAGCTGGACCTGCTCTTAAACTCTCAGTGATCATTAACAATCCCCTCACACCTGTGAGAACAAATCGTGTTGTTAAGTTTGGCACCTAAAGGCCCAGCGGGACGCTGATGAGCCAATCAGCGCCGCGTTTGGTGTTGCTTTAAGCATTACCTCATCATATAAAACACATTGAACACGATGTGTAGTGAAGCCTTTGGCAGCAAGCGGTTGTTAAAGCTCTCAGGTTGATGTGTGAGGGGAGCTGACTGGCTTCCGTTCCTGCCGTTATGCCCTGCATTGTGTTTCCACGCCGCACGGCAACTTTCTTTTCATATTTCAGCACGTAAGGAGAGTTTATTTTTGGGCACACGAACGCCAGAACCCCCTCTGCACACACACACACACACGTGCACGCACAGACACACACTTCCTGTCTTGAAAATGAAACGCAGCTGTGTTCCCGGCAGCAGTGGGCCTTGCCACTCATCTTTCTAGTGAAAATGATTCACAAAAAAAAAAAAGAAAAAAAAAAAGAATAATCAGCAGTGCCCCCACCAGCAGAGAGTCTTTCATTCAATTTGATCCTGGAACTGAAGGAAAACAGGTGAAAGATTTACATTCAGTGTTTTCTGTTACACAAGGGGAAGAGACACGGTTCACTGGGGCTGACTGAGGACCGAGTTCAGGAAAATAAGCATGTCCTTAAGTGTAAACAAGTCAGCAGGGGGGATTGTTTTTGTGTCCCCTACCCCTCCAACCGCCCAGGCCCCCGGGGGAACTGCTGGACTCTTTTAATGTAGACGACGGGGTTGTTTGTCCAGATGTGGAAGTCCTGGAGCCCTGAAGTGACCAGCCTCTGCCCACACGTCTGTTCCTGAACCGCCACACTGAGTCCCGTTTCTTTTCTCTGTTTCCACGCAGGGATCCAGGAAGGCTCCCAGTGCACCAAGTGTAAGAATGACTGGGCGCTGAAGACGTCTATCGCTCTGCTCTACGTGCTGTGCACGCTCCTCACCATCGCCGTGGCCGTGCTGGGATACAAAGGTGAGACGAGGTTTCTTTGCCTCGAGTCGCGGTGACCTCATGGATCTACAAGGCAGCTCTTTGTGTCCCGAAATGTTCAAATCACTCACTTACATTGTGTTGAAAGAGCCGCTGTCCAAACATATCATTAGGTTTCTCTTTTTGCTGCCAAGAAATAGGAGCCCTCTGTCCCCCTAGTGGCCTTTAACGTGCCCGAGCATGACATGTATGATTTTTGGCAGAGCCTTGTGGTCATTATTTAATGGCAGTAAATCAGTAATGGAAACTTTGACATTTGTTCTGCTGCACCTACGAGTCAAATCAGAGGTTTTGGCCTCAGATATCACTCATGCAGACACGTTAGCGAGCCTCAGAAAGTTTGACTTTTTAATGCAAACAATCCCTTCAACGCAATCACGCCGCAGTCGTGCAGCGTTTGCTTACCCAAGTTTTGAGACGTGTCTCAGATTTCAGATGCTGTGCCCTGAAAAGCAGAGCAAGATGGATCAAATACACCGTCATCTCGCTTACACGTCTGCCCTGAGACCATCCAGGGATTTTTTTTTTTTTTGTTCTTCTATTCTGATATTTGAGTGAACAGAGCCTTTAGGTTTAAACTTCTGACTGTCTGCCGTTCTTTCTGTGCTTCAGCCCCTCTGTTTCCAACCCGCAGACCTCCTCTCCCTTTATGTTACCAACGCCCCAGACCTCACACCTCCGCCAAAGTTCTTCAGGCTTTGTGGACCTGAACTTCCTGGTTGGCCTTTTCCTCGTTTTTTTCCATCTTGGGAATCCAACCCTCCGTCTTTCGGAGAATTGAACTCTGAATGTTCCTGCCGTAATTGTGCTAAACGTTCCCATATGTGACTCGGTTATGTCCCCTCTTGCTTTTTCATTTGGTGAAAATGGCATGAAGTTAGCATGTTCTTGGGGGTTATCTGCGAGTCGAGCGCGGGAGCGACGCTGTCCCGGCGCTCTCTCGGTTCAGTCGGCCCTTCTCGCTCCACGCTGCATGTTTTCATGCTGGACTAATTGATCCCAGATGAGCAGCAAGTGAACTCGGCGCAACTCCTGCAGAACCCACTGAAATTGGGCTTTTTACTGGCTCTGAAGCGGCGCTCTGTCAGGGGAACCGCAGCTCCTAAACACACCCCCTGCTCCAGATGGTTATGCAGTGAGATCCACAGTGCTTCGTGTGCTCGTCTCCTCTGTCCTCAGCCGCCGATCCGCAGAGGCGTCCTCCGCGTGCTCCCTTTTGTTTTGATGCTGTGAAACCTCAGAAGTATAACTGGGAATCGGTGACCTCTATCTTCTCTCCTGCAGCTTTTTTGATTGACATGAATGTGAGGTTGCTCTCTGGGCCCAGAGGGCTCATGTCTTTTTCATTTTCCTTAAAGACAACAGGAAAGGGAAGAGGCTCCACCTCTCAATGGCATTATCATTCTTTAAAAACAAAATAAAATAGGACACAAAACACACAACAGCAAGCAAGGACTCAAAACAAACAATTCAAGTTGAACATTAGCCATTGTTGTAGTTTTTAGTGCCTCCTGGTGGTGGTCTGGGTTAAATCTTACTGTAACTTTGAGCACAGGGAAACCTGCAAGTTATAATGACATGTGTGATCCATATAGGAGGAAGCAGCCAGATAGGTTACTGTAGGCTGTCAGACAGGGTCTGGAGGATGCAGGCACGTATTAGAGAGTAAAGTGGTATACAAAAGTGGGGAGGGGGATTAAATAGGATTTGCTTCTTCCTACTCCTTTTCAGACACGATGTGTATGTGTAGTATGAGTGACTTTATCACTATCAGAAAAGATTTTATTGCCAGGTATGTTCTGCAGAGGAGGGGTTTGTTTTGGAACAGACAGGACAGTTACACTTACATAATAGTCACGTAACTTTCACAGTATATTTGCACTTATTCACATAAAGCCATAATGGAAAATACAGACACACAATACAACAACTTATTTACAAGTGACCTATTTAAAACAAGGCAAATGAATGTGCACCAAAACACAAGCAGCCATCTGAATTTAGTTTACACCGTATCTGTAGAGATTTGGGGTCTTTCATATATGGACTGTCTATATAATTCAGTATATACTGTATGTAAATATGTTAATATATGGTATGTATACTATTTTCCCATTACAGTGAGATGTGGCTGTGGCTTCTCACCCGGTTACATCTTTTCTGCTGTGGGATTTTATAGATCGTTACTAAATTAATGGTTTTTGTTGCATTGGACTAGTTGAGAATGTTTGCCAGCAGTGTTCATAAGTTATTAAGCTGAACCCTCAGCCAGTGAAGTCAGTGAATGGAAATCAGTGAACATTAAGCCTTTATTGACTTGGCCTATGCTCTGCAGGAATAATACCATTTTGAAAAAAAAATCAAAAATCACTCTTGTTACAAAAGTCTGGATAGTGTTAACACACAGTTCCAGTAACCACCCCCAGAAAATCTGGAAAAAGTTCAAACTAGCTACAAACCAGCACCATCCCCCTAACAGTTTTGACTCATGAGCTAAAGTAATGCTTTCCTCTGCAGTCATTTTGCAATTTCAGCCTGTGTTTTATAGTTAGTTTCACCACAGAGTGATGCAACGATCCTCTCCGGAGGCCAGCGCATGAACAAAACAAGAGGAAAAGCTCCGAAAGGTTTTTCTTTCTTTTTTTTGTTGTTGCCAGTTTTCTGTTTTCCAGGTTAGCGTCTAAAGGAAGCATCACATTTGACACGCTGTTGTGCGTTGCAGGGACTGGATGTACATCAAAGAACAAGCTAACTAGGCATATTTTATTCATCCCCTTGGGGGGCGCTGACACATCTTCTGAATTTGTCAAACATTCTAGAATTGTGACACATTTTAAAACTGTCCAGTATTTAAAACTTTATATTGTCTCGTTGCTTCGTTCAACTTGCAGAAAGAAATCAAATAAGCTTTTTGGAAAACACACAAATCTGAATAAAGTTGCACTTCAGGCTAACGTTAGTACTCGTGGGACAGCAAATAAAATGTTTTATCTGTGTTTTCGTTGGTGACGGGTGGATTTACTGCAGCTCAGCTTGTTTTTTTTTTGTTTGTTTTTTTTGAGGGGGGTCGAAGTGAAAGTCTGCATTTTTTTTGAACTGCTGGAGTAAACTGCCGCGATGCCGCTTCCCAGCAGAGGAGCCCACGCTGTTCCCAGTTACAGGATGCATCCCCCTGGCGAGGCTGGTGGTAGAGTGGGCCGCTTCCCAGGAATCCCAGACACATACCAAAGGAAATGAACGCCGGTGTCGCCTGTGGGGGCGTGAAGAGCCTCGCTGCCACGGCGTCTGTCTCCACTCTTTGATCCTGCTGTTTACTGAAGACCCCCCCCCCTCCAGGTCACTTCCTGTTCCCCGCGGCCCTCGCCTGTGTCCTCCCGTGCACCTCCACCGTCAGTCTCCGTCGTTGACCACCCACTCCATCTTTCCTCCCTCCGGTCCCTATCTTGCGTCTCAACGCAAAGCAGATGCGCCACAACACAAAAATTCCTGTTTTTCGAAATCACTTCCTGTCCCGGACTAAACCGGACCTAACCCAAGAGATTACATTAACTGAGTCCACTGTTATTACATGCCTACAAGACATGGGGCTGGATCTCTCCTGGTTTCAGTTGGTGACTGGCTGTGGTTCCCGCTCTGATCCTTTTTTATGTATTTCGTCTGTGGTTGCAGACAGCGCCGTCGTCCCTGTTTGGTCTGCTAATAAAGGACAGAGCTTGTGACGCTAATCTTTGTTCTACTTAACCTGTTTCTTTCCAGTGGTGCAAAAGGTTGACAGTGTGTCTGAAGACATCGCAAAATGTGGAGGGAAGATAACCGCTTTTGAGACGGATTTGCAAAACCTAGGTGCGTATTTGGACTTAAGTTAAAGGACTGGCGAACTGTTGAAATGTTTTAAGCTTTGTACTGAATTCAGTTTCATTTTCAGATGATCAATCTGGAGCGAAGTCTGAAAATACCTCGACGGGCATCCAGGCCTTTAAGACCAACATCTGGACTCTTCAGAGGCAGCTGTCTGCGGTGGAAGAGCGCATCCACAGCGATCAAGTTAAGCTCAAGCAGCTGCAGAACGTCGGCTCGGACCTTCAGAGCAGCCAGGGCTCCATTCAGGTTCTGCTGAGCAGCAACACGGCCAGCCTGCGCATCGTGAACAGCACCCTGCAGTCGTATGGCGGCATCATCGAAAGCCTGCAGGAAGACACGAGCCGGCTGCAGAGGGAGCTCCAGCAGCAGGTCAAGCTCCAGAACCAGGCGCTGCTCAGCATCAGCAGCCTGAACCTCACCCAGGCCCAGCAGAGGGGCCTCATCGCCGCGCTGCAGCGCTCGGTGGACGACGCCAGCCAGGCCATTCAGAAAATGCGCAGCGACTTCCAGGGTCTGGAGCAGACCGCCCGGCAGACGCGCTCCGACGCCGAGTGGCTCCGCGGCAGAGTGGAGAACCTGCAGATCCTCGCCAGCAACGTCTCGGCTCTGGCCAAGGCCGACAACGACAGCCTGGAGGACGTGGGGTCGCAGCTGGCTCTCATGGCCGGCCAGCTCCAGAACACCAGCAGCCTGACGGAGTCGCACGACCAGACGCTCAGGGAGCTCCTGGACTGGCAGCGGGACTTCGGGAACCTCACGTCCGCGAACTTCGATCGGTTGGAATTGCGAGTGGACGAGTTCGAGCAGGGCGTGGACCGAGTGACGGGCAACGTCAGCTTCTCCACGCAGCTGCTGGGAGCCATCAACCTCGACCTGAACGACCTGCGCTCCTGCTCGGAGACCGTCGGCCGCCACTCCGACTTCCTGTCGAACCTCAACAGCAGCGTGGCGGACATGGCGACGGACGCCGCCGCGCTGAGGTCCCAGCAGGAGGAGCTGGCGGCGCGTCTGGACAGAGAGGTCACCGACCTCTCCATGGTCATGGAGGAGATGAAGCTGGTGGACACCAAGCACTCCCAACTCATAACCAACTTCACTATTTTACAAGGTGAGAGATGCACGGCTGCGGCTTCATATAAAGTCTCAGCAAAGCAAGTGACACACACACTTCTGCTCTGTTCCAGGTCCGCCGGGTCCCCGGGGCCAGAAAGGAGACAAAGGATCTAAGGGAGCAGCTGGAGTGACGGGTCAAAAGGGAGACAGTGGAGTGCAAGGAGTGTCGGGAAGGCAAGGACCTAAAGGGCCGCCGGGCGTACAGGGACCTGCAGGTCTACCAGGGATTAAGGGCCCGCGTGGGGCGCCCGGTAGCCCCGGAGTGAAGGGCGCCCGGGGGTCCGGAGGCCGCGCCGGACCTCCTGGAGAAAGAGGAGAGCCAGGTATTGCCGGTCTGCCCGGAAGAGACGGACAGCCCGGTCCTCAGGGAGCGCAGGGCCCGGCGGGAATCCGTGGCATTGTGGGACCAGCTGGGGAGCCGGGACCGAGGGGCCTGCCAGGACCAGCAGGACCTCCAGGACCAGCAGGACTGCCGGGTCAGCCAGGAGTCCAGATCCCCTTTGGACCTGTGTCCCTGCAGGACGAGGCGCTGTCTCCAACTCTGTGGAACTCAGGTACGAGAGACAGAAAAATAAATTCAGCTGATAATTCTGTCCTCTGACAGCAATAGTGAAAAAAAAAAAGTTCATAAAAATAAAAATAGTCCAATGACAACATTACTCCACATTCCACAGCGTCTGTTCTATCGTCCCGTGCTGCTCTCAATGCCAAAATGTCTTGAAATGATAAGAATCACATAATTTAGGCCCCAAAAACCTGGTTTGTATCTTTTACGTTCATTCAGTTTGAGATCACTGCAAGATCGACCAAAAAATCTTATTGAATGTGGATTAATTTCGCCATTAGATTAATTTTCAAGGTGAGAAATAAACTGACAAATTGTTCATTTTTGGGTGAGCTATTACTTACAAATGTTATAAAGGGATGTTACTCAGTGAGGGGAAACCCTTGAAAGTTAAGTAATGGTGAATCAAAACGTCTCAGAACTCTACATGTTAGTTTTGGCCCATAGCGGACGACGGACCCTTGCTTCTCTCTTTCACACCGGCCAAAAAAACCTGTTTAAACCCGCTAATAATCGGCTCCTCATGCAGTGTGAAAGGGTTTAATCAGCATTTAGGCCCGGGTCTTTCAATCTTGCAATCGACCCGGGTTTTTACGAGCAAATTTAATGTGCTTTTTGTTAACATTTGATGATTGATTCTTGGCTCTGGCTTCATTTCTAACCAAGCTTTGATGATCATGTGTTTGAATCAATAAATTGGGTTTGTTGCAGGCTGTCCTGTGGAGTGGCGGAACTACAGCGACAAATGCTACTTCTTCTCCAAAGACCTGCACAACTTCGATGACGCAAAGAGAACCTGCGAATCCACTTCTGCTTCACTACTGATCATCAACGACGACGAAGAGCAGGTAAACCCAGCGCTTCGTCCTTCGACGTGCATCTCTGGGTGTGCTGTGTATTTCAAGTGCGGCTCACCTGTCGCCTTGCGCCTTCAGAAATGGCTGCAGAAGCAGATCTTTCGAAAGGTTACTTCTGGATGGGGCTGACCGACCGGGAGGAGGAGGACACGTGGCGCTGGGTGGACGGGACCGAGCCCACTTTCACGTCAGTAACGTTTTCCTTCCCCGACAATAATACCAAGAATAGTACTTCACCATTAAACCAGCTACCCATAATCCCCATTAATCTGGAAGTGTTCAATCATAATTTGGCCTTTTCTTAGCGAGGATCAAATTCTTTCTGGCTCTTGCAATAATCAGAGTCGCTCATCCTGAGCTCCAGTTGTTGGTTCAGACTCAGTGAGCCTGATGTGTGATTGCCCTCTGTTGTCTGCTTTCAGAAAGTGGAAGGCCGGCCAGCCGGACAACTGGGGCCACGGCCACGGAACGGGAGAAGACTGCGCCGGGCTCATCCACGAAGGGCTGTGGAACGATTTCTTCTGTGAAGATCTCATAAGCTACATCTGTGAGAAGGAAATAGAGCCCTGTGAGTCTCCGCCGGCGTCACTCTCTGTTCGCATCTGGATGTTTTCACCGCAGCGTTCACCTCACGCATACTTTTTTCTGTCCTCTCTTTGCAGCGACATCGCCTGAATCATAGCGACGCGACGGCGGCAAGCGCACAGTGAGCAGCTAGACTTCAGCCATGTGGCACGGGTCCGCCGACGGTCCGTACGCAGGGAGCAAAGGGACGGTTTAGAAAAGGAGCCCGGGGGCTGCAGCAGCAGGCGTCCGCCCGACGCCGACGAGACGCCGTTCTCCTCCAGCCTGAAGCCAACATCACCAGCAAGTGCAATACAGCAGGGCAAAGGAGGGAGACCCCTTTTTTTTTTTTTTTAATTACCAAAACACCAACTGATTTATATTTCTGAAAATGTTTTTGAAATACATTTTATAAAACTGTACTCCATGTACAACTGAATATCTGAATGTATATTTCATTATGCAAGTTTTGTAGGAAAATATAAGATTCTATGAAGCCAAATGGACTCACAGTAAAGCTTTTGTATGTGTATTTTTCCGAATAAAAAAAGTGCAAGATGATGTGCAAAAAACCAGAATGCCACTGATGCGCTACCTTCAAGGACGTTGTCGTCAAAACTCATGAATATAACGTTTCCATTTTATACATGCAGGAGTAAATTGAGTATTTCCACATCCATTTAGAAAAGTGTGAGAATCCGTTTCACTTTCCGGTCGATAAGTTTGTGGTTATTTACACTGTATGCAATTTATTTCTCACTATTACTCCTCATTATGTCCTTGTGTTCAAAAATCTGTGACTCCTATGAATATAAAATGTTCCATTCTCTGCACTCGGGTATATTTTTTTTGTTTAAATAAATAAAAACAAACAAAAAAAAAACCCACTTGAGTTTGAACAACACTACGGATAAATGAAGGAAGAACTCAATAAATATGTAAAACCCATGGGGTGTTTGCAGTTATTGACTCACAAACCGGTATCTGGTGTGAAGTTCATCACAAAACTCCTCGGTGTTGTTGTTGATTTAGTTTATTGATTTAGCACAAAAAAAAAAGGTATTTTCACATTTTGGTTGTTGTATTGTCTTGCTGTTCCTTTTAATTGGACATAGCATTTTGTTTTTTTTTTCTTTTTATTTCTCCTCTCTAACCCAGATCAGAAGCAAAGATGCAGGTATTTTTCACTAATCTTGGGCTTTGCAATTCATTGGCTAACATTTCCCCTCAAGTCATTTCACATCCTGCTTTCGGTCAAACTCCAGTCACAGTCACTCCTTCAGCTGCACAGAAGATTGAAATGATCTGATGATAGCACCTTTTTCAGTAGCAGGGAGTCCAACTGCCTTTCTGCCAAGACGGACACCGAGTTCTCACAAAACAGACAAAAAAAAAAAGAAACCAAACAGACTGAAGACTGCGAGTGCTCACAAGGATTTGAACTACAGACAAAGAGCTTCTGTGAAACTTCAAATTTGCTTTAAGATGCACTCTTGTAACTTCGTTTGACATTGTAAACATCAAAACAACATAAAAGAAGTTAAGTTTGACTTCTGCTTGCTCAAAGTGACACAGTGGGCGGATCAATCAATCCTGCTCATTTCATTTTACATGGAAGGTAAAACAAACGTACGCAGAAGAAGCGGCACATTGTCTAAACGTGGGTTTATTGTTGAGGTATGTTGGAGCTATGAATATTTTTTCTCTTGTTGCTTACAGCCACACAGCGCGGAGACACGACCTACGACCTTCTTTCCTCTCTTCACGTTTGCCTCTTCCTTCCTTCGGGGTTCAGTCTTGAGGTTCAGTGCTTGCAGGTGTAGCAGGACTCTGTAAGGCTGAATAAAGGACTCGGGGTTCTGTCTCGAAAAAACTCCAGCAACACGAGGGACTGTAAACATGTTTCCAATATTACCGTCCAGGTGGGAATTAATCCTGCAAAGAAATTCTCTGGATCAGTTAGCATTACTCCGTGGGGGCAGGGGGGGGGGTTTGGTTCTTATTGGCGGTTGGGCGGCTCTGTTCGGGTCCCGGTGCAAAGAACAATGTGGCGGCCGGCGTTGCTGCTGCAGACGAGGCGGAGGCGGAGGTGGAGGTGGAGGGGCGGGGGGGGGGGGGGGCGACGTGATGGAAACGAAGGCACGGGGGTCACGCTCGTCTAGTCATCCTTTTCCACGATGACCTCCCCGTGAAGAACTCTTCTCCTCTGCCTCAGCATGTGGAAGTAGAGCTGAGGAAACACTGCAGAACCAAGAAGAGACAGAACTCGGTGATCTGGATTTAACACTCAATGACAAAATATGAGATTTCCTAAAGCCTCGAAAGCCAAATCATGCAATTAAATGTTAAATTTATTCAACTCTGCACAGACTGGGAGTGAAGCCGTCCTTACGTGGGATGTAGGACAGCATGATGATGATGAGACAGTAGTAGTAGTCGAACGACACGTTATACTTGTTGGGAAGCCTCACGGAGTACATCCCAGACCGGCGCACAAACGGCAGAGCAGCGTAAATGGTGAGCAGCTCTCCCACGACTCCCAGCGGGTACAAGACGATGAAGAGATTGTATCTGCAGCACGAGCAGAGAGAGCGAGCGAGCGAGAGAGAGAGAGAGAGAGAGACGGTCAGGTGTCTTATCCTTTATTCAGATCACAAAGGAACACAGGAATGCAACTGCACAGGATGTTAACACACTCGCATGCACAAATGCATAAAACACAACAATGTTAAAAAATGCAAAAATTAAACTTTCAGGCCTCTGAAAATTTTTTTATGTTAATATTGACATTTCACCTGACTTCCATGCCCTTATAAAAGTAGCAAATAGAGTTTAGAGTCAAAAAAGGGGACTTTCATGACTCTTTTTTATAAGCTGCTTGGTTTAATGTATTTCTGACTTTCCATGAGCTCGTGATCCATCTTCAGTCAGTCATGTTGTTTTATGTCAGTCGTTCACACGACCGGCGTCCAGTTCTGCAGCAAAAGCATATTCGGTTTTGAAAAGTGTTCCCATTTGCTCCAATGCACCAAGGTGTTTGTGAGAAGTTATGACATCTGAGGTTTAAAGCAAACTGCGATTCGTCAAAAACCTCTAGAAATATTACCATGAGCGCAGCATGTATATGATACTTGCTCATTTGTTAGACTTCTGGATACAAACCACAACCTGACAAAACAAAACACGGTGATGACCAGAAGCCAATTTTAAAACTGCCTTCATGCTAATTTTAGTAAATGTGTATGAAAAAAACAACATGATTTGAGAGAATGACACTATGGAAAGACGATGAGGTTCAAGTTTTGAGGTCAGTCCGATTTTCATTAAACTGGCTTCTATTTCATTGCTCATAGTGGCCGAGCTGATGACGGGCCGGGACGGAGCCTGGGATCAGAGAGCCGGGTTTCCCCTGTGGAAAAGGATTCCATTTGGCAGGACGCCGTGATGGCCGAAGCCTCGGGATCAGATTATAGCCGCGATCCGGCCCTCAGATGAAACGTCAGCGATTGAAACGCCGCACTACATGATTGATTGCTGCACTGACAGGCGATGCGTTTTGCTAAATCAAACGCATACGCAGGCTGGTCATTTCCAGACCGATGTTTCATATTAGAAAAACAATAACTCAGCAGCTCCTTTACCAGAGCACAAGACGCATAACTGTGACTCTTCAGTGTGTTTTCATAGCGAAGGAAGCAGATTTAGGATCAATGATACAATCAAGTAAATTCAATAAGATTCAACTATGAATGAGAAAAACTTAGAACTGCACAAACAGCTGTCACCTGAAGAAAAATGTTTTCTTTTGTGACAGCAGGGCTCTCTAGGACGGCGCTATGTTCGATGAGTCAGGACTTCAGAGATCCTGTATTTAGTCAAGACCACAGCAAAGGCTCGGGGGAGCGTCTCAGCGGATGTGAGAGAAATGTTGGGTGAACATTCCATGACCAAAACAGATGGTCTTAAAAACAGGAGCAGCTGAACATGAGCCCCTCTCCAGAGGCCTGGCGTCTCCTCCGCGCTTAAAGAAAGAGGTGAAGGGTGGGGGCAGGGGACGAGAGTGTGCCATTCAGTGCGGAAGAATCAAAACCGGGAACAAAGGAATAGCTGGCGAAGGACCGGGCAGACCCTTCAGGATCGTATGGCGCGCCGGAGTGGCAAAACGAACTGAAATCCTTGCTTGTGGGCCGCAGGACGGCGTCTGAGGAATGGCTGAGCTAATCAGGAACGGCTGACACAATATGTAAACGCTGCTAATCTGCAGGGGGGCTGCTCTGTCTGTGCAGCAGGGTGCCAGGCCTGTGTGCTGGACGGCTATCAGTGTGTACGGCCGACGTTCCTCACAGCGACTCCGGTTTCAGGTGAGGGCAGGCCGCCACCTTTACAAGTAGTCTCCATATCGTAGAAAGTAGCGTGTACGTCACGCCACAGCCGAGAAACTAGCATCAACCACCTCAACTGTACTCTGCACATGCTGATAATTTTAAATAATACAACACACACTCGACTGCACGCCATCCTGATGCAAAGTTAGTTTCTATTTAGCAAAACCACAGAGTTGAAAATGCCGAGTCATGCTAGAATCACAGCAGCCCACACACGTGGCGAGGCGGCGTCTCCACCTGGCCCATTTGATGAAGTACGGCAGGTGGTGGAGCAGGTTAAACGTGTAGTAGGAATATCTGGTAATCTCTGTCACCGTCCACACAACCAGGAATAGGATAACGCTCTCTTCATTCTGGATCTTGATTGAGAAAGCAGCAGAAGGCGTTTACAGGTGATGCTCAAACGGTTGATGTGATCTGCTGTGTGCTCCAATAGGAGGAAGCAACAGTTTATATAAAAATGTCAATGGAAATACAGAGAAAATAAGTTTACTTTGAGTATACTGATGGTGTGAGTGAATGATTTTTTTTGACAAAGGAGATGAGAAAGTAAAGATATGACTGCACCATTTTTCATGTTCACATCCAAGCAGCGTCATTTTACCTGTCTGATGCTGTTAGTGATGAACCAAACCATGAAAATCCGAGAACACACTTGAACCCCAGTTACAATCACAGAAGTCCTCACGATTCCTGCAGCAAAGAGAGATGAAGACAAAAAAAAAAAAAAAATCAATCTACACTCGGACAAATACTCTCCAAAAAGTGAGGAAATGTAATTGTTTTTCATAAATCAGCTTATAGATCACATACCAATAGCACAATGTCCCACCTGTAAGATAACATCATGAGAAAGAGAAAATGAATTTATGTAATTTTCCTCTAACCTGTTCAGAACAGTAACACTTCAATAAATTCTGTGACAATATTTTTTTACCTCAATTAATGCAAAGGTCTGGAAAAACTTGAGCGTCCTTGCTATACTCCTGTACAGACCCTTGTGCGTGCCTTTCTGGATGTAGAAGCGCATCATTGCCATGGCCAGGACCAGCCACCTGCAGAAAAACAACACAGAAGCAGTAGGAACAGTCAGGTACGATGCTCAGACAGACAAAAAGACCAAACGGGATTAAGGAATTTTATCTGATTTAGAGGAAATAACTCAGTACAGACACCAGTGAAGGCTGCAACTCTCCATCTGTGTCCTTTTCAGGTCAGAGTACAACTGAATCACAGCGAGAAATACATATTAAAGAGTCAATAAGCAGCATAATGTGGTCAAATTAAGAGACACAACAATAACAATACAAAGCAAAACAATCAAAGCTGATCATGGAATTAACACATTTTATTTAATGTATAGAAAATATAACAAAATCTATATCTTTGAGAACCTGGATCAAAATAACATATATATTCATTCAGACTGCAAAATGAACAATTCACTGTTCATACATTATATAATTCTGTGCAGCAAATCTTCATAACGTAAGTTAAGAACTTGGTTTTAAATGTCACGAAACGCAACAAATGGAACTTATAACAAAGCCAAACTGTAAGGAAAACAATAGAAAAACAGATTACTTTAATCAAAAAAGTAACATTAATGCATCCTCACACTGAGTCTCTATTCATGAGTTCAACAGAAAACTCCAGCATTGTAGTTTTCATTAACTCTATTAGGACAAATTAAACAGAACATTTAGAATTCAGTGGGTGTATTTCCATGTAGCTGACAATCAAGAAGTCAATGTGTGAGAAGACAGCACTGAAAATCTGTTTGAATGTTAAAATTTGTTTTCATATCATTTCAACTTTTTCCACATTCCAAACAGGACCATGGTCTGTTACTGAGTCTGACATATTTCATGAAAACCCTGCACATTTATCATACTTTGGAGTCTTGTATGATAATGAATAGACCTGGATCTCACAAAGTTGTAATTTTAGGCTGAATGATGGACTTCCTGATATTCTCCACATGATAAAACAGCTTTGTTGACGGCTGTTTGGTTACTAAAACAATAAAAAGCACAATAACTCTTGATAGCAACCGTTGAAACAGTTGCATTTATAACAGCTGCACAGCTACAACATACACAAAGCTTTTGCACATGCACATCTCTAAAAAATATTGATAGAACAACAATTTTAACCTTTCTTTTTTTGGTCTTCCTTCAAAAGTATTGAAAAAAATGAAAAGACTGAAACAAAGTTTCTCCATCACCCTCAAGATTCGTCCTGCTGCTGCTCTCAAGGCTCTCAGGCAGATTATTCAGGAAATTCAGGCAGGCAGAAAACTTGCATCTCAACAAAGGAGCTACTAATACAGCAGAAACGTTCAGCCGTCAGCAGAAAGCCTCTCACTGAACATCCCTCTGAACTTCACACAACACGTCAGAAAAGCAAGAAATAAAAGTTATGTCACAGAGCTCTTGAGCAACTGGCTTTTAAACAAGTTTGGAGATTTTGTATTTGAGTGACTATGATGGAAATATTGTGATATGAAAATATTTGTTGTTCATATCTAAATCCAAGAGAACTCAGAATAAAATGAATGTATGTGTTTAAGAAAATAAGAACGGACTATGATAATAGTAGATATAATCAGTAAAAATAAATAAACAAGTAAGTAAAAAAACTTTGATTTTTCCAGTTAGCTTTCCAAAAAATAACATTTAATTTTCTCAGTTACAGGCTATTTTTCCAAAGGATGTTAAAGATTCACTTCTGTCAACATCACAACATGGCTTGAGGGACGAATCATTCAAACTTCATCAATAAGATCATATCTAAGCGTTTTCATGCTTCTTAAAGAACCACAATGTTTCAGACAGTACAGAATAGCTCCCAACACTTTTAGTATAACATGTCAGAGAACTGCTCAGAGCTCTTTTGTTTTGTGATTATATAGAATGACAGCTGAAAATAAACTATTTGATGCATCAAGAGACACTGCACAATAAAATCACAAGTTCTGCAAATAACACCAAATGTTATAAAATAAAATTATAAAATAAAATTAATTTTGGAGGGAAACTGTCCAGTTGTTCCAGAGCTCATCAATACAGGAAAATACTTTTTTTCAGCAAGCCCCCTTCTCAATGTATATATTAGACCAATCATCACGTCTGTCTCAGGAGTCTCCTCCTGTCAGTCCTGTCATTGAATTTATATTTGATGAGTTTAGGTGTATTGTAACAATACATACTTATGCACAGAGTATGTTTCAAGATTCATGTTAAAGCTGCAGTTCCAGTAATCAAGCAACAGGTATTCTTTAGTATCTTGTACATACGTTTAAAAAAAAAAACTTTTTCATTCCTTCATAAGCCGTTACTGCCACACAATCCACAACACTGGAACAATTAAAGAGAAAAAAACATGTGGGCTGCAACAATGAGATCAAGGAAGAGCCAAATCATTTAAACTGTACCGTGGGTTGGAGAAATTGACAGCTTAGCACTGAGTGAGCTTCAGACAACATATCATAAATACAAAGTGAACACAGGTGTCAGTAAAAGAACCGGGTTTTTCCCAAACTTGAGATTTGTGAGGATGCTTATACACCTGTAAGGTCGAGCTGAGGTGACTGCTGCAAGTACGAAAGACCCTGGACCAGGGTGAGCACCTGCTGCCTTGTGTACTCCATAAATGCAAGTAAAAAAGACATGATTCCACATTGTTTCATTTACTGCGTCGCACAGCTGATCTCTCCTACTCCAAACAAACGGATAATATTTTGTGTTTGTAAGAAGCTTTGATGGAATGAAAGGTTTTCCACAGATTGAAGGGAGGAATTTGGTTTGTTTAGTTATATAAGAAGCTATTTACCCTCCTGGGCTTGTAAATAAAGGGGTGACAGACAGCGGAGGCACCGTGCCAAACCCGAAACGCGTCGGTCGCTGCTGATCCAAAGCTCTCAGAGCCAGATTGTCGTGCGTCAGTCGCTGACAGTGCTCCTTATCTTGTTTTTTTTTCACCTCACAAAGCTCATGTTGTTTTTAAGAAAGTGCCCATTGAGCATATCGGTGTCCCGGCGCCGGGCTCCAGTGTCAGCGCGCTCCTGCTATACTTATCGCCGCAGTGCGGGGCGCGCTGTGGGCCTTGACGCCGACACCACGCACTCAGCCCTATTTGGACACGGCCAGCGTGCAGAGCCAGCCTGCCGCTTCACCCAGCCGCCGTCCATTCATTTTCACACGCTCGGAAAAGACACTTTAAATCCTCCTTTTCGGCGTCTCGCGCCGGCCCGGCTGACTTTTCTCCAACTCGCGCGCGACGCGCGGAGCCGCTAAACGGAGCGAGCCGAACGGACACTTTGTGGGCTTGACAAAGACACACACGGTCCTATAAACAGCAACACACGCTTACAGTTTTTTAGGGAGCGGCGGACTTGTGCGCCTTTTCTTATTAATAGGCGACCTGCGGCGGAATTTGCGCACGTACCCGGCGGTCATGGCGATGTTGTAGAAAGTGAGCCATGCGGTCGCGAGGGCGCTTTTCGTTCTCTTCTTGTTGTTGTTTTCCTTCTCCTCCACCGTGCCGTCCTCCTCGCTGGACGCCATGGTACCGGGGGCAGGGTGGGGAAGTCAGGAAGGGAGCTGACAGCTGGGGCAGGGAGGGAGGGGAGCAGGCTGCGGGTCATCCATCCATCTATCTATCCGCCCACGGAGCCCCTTGCGCGCGCGCGCGCGCTCTCCCTCTCTCGCGGGACTAGTGCGACAAGTGCGTAGCTTCCCGGTGGTCTGCCGGTGGCCCCGAGGTCAGAAGGAAATCCAGATCGATGAGGGTTGGGTTTAAGTGTTGGAGACGAGTTGCTGCTTATCGTGTTTCTCCTCAGTGTTGCTTCAAAATAATGATTTTTCTGTGCAGTTTGCATGTTCTTCCTGTGTGCATTCCTCCCACAGTATTCCATAGTTAGCCGAGTTTGGCTGCAGACCCCAGAATTGGACACAGTGGAACAGAAGAAGGATAAATGTTGTGTCATATTTCACCTGGAGAGACCAGTGGCTTGTCCACAAGGCTTTTATTGGGGTTGCTCAAGTGTTGCACTGAGTCATGCTTGGGTGGCAGGCAGGAGTTGGTGAAATGTGAGTCAGTCAGTTGTATGAAAATAGAATCATATTACTTTTTTTGTCCTTAATGATTAATTTTCTGGCTGACATGATAAAATTAGCCACACACTGACGTTGGGGGAAACTCATGTAATGTATCTAGATTGTTGCTGGCTTTTTCATGGGTTGTCTTGGAGGCATTTGGGGAAAAAAATTAAATGAAAAGTGAAATATGTGATGGCGGAAACAGCAAGAACACTGTCACCGTTCAGCAACTGTTCAATACAATTTTTGTGCAAATCCTGAATTTTACCTGGTCTACATGTCAGTTTGGAACAGAAACAATCTTTAATTGTGAGATATGAAACACATGCTGCACTGCTATGAGCCAACACAAACTGCCAGAGTCCTCTTTGACTTTTTGGCTCTTGGTTTCAGACCTCCCCGGCCTGAGGCGCTCCGGTCTCGGATCTCTCCTGTGTAAGAAGAGCGTCGGCTCAGAGCAGCTGCAGGCCTCAGAATGAGGTGTAATGTTGTTTAACTCATACACACCGAGGTGGATCAATCCGTGCTGGACTCAGTTCACCTCTTGTGGAGTCGCTGCCTGATGAGAAACTGCATTGATGCAGAAACTAAAATTAGCTTTCCTAATGACACCTTTTAGAAATGAGTGTAAACTAAAGACAGCGCCAAATATAGTTGACACCATTTAATCCCGATCCAGTTGCAGGATTGGGTGTTCAGGTGTTTTGAAGTCCAGAGTGAACATTTTCCCCCAAATCGTCAGTATGGATGAGTATGGATACATAAGCTGTGACTTGAAGAGACTAAATACTGGATCATGAACCTCAGCGGTTGAAATAATGTTACTGTACAAAAGGTCTCATGTCCTCCATGTGCCAGTGTGGGTGTTCTCCAGGTGCTCCAGTCTAGTCGAAGTCAACATGAGGTTACTGCTTGAGGTTAATTGCTGGCTATAAAACTGCTGTGAGTGTGTCTGGTGGTCTGTCTCTCTGAGTTTGTTGACCTGGAGACTCTTCCAGACTGTACCCTGCCTCCTCCAAATGTCTGCTGAGAGAGGCTCCTGTTCCTTGAGTTGGATACTTCTGTGTTCTTATATCGCTGTAGTTTTTCTCTATGTCATGATCATATTTCGCCACTAGATGGAGACACATGGATATGATAGGAGTGAAGGTGGTTCTCATGTTCCCTGGGCTTTCAGCTCATGGTCCCTACATGGTGATTTTGCTTTTGGATCGATCAACATCAGTTTTGTGAGACGAATTCTGAGATCAAGATTCAGACATACGAGGGTCTGATTTGAGCTTCATTATACTGATAAAAAAAATAACAGGCATACATCTAATTCAGTCCCATCAGAAGGCTGTAGTAGATGCATATCCTTCAGGTCACAAAGTTGCATGACCTTTGTTTGTATCCTGTGTAAAAGGAGAGTAAAGGGCCGGTCGCATCGCCGTCACATCGAAGTACACAATGCCTAGTGCAGTGTAAGCAGTTGGGCGAGCAGAGAGCCGGGACTGTGGTGTGTGGAAAATGCTAGTGGAGGCAGACAATGCAGGGGTCCGAGGCCTGACCAGCCCTCAGAGGGACAGGGGTCGCCTCACTGCGACAACAACCCCCGTCTCCCTCCCATCTTTAGCTTCTTTTTTTGTTTTTTGTTTTGTTTTGTTCCACACAGCCACAGGATGGGCTCTGGGAGGACGCTGAAGTTCGCTGTGTGTGAGGTGCTGCAGTTCGCAGGCTTGTGTGTGCCACTCTTCATCATCATGCAGAGGTTCGCCGTCATCGTGGCCAAAGTCAAAACATCGGCAACCCCCCCCGGGGACGGCAGCACGGCCTACTGGCTGATCGTGGCTTCCTCCATCGCTTACGTCACCTCCACCGCCTTGCTGGTCTGGGTCCCGGTGAAGTACATGGTCTTCATCAAGAAGAAGTTCCTCATCGGGAGGAAGAAGTGGTGAGTGTTTCTGGCTGCAGGAGCCTCAGCGCTGATCTGACAGGGCCGCTCTGACTGACACCTGACCAGCTCCGCTGAGTCTGAACAGATCAGTGGCCTGGTTCGAGCAGCTCTCGGTCAGGAAATACCAGGACCTGGCGAGTCATGTGTCTGCAGTTTCCTCCCTGATTTTTCGGTGCTTCCCTCTTTTTTGTGCTCCTATCAGGAGGCCTGTGACCCTGGTATATGTGATCCTGTCCACATTACCCTGCTTCGCTTTCCTCATCGCCAGCTCTGAGGTACAACTTTCACATGATTTGCTTCTCGTTTGATTCGCCCATTTGAAATATCAATTTCAACCCGGGTGCTGCTATATTTGTAAGCAAGAAGCAGCCTGTGTTTGTAGATCATTTGAAGTTATTTTGGCCAATCGTGTTTATATTTCAAAAGAAGTGGCAGAGAACATGAGGGACCAAGATATCTCGTGGGTGAGTGAAAATCACAGTGTGGGGCCTCCGTGAGTCGAACAGAGGTGATGAAATCTTTCACTTCTCAGGGGAGGAATATCCAGCCTAATGGATAAGGAGCTACTGATAAGCAGCTTTTTTCCTCTTCCTGTCCAGGGTGCTCTTGTCAAATCATCTGTCTATGAGGCACATTTTCACTTCCTCGCTGGCTGCAGCCCAGGCTCCACTCGCTGTTTTATGTAGCACTTTTGGAAAGCCCGAGGTGACCTCTTGGCCTTACCTTATCTGGTGTCTTTTACATAAGAGCAATAAATTCTGCTAAGATGACCAGCTTGTCTGCTTTGTTCTCTGTCCAGTTGGTATGAGGCCCTGACTCCAGCAAATACCAGGGCTGCGAGTGATGCAGCTCGCTCGATGCATTACTGCAGAAGCAAATTGTTAGTATTGATCAGACATGAATAATTACAATAACTACTAACATCACGTGTCCATCCCACAGGTTCAGATAAATAACAACCTGAAACACGATACGTTCACAGAGCTCCCTGTGTCACTCGTCCTCTTTTCACTCATCTGTATAGACGTGGTGGAGAGGATTCGCCACTGCAGACTGACCGGCCAAGGTGAGCACAACTCAAGTAGCAAATGACTCGGTGAGTGCCGCAGAAACTGATTTTTCACCAACTACTCACTCAATCACACCTTCAGAGGTCAAAGGCCAAAGGGTACACATAGTTGCAGCATTTTAGCATTTCTCTTTTCAGAAACGTTGTACTATTACTACTGTTTCAGAGTCAGTACTTTTCATGAGACAGACTAAAAAAAATAAAATGACATAAAAGAACAAGTCTGATTTCTTATGGCACATTAGCTCCAGTTGAGGTAATGCTTAATATTTGACTTTTTTCATGAACACAATATCTGTTGCAGCTGGGACAATTGAGCTAGTAGTCTCTCCTGGAGGATCCTGGTTCTTTTCCCAGTTTGAATATTCATCTTGTGCCGGAGTGGCTGTTCTCTGAATCCTCTACCTCCCTCACACAATCCAGGGACATGCTTGTTGAGTTTGATTCGTTTTGATTGAGGCTGTGAATTGCCTGTAGGCATGAATGTGTGAAAGTGTGGGATCGCGTCACTCTGCATTAGTGCTGTGGCCCTGACTTAGAAAATAAATGAGCAGAAAAGTAATGGTTGAAGTAGAGGTTTGGTCTCTCACCTTTCTTTAAGCCATGGCCAAACAAAAATTAGATATAAAACTAAAATCATATAATTTGTTTCATTTCTTCTATCGTCTTTGCTTTCCTCTCCTCAGCTAACGACATGGAACGAGATGCAGACATCCCTTCCACTGTCCTAACCCATGTGGAGCAGGTAACTCCTGTGAATACCATCACTCCAGCTGTCCCGGGGCCAGCTGTGCCCGGGCCAGCTGTGCCCGGGCCAGCTGTGCCCGGGCCAGCTGTGCCCACCCCTTTACAACCGGGCGCAAACCAGCAAAACGATAGGAACCAGAACGGAGCGGCGGCTCGCCCGGAGACCAACGGGACAGTACCGGGGATCCCGGGGATCCCGGGAAACCCCAGGAGGCCGTTCAGCATCTCCGGGCTGAGCTCCCGATCAGCAAGCACCACGGCGTACCGTCTGTCCCCCTACGCCTACACGGGGCCGCTGCGATTCCTGTGTGCCAGCGACGCCCGGGCCGACGTGTTCGTGGACAGCTTCGTGTTCTGGATGGACACGGTGGAGATGGTCAGGGTGGCAGGTCACCCTCTGGTGTACTACTCAGGCTGGGTGTTCCCCATCTACATCTTCAGCTACCTGTCCTGTTTGCGCGTGGTGGTCATGCCCCACAGCCCGCTGCTGTCCTCACTCGGAGTGGCCCTCCAGGATTTGCCCTTCTTCTTCGTGCGCGTTGGCCTGATCGCCTTCTTCGGCTTTGTCACGCCCATCCTCTACCTGATGAAGAACCTGCTGGTGTGCCTGGCCTTCATCTATTTCAACTTCATGACCAAGCTGAGGATCTTCAACACGGAAAGGATGTTTTTCTGAAGCTCAAACCTCAACGACAAACATGAAACGTGTTAAAGGACAGCCTGACAAAAAATACAAAACACAGTGTAAACCTTCATCGGTGGTTGCATCAGTATAAAAAAGGTTGAAGTTAATGACTTCAGAAGACTAAAAGGGCTATTATGATGGCCTTAAAATTGCATTAAATTGTGTCTAATTTGAAAATTTTGCAAAATCATAAAATACAAAATGTAAGAAGCCATTTATTCAGCTAACATAGAATCAAACACAGTGTAATCCTAATACTGTAATGTAATGTAGTTTTTGTTTCTGAACTCAGAAAAAAAAGCTGAGGTGAAACACAACATCTCCTCTCAAAAACTGAAATGTTTTAATGTTTAATTTCCCTACATAATATTCCTGAGTCATAAATACATAATGTTGTTTAAACTAAAAATATAAAATAGACATATCTAAAACTTTGAACAGTTTTCATGCATATTTGAGTTCCTTAAAGTCTGAAGTAACATGACGTTTTAAATATATTTATTATAGATTTTTTTGTGAAGGCAAAATAAACTTTGACAAACCTGACTAGCATGATATAAAAATTGCATTTTTTTCTAGCATAAAAACCTCCCTAGATATTAAATTCCGAAAACATAATTCCTGATTTCCTAAAATTAATGCTAAAATACCAAATTTAACATTTGGTTACATTGTCTGGGATAGATCGTGTTGATAGCTGGATACAGTTAAGTTAAACATTTGAAATCCATCTATCTTTTCAGCTAAAATATTTAATTAAAATGAGCAGAAGTCCTAAAAATGTCCAACCCTTTATTCCGCACCATTGCCATTGTTCAAATTCTGAAACAAGTTTCATTATGTAATCATGACTAAATCATCCGAGTAGAAGCAGGAGGGAAAGAAGTTTGGCTCAGATGTTTGATGAATGTACGAAAAGCTGTTGCAATCCAGTCAACATGTGAATTTGCATGTGCACTACAGAACTTCTTTAGATATCAGCGATCATATTTAATACAGGCCAAAGGGGAGCTTGTAGGCAAAGCACATTGTGTATAAATGACTGTTGATTTAAGCATGATGACTTTGATATAAATGCATCATTTTTTTACCCTTTAAACGGTGCTTTGAGAATGTGCCTGTGACTTTTGAGAGATCGCAGCTGACTTTTTTTTTTACTGCTATCATAAAGTGCAGTGAAAATATAAATCCTTTTTTTGTTATCATTGGGTTTTTCTTTTCTTTGCTTTGATAAGGTTATTGAACAAGCTCCTTAAAAACCTGTATGTTTCATTATGTATGTGTGTGATTTCACACGCACATCTTTGTCAGGCCTAATTGAGGCACAAACTGGTTTTATAAGTCCTCCTGAATGTGAACAAATAATGTGGGTGGACTATCGAGCAGACTGAAATGAAGCTATTCTAACAGTGTTGACTGAATTTTTTTAATGGGCTGGTGGGGATATTCTTTTTTTTTTTTTTTCTTTTTTTTTACAGCACTGTCCAAGTTTGACAGATAATAAACAAAAGCATATACTTGACCTCAGAAAATAGAATTTTCGTTTTTTGTGTGAATTTTGTCTGTGCGTTGAATGGTGCTCTGGTGAATTTTGACATTCACCAAATTAAGAATAACAATCAGTAATATTAAGAACAATAATCAGCTTTTTGGACATTTGGTGTCACTTATTAAAAAAACTAAACAAAAAAAACACACTAACAGGGCCTTGTGCTTCTTGAGCCGTCTGGCTCCTCAGCTTGGTGGACTCATGATAACTGCTTATATTTGAAGAAGATTAGATCAATTCTATTTCGTAAGTGCTTAGCCCACCTACGGGCTTCGCTATTGGTACTCCTCTTTAGCGCAGCCAATCCACTGAGACAACAGAAAACTCAACGCACCATTCCTCTCCGTGCGATGGCACAGCACCACACCCCTCGCCGAGGGTATATCCTGAGCCAGCGGCCGCCACTCTCCCTTCTTCTTCCTCAGCCCTTGAGACATCAGGAAGCCACAAGACTCTTCAGATCAAGATTCCTTGGATCAAGATCAAGATGGATTCGCCTGCCCGCGAAGATTCACCAACGGACGCCGGGCCCTTCACCTGCCGCTCCTGCGGCACCCCGTTCATTGAGCAAGATCACCATGAGCGCTGCTTCATCTGCCTTGGCTGGCAGCATCACCGCCAGCGGTCCTCCTACCCGACCTGCCTCACTCTGCCGCCTGAAGAAGTCCAACGGCAAGCAGCCTTTATGGGCTCCGCCTCTCCGGTTCCCGCCCACGGGGAACTGGGTCGAAGTCAGCGGCAGCATCAGCAGCAGCAGCGTGTCGCTGCGTGGACGGCTGGCCGCTGGTCTCCAGAGTACCTATCATAGAGGACTCCGTCAGACTGTGCCTTCTTCCCAAGTCCTCCGCCTGGCCTGGCAGAAAGCCCATGCTGCCGTCTGAAAGAGACAGGCACATGGCGGGCCTTTTGGATCGTTGTTATGCTAGCGGCAACCAGATGTTCGCCCTAGCTAACAACATGACTTTCCTGCTGGGCTCCGTCAATAAGATTTGCCACAAAAAGTCCCAGCTCTGCCCTGATGATATCAAGGAGGTGCAGAATGTGGCCGAGGTTCTGATGCGGATGTGCCGCACCATCGCCATCAATGACTCTGCGTCATGGCAAACGCACAGCTTGCCATGAGGCACCTGTGGCTTGGTCTCTCCTCCCTCTCTGAGCGGGACCAGTGGGGAGTTCTGGGGCTCCCCCTGTCAACCGCCTCTCTCTTCGGACCTGACATACAGGTCATCATCGAGTGCCTTGAGGCGGTGGCGCGAGGCTCCCAGCAGCTCACCTTGCACCTGCAGCCCCGTCGCGAGGCCCCACCGCAGCAACGACGTCCGGTGGAGCAGTGGTGTCCAGCCCCCTGGAGTTCCCTGGCGACTGGCCAGAACCGACCATCTTCCCACCGACCCTCCTCCCAGGATGCCAACTAGCCGAGCCGCAGAGCGCCCCGTCCGCTCGTCCTGCACCTGCTGTTAAAAATGTAAATAAAGGGCGTAAGGCCCGTTACATCACTCAAAGAGCAGCAATCATTTCCTCTTCCCGTGCTTGCATGAATGATGCATGTCAAGCTCGGCGGGGCTCTTTCCCTCCCTGCTCTGGCTGTGTGATAAAGCAGAGAACAGTGAACAGAGCGCACTTGGAGCTGCCTGGACGCACAGCGCCTTCGCCGGCTCTGCCTCCTTGCTCTCGCCGCGCTGCGGCCATGGAAGCGGGACACAGCAGCGAGCTTGGGCTGCTGGCTCTACCGAGGAGCGATGCTGGTACCGCTCCAAACTGCATTCTCCGCTGGCTTCCACCTGTGTCAGCACAGTGAAGCGTCAGAGCAGCGGGACTGTGCCAGTCTGGGTCCCCGCTGACGAGCACCCTGGCCCCAGCATCATCACTCAGGTCAGTGGCCCGTCAACCTCCGGGAGCGCGCCCCCGCCACCGGGTTTGTCCCCATCAAAGCACTGGTCCGCTGCCCCGAAGCAGCCGCCCATGCTTTTTCATGGGACGCCCCCTCCACAGCCCTTTCGTTGGGGGCCCCCCGTCTCCCAAGGTCGGCAGGACGGGTGGGCCGCCCCCTCAGGCTGTGGTGCAGCTGCTCGCGCTCCACTTCCGGACGTGGCATGCTATGTTGGGACCGCTTTCTCCCTGGTTATCCAGGATGCTGAGAAGCGGCTTTGCCCCCCACTTATGCCGAAGCAGAAGTGGCCTCGCTCCTCCGCCGGGGGGCGGTAACGGAGCTGGGCGCGGAGGAGGCGAATTTGGGCTTTTATTCCCCCTACTTCTTGGTTCCCAAGAAGAGCGGAGGTATGAGACCCATTCTGGACCTGTGGGTCCTGAACGCTCACAGAGCCACCAGGAGGTTCCGCATGCTGACGGTCAAACACCTCGTGGAGAGCATCCACCCTGAGGACTGGATGACGTTGGTCGACCTTATGGACGCCTACTTCCACATCCCCATTCTGAGAAGACACACAACCTTCCTCCGGTTCGCTGCAGGGACCAGGTATTTTCAATACAACCGGCTCCCCTTCGGCTACTCTCTCGCCCCCCCCCCCCCGCACCTTCACCAAGTGTGTCGAGGTGGCGCTGGAGCCTCTCTGTCGTCGGGGTCTGAGGAACCTCACCTACATCGACAACTGGCTCATACTGGTGTCCTCTGATCAGGAGGCTGTGCTGCACACAATCCGGGTCCTGCACCACATTGAGCTCCTGGGGTTCTTGGTGAACCGGGACAAGAGCACGGTGACCCCAGCTCAGCATATGGTTTGTCTGGGTTTGGAGCTGGACACACTCTACATGACGGCCTGCCTCTCTGCGGACAGGCGAGCCTCCCTCCTTTCGGCCCTGAGGTCTGTGACGACCACACCTCTGGTCAGGGTCCATCTGGTCAGGACTGTCCTGGGTTGAATGGCTGCGGCCCACCCAGTGGTACGGTTGGGCCATCTACACACGCACAGACTGCAACGGTGGTTCAGTCACCTCCGCTACTTGGGGAAGCGGGATGGATGCAGACAGGTCTTGATCTCACCCCAGGTATGCCAGGATCTCCTATTCTGAATGGATCCTGCTCTCCTCGTGCAAGGAGTCCCCTTGGGCTGCGTGCCGCATCACATCGAGGTGTTCATGGATGTGTCTCTCGCAGGATGGGGAGGCACCCAAGACCACCATGAGGTGGGCGGTGCCTGGGATTACACTCCCATTCACGTCAATGTGCTGGAAATGACAGCGGTGCAGCGCGTCCTGCTCCATTTCCAAGCCAGGCTGAAGAACAGCTATGTGCTCATCAGGACGGACAACACCACGGTCGTCGCATACCTGAACAGGCAGGGGGGGGACTCGGTCTCCCCCTCTTCATCGCAAAGAGACGGATATCCTGCTGTGGGCGGAACGGCACCTCACCTCTCTCAGAGCGCGACACATGCCCAGGGTTCTCAACATCGGTGCGGACATAATGTCCCGGGGAGGCCCAATCCGCGACGAGTGGGTCCTGTCCCCGTGGATGGCAGCCCAACTTTGGTCCAGGTTCGGCCACCCAGTGGCAGACCTTTTCGCCAGTGCAGAGAACGCACAGTGCCCACTCTGGTTGTCGCTCAGGTCGTCAGACGGACCCCCTCTAGGGGCACATGCCTTCACACACAGGAGCTGGCCTCCGGTTCCTTTCAGCCCACCTCTTGGCCGCGTTGCTGCGCAGGGTGAGGATGCGAAACCTCCACATGATTGTGGTGGCTCTGGACTCCCCCAGCATCCAGTAGTTCCCGGACCTGGTCCAGCTAGCGGTCTCCGACCGCTAGCTGGACCAGGCGTAAAGGTGGCCGATCCCCGACAGGCCCAACACGCTGCTGCAGGCAGGGGGCACCCTTCGATCCCACCCTCTCCTGGGCGGGAGGCTCCTGGCTTGGAGGTTGAGAGGGTGAGACTAGTGGAACTAGATCTCCCTCCAGCGGTGGTTTCCACCATCCACAGTGCCAGGGCCCCCTCCACTGTCAAGGCCTACAGGTCTTGGTGGCAGCTCTTCACAACGTGGTGCTCGGAGAGGGGTCTGGACCGGGTCTCCTGCACTATTGGTGGAGCTTTGGAGTTCCTCCAGGCCCTGCTGGACAGCGACCGCGCTGCATCCACTCTGGCGGTGTTTGCATCGACCATTACAGTGGGTCACGACAAGTTCGGCCACTTCTCTGCACGCAGTCACCTGCTGGTGAAACGGTTTCTGCATGGGGCGTGTCGGCTGCGGCCACCCCCCACGCATGTGGTCTCCCCGTGGGACCTCCACACGGGACCCCCTTTTGAGCCTTTGGAGCAGGCGGAGGACCGCTTTCTCTCCTTTAAGGCCACCATCTTGCTAGTACTAGCATCCGCCGAGAGAGTTGGGGATCTCTGTGCCTTGTCGGTCCACCCGTCCTGTATGGTGTTCAGCCAGGAGGGGGACTCGTGCACCTTTGGCCTAACCCAGCCTTTCATCCCAAGGTGATCACTTCGGACCTCTGGTTGCGAGTGATCCGGATCAGAACGCTTAGCTCCCTGCCTGGCTCATCTGGGGACGACCCACAGCTGCGGTTGCTGTGCCCAGTCAGGGCTTTGCGTTACTATGTGCAGCGCACAGCTGACTTTCGCACCATGGACCAGCTGTTTGTGAGGTTTGGTGCCAGGGGGTGTGGAGCCTCGCTGACCTCTCAGCGTAGTGCCCACTGGGTAGGGGGCACTATTGCAGCTGCCTACGAGGCACAGAATCTCTCCACAGCCGGTGATTCGTGCTCATTCCACACAAAGTATGACTGCCTCTGTGGCCCTGTGCAGAGGTGTCATGGTGGGTGACATCTGCCAGGCTGCCTCCTGGGTGTCCACGTCCACTTTTGTGTGTTCATATCTGATGGATATGTGCACAGACACTGTGGCTATGTCGGTTCTCAGCGAGTACAGGGGTTCTGTTGCTTAACCGTGTTGGTCCTTTGGCCCAGCTGCCGTGTCCCGGGTGGGGTTGTGGACCAGGATTTTTCCCCGCCTGCCGTTCTGGCTCTGCCGCGGCTTGCGGATGTTGTGACTGTGGTAGTGCTCAGCTGAAACAGGAGTTCTGCCGCTTACCGTGTTGTCCTTTTTGGCCCGGCTGCTGCTCCCCATGTGTAGCTCACGGACCAGGGGTTTCATCCCCGCCTGCCGTTGTGGCTTTGCCCCGGCCGGTGTGTGTGTGTGTGTGTGTCACTGTGACGATGCCTGTGCACGTCGCGGGTGGCGCTTCAGCGCGTGGATGCCCGCCTCCTTCTTCGGGAGTTCTGCAGCCGTTCTGGACGTACGGTTTGTTTACTTCCGCCTTCCGCACCAATCCTGTCAGCTTGCCAGCTGGGAGTACATTCATCCCTACGGCCCCCACCTTGGTGAGAACCACTAGCGAAGCTCGTAGGCAGGCTAAGCACTTACGAAATAGAATTAGTAGTTACTGAATGTAACTTCAGTTCTACGAGTGTATGCGTGCCTGCCTACCTGCTGGCCCAGCTGTCTGCTTACCTTACTTGTCTGATTCAGAAGAAGGGAGAGTGGCGGCCGCTGGCTCGGGATATACCCTCGGTGAGGGGTGTGTTGCTGTGCCATCGCGCGGAGAGTATTGGTGCGTCGAGTTTTCTGCTGTCTCATTGGATTGGTTGCGCCAAAGAGGAGTACCAATAGCGAAGCCCGAAGGCGGGCACACACTTACTCATAGAACTGAAGTTACGTTCAGCAACTTCTAATTATATTCATTAACAAGACAACGTTAACATACGTAAAATGTGTGAGTGTTTATATGTTCTGTACACTTGGTGTCATGAAGTTTCATAGGAATCCGACAAAGCTTCCTGTTTCTAGCTTTGCCCGTATATCACTTCAGTAAGAGTTTACTGATAAGAACTTTCACAGGATTTTATCTTCCTTTACTGTAAACCTCCTGCACAGAACCTCAGGCCCCAGGGGACAAGGTTTCCCGTCATTCCTCGACAAACAAGAATAGGTCAGAGTCCGACATATGTCTGGGTCACATGTTGGAGGGCTTTTAAATTTGAAGCGGATACAAGAAGTCAGAACTCTTCACTAATCTCTATTTACATCTACACATCTGAGGGGGAGTGCTGGGTACTCATGCAGTTCTAAGGTGAGGTAGTCAGATCAACAGTTGTTTCCCCCAATAGGAAGCAGGATTTCCTCCTGTCCTTTCCGTCCACTGACCTGTATCATCACTGCACTCCTCGCAGTCCTCTTGGGAAGTGGTGTCCCACAAAGAAATCCACATCATCAGCAAAAAGCTGCACACTTCATTCAGTCCTCATTCACTTTGGTGTGAAGTCAACATCTGGTCTCCAGGGTTTTTAAACAGGTGCAGATTCAAGTACAAGCCAATGCATCATCTCTAATGAATAAATAGAAATCTTAGAAAAAATTATAACATCTATTGAAAATGATACTGTGAGAAAAATGATTCAAAACGTTATCTTTCTACGTGTTTTGTTTTTCACAGCTTGGCAATGTTGGTTCACGAAAGTTCTTGCTGAATAATGTGATTAGATTGTTTCCCACTTCCTGCCTTCCTCCACTCAGCCAAGAGGTCAGTGAAAGTTGGTGGATGCTGCAGTTCTGTGACCAGCAGTAAGGACTCACGTGACAGGATGTCCATCACAGTGATTAAGAGGAGAAGGCGCCGTATCTCGGTGTCACTGCTGCTCCATGCCACATGCCTTTGAGCACAGTGGATCGCTCCATGCACAACTGGAAAGCCCTTCTGCCGCCTCGTTCACCCCAGAGAGTTGATAATGTTGCCCTCGATGCATTTTACTGTCATCATCTGCCTCCTGCAAGTCCTCTGCATCACTGCTGACATTGGTAAGAACTATTGTTTCAGTGACTTCACCTTTAATTCTGCAAAAGGCTCTCGAAGTGTTTTACAACCACTGTTCTGCTGTGTTCTGTTCCAGACAGCGGCACCTTCCTGATCTACAACCTTGACCACAACAAGTGCGTAAAGGTGGAGGGCCCCACCTCCCTGACAGCCGGCCCTTGCAACCCTCGTGCCAAGAACCAGCAGTTTCGCTGGGCTTCGGAGTCCCGCATCCTCAGCATCTCTCAGAAGCTGTGTCTGGGCGCCACGGAGATCAAAGACTGGGTGAAGGTGGCCCTCTTCGAGTGCGACGAGAACAGCATCCTGCAGCACTGGCAGTGCAAGAACGACACCCTGTTTGGCCTGAAAGACGAGAACCTGCACCTCAACTACGGCAACTACAAAGAGAGGAGCATAATGATCTTCAAAGGCTCGGGACTCTGGAGTCGCTGGAGGATATACGGCACTCAGAATGACCTCTGCTCAAAGGGCTTTCAAGGTAGCCATTGTTGGTGAACAATTAAGGAAGCTGTGATGCTGTCGTTATCTGAGTGTCTTGTATTAAAACCTCTAGACCTCTCCCTCTAGAACTGCCACCTTATTGTGGTGGGAGAGTTTGAGAGCCAGCATGATCCCAAGAGCTATGTTGCTGGGGGGCTTTATGCCCCCCAGTAGGGTCTCCCATGGCATCAGGTCCTGGGTGATGGGCCAGACTGAGAGCAGTTCAAAAGCCCCTATGCAGAGAAAAAGAACAAAGGTCGTTACGTCGCCCGGTATGGTGCAGCCGGGGCCCCACCCTGGAGCCAGGCCTGTGGTTGGGGCTCGTAAGCGAGCGCCTGGTGGCCAGGCCTTTGCCCACGGGGCCCGGCCGGGCTCAGCCCGTAGGGACGACGTGGGCTTGATCTCCGGTGGGCTCACCACCCACCGAGGGAACCGTAGGGGCTGGGTGCAATGTGGATTGGGTGGCAGCCAACGGCAGGGTGCCCGGCGACCCGATCCTCAGACACAGAGACGAGCTCTAGGGACATGGAATGTCACCTCGTTGGCGGGGAAGGAGCCTGAGCTTGTGAGGGAGGTTGAGAGGTACCGGCTAGATATAGTCGGGCTCACCTCCACACATAGCCTGGGCTCTGGAACCCAACCTCTCGAGAAGGGCTGGACTCTCCACTTCTCTGGCGTTGCCTGCGGTGAGAGGCGGCAGGCTGGTGTGGGTTTGCTCACAGCCCCACAACTCAGCCGCCATGTGTTGGATTTCACCCCAGTGAATGACAGGGTCGCATCCCTGCGCCTTCGGGTCAGGGATAGGTGCCTCACTGTTGTCTCGGCTTACGGGCCGAACAGCAGTGCACAGTGCCCGGCCTTCTGGGGACTACATTGTTGTACTCGGGGACTTCAACACCCACGTGGGCAGCGACAGTAAGACCCGGAAGGGGGTGATTGGATCACACAGCCTCCCCGATCTGAACCCGAGTGGTGTTTTGTTGTTGGACTTCTGTGCTAGCCAGTTTGTCCAACAAGCACCATGTTCGAGCACAGGGGAGTCCATAAGTGCAGTTGGCACCAGGACACCCTAGGTCGGAGGTCGATGATCGACTTTATTGTCGTGTCATCGGCCGTGTGTTTTGGACACTTGTGTGAAGAGAGGAGCAGTGCTTTCGAGCGATCACCACCTGGTGGTGAGTTGGATTCGCTGGCAGAGGAGGAAACTGGACAGACTTGGCAGACCAAAACGTGTTGTGAGGGTCTGCTGGGAACGTCTGGTAGAACCCTCTGTCAGCATGGTTTTCAACTCCCACCTCTGGGAGAGCTTCTCTCATGTCCCGAGGGAGGCTGGGGACATTGAGTCCGAGTGGACCATGTTCTCTACCTCCATTGTCGAAGCAGCTGCTCGGAGCTGTGGTCGTCAGGTCTCCGGTGCCTGTCGTGGCGGCACCCCCTGAACCCGGTGGTGGACACCGGAGTAAGGGCTGCCGTCAAGCTGAAGAAGGAGTCTTATTGCGCCTTACTGGCTCATGGGACTCCCGAAGCAACTGACGGGTACCGGCAGGCCAAGCGAACTGCAGTCTGAGTGGTTGTGGAGGCAAAAACTCGGGTCTGGGAGGAGTTCAGGGAGGCCATGAAGGAGGGCTATCAGTCGGCCTCGAAGAAATTCTGGCAAACCATCCGGCGCCTCAGGAGGGGAAGGCAGGTCTCTGCCAACACTGTTTTCTGTGGAGGTGGGGAGCTGCTGACCTCAACTGGGGATATTGTTGGACGGTGGAAGGAATACTTCGACGACCTCCTCAATCCCGTCGCCACAACTTCCGTGGAGGAAGCAGAGGCTGAGGTCTCAGAGGTGGACTCGTCCATCACCCAAGCTGAAGTCACCGAGGTGGTTGGTAAGCTCCTCGGTGGCAAGGCATCGGGGGTGGATAAGATTCACCCTGAGTACCTCAAGTCTCTGGATGTGCAGGGACGGTCTTGGTTGACACGTCTCTGCAACATCGTGTGGCGGTCAGGGACAGTGCCTCTGGATTGGCAGACCGGGGTGGTGGTCCTCCTGTTTAAATAGGGGGACCGGAGGGTGTGCTCCAACTATGGGGGATCACACTCCTCAGCCTCCCTGGGAAAGTCTATTAGGGATACTGGAGAGGAGGATTCGACCGATAGCCGAACCTCGGATTCAGAAGGAACAATGCGGTTTTTGTCCTGGTCGTGGAAGAGTGGACAAGCTCTATACCCTCCATAGGGTGCTCAAAGGTTCGTGGGAGTTTACCCAACCAGTCCACATGTGTTTTGTGGACTTGGAGAAGGCATTCGACCTTGTGGGGGTTGCTCCGGGAGTATGGGGTCCGGGGCCCCTTGTTAAGGCCCATCCGGTCTTTGTATGTCCGGAGTAGGAGTCTGGTCCGCATTGCCGGCAGTAAGTCGGACCTATTCCCGGTGCAGGTTGGACTCCGGCAGGGCTGCCCTTTGTCGCCTGTTCTGTTTATAATCTTTATGGACAGAATTTCTTGGTGCAGTCAGGGGCCGGAGGGGGTCTGGTTCGGGGACCACAGGATTTCATCTCTGCTTTTTGCAGATGATGTTGTCCTGTTGGCTTCATCGAACCCAGACCTACAGCATGCACTGGGGTGGTTCGCAGCCGAGTGTGAAGCGACAGGGATGAGGATCAGAACCTCCAAATCCGAGGACATGGTCCTCGACCGGAACAAGGTGGCTTGCCCTCTCCAGGTCAGTGGAAAGACTCTGGCTCAAGTGGAAGAGTTTAAGTATCTTGGGGTCTTGTTCACGAGTGAGGGATGGATGGAGCGTGAGATTGACAGGCGGATCGGTGCAGCGGCTGCAGTGATGTGGTCATTGTATCGGTCCGTTGTGGTGAAGAGCTGGAGAGACCATGTCTCTCGGCTGGCCTGGGAACACCTTGGGATCCTCCCAGAGTAGCTGGAGGAAGTGTCTGGGGACAGGGAAGTTTGGGCATCCCTGCTGAGACAGCTGCCACCGCGACCAGGCCCCGGATAAGCGGTAGAAAATGGATGGATGGATGGTTCAACATGAAGCTGTTTTATACCTGGCTGCCTCAAAATGTTGAGTCACGCTACAGAAACATTAGTGACATTCGTAGTTTGCACCGGTTGGACATGACTTTGGTAAACCAAGCTGAATATCTTGGAGAGCTAAACTTTTTTTTTTTTTTTTTTTTTTTTTTAAGAGATGTCAATGAGAAAAAAATTCAAATGAAACCATTTTGATTCCAAATTGCAAGACCACATTTTGCAACTGCTTGAAACAGCTGCTGAGAACAGATTTCGAAATCAATATTTTTATTGTTTGACAGAGAGGCACTCTGGCAGTGTTTTTGTATGCTTCAAGAAAAAAAGGTCCAGTATTTGTATTTATATATACAGAAAAATGCCTTTCACTTCAAAAAACAAGTGAAAGATCCCCAAAAAAATCTTTGTTACTTATTAAGTAAAAGGTGTCAATAAATGACAATAAAGATGATTCTGATTCTGATTCTGATTCATTTCAGTCAGGGGAAAATGAAGCGATACATGTACAAGCATCAAATTTCCACTCAAAGACAATAACAGACGCTTGTATAAGGATGTCACTTGGCTTTAGTATTAGAGTAGTGCTGTATTTCTAAGTGAAGTCATGACGACACAAAATATCTTCAATTTGCTCAGTCTCGATGCCACTGACGTTAAATCAATGATCTGTGTCTCCTCAGAGATTTTCACCCTTGGAGGTAATTCCTTTGGAGCACCTTGTCAGTTTCCTTTCAAGTACGGCGATAATTGGTACTCCGAATGCACAAAGGATGCACGCACAGATGGACTGCTGTGGTGTGGCACAGACAGAGACTATGACAAGAGCAAGAAGTGGGGGTTTTGTCCTACTAAAGGTAAGTATCACAACACAAAATGACCGGTTTGCTCTTTCAGGCATTAGTGCTGCACTTCACAGGCACTGCGATACAACCCCCATGGCTATCTGGCTTTATTTTACTGAGGTCAGCGCTCACAGGTCTGGTTTCTGACTCCTCCTCGCTCTGGTCCACTGGTAGAATAACAGCACCACTTCCTGTCATGACTTGCCAACACAGCCCTGTCCTTGCTTTCCTCTTTCCATCCCTTCTTTCCCCTCAAATTGCTCAAACTGTGGAGCTGGAAAACAGCTGAAAAATAAAAGCATTTCACTTCACTGCAGTCTTTCATAAACCACAGATGTGTCAATCAGCATCAGAACACACTTTGACCCTTATTTCTCACACTCATCATCCAGTAGCTTAATGGTGTGTCTTTTCCTGAATGTAGACTCCGCTGGCTGGGACACTGACTCAGTCACGGGGGTCCAGTATCAAAGGAACTTGCAGTCAGCGTTGACCTGGCATCAAGCCAGGAAGAGCTGCCAGCAGCAGGGAGCAGACCTCCTCAGCATCGTGGAGCTCCACGAGCAGTCATACATCTCAGGTACGTGGCCACCCCCTCTCACCCACCCGTCCATTTCCATGCTGTTTTAAACCTTGTGTTTTTTTCTCGCTTGTGCTGAAGCAGGGTTAACAAGTCACTTGGGAGCGCCTCTTTGGATCGGACTGAACAGCCTGACGTCTGAGACTGGATGGCAGTGGAGCAATGGAAATCCATTCAGGTATCTGAACTGGGCTCCAGGTACGTGTCCATTTGGTGTTCTATGATGTGTTTGTAGCGTTTAGGTAAATTAAAAAGACACTCAGGAACTACACTCTGCACTTACTGCAGGTCATCCCTCGTCGGAGCCCGGGCTCTCCTGTGCGACCTTGAATCCTGCAAAAGCTTCAAAATGGGAAACCAGTGCCTGCTCTCAGAAACTTGGCTACATCTGTCGCAGGGGAAAGTCAACGAGTCTGCCTCCACCACCAAGTAGGACTTTGATTCAAAATGACCGGAAGGAAACAATTCGACACAAGATTGAACGCTCAGCTCTTTTGATGTCTGTTCACAGGCAAGGAGCCCAGCTTCTGCCCCAACCACTGGGTCCCCTACGCAGGAAACTGCTACTACTTGGAGAGGAGTAAAAAGATGTGGAAAGATGCTCTGGCTGCATGCCGCAAGGTGGAGGCAGATCTGGCCAGCATACACAATATCGAGGAACAAAGCTTCATTATCTCTCAGTCTGGATATTGTAAGTATAGAACGAACCCAAACAACCATCATGGAGGACTAAAGTACAGCATTACAACAGACATTCATGAGAGTTTATTGATACTATTTGAATATCTTTGCAACAAATTAAACAATGCAAGTTGGATCTATTTATCTTGGATTATTAGCTGTTACATGAGTCACTGCTCTGTGTATTTCTAACCTCAGTGTCGACTGATGTCCTCTGGATCGGCCTGAATGACCAGCGGAGCCACATGCTGTTTGAATGGTCCGATAACTCCGACGTCACCTTCACCCAGTGGCTGAGCGGCGAGCCCTCTCACTCCGCGAGCTTCCAAGAAGACTGCGTCCTCATCAGGGGGAAGGTAACAACCGCCACCGTGAAAACAGACCAACCGAAAGGACTAGACAACGTTAACACTGCATCAGCTCTGACGTTAGAAGGTTTCCCCTGCAGGATGGGAAGTGGGCAGATCACATCTGTGAGAAGACGTACGGTTACATCTGTAAGAAGAAAGGATCCACCAAGCCAGCTGAAGGGATCCAGGAAGACGTCAACCCAGGATGCGTAATTGTGAGTCGTGATTTTTGGAAACAAGTATTATCATAGTGGGAGTAATACTTAATATCACAGTGTTTTTACTTTTCAGGGCTCTGTCAGGTTCGGTTCATACTGTTACAACAGCGGAGTGGAAACAAAAACATTTGAAGAGGCAAAGCAGGCGTGCTCACAGGCTGGGGCCAGTCTGGTGGATATAACTGACAGGTACTGCATCGTGATGTGAAGATCCGAGACAGAATCAAGAATCCTGTAATTTTGAGATTAATTTTGAAGGAAATTCACAGTTAAAGAAGTTTCTTATAATTTTACCTTCTCACTTTTCTGTTTCTGTGCATTTCATTGCAGATATGAGAATGCTTTCTTGGTGAGTTTAGTGGGTTTGAGGCCAGAGAAGTATTTCTGGATGGGTCTTTCCAACACAGCTGACAAAAGCACTTTCAAGTGGACGACGAGAAGAAAAGTTACCTTCACTCATTTCAATGCAGGAATGCCAGGTAAACTAAACAAACTTATAGTATTAAAAATCCAATAATCCCAAAAGGGTGGAATAATGTTTTAAAAAATAAAAAATTAAAAAGGTTTATGATATAACATAAGCAACCAATTTGATTTTGAAATCAAAATATTCTACAATGTCACAAAAACATCTTGTCATTTTGAACTTGAGAAAACAAACCTCAGGAAAAGTTAAGAAAGCACAATGTTGACTTGTCGTTGATGTGATTGTGAATCACTGTTGAGCATTGTCAAGATAAAATAAGGTCGTCTCTAAAAAAAGGGCTGAAGAAACTGTCCAGAAAACAAACCATAATGAGTCTTTATTCAGGGGGGAAAAAAAAGAAGAAAAACATGCAGAGATTGTTTAATCCACTTTCAGCAGAGTCACTGCTGGGCCTGTGTTTGATTGCTCGAAGTTCATGCATTGTACATCTTTCAGTTCAGTTTACTTGTTTGTTTTTCTGTTATTTGATTGAAAAAAAAAAAAGACAGACATCAGGGATGTGTTGCAATGACAACTGGGATGTTTGCCGGGCTTTGGGACGTCATCAGCTGCAGCAGGAAGGAGAAATATATCTGCAAGAAGGGGGCTGAGGGTGTGCACGTGACAACAGTTCCACCCACCACTCCGACCCTGTACTGTGCGTCCGGCTGGAACCCTGTCGCCGGCAGAAACGCCTGCTACAAGGTAGGAGAATAAACACCGCAGTGAAAGTTGTGCTGCTTGAAGTACATAACACTAATCTTTTCTATTCATCAAATAGCTTTACAAGAACGCAAACAACGTCAAGAAGACTTGGCAGGAATCTAATGACTTCTGCCAGGCCATCGGAGGAAACCTGATGAGCATTCACAGTTCGGATGACCTGAGGTGCCGCTTATACTCTGTGATGTACATCAGAATTCAGGCCAGAAAAACAAAGGTAACGATCAGGTAATCTGTGCTTCTGTTTTCCAAAGGTCGTACAGAGGTGAGCCAGCTTGGATAGGCCTCACCTACCGTGGCGTGCGTGAAGGTTTTGTCTGGAGTGATGGATCGCCTGTAAGTGGCGCTTCACATTCACAGAAAGTGATATTTCTAATTTTGACATTCCAGGGTATGATGATGTGTGTTTCCCAAAAAAACTGTGATTTAGTTCGCCTATGAGAACTGGGGACACGGGGAACCAAACAACCACAATGACAATGAACTCTGCACAGAGATCCAGTTGTACGGCGATTACGGACAGCATTGGAACGATCGGCACTGCGACGCCTACAACAACTGGATCTGCCAGATACGTAAAGGTAACACTGGCAGAGACAGTCTTGAAAGAGAAGTTCAGATATTAAATAAAGCATTTCCCTGTCGTTTGGAGTGAGTACTGTGATTCTTATGTTTTCAGGAGTGGAACCCAAACCTGAGCCTGTAATTGTGGAACCAGGTAGGTTTGGTAGCTTTGTTTATCATTGCCGTAGCATAAGTACAGCCCTGGTGTGCTCTAAATGACTCCTAACGCCAGTTTTCTCTTCACAGTATACAACAAGACAGATGACGGGTGGCTGATATATAATGGCACGCAGTACTTCATCAACAATGATAAACTGGCGATGGAACACGCTCGAGCCTACTGCAGGACAAACTTTGGTGATCTTGCCGTCATCACAGGAGAAAGTGAGAGGAAGTTTCTTTGGAAACAGGCAAGAAAAGCTCATGCCTCATCAAAATGTAGCAACATGGAACGAGAATTCAAAAATTGTGTGTGCAAAAGTTTGACATCAAATCATTTGATATCTTAACTTTCAATTAGATATCTCGAGGCTCACACGGACAGTACTACATTGGCATGACAGTGAACTTGGATAAATCATTTAGGTAAATCATTCTACTTGATATCAGGAGTTCCAGAAAATCACCGCTGATCAGTTCATTCAGTAACGTCATGAGGATGATGCATCATTCATTTTCTTATTCTATTTCCAGCTGGTTAGATGGGACTCCAGTGACGTATACCGCATGGGAGCGCAATGAGCCTAACTTCGCAAACAACGACGAAAACTGTGTCACAATGTACAAGAGCATGGGTCAGTCAAATGCAAGGACGCTCCATTTCTTTTGTTCGCTTCAAGTAAGAATAATTGTCATTGATCACATTTTCTGAACATTTCCATTAACTCTGTATTTAGGATACTGGAATGATATCAACTGTGGCTTGGAGTTCCCCTCCATTTGTAAAAGAAGCAGCCATTCAGTCAATACAACAATGGTCCCAACCACAGTTCCGAAAGCAGGATGTGCGCCAGAGTGGCTGTCTTTCCAAAGTAAGGTAATAATAAATTGATATATCATTTTTGTCTGAATGACATGTAAGTCATTGATCTCGAAAAGTTTCCCCCTCCTTTTATTTGGGATTGAAAATTACTGTTGTGTTATTATTACAAATAAAAGTGAAAATGTCTCTTTTTGACACAGTGCTACAAAATAGTCACAGGGAAGGACAGTGAGACCTGGCAGGATGCAAGGAAATACTGCCACGACCAGGGAGGGAATCTGGTTTCTATCCTGAATGACAGAGAGCAAGGTGATCAATGTGCAGTATCCTGAAATCACCTTTCTGAATAAAACCGTTTTCCTTATTGTTTCATCCTTTTTCCCCATCATGAGTTTCTCATTTCTTTCTTCGTAGCATTCCTAACAACACAGACGCTCCACCACAATCAAGACTTGTGGATTGGCATGAATGACGTCAACTGGGAAATGCATTTTGTATGGACAGACGGCCGAGCCATTAAATACACCAACTGGGCCAAAGGGCACCCAAGATCAGCACCCGATGGTCTCTATTTTAAGGAAGAGGTTATCTATCACTCTGTGATTGACGGACGTTTAAACTCTTTGCCATGAAGCTGTTGATGGATTCTCAACAGTCAAAATTAAACAAAGTTGATCATTATTGCTATTAATGCTAAATTGTTCAATTTTTTGAATGATTAAAGTGTAGGTTAGCATTTAAAAGACACACATTAGGTCAACTGATCTTCTAAAAATTCAGTGATGGTATGAATTTTGGAGGAATACGAAGCCTGCACACAGTTTCTGGCAAGCAGCCTGAATGAATGTGATAACATTCCAGGGGAAGTGATGCACCTTTCTCTGCCCGATAGGCGTTTGACTGTGTGATGATGGTGGGGAGCATCCCCAAAATAACAGGACAAGGACACTGGAAGGTGGAGGACTGCAACACAAATCTCGGCTTCATCTGCAAGAGGAACGGAGGTGAGTGAGATTTTATCAGGACCATGTGTGGCAGGAAGAATTTCCTGCCGATACTTCATGAAAATACCTTGTATTTGTCCAGATTCTCAGATCGCAGTGGCACCCACCACCGTGCCACCAAATGCCTTCTACAAGCTTGGTAATGACTCCTACAAACTGGTGGCTCAGAAGATGAGATGGGATGAAGCGAGAAGGCAGTGCCAAGCAGATGATGCTGATCTGGCCAGTATCGTGAACCCCGTAACCCAGGCGTACGTCACGCTGCAGATCTCTAAGCTCAATCAGTCTGTTTGGATTGGCCTCAACAACAATGTGGTAAGAAATCTCCCAGTTCCACAATGACACAGAGGTTATATAAAGACACAAGGCTTCATTGAAACTTTATGATAGGGATCATGTATTCTGATTTCCTAAACAGAGGACCTTTGGTCCAGCCTCAAGATGCTTAAATTATAATCAAAGTTTATTCAAATACATTGTATAACTATAATCAGAATGCCCCTTCTCTGCATCGACAGTCAATTCAGTTATATGAAAAAGAAAATCTCTTAATGATCACATACATAAATTCAGATAAATGTCTCAGACTCAAGATGATTTAACGTGATTCAAATAATCTCTATCAGTCTTACAAACGACATCTGAAATTAATAATGGTAGAGATTACACATCTTCAGTATGGAAAATAACATCAAAACTCATTTTAATTCATTTTAATTTCGAATGTATTAAAATGTGTAACAATACACTGAATAATAAGAATTCTGTTTTGCAAAATCCATCTTGAAGTCTGATTCGTTTACATGTAATTATGTAACAACAAGATAAATTAATATATTTATACTTTTTTCTTCCGTTTTTCACTGCAGTCCTGCAGCCACTTCTCCCAGCCTTCCTTTGTTTGGCTGTGTTGTTGATCACCACCCTACATATTTTCCTCAGCCTTGTCTGTTTATCTATTTGCAGAGTGGGGGTCGCTTCAAGTGGGTTGATAACTGGCCTCTGTCTTACACCTTGTGGGGAAAAAATGAACCCAAAAACAACTACGGCTGCGTTTATGTAGATGTGGACAAATTATGGAAGACGGCGCCTTGTACCAACACATACTATTCCCTTTGCAAAAAATCGACAGGTCAGATCGTTTTTTTTTTTTTTTTTCGTCTTCTACTTGTTACTCTGAATATTAACTGTAAGCATTCTTATCCCAATCTTTTGAAGATTGACATGCACTTTTTGGCCTCTTTTTCAGACATAGCTCCCACTGAGCCCCCTCAGCTCCCTGGCAGATGTCCAGAATCTAAGGATAACAGCTGGATACCTTTCAGAGGCCATTGTTATTCATTTTTCCCCTCACAATCACTGAATTGGCCCTATGCCTCAGTGGAATGTCTAAAATTGGGTACATTGCTATGAATTCCTCTTGATCCACTGTTAAACTGTAATACCACTGTGTGTAAACCATGACAAAGTATTATTGTGGCTCTGCCTGTCAGGCGCCTCTCTACTCAGCATCCAGGACCCTGCTGAGAATCTGTTCATACAACAGAACTTGGAGCTTCTGCATGATGGTGCAAAAAGTTTCTGGATTGGCCTGTACAAGACTAATAATGGTGAGAATATAATGCGAAATACAGCTTTAGTGTCTCAGAGTCACTTAAAGTTAGTGAAGTGACCAACGCATGCCTAATGGACAGACAGCTTGGTGAAATGAATACAGGTGATCAACAGAGTGAAGATATTGTTTCCTTTTTTATTTTTCCAGATGACTGGATGTGGATCGATAACACTGTTGTAGACTATACCAACTGGAAGAAAGAAATGCCAAAGTCAGACACGTGTGTTCTTATAAATTCTCATGGCGGACAGTGGAGTACGGACAGCTGCAGGAGATTCTCGGCTTTCATTTGCAAAATGCCCAAAGGTAGGTTCAGTCATTTCAGAAGATCATTTCAGATGGATTAGAGATAAATGAGGAGGATCTGATGTTTGGTGTGTGTTCAGGATGAAAAAGTGCTTCACATTAAATAGATGATCACATTGGGGGTTACCTCTGAACTCTTTCATGTCAGCAATGTTGATGTACAGTATGACAGCTGAGGCCAGGCAGGAAGTTCAATTAAACATGATGTTTGCAGTCGACATGAGAATGACAGCAGTCGGGACGAAAATGAATTCACTCGTTGATGTTTTTTTCTTTCTTTTCCTCAGTTGTCACACCGACAGAAAAACCTACAGCTGCTGGTATGTTAAAGAAAATTATTTCATATCAATATGGTAAATGAAAGCTCCGTCGCTGATAATGTTGATGTCTGTTTTGCCTCCTCAGCACAAATTAAAGAACCTTCACATGGCTCTGCCGGCATCCCTGTCGCGGTGGTCGTCATTATGATTGCCTTAGTTGGACTCGGTGCCTTCGTCCTCCTCCGCAAACGAATACCCTCCTCAATCCTGGGAGAATCCACCTTTGACAACAAATTGTATTTCAACAATCCAATTCGAGCTCCTGTCGACGCCAAAGGTCTGGTGGTCAACGTAGAGCAAAATGAGCAGGCATAGCAGGATGGCGGAGGAGTGACAGCCAACAAAATCAGGTCAAACAATACCAGCAGATCTTGTCAACTTTTTTTTTGATCACTGTATTAGGAAACTGGATCTGAAGCAAACCCTGTGCTGTTTTGTTTGCTTCTGTTTGACACTGAATTATGTACTGTGAAATTATTATATAATAATTGAAGCAGCACAAAACAGAGGAATTGGGACAAGACCTTCTGTGTATACAAAAAACATTAATGCAGTTTGTGAAATGTGTGCAAATATTTTGATTTTGCTTTAAGAAATCAGTTTACCCAACGTCAATTGCATGAGAAAACTCACAAGATGTCAGAACAACCAAGTTGTTATTTTATTTTTTTGTCTGCTCTGGTCTTTGATATTGTAAATAAATGTCCAGTAAATAATGACATAGTTAAATTGTCCTGTTTTCAAAAAGCAAAAAAACAGTCATGAATCAAAACCCTACCATACAGCACAGACTGTATTTGTACTAATAAATGTCAGTAGTCAGACTTTATTAATGCCCTTGGAGAAAATTTATTTTTTCCATATTGAGCCACCCTGTCTCTGGGATGGAGCCACATTGAATCATTCCAGGGGAGCTGAAGGGGGTCAAGGGTCACAGTGGTGACCCATCGACTTTGATATTTGAATGTGTGAATTCCCGATCCAAAGTCTGCTTCTCTGACCTCCAGGTTAGTGATGTGAAGTGAACAATGATAATTGATTGTAGTCGTGCCACAAATCAATATCCGCAACACGTTGCACATTTTTAAAACACAATTCACAGGGATGGGAGTGCTTCAGGCTATCGGAATTTAGAAACACAAATGGCAAATTTCATCAGTACAATGAATAAATGAAGCCTTGCTAAATAATCTATTAAATTGTTTAGGTAGCCTAATTGTTGTGTGACCAGCCGTATTCAACAAGGTGATCATGACATTTTGAAGAATTATGGCAGCAAAAGTGTGTTTTTCAGAGCAAAATGAGGATATTGATTCGTGGCACTACGACAATCATTTGTCATTGTTCACTTCACATAACTAACCCAGAGGTCAGCGAGAGGTTTTGAAGTAATCACATCTAAATCATCCGAGTAGAAGCAGGAGGGAAAGAAGTTTGGCTCAAACGTTTGATGAATGTAAGAAAAGCTGCTGCAACCCAGTCAACATGTGAATTTGCATGTACACTATAGAACTTCTTTCGATATCAGTGATCATATGTATTACAGGCCTCAGGAGAGCTTGTTGTCAAAGCACATTTTGTATAAATGACTGTTGAGTTACGCATGATGACTTTAATGTAAATGCATCTTTTTTTTTACCTTTTAAACAGTGCGTTGGGAATGTGCCTTTGAGAGATCGCATCTGACTTTTTTTTTACTGCTATCATAAAGTGCAGTGAAAATATAAATCCTTTTTTGTGATCATTGGGTTTTTCGTTTCTTTGCTTTGATAAGGTTATTGAAGAAGCTCCTCAAAAACTTCGTAGTTAATAAACGTAACTCCAGTTATGAGTGTATGCGTTCCTGCCTACAGGCTTCACTATTGGTAATCCTCTTGGCGCCAGCCATCCGCTGAGACCACACTGAAACCTGTGCACCAATCCTGCCCGTGTGTTGGCACAGCACCACACCTCTCCCTGAGGGTATAAAACCAGGTACTCGCCGCTTAATCTCCCTTCTTCTGAATCAGCAAAGAAGGAAGCAAACAGCTGGGCCAGCAGGTAGGCAGGCACGCATACACTCGGAGAACTGGAGTTACGTTTAGTAACTACTAATTCTACGTCGTGATATGCTCAGCCTGCCAACGGCCTTCGCAATTGGTATAAACCAAGGCGGAGGCCGTAGGGGATGAATGTACTCCCAGCTGGCATGCTGACAGGATTGGTGCGGAGTATCGCCTAGTATCTGGTGACACGATTCGTATCACGATTCATGGGTCACGATTCGATATATCCCGATATATCCCGATACCAATGTTCATGACAACTAATTTGTAAACTAGTAGTACTTAATGAGAAAACTTGTATGAAACACATTTTATTCATCCCAAATGCAACAGAAGCATTCAAGCAACTATATTTAACAGCAAACAAGTTGCAGGCTACTTTTTCATTTAAACAGTCAATAAAAATAAAGGCTACATATACCTTCAATAATGTAACATGTTTTGAGAAAATAAAGTGCAATCATTGTAAAACCTTGAACTGAATTGAATTGAAATTCCTTTATTTGTCCCACAGGGGGAAATTGCAATGTTAAGCAGCACAGGGAAAAGAAATAGAAACAGAAAGAAATGCAAAATATGAGAATTTACAAGGTCCAACCATACATAGAAAAATTAACTATAAATTTAGGATAAATACAATTAAATAACAGATACAAACTAAATGACATAATTTAAATATAGTTTAAATATAAGTTTCAGACAGATATAAAGAAATAACAGATATACACTAACAGATATAAATCAAATATAAATTAAATATACATTTAAGACAGAACACATATGTAAACTATAATATTAAAAGATATGAGTTACATATTATTTAAATATACATATAGGACAGTATGTACAATATTATAGAAAAATGTGAGAGAAATGAAAAGACAAATACACAGGAGTGTCATTTAGGACAGTGTGTGGTGGGTGTTTGGACGAGTTGGAGCAGTGCTGGCTGTAGAGTCTGATAGCAGCAGGGAGGAAGGACCTGCTGAGGAGGCAACGCTCCTTCACACACCTGGGGGGACGCAGCCTGTCCCTCACCGCTGTCCAGGGCCCTCAGGGTGTCCTGCATGGGGACATCCTGCTCAAATGCATGTGGGTTGGTGGTGTTTCCGCGGTATATGACTTTTGCAAAGCACATTTTACAAATGGCGTGGCTCTTATCTGTCCCTCCGTCCTTGTTGTAAAAGCCAAAGTGCGTCCAGATTCCGGCTTTATAAATATTCCTCGGAGCGTCTCCCACTTCCTCTGCCACGGGAGACTGTTGTGTGATCCAATTACCGCGAGACGGTAGTGTAAAGAAACCACCCGGGATAGCTCTCGCGAGATGCTGTTCTTCCTCTGGCAGACTGGAGGCTCTGCAAAGCTCTTGGTGTGGTGTGCTGCCAACTAGTGGCCAGGAGTAAAAGTGCAGCACACAAAAAGACAACGCAATGGATATTTGCCGGGTAAATACATAATTAAAAATCGATATGGACGTATTTTGAATCGATGCGAGAATCCCATGATGTCATATCGCGATATATCACCGAATCGATTTTTTTAAACACCCCTAGTAAACAAACCGTACGTCAGAATAGCCGAAATAACTTCCAGGAGAAAATGGGGCAAGCAGCCTGACCGAGGCGCTGTCCAAAAGTGCATAAGCATCGCCAAGCGACACACACACACGCCGACCGGGGAGAAGCCACAGAGGCAGTTGAAGAAAACCCTGGCCTGCGACCCCCACGGGGCGCGGCAGCTGGGCCACGAAGACCAGCACAGTTAGGCGACAGAACCCCTGTTCTTGCCGAGAACCGACATGGCCACAGTGTCCGTGCACATGTCCATCAGATATGAACGCACAAAGGTGGACGCGGATGCCCCGGAGGCAGCCTGGCAGATGTCACCCACCGTGACACCTCTGCACAGGGCCGCAGAAGCAGCCATATTCCGTGTGGAATGTGCATGAATCACTGCCGGTGGCGGAAGATTCTGCGCCTCATAAGCGGCTGCAATAGCGCCCCCCACCCAGTGGGCGAGACGCTGAGAGGACAGCGGGCCTCCACACCCCCTGGCCCCGTATCGCACAAACAGCTGGTCCCGAGTGCGAAAACCAGCTGTGCGCTCAACGTAGAGACGTAGAGCCCTGACGCGACAAAGCAACCGCAGCCGCGGGTCGTCACCGGACGAACCAGGCAGGGAGCAAAGCATCCTGATCCAGATCACCCACGACCGAAAGTCCGAGGTGATCACCTTGGGATGAAAAGCCAGATTAGGCCAAAGGTGCATGAGACCCCCATCCGGGCTGAACACCATGCAGGTTCGGTGGACCGACAGAGTGCAGAGATCCCCAACTCTCTTGGCGGACGCAAGCACTAACAAGATGGCGGCCTTAAAGGAGAGAAAGCAGTCCGCTGCCTGCTCCAAAGGCTAAAAGGGGGCTCACTTAAGACCCTCCAACACTGTGTGGAGGTCCCACTGGGAGACCACATGTCGGGGGGGGGGGGGGGGGGGGGGGGGGGGGGGGGGGGGGGGGGGGGTTGGGGGGCTGGGAGCAGAAAACACTTCAACAGACGACGGGTGACAAAGAAACGGCCGAAACTGCCATGAACCGCTGCAATGGCCAATGCAAACACCGCCAGCGTGGTTGCAGCGCGACCACTGTCCAGCCGGACCTGGAGAAACTCCAAAACTCCACCGATAGCGCAGGAGACTGGGTCCAAACCCCTCTCTGAGCACCACATTGTGAAGAGCTGCCACCGAGACCTGTAGGCGTTGACAGTGGAGGGAGCCCTGGCACTGTGGATGGTGGAAACCACCGCCAGGGGGAGATCTAGTTCCACTAATCTCACCCTCTCAGCCTCCAAGCCAGGAACCTCCCGCCCTCTCCTGGGTGGGAAGGGCGCCCCCTGCCTGCAGCAGCACATCGGGCCCGTCGGGAATCGGCCACGGGTCTCCAAAAGCTAGCTGGACCAGGTCCGGGAAGCACCGGTCACTCGGGGAGTCCGGAGCCACCACGATCAGGTGGAGGTTCTGCATCCTCACCCTGCGCAGCAATGGGGTTAAGAGGCGGGCTGGAGGGAATGTGTACAGGAGGCCCGGAGGCCAGCTCCTGTGTGCGAAGGTGTCTACCCCGAGAGGGGGTGTGTCTGACGACCTGAGCGAGAACCAGAGTGGGCACTGTGCGTTCTCTGCACTGGCGAAAAGGTTTGCCACTGGGTGGCCGAATCTGGACCAGAGTCGTGCTGCGACCCACGGAGACAGGCCCCACTTGTCATGGAGTGGGCCTCCCCTGGACATTCTGTCCGTGCAACGTTGAGGACCCCGGGCACGTGTCGCACTCTGAGAGAGGCGAGGTGCTGGTCTGCCCACAGCAGGATCTCCGCCGCTTTGCGATGAAGAGGGGGAGAACGAGTCCCCCCCCGCCTGTTTAGGTACGCGACCACCGTGGTGTTGTCTGTCATGACGAGCACATGGCTGTCCCTTCAGCCTGGCTTGGAAATGGAGCAGAAACTGCTGCACTGCCGTCATTTCCAGCACGTTGACGTGAGTAGGTGGGGAACCCAAGGCCCTGCCCACCACGAGATGGCCCAGGGTTCCCCCCCATCCTTCGAGAGACACATCCGTGAACATCTCGACGTGATGCGACACGCAGCCCAAGGGGACTCCCTGCATGAGGAGAGCAGGATCCATCCAGAAAAGGAGATCCTGACGCGCCTGGGGCGGGATTGAGATCATTCTGTGTCTGTCCCATTTCCCCAAGCAGCGGAGGCATGAGAACCACCGCTGCAAGCCTGCGCATGTGCAGAAGGCCCAACCATACCACTGGGTGGGCCGCGGCCATCAAACCCAGGACATTCCTGAGCAGACGGACCCTGACCAGAGGTGTGGTCGTCAAAGACCTCAGGGCCGAGAGGAGGGAGGTTCGCCTGTCCTTGGAGAGGCGGGCTGTTGTAAAGAGCGTGTCCAGTTCCAAACCCAGGTAAGTCGTGTGCTGAGCTGGGGTGAGCGTGCTCTTGTCTTGGTCAAGACCTGGGCCGTGTGCTCCACCGCCTCCTGAGGATGGCAGTATGAGCCAGTCGTCGATGCAGGTGATAATCCTCAGCCTACAACGACCGAGGGGCTCCAGCGCCACCTCGACACACTTGGTAAAGGTGCGAGAGAGTGGCCGAAGGGGAGTCGGTTGGATTGAAAATACCTGGTCCCCATGGCGAACCGGAGGAAGGGCCTGTGCCTCCTCAGGATGGGGATATGGAAGTAGGCGTCCGTGAGGTCAACTAATGTAATCCAGTCTCCAGGGTGAATGCTCTCCAGGAGGTGTTTGATCATCAGCATGCGGAACCTCCTGGTGGCTATGTGAGCATTTAGGACCCGCAGGTCCAGAATGGGCCTCATACCTCCGCTTTTCTTGGGAACCAAGAAGTAGGGGGAATAAAACCCCGAGTGCGCCTCGTCCGCGCTCAGCTCTGTTTATCGCCCCCCGGCGGAGGAGCAAGGTCACTTCTGCCTCGAGAGCGGCCGCCCCCGCAAGGCATGCGAGCCGCGTTCGAAGGATCCCATTGAAGAGAGGCGGATGACAGGCAAACTGCAGGGCATAACCGCTTCTTATTGTCCTGGACAACCAGGGTGAAAGCAGACCCAGCATAGTGCACCACATCTGAAAACGCAGCGTCAGTGGCTGCACCACGGCCTGAGGGGACGGCCCTCCCATCCTCCTGGCCTCGGGAGATGGTGCCTCATGTTGTTTGCTGGGGCAAACGATTGATTGCCGCTAGTGTAGGCTCTGTCCAGAAAGAACGCCATGCGCCTGTCAATCTCTGACGGCAGCATGGGTTTCCCGCCGGGCCAGGTGGAGGACTTCAGGAGGAGGCACAGTCTCACGGAGTCCTCTATGGCAGGCACTCCGGTGACTGGTGGCCAGCTGTCCACGCAGCAATATTTGCGGTAGCCTTTCACCGCCCCCTTGGCGGTGAGCGGCGTACCCCAAACCCGTTGCACGTTCGTTTGGAAAGATGGCATGGCGGGACAAAGTCCGTGACTGGCTTGCTAGCCCGAGTGCAAAGTCCTGCTAAACCGGCTCCGGAGGCTGCGGTGGCAGCGCGAGGCTGGTGCACTCAGCTGCGGACGTGAAGAGCCCTGTGAGATGCTCCACCAGCTCACGGGGAGCGCTCTGGCGGCTGGCCCGGGAGAAAGTGGAGAGGGAGTCCTGCTGGGTTGATCTCCCTGACACCGAGATGATGCTGCTGCTGCTGACGCTCCCGGTCTCAGCCCAGTTGTACAGGGCGGGAGCAGGAACCTCTTTGGCGCTGTCATCATTCCCGGAAGCCGGGGACGCGGTGTCCATGAAAGCCGCTCAGACTCCTCTAGCGGCAGGGCGAGGCAGGCAGGACAGGAAGACCACTGACGGTGATGCTGCCAGCCGAGGCAGATGAAGCAGCGCTCGTGGTGATCGTTCTCCTGAAGAACGGCGCTGCAGGAGCGGCAGGTGAAGGGCACGACGCCCCTCGGTGGCGATCCGTCATGGGCCGGCTTGTCCATCTTGATCCTGGAGTCTTGATCGTGGAGTCTTGATTGCGAAGGTCTTGAAGGCTTCTGTAAGTCTCAAGGGCTGAGTCAGAAGAAGGGAGATCGAGCAGCGAGTACCTGGTTTTATACCCTCAGGGAGGGGTGTGGTGTTGTGCCAACACACAGGCTGGTTTGGTGCGCAGGTTTCAGTTTGATCTCAGTGGATTGGCTGGCACCAAGAGGATTACCAATCGTGAAGCCTGTAGGCGGGACAAGCATATCACGACGTAGAACTGTACATTTCATTATGTATTACCCCTTTCACACTGGCCAAAAAACCCGTTTAAACCCGCTAATTACCCGGGTCCTCGTGGCAGTGTGAAAGTGTTCACTCGGCATTAGACCCGGGTTTTTCAACCCTGCAATCGACCCGAGTTTTTAGCGGGTCGCCACTATCGCCTTACTGGGAGGGGTGAAAGGGAGTGTGAAAGGCAGACGCGAGCCGACGCGGAAACTTACGTGATGACGTCGACGCAGCGTGGCTACGTTAGCGCGCTAGTTGTTGTTTCTGGACACAGCGTGAGATCTCCTTCGTCAACATGACCCAGTATTGGCAAGATAGCGAGACCAGAGAGCTCCTATGGATCCGTGGGGAAGAGGAGATTCATCTACAGGTAACGGGGACTGAGCTCTTGTCCGTCATTTACTTTCGCTTTGCTCCATCGCGCTGATGATGTCATCAACGCGGGACACTATCAGCGCGGGAAGACGAAGCGACGCGGCTCGCCAGCAGGCGGTTAGACATGGGTCTGCATGCAGTGTGAAAGGACACAAAAGGCGATTAGCGGGTTGAAAACATGGGTCGAAAACTAGGGTCGACCCGCTAGTTGCAGTGTCAAAGGGGTATCAGTGTGTGATTTCACATGCACATCTCTGTCAGGCCTAATTGACGCACAAACTGGGTTTATAAGTGTACAGAACCCCTAAAGGGACATGGGGGGAAAAAAAATATTAACTAGCTGTAAGCTTTATTGAATAGAAAGGTCTTAAGCCTCGTCTTAAAAACCGAGACTGAGTCAGTCTCCCTTACAGACACTGGGAGCTGGTTCCACAAAACAGGAGCCTAGTGGCTAAAAGCTCGAGCTCCTGTTCTACTTTTAGAGAACCCCGGAACCTCCAGCAGACCAGCACTCTGAGAACGAAGCATTCTCCTGGGGCAGTATGGGACTAATAGCTGTTTAATATATGATGGGGCCTGGTTGTTCAGGGCTTTATAGGTTAAGAGGAGGATTTTGAATTCTATTCTAGATTTAACAGGAAGCCAGTGAAGGGAAGCTAATATTGGGGTGATATGATCTCTCCTACTGTTTCTTGTGAGAACTCTTGCTGCAGCATTTTGAACGAGTTGGAGACTTTTTAGGCAGTTATTGGGGTCCCCTGATAACAAGAAATTACAGTAGTCTACTCTGGAGGTAACAAATGCATGGATTAATTTCTCAGCATGTTCCTGATTTTGGAAATATTACGCAGGTGAAAGAAGGAGGTCCTGCAGACCTGTTTAATGTGGGAGTTAAAGGATAAGTCTTGGTCAAAGATCACTCCCAGGTTCCTCACAGTGTCACTGGGGGTTAAAGCAACACCATCTGGGGTCAGTATTTGATTAGATAATTTTTCTCTCAGGTGTTTTGGGCCAAATAAAATAAATTCTGTTTTAACTGAATTTAGGAGGACAAAGTTTTGACTCATCCAGGTTTTTATGTCATTAAAGCTTGGGTTGGCGATTTGAATGAGATACATGTATTTAAATACTGGTGAAAATGATCTTTATGACCCGATGGGAAGCAATTCATTACGTGTTCTGAAAGTGGTTTGGAAAATATCCGCTACCTACAGCAGAAGTAAAACGGGAAAAACAGCAACCAATCGTCTTGACGGGACACCTTTTTTTAAACCAATCAAATCCCTTCGCCGTTCGACCTGCCCCCTGCGCGTACCTGGTTCAGTACGCGCGTAGAAGGACAGAGTGTCGTTGCAGAATGGCGGAGAAGAATGTTTGGGGCTTTACTTACCGGTGAGTGCGCCATAACTTGGCGAAGTGCAAATAAAGAAAAACGAAGGAACGAAGCGCTGAGGACAGGTTACGCCAGGGACGCACTGGACGCGGAAGCGCCGTGCGCACAGCGCGTGGAACGTCTCCGCGTCTCCGCTCCCAACAGAGCTCCTCCAATGGGGTGGGAGCTGGGCGGAGCCTTGGGGAGATGCTACGTTCGTGCTACATGCTAGTTTTCCAAGATCGTCAACCCTAGCTTTAAGACAAGCTTCTAAATTGGTTTTACAGGGATAGGTAGATCTGTGTATCATCTGCATAACAGTGGAAGTTAATGGAGTGATGATGTTCCCTACAGGAAGTATGTATAATATGAAGAGTGTGAAGAGTATAGGTCCTAAAACAGAACCCTGTGGTACTCCATATCTAACCTTGATCCAGGATAAAGAATCATTATTAACATTAACAAAGTGGAACCTGTCTGTTAAATATGATTTAAACCAGTTTAATGCTGAACCTTTAATACCAATAGTATATTCTACTCTCTGTAGTAGAATATCATGATCAACAGTGTCAAATGTAGCACTGAGATCTAACAGGACCAGAACAGAGACCAGTCCTCTATCTGAGGCTGTGAGAAGATCGTTAGTGACTTTTACCAGAGCTGTCTCTGTACTGTGATGAGCTCTAAAATCTGATTGAAAAGACTCATATAGGTCATTATATAAATGGTCACAAAGCTGACTCACAACAGCTTTCTCTAGGATTTTAGAAATAAAGGGAAGATTGGATATTGGTCTGTAATTTATTAGAACACCTGGATCAAGGGTGGGCTTTTTGAGGAGAGGTTTAATAACAGCAACCTTAAAGGCCTGTGGAACATAGCCTGTCACTAAAGATAAGTTGATCTGATCTAATATTGATGTACTGATCAGGAGGAAAATGTCTTTAAACAGTCTTGTTGGGACTGGATCTAATGTACAAGTTGTAGGTTTAGATGAGGCCACAATTGAGGATAACTCAGAAAGTTCAATAAGATGGAAGCTAAGTAGTTGTGAGTCAGGTTCTACTGACAAATCTGAGGATGTGGTTGGTTGGTCTGTGACCACTTTGGGGAGAGTGCTTTCAATTTTATCTCTAAAAGTTATGATTTTGTCATTAAAGAAGTTTACAAAGTCATTGCTGCTTAAGGCTGAGGGGATCTGAGGCTCAACAGAGTTGTGACTTTTTGTCAGCCTGGCTATGGTATTAAAGAGGAACCTGGGGTTGCTCTGGTTTTCTTCTATTAAGGATGAATAGTAGGCAGTTCGAGTTTTAAGTAAAGTTTTTTTATAAGTTAACAGACTATCTTGCCAGGCAGTACGAAATACTGCTTGTTGGGTAAGATGCCATTTCCTCTCTAGTTTTCGAGCTGATCTTTTTAATATTTGCAGTTGTTTGTTGTACCATGGAGCTAATCTCCTGTGGGTTCATGTTATTAGTTTCAGGGGAGCAACTGAGTCAAGCGTGGAGTGGAGTGAAGCTGCCACTCCATCTACAACTAAATCAACCTGAGTGGGACTGATACTGCTGTCCACTGGGCCAAGAGATGGGAGTGAGGTTAATATTGATGGGATCATTTCCTTGAATTTGGTCACATTATCCTCTGACAGACATCTTCTAAGTTTAAGTTTTTTACCAGGTACTTTAAAACCAGTTAACGTAAACTCAAGTGATAACAGGAAGTGATCGGACAGTACAGGGTTGTGGGAAAAAATGTTAATTGGTCAATGTCAATACCATAAGTGAGAACAAGGTGGAGGGTGTGATTAAAGTGATGAGTAGGTTTATTCACCTTCTGAGAAAAACCAGTTGTATCAAGTAGTGAACTGAAAGCAATGTTAAGGCTGTCAGTGTCAACATCTACATGAATATTAAAGTCTCCCCCTGCAATGATTTGATCTGAGCTTAAGACTAAACTGGAGAGAAAGTCTGAAAATTCAGACAAAAATTCAGAGTATGGAGCAGGGGGGCGGTACACTACAGCAAACAGGACTGGCTTCTGTGTTTTCCAGCTGGAGTTAATGAGATTCAGAGTAAGACTAAACAAGACCAAGACCAGGAACAGCTTGGCTCTGGTTGGAACCCTGGCACCCTGGAGCCTGGAGTCCTGAGCCCTGCTTCAAGTGGGAGCCCTTCCCCTCCCCAGCATCTGGGCCTCAAAGACCACGACTCAGTACAAGAAGACTCAGCTTCAACATTTTGAATACAGCATCCTTTATCCACAACCTGAGATAGAGTAAATGGGATTACAGTTTGCACAGAGACACACCAGCCTTACAATACTACACTGCTAAATAATATTACATAGAAATTAAATAAGTTTCATTACTCCCTGCTCCTTTTCAGACCTTTTATGTTTGTATTCTGTTTTCTGTTTTTCAATTCATTTTTTAAATGTTTGAAATAAATTCGTTCTCTTATTCATACATACAAATTGCATTTTGTCTGTGGATTTGTTCTCTGCACACTGGAGTTGAGTGTAATCAAATGTAATGAAAAATAACTGCAGTGAAAAGACTTTTCTCTGGTCTGTGTGACAGTGTGATGTGATGAAATTACGTAACTGTTGTGTGTCAGATGTTTACTATTGAAACTCTGCATTGGTGTAACGTCACATCTGTCTGATAATGTACAAAGTCATAAATGTGGAGAGCCAGGTACCAGGCCTTTTAAGAATGGGACACTGCCTGCAGGAGGACTGCAGAGGCTCAGACTTCACTGTCCAGGAGAGGCTCCATTCATCACAGGTACATTCAGCTGAACTGAAGTGTATGTACTAGTGACACACAGTGAAAGCCTTCCAGTTCAACAGTCTATTATGATTAGGGGTGTGCGATATGGCGATATAAGATCGTTAAAGGTGCATTAAGGAGTTTTTCAACTTTAAAAATACTTAATTTCCACCATAAATATGTTACACATTTTTAATGATGTGTACAATGTGCCCTGACATATTCATTGCAAGTACCGCTAACAGCGTTAAATTGTCTCTTGAAAGTTGCAGTGCCGGTCCGGCACCAGAATTTTTTGGGGAGAAAGGAATGACGTAATGCACGCTCCTTTGGTTTCGTTTTGTCCGCCATTACTCCGCCAGATGCTTAGTGAGCAACAACTGAGCAGGAGCTTCCAGAAAGTAAGAAAAGACTGGCTTCTAGCACTGCCACAACTCCAGCACAGACTCCACCAGGTAAAAGAAACTTAAATTTTACTCGAGTGCTACTAAAAGAGCGAGGAAGGAGTTCCTCTCTTCCGTGCACGCAAGCCACAGGGACAAGTGTTTCACTAAGCTGCATTACGCCCAAGGCCTGCAGGGGCCGCTGTTTCGCATAAAAAGCGCAAACTCCTTAATGCACCTTTAAGGATTATAACGTAGGGACGATCTCATAAATCAGAAAGATCATTAAATCGTCTATAGGGCACTTACTCCTCGTTCTTTTTTCACCTATGTATAATATTTTTTGGAGTGATGATGTTACCTGAAAGCTTCAGATAATATTAACTAAATATTCCCTCTAGTGCAGTTATCCACATACATAATAGATACATGCGGAGCAACATTAATGATGATTTAATAAAAAAAAAAAAAAAGACCCGCAGCCACAGCCAGTGCTGCGTTCAAGTTGACTCGCGGACGCAAAGGCAGCTAACAATGAGCGGAGCGCGGTGTGACAGCTTCTCTAACTGGAACTACTGCTGGGTGGAGGCTGTGTCAGGCAAAGCTGGTTTACAACAGCAGTTCTACAAGAGATCAGCCGCCATAGAAATACCCCAACAAGCTGGAGGAAAAGACACTGAAGCTAGCACCGATGCTAATGCTAGCTAGTGAGCTACCGCTAGCAGTTCACAAGCGAGCATGAGGGATTTTATATAAAACAAATCACAGAAATGTGAAAAGACACTTGGTGAACATACCGTCAAGTTAACAGCTGAAATGACCCCTTTGTCTAATAACTAGTGGAATGTCTTTGATTTAATGGAATTATGAGGAGCTGAATTTCAATGGCGACAGAGCCCTCCAGTGGTCATATAGCACAACTATTAAAACTATATCTCATTAAAACGGTGCTAAAAAGCTATTTGATGTGTTTAGTTTTTTGTTACAAAGTGTACTTTATTGTTCATTATCTTTTACCTCATTTTTAAAAGGAGATAAAAGCTTAGATCTCTGAAGAAAAAATTGTTCTCAAGCAGCTGTATTATTCACTCAGGTTATAGATATGAAAGTTAAACTGTTTTTGTCTTATGTTTGTGTTCATTGCACATTTTGATTAGAAAAAAAATTGTACTCTTTAAATTAAAGGTGCATTAAGGAGTTTTACAACCTTAAAAATACTTAACCCATTTGTGCCCAAATTTTTTTCAGAGTTGTAAGGCATATCATTTTATCAATTGAGTCCAGTTGAATCAAGTTATGTATTTATTATTTCCATTTTGTTCTTTTTTTTGAAAAAAATTACATTTTTATGACTGGCAACAATTGTTGCCAGTGGGCACATACCTTGTCACTATGTCAAATGTCACCTATAATACAGGAATGACAATGACAACAAAATAATAATATAGTCAGAATAAACAATAACAATAAGATGGAGCCTCAGGTTCTCCCTGCATAAAATTCCACACAAAAAACAATTTGGAATGTTTTTTTTTTATTCTCATTTTTTTACACTCAACACCTCAGCAAACAGTTTTTTCTTAGAACGTCTAAAAACACATACTACATAAAATTTCTTGCCATACATTCCATCATCTTTCATACATGTTCTACTCATTGTGGTACTTCTTGAAGCACACCACATGTGGTGGAACATCACACTTTCCACGTGCTAATGATGTGCGCCGCCACAGTTCTTGCATCGTTTCTAGTGATGGGTAAATCAGGCCTCCTGAACCACTTTCCGTGGTTTCCATTTTCTGTGGTCACGAGTCTCTTGGTTTTAAAGTGGAGGCTGAAGGACTGACAATGAAGTGTGCTTTCACTCATTTCTTGAACATACAGCACCATCTAGTGGCTTCAGACAGTACGGACAGTGGTTCATGAGGCCTCGTTTGCCTCTCACTAGTTGCACCTGCTGCTGTTGAAGGCCCAGTGGTTGAAACTATCAAACCAGTTATCAGCAATGCCTTTGAAGATCTTCTACCCTGCCTAATTGGTTTTGTTCCATGGAGGAGAGTCTGGGCTGTCAGCCTCTGGAAGCAGAGGAGATCCTTCTGGCCGCTTTTCCAGGACCTAAATGAATGACAAAGCAAGCATGACAGATGTAAGAATGCGCCATGTTTTAGTTCACATTTGATTTTATTGATGAATCATCAATATCATTCTTTCTAAAGCATCATATGTAGAATATTCTGGAAAAGCAATATCACAGTTTAGTTTTTGATGTTGGTCTGGATATCATCACTGTTGCTCTTGTCGACTGAAGAGCAGTAGCGATGATGACCTCTAGTCAAAGATCACAGACTCGACTGTGATACTGCTAAATAACATCCATCCTACCCCAGGGGTGGGGGTGGGGGGGGGCATTGGCTATGAAAAGTACTTGTGAGCCAAGAGAAGTGTACCTCCAACATCATCCAACAGCAACATTTTTTAGTGAAACACAGTGAAAACGTGTCTTGTGTTTCAGTGAAACACAAGCTAATGTTAGCTAGCAACAAAATGATATATGATAACATATAAAAATCCTAAACACACAGGCCTTGAACACCTGTGAACTTATTTAGCTTGAAAGAGTATTCTAAGAGGACTAAAATGAGACACTGTACATCATTCTACAAATTTAAATAAGTAAATTAGGAGCAATCCTGCAGACAGTGTTTTCCTGTAGTTAGTGACAAGCTATGTGCCCATTGGCAACTTTTGTTGCCGCTCATAAAAATAAGCCCATGAACAAAAAAATATTTATCCTAGGTACAATTTTTGGGTTCAGGGTTACTCTAGAGACTCCAATGATTAAATAATTATAAATATGGCTGTTGGAAAATCATTAGAAATGTTTGAAAATTACCTCTTTCCAGGAAGATTTGCGTCGGCCATGTCTTCAGCCAGAAGGAGCAGGAAGCAGATGATGTCATGTGACAGGAAGCACTTGGAAATGATTTTTTAAAAATGAAAACCTTTGTCTAAGTGGTCTACTAGCATTTAAGTGGGAAAAGTTGCATTAGTACCTTTGAGATTTTTTATTGTGAGTCAAAAACAACAGTGATAAACTTTGGCAACAATTGTTGCCAGTGGGGCAAAACGGGTTAATTTCCACCATAAACATGTTGCACATTTTTAATGATGTGTACAATGTGCCCTGACATATTCATTACAAGTACCTCTAACAGCGTTAAATTGTCACTTGAAAGTTGCAGTGCCAGTACGGCACCAGAGTTTTTTTGGGGAGAATTTGAAAAGAATGACGTAATGCGCGCTCCCACTGACCTGATTTCCTTAAGTTTCGTTTTGGCCGCCATTACTTCGCCAGATGCTTAGTGAGCAACAACTGAGCAGGATCTTCCAGAAAGTAAGAAAAGATTGGCTTCTAGCACTGCCACAGCTCCAGCACAGACTCCACCAGGTAAAAGAAACTTAAATTTTACTTGAGCACTACTAAACGAGCGAGGAAGGAGTCCCCCTCTTCCGTGCACGGGAGCCACAGGCACGAGTTTTTCACTAAGCTGCATTACACCCAAGGCCTGCAGGGGGCGCTGTTTCACATAAAACGTGCAAACTCCTTAAAGCTCGTGTCCGGAGTTTCCGTTTGTTTCCAACATATGTATCATTTTTCAACAGAGCTTCAATGTATCAGTCTGGTTCGATACTACAATATAATATTAGCATAAAGCAATATAAAAATGTATTTATGAGCCCCGCCTTCGTCTCATAGACCCCCATGTTATCGAGAAGGGTCTGGCTGCAGACCGCACCTCTCAGGCCCCTCCACCACACTTCTCAAGCCCCTGTCCTGCAGACCTCTACCGCATTTCTCAAGCCCCTGTGGCGTCAGTCCAGCCCGGAAATGACGTAACTTCCTGTACATTTGGACCGGAGCCGAGCGAAAACCCTAACCCTAACCCTAACCCTAACCCTAACCCTAACCCTCTGTGGTTATTTAATTATCTGAAGGTAGATGTGAGCAATATGCAGAGCAACGACTGATACTTAGTGCTAAAATAGCAAAAGAGAAAAAGACTGATACAATAGAGACGCTGCTGGCCGATTTTTCTAGAGAAACACAGAGTGCTTTATTTAGATTTTTACGAGAATCTGACTTGTACTATCGTATTTAGGTGCGCAGCATACATATAGGTGGATCAGTCTTCAATGATACTACAGCCCAGTAGGTGGCGGTAATGGCCCAAGATGGTGGCCAGTCGCTGAAATAGAAGAAGAAAGGGGCCTGAGAGCGGTGGAGGGGCCTGAGGAGAGTGGTCTGCGTGGAGGGGCCTGAGAGGTGAGGTCTGCAGCCAGACTCTCTTGATGTTATCCGAAAAAGCGCTGGTCAGCGTCAGCCAATAGACTTCCAGCTTTCGCATTCTCGTGCTGTCAATCAAAGTGTGGAGCAGCCAGAGAGCAGGGCCGCTCGCCCAGGCAGAGGTGAGTTAGCTCCGCAGCAGCCGCCGCGCTTACCTCGGATATATCCACTGTCTGCTGAACATCCACCGTAAACAGCTCAACATGTAGGATGCTGTAGGACTCGGAGGCTCTCATTTTCACCCGACGGATAATAGCGTGCACAATTAAGGGGGTGTGGCTTGGTCGCTCATGAGAGCAGAGGGAGGGGGAACCTCGAGACATTGGATTAAAAAAAACCCTCTCTCTTTCAAAACACCAGACACGAGCTTTAAGGCACCTTTAAAGCCAGTTTCTTTAGCTTCAATTGTATTTTTTTTCTATTAGGGTTTTACATGTTTAAATATATTTTATACGTTTTATGTTTAACATTGGAGGGAAAAAATGGTCAAACTTGCAAATTAGTCTGGAAAAATCAATATAGAAAAGAATCGTGATAAAATCGTGATCGAGATATTGATTTTAAAAAAATCGTGATATGACATTTTTGCCATATCGCCCACCCCTAATTATGATTACATTCTTTTTAAAGCATCTTTTCACAATTAATGTTAATAAAAGCAGATGTGCAGCCCATGCTTGAGTCAGATAACACTGTCCACATAACAAAGAAAGTGATTAAACAATGTGGGTGATGTCAATGACAAGCATTAAATTAATCACAAGCAAACCTTTGAAATAAACAAAATTACTGTGTAATAAATTATTTTCATAACCTATTCCATCCCTGAGAGTAACTGAGGATGCTAATATGATATTAAAGTCTTCATTTGGCATGTTCTCCCTCCTTGCCTCTCACCAAAACCTGCCTTCTTCAGCTCCTCTCAGCAGTCTCCATGTTTTGCATACTCTGTATTGTAAACTGTTTTCTTGTCTGTCACATCTGCTGATCGTGTGCCGGTCCTGCAGACGGATCTCTCCTCTGTTGCTCACACTGAGCTGTCTTCCATTATTGAGAGTTGAGAGTTTTCTTGGGAGTTTTTCCTCAATGGATGTGAGGGTACAAGGGCAGAGGATGTTGTTGTGATGCTGTGTAAAGCGATTTCAGACAAATTATTTGTAAAAATGGGCTTTACAAATAAAATTGCCTGGCTTTGCCTTACCATTTAGAGTTTATTTTGATGGCATTTTCAATATAAGATGTTTAAATGATCATTTCTGTGTGAGATAATAGAATAAATGTATCTTTCTAAACTAGACACACACACACACACACACACACAGATCATTTTTTTTAAGTATCTAATTTTGCTAAACTTTAGACAGACATATGCCTTCATAAAGTTTGTCCCAGTAGAGTTGCCGTAACTAGCTGCCTCGGTTTTTCATGTTGTGATGATGAAGGCACATGCGCAGAAGCGTCTGGTACGGATCCGGTACTGAAAACAGGGCCGGTCCCGAACCCTAACCCTAGCCCTAACCCTTTTCAATCTGAAAAGGCCAATACCAAAATAAAAATCAATAAACTTCTCCCACGGGTGATGTGTGTATTCCTCCATCTTTGTGTGTCTGTTTTACTTCCGGTTCATTGACGCTACTTGAAAAAAAAACAACCTTTGCGAGATCTCGCAAAAGTTCATCCTTTTTTTTTTGACCCATCAATATATTTTTCCCCCATGTACCTTTGGGGGCTCCGTAATAAGTCCTCCTGAATGTGAACAAATAATGTGGGTGGACTATTCTGCAGACTGAAATGCAGCCATTTTAATGGTCTTGACTGAAACTTTTTAATGAGATGGTGGGGATATTTTTTTTTCTTTTTTCTTTTACAGTACTGTCCATTTTTGACCGACAATAAACAAAAGCATATACTTGCTCTCAGAAAATAGCACTTTGGTTATTTGTGTGGATTTTGTCTGTGCTCCGGTAAATTTTGACATTCACAAAAACTTAATAACAATCAGGAAAATTTACAACAATAATCAGCTTTTTTCACATTTGGTGTCACTGATTTAAAAAAACAAAACAAACAAAAAAAACCACACACACACACACACACACACACACACACACACACACACACACACAAACAGCGACTTGTGCTTTTGAGCCATCTGGCTTCCCAGCTTGGTGGACTCATGATAACTGGTTATATTTGATGAAGATTAGATCAATTACATTCATTACCAAGACAATGTTAACATTAGGGGTGTCCTCAGATAGTCGACGATTCGATGCTTCGTTCGAAGGGGCATGATTCCACTGCCAATCACGCAGTCCAAGCTTCGAAAAAATGTGGTTATTAAACGAGGATCATTCCATTACAGCTGTATGGGGGTGCTGAATGACTGATTTTAAATAGAATTGCTTGTTTTTTTTCCAAATAAACATGATATAAAGCCTATTTGATATACATGTTAGCCTATCAAATATACTGTGGAAAAATTTACTTGTAGTTTTATTCAATATTCTATCTCGTGTTTGTGAATGAACCACCATGGTGAGTGGCACAATCCGATTTTGTGCAGAGCTCCGTCACAGAGCAGCATGGCGGTGGTGATTTGGCTTCACTTTAAAAGGCTCACAATGTCGGAAAAAAAACAGAACTTCAGACAAGGCAAAGATGATCCAAAAAACAAGTCAAATGCAAGTTGTGTCCTTTCATATCACTTCACAACAACATGGCTTTCCACCTTAAATGGTAAGTAGCCAGATAATTGGGCTAATAAAAGACGGTTCTGTTACTCAATTCTCATTTTTAATGCTGACTTTTATTTCGCTTAATTGTAATATTTTAGGTTATTATTATATTATTATTTTTATTTATGTTAAAGGCTAATTCTATTTAATTTAGTGTTTGTTTTTGCATGGATGTTGCGCTGCGAAATGGACCCGACACAGTGCAATTAAGCCTATTTCATTTAATTTGAGCAGATAATGTGAGAAATTGTTTAGCCAAAAAATGTGAGCTTATCTGCAGAGCTTTTAGATATAAATAAATTACATGCTTTAGCCCGTTTGTTAGGAGTGGGTTTGGTTCTGGTCATTTGAACTATACTTCATTTGTTTGATGTTTAGAGTTACCGACACTTTGTTCCAGTCTGTGTTTCAGTGTGTAGGAAAAAAAAAAGTGTTGTTTCCTGCACTGTTTTTTTTGTTTTGTTTTGTTTAATTTTTATATTATTAGTGCAATCAGGGCCGACTGTAAGCATAGGCGCCAGTGAGCACCGCTCTGCACTATGGGTGGCCGTTTGTGCCATACACCGCCTGGTACAAAACGCCGTTCAGAACGGCGCTTTTAACGCCGAGCGCCGCCAGGCGCTTTTATTTTGAAACGCCTTCCGGCGTCTCAAACGCCGAGCGCCGCCAGGCGCTTTTAAAGCGCCACCAGGCGCTTGAAAACTGAGTGAGGAACTTTTTTCCATATATGTTTTCTTGTCCACATGACGTTTGATATATTAAATGTATTAAAATATATGTTTTCCTTTCTAATCAATTTTTCAAAACTGAAATGTTTAAAAATAAATCTGAGATTCTCTCTTTAGGGTCTATGTTTGTCTGTTACAACATTACATTCTCAGTACAATTCAGTTTTTTCAAATAATATCTGAATGCATGATTAGAAGAAGTATTTGAATATTCGTTTGGTAGTAAGTGTCAGGGATGCTGAACTACTTAAACATAAAATCACACTGGTTAATTTATTATGACATCATTTGTTTTATTTTGTTACTGCTTATATTTTTAATAATAAATCACACAACATAAAACAACAGTTTAACTGGTACGAAGGCACAGATAATTATTTCACTTATAAACATGTTATTTCTGGCTGCATAGGGACATTTCATCTCAATGATGCAGTCATTGGACACCATGACATCTGGGGAGCCACCAAGCAGGTTGCTGTCAGAGAGGAACACTGCTTTTCCTGGATCGTCACACCAGTGGGCTTCATGTATTCCTCTCAATTCCTAAGTCACAAGCCTGGGGTCAAAAAAGATAATTTATTGCACAATGTGTAGGCATTATTACAATCTGTTATTACAAAATAGAAGGAGAGAAGGAAAGAAATATAGGCTCAACTATTCAAGATTTCTTTGTTTACACAAGACTCCTTTGTGGGGGGGGGGGGGGTTTCTATCACAAGGTGGGATTTATTTATTGTATTTATGAGAGTTAAAACATTTTCGGTGAAGGAATTTGATTCTACATACATTTTGAAAATGTGATCTAACTTTTTCAAAGGTAAAAAATTCCCTGTGGGAACATTTACAATCCTTTTGTGACCTGTTCTGACTATTGGCAAACTTTAGCTGCTCTGAAAACATGTCAGATAAGTAATTTTTTGAACATTTTCCACCCTATAACCCTGTAAGTCTCCTCATTAAGCTCACCCCTGATCAAAAGTATTTATTTTTTTTTTGTTTTTAAACATTTCAGTTTTGAAAAATTTATTAGAAAGGAAAAAATATATTTTAATACATTTAATATATCAAACGTCATGTGGACAAGAAAACATACATGGAAAAAAGTTCCTCACTCAGTTTTCAAGCGCCTGGTGGCGCTTTAAAAGCGCCTGGCGGCGCTCGGCGTTTGAGACGCCGGAAGGCGTTTCAAAATAAAAGCGCCTGGCGGCGCTCGGCGTTAAAAGCGCCGTTCTGAACGGCGTTTTGTACCAGGCGGTGTATGGCACAAACGGCCACCCATACTGCACTGTGCTGCGCTCCGATGCCCGTGTAGGCATGCTTCAACCTCCCCCCCCCCCCCCCGCACACACACACACACACACACACACACACACACATACAAGATGATGGATTCGACGATCAGTCGACTATTGGCAGATTCGGACGAATCAGATTCGACTGTAAATTGTGTAAATGTTCGTATGCTCAGTACACTTATGGAATGAAGTTTCATAGGAATCCGACGAAGCTTCCTGTTCCTCGCTTTGCCCGTATATCACTGCAGCGAAAGTTTACCGATAAGAACTTTCGCAGGATTTCATCTTCCTTTACTGTAAACCTCCTGCACAGAACCTCAGGCCCCAGGAGACAAGGTTTCCCGTCATTCCTCGACAAACAAGAATTGGTCAGAGTCCGAGATATGTCTGGGTCACATGTTGAAGGGCTTTTAAATTTGAAGCTGATACAAGAAGTCAGAACTCTTCACTAATCTCGATGTACACCTACACATCTGAGGGGTATCGCTGGGTACTCATGCAGTTTTAAGGCTTGGTAGTCAGATCAACAGTTGTTTCCCCCACGAGGAAGCAGGATTTCCTCCTGTCCTCTCAGTCCACTGACGTGTATCATCACTGCACTCCTCGCAGTCCTCTTGGGAGGTGGTGTCCCACAAAGAAATCCACATCATCAGCAAAAAGCTGCACACTTCATTCAGTCCTCATTCACTTTGGTGTGAAGTCAACATCTGGTCTCCGGGGTTTTTAAACAGGTGCAGATTCAAGCAGAAGCCGATGCATCATCTCTAATGAATAAAAAGAAATTTGAGAAAATTATAGCATCAATTGAAAATGATACCTTAAAAATAATGATTCAAAATGTTCACTTTCTATATGTTCTGTTTTTCACAGCTTGGCAATGTTGATTCACGAATGTTCTTGCTGAATAATGTGATCAGATTGTTTCCCACTTCCTGCCTTCCTCCGCTCAGCCCAGAGGTCAGTGAAAGCTGGTGGATGCTGCAGTTCTGTGGCCAGCAGTAAGAACTCATGTGACAGGATGTCCATCACAGTGATTAAGAGGGGAAGGCGCTGTATCTCGGTGTCACTGCTGCTCCATGCCACATGCCTTTGAGCACATCGGTCTGCTCCATGCACAGCTGGAAAGCTCTTCTGCTGCCTCGTTCACCACTGAGTGTTGATAATGTTGCCCTCGTTGCATTTTACTGTCGTCATCTGCCTCCTGCAAGTCCTCTGCATCACTGCTGACATCGGTAAGAACTATTGTTTCAGTGACTTCACCTGTAATTCTGCAAAAGGCTCTTGAAGTGTTTTAGAACCACTGTTCTGCTGTGTTCTGTTCCAGACAGCGGCACCTTCCTGATCTTCAACGTTGACCACAACAGGTGCGTAAAGGTGGAGAGCCCCACCTCCCTTACAGCCGTCCCTTGCAACCCTCGTGCCAAGGACCAGCAGTTTCGCTGGGCTTCGGAGTCCCGCATCCTCAGCATCTCTCATAAGCTGTGTCTGGGCGCCACGGAGATCAAAGACTGGGTGAAGGTGGCCCTCTTCGAGTGCGACGAAAACAACATCCTGCAGCACTGGCAGTGCAAGAACGACACCCTGTTTGGCCTGAAAGACGAGGACCTGCACCTCAACTACGGCAACTTCCATGAGAGGAGCATAATGATCTACAAAGGCTCGGGAGTCTGGAGTCGCTGGAGGATATACGGCACTCGGAATGACCTCTGCTCAAAGGGCTTTCAAGGTAACCAGTCTTGGTGAACAATGAAGGAAGCTGTGACACTATCGTTATCTGAATGTATTGTATTAAAACACACATACTGGTTCAACATGAAACTGTTTTAGACCTGGCTGCCTCAAAATGTTGAGTCACGCTACAGAAACATGAGTGACGTCAGTAGTTTGTACAGGTTACACATGACTTTGTTAAACCAAGCTGAATATCTCGGAGAACGAAACTTTGGTAACACTTCACTTGAAGCCCCCCTGTATAACACATTATAAGTACATTTATAAAGCATTATAATGCCATTATAGCGTGTGTAGCTATAGTTATAAACATTCATAGATGATCACAATGCCAGGACCTAACCCTAACCCTAACCCTAATCCTATGCTGTATAGTGAGTTATAAAGCATTGTGATCATTTATGAGTGTTCATAACTACTTATAATGTGTTATACTGGTTGCTTCAAGTAAAGTGTTACCTAATTTTTTTTATAAGCGATGTCAAGGAGAAAAAATTCTAATCAAACCATTTTAATTCCAAATTGCAAAAGCATATTGTGCAAATGTTTCAAACAGTTGCTGAGTACAGATTTATGAATCAATATTTTTATTGTTTGTTGTGATGCTTTTGATAGCACTCTGGCAGTGTTTTGTATGCTTAAAGAAAAAATGTCCAGTATTAGTGTTTATATGTACAGAAAAACGCCTTTCAAGTGAAACAAGTGAAAGATCCCCCACAAAAATTTATTTATTTATATGTTACTTATTACGTAAAAGGTTCTGTGAAGACATAAACATACGAGCTTCAAATTTCCACTCAAAGATAATAACAGATGTGTGTATAAAGATGTCGCTTGGCTTTAGTATTAGAGTAGTATTGTATTTCTAACTGAAGTCATAACGAACTAAAATATGTTCAATTTGCTCAGTCTCGATGCTAACTGACGTTAAATCAATGATCTGTGTCTCCTCAGAGATTTTCACCCTTGGAGGTAATTCCTTTGGAGCACCTTGTCAGTTTCCTTTCAAGTACGGCGATAATTGGTACTCCGAATGCACAAAGGATGCACGTGCAGATGGACTGCTGTGGTGTGGCACAGACAGAGACTATGACAAGAGCAAGAAGTGGGGGTTTTGTCCTACTAAAGGTAAGTATCACAACACAAAATGACCGGGCTGCTCTTTCAGGGATTAGTGCTGCATTTCACAGTCACTGCGATACAACCCCCTACAGTTATCTGGCTTTATTTTACTGAGGTCAGCGCTCACAGGTCTGGTTTCTGACCTCTCCTCGCTCTGGTCCACTGGTAGAACAACAGCACCACTTCCTGTCACGACTTGCCAACACAGCCCTGTCCTTGCTTTCCTCCTTCCATCCCTTCTTTCCCCTGACGTTGCTCTAAGTCTGGAGCAGGAAAACAACTTAACATTAAAAGCATTTCACTTCACCGTAGTCTTTTATAAAGCAGAGATATGTGTCAATCAGCATCAGAACACACTTTGACCCTTATTTCTCATACTCATCATCCAGTAGCTTAATGGTGTGTCTTTTCCTGAATGTAGACTCCGCTGGCTGGGACACTGACCCAGTCACGGGGGTCCAGTATCAAAGGAACTTGCAGTCAGCGTTGACCTGGCATCAAGCCAGGAAGAGCTGCCAACAGCAGGGAGCAGACCTCCTCAGCATCGTGGAGCTCCACGAGCAGTCATACATCTCAGGTACGTGGCCACCCCCTCTCACCCACCCATTCATTTTCATGTCGTTTTAAACCTCCTCTTTTTTTTTTTTATCGCGCTCGTGCTGAAGCAGGGTTAACAAGTCATTTGGGAGCACCTCTTTGGATCGGACTGAACAGCCTGACGTCTGAGACTGGATGGCAGTGGAGCAATGGAAACCCATTCAGGTATCTGAACTGGGCTCCAGGTACGTGTCCATTTGGTGTTCTATGATGTGTTTTTAGAGTTTAGGTAAATTAAAAAGGCACTCAGGAACTACACTCTGCACTTCCTGCAGGTCATCCCTCGTCGGAGCCCGGGCTCTCCTGTGCGACGCTGAATCCTGCAAAAGCTTCAAAATGGGAAACCAGTGCCTGCTCTCAGAAACTTGGCTACATCTGTCACAGGGGAAAGTCAACCAGTCTGCCTCCACCACCAAGTAGGACTTTTATTAAAAATGACCGGGAGGAAACAAAGCAGCACAAGATTGAACGCTCAGCTCTTTTGATGTCTGTTCACAGGCAAGGAGCCCAGCTTCTGCCCCAATCACTGGGTCCCCTACGCAGGAAACTGCTACTACTTGGAGAGAAGTAAAAAGATGTGGAAAGATGCTTTGGCTGCATGCCGCAAGGAGGAGGCAGATTTGGCCAGCATACACAGTATCGAGGAACAAAGCTTCATTATCTCTCAGTCTGGATATTGTAAGTATAGAACGAACCCAAACAACCATCATGTAGGACTAAAGTACAGCATTACAACAGTTTTCATATTGATACTATCATTGATACTATTTGAATATCTGGTAACACTTTATTTGAAGCCCCCCCTGTATGACACATTATAAGTACATTTATAAAGCATTATAATGCCATTATAACACGTGTAGCTATAGTTATAAACATTCATAGACGATCACAATGCCAGGACCTAACCCTAACCCTAACCCTAACCCTATGCTGTATAGAGCTGTATAGTGAGTTATAAAGCATCGTGATCATGTATGAGTGTTTATAACTACTTATAATGTGTTACACCAGGTGCTTAAAGTAAAGTGTTACCAAATGTCTTTGCAACAAATTAAAGGATGCAAGTTGGATCTATTTATCTTGGATTATTAGCCGTTTTATGACTCACTGCTCTGTGTATTTCTAACCTCAGTGCCGACTGATGTCCTCTGGATCGGCCTGAATGACCAGCGGAGCCACATGCTGTTTGAATGGTCCGATAACTCCGACGTCACCTTCATCCAGTGGCTGAGCAGCGAGCCCTCTCACTCCGCCAGCTTCCAAGAAGACTGCGTCCTCATCAGGGGGAAGGTAACAACCGCCACTGTGAAAACAGACCGACCGAAAGGCTGAGACAACGTCAACACTGCATCAGCTCTGACAGTGACATGGTTTCCCCTGCAGGATGGGAAGTGGGCAGATCACATCTGTGAGAAAACGTACGGTTACATCTGTAAGAAGAAAGGATCCACCAAGCCAGCTGAAGGGATCCAGGAAGACGTCAACCCAGGATGCGTAACTGTGAGTGGTGATTTTTGAAAACAAGTATTATCATAGTGGGAGTAATACTTCATACTAAAAAATGTTGAGTTATTTTGGTAACCCAATTTATATGTTGCTGGTGTTGAGTTAAATTTTTGGGTTATTTCTATAAAGAGTAACCCATTTTCTGGGTGATAGGGCTATTATTTTAAGTCAATTTCTGGGTTTTCAAGGTTATGTACCATTTTTGGGTTGTTTTTCAGAGGATAACTCATGTTTGGGTTCGGGGCTTGTTTTTTTTTTTAAATTAAAAAGCTATTTTTTTCTTGATGGCGGTATAATATGAAGTAATCTCAATAACATTATTTAGAATCACACATCTTATGGACATGAAATGTGTCCTTTACCTTTTAAAGAGGTACTAAATACTTACGCATGCTATATGTGACTACTATGACCATACACAGCAAGGTTGGTGGTAATAATAACCCTCTGGAGTCTGACCCTATTTTGGCCGTTTTTGGATACTTTTGATTTTGCCTTTATACCACATAAAAAAATTTTGCTTGGTATGTTTTTTTTTCACCACAACCTCATCTATATGATCTGATTATTATTGTTTTCATTTTAACCTACTTCATTAACACACTGGGCCCAAAAACACACAGAAATCATTAAATTTGAATTGAAAAAATCTACTATTTATTCCAACTGTTTTGGAACTTGAAAAAGTAAATATAGGTTGCAAATATGAACATATAAATGTAACACTGAAATAAAGTAATACTCAGACAAATATTTTCAATAAAAAGCATGTATATTTAGAACCGTTTTTTACCTTGTCAAGTTGCAACTCCTTGAAACAAACTGAGTGCAAAATTATACAGAGAGGTACACCAGTGCTTTGCATACCCAAAGTCTCAAATAACTGCTCCCAGAGTTCCAAATAGTGCAAATGTAACATAAGAGGTAAAAAAACAAAAAGAAAAAAGCCTTGAAACAGTCCCTCGCCATCACTGTAGCTGGAAATGGCACGGATGTAACAGTGTTCTGTTTCAAGTAATCTGCAATGCTCAGCAGTGACACCAGCGATGTGCATGTAAGGAGCCCAAGGAACTTGTAGAGTTCCTCAACTTCAACATCAGCCCAGTTGTGCTTCTTCCCCATTTATTTGCTCTTTGCTGCATGCAATCAACAATTTCCCCTCTGGGACCAATAAAGTATTTCTGATTCTGAGACGGCCCACCGAGCACAGACACATATCTGGCACCATCAACAAGGGAAGAGCCAGAATAAGATGTGGCGAGAGGGATACAACAAGAAAGGGGCATTAAAAGGTGAAGGAAAAACGAGGGATTTGGGAGAGGTAGAGAGTAGAAAGGCCTCCACGATGACCTGTGTTGCATAAGGCACTTAAAAGGAGTTCCAGTTTTTGGTAACTTCTTTAAAAAGTATCAGATTTAACTTGAGTTTCTGTCATCTCCCGTTGACCTGTTTTTGCCAGAGTGCATAAGTGTATTATTGTGGCGTCGCGTGGGTCACTGGGGGCACTAGAGGGCCGCTGCCCTGCAGGCTGTGTTCTGCCGCAAAGGACCCTGGGAAACGGGACTGCGTTTTGGGGCTGTTTCGGGCAGGTTTGTGTGTGTGTTTGGGTTTGTCTGCGTTTCCTTTTGTTGTGGGTGTGTTTGTTTATTGTTGTTCTGTGCTGTTGCCATGTTTTCCTTTATTTTTATTTTATTTATGTGCGCACCGTAGGTCAGGGGGACCTTGGGAGGCACTTGGCCTCCGCGCCTCTGAGCTGGTCTGCACTGGGTTAGTTGTTGACGCAGTAAACTTGTGTGCTTATGAAACTAAAGATCAGACGCAGTCGTTCCTCGCTGTGTCTGCCGCTAATTGAAAATTGCCAGAGTATATTTACGAGGGGGGACCCAAAAGTTTCCGGACTGATTCTATTAATAAAAAAATACAATGAATTTCCGACTTTGGCCGCTAGATGTCGCTACAGGATAGCCTCATGCATAACTGTGCCAGGTTTGGTCTTCCCCCGTGATGCGGTCAGCTGACAGTCACTGTTTATGTTGACAGAGTTACACCCCGCTCTTCGATTTTTCAAGATGGCGGATATCCACGGATATGCGCTCTGTCAAAACATTTTGTTTTTTATTGGGAAAACAGCGGCAGAAACACTCACCATGTTGCAGACATTCTTTAAGAAGTATTCTTAGGGTGTCTGAGTGGTTTGGGCCCTTTAAGAGCGATCAGATTACATCACGAAGACCAGGCACGCAGAGGACAGCAATCCACTTCCAGAACAGAGGAAAACGTCACAAAAACTGAAGAAGATGTCCTGGTAGGTCCACGCAGGACTTTTGATGACATTGCAGAACTGATGGGAGTATTGTAGAGATCCAGACAGATCATCCTCAGGCGGTTATTAGAAGCAGGGAGACGAAGGCACCCGGAAATGGCCTCATCATAACAGACAGCAGACCACAGGACGCCCCGTTACGCACAGAAATAGCACCAAATGTTGTGCGTAAAGCATAGTTTTGGACTAAAACCGTGACCAGCCAGCCTCCCCACCGCCATATTCCCCTGGTCTGGCCCCAGGCGACTGCTTTTTGTTGTCAAAGATGAAACTGGAGCGCCAGCGGAAAGGTAAGACAGGCATACAGGCGGGGGAGGGAAAATCGAAGTTCTATCTTTCCGGCACAGCTACGCACGGTCATGGCGACTCTTCTGAACAGTGAAAATCTCCGGTGCAGCGTTGTATTCAAGCCAAAGGAGAGTATTTTGAAGGTGACAGTTTCAAATAATTGCGAAGATTAAAAAATAAAAAGTTATAACTACAGTCCGGGAACTTTTGGGTCCACCCTCGTATAACAACAGAACAAAACTAATTCTGATAAGTAGTTGGGAAGGACCAGCAGTAAAATGTGTTTATTATTATTACAATCATTTTAACCCAAGTATTGGGAGCGCTAAATTGCGCAACCCAATAGCTGGGTGAGGAATAACCCAACTTTTGTGTTAAATAAATTCAACTTAATAATTGGGTTAGGAATAACCCAACATTGTAGTTGGCATAACCCAACTTTTGGGTTAAATAATTCAACCCAAGAATTGGGTTTCAAAAAAAGAACCCAACCTGTTGGGTTAAAATAACCCCAAAAAAAGGGCTCATCCTTTTCTGAACCAGCAGTTGGGTTAAAATTGGGTTATTTTCTCACCCAACTGTTTTTAGTGTGTTGATATCACAGTGTTTTGACTTTTCAGGGCTCTGTCAGGTTCGGTTCATACTGTTACAACAGCGGAGTGGAAACAAAAACGTTTGAAGAGGCAAAGCAGGCGTGCTCACAGGCTGGGGCCAGTCTGGTGGATATAACTGACAGGTATTGCACCGTGATGTGAAGATCCCATACAGAATCAAGAATTCTGTAATTTTGAGATTAATTTCGAAGGAAATTCACAGATAAAGAACTTTCTCATAATTTTACCTTCTCGCTTTCCTGTTTCTGTGCATTTCATTGCAGGTATGAGAATGCTTTCTTGGTGAGTTTGGTGGGTTTGAGGCCAGAGAAGTATTTCTGGATGGGTCTTTCCAACACAGCTGACAAAAGCACGTTCAAGTGGACTACGAGAAGAAAAGTTACCTTCACTCATTTCAATGCAGGAATGCCAGGTAAACTACACAAACTTCTAACATTCATCATTTAGAGATAAGATCCAATAATCCCAAAAGTGTAGAATAATGTTTTAAACTATAAAAAATTAAAAAGGTTTATAATATAACATAAGAAACAAATTTGATTTTGAAATCAAAATATTCTACAATGTCACAAAAATATCTTGACATTTTGAACTTGAGAAAACAAACCTCAAGAAAAGTTGAGAAAACACAATGTTGACTTGTCTGCCATGTCGTTGATGTGATTGTGCATCACTGTTGAACATTGTCAAGATGAAATAAGGTCTTCTCTAAAAAAAAAGACTCAAGAAACTGTCTTGAAAACAATCCATAATGAGTCTTTATTCAGGTTGGAAATAGGTCAGGGGCCAAAAGTATAATCTGTTTTTCTGACCAAACCAACAAAAGGAAAAAAACGGCTGAATTTCCTTTTTTCGTTTTCAACAAAAAAACGAAATAACGTTTTTTTCTTTCTCAATTCAAAACCAAAAACAAAACCAACACAAGCAAATTACGGTCTAATTTTGTTTTTTGGATTTCAATTTTTCGTTTTTTCGTTTCAGGTCTCAAAACGAAAAAACGGAAGCACGTGACCCCTGACGTCACGGGTCAAATGGACTCCCTACCAAAATAAAAGCCTTACTAATCAATGGGTAATAAAAGATAAATTACGTTAAATAGCGTTTTTATTTTTGCACAGCATTGATTGCATACACTACTTGGCTTGTAATAATGTTAGAAAATAATAATAATAATTATTATTAACAACAATACTGCTACTACTACTACTACTACTTCTACTACAGCAATAATAATAATAATAATAATAATAATAATAATGATGATTACAGGTCTGCTGCCTGGCCTGCATACATCTAATTCGCGGACGTGAGATCGTTTAAGTGTTCACCTTTTCGATAAGTGTGACATGTCTGTTGATCATAAAATACGTGGGTCATTTTAACTTTGTGACATGTCAGCTGCATGGCGTGTGCTGATGAGAAACGTTTCCCTTTTTCGCCCAGTAGATGGCAGAGTGAGCCAGTTATTTGTGCAAAATAATGACAGAACACTGAATGCTGTTATTAGAAATTTTATTTTTAAGTTTATTAAGCGACTCATGGACTCTGATAATAAAATTATTCAAGTCAAACCTGGGCAGAGCAGTGTCTGGTACACTTCTGTGTTCTGGAGACACTGGAGAGAGTGTTTATATAGTTTATATGTGTCGTGCTCTTTTTCTGTTTTGTTACTGTCTTTAGTATTTGTGTGTAATTTTATGGACCATTTCGAGTCTGGAATAAAGAATAAAAAAAGAAGAAAGAGGAGCATTCCACTGTTTGTCCATAGGAGCATAACATTGTAAGATCCTTAGGGCCCGAACGCACTGGACACGGAAGCGTAGCGGAGGCGCCGCGAACGTCTCCGCGCAGGCGCTTGGCTGTTCGTATTGGAGGCGTATCTGCTGCCTGCGCTCTCCGCGCTGGTCACACATCGACTGCACTTGGCTGGATCCGTCTGCTCTCGGTTTTCCTCTGTCTCGCTCTGCCAGGATGGATGTGTGTGTTTTGGTGACCTGTGGAGAGACTTTTTCTCCTCCTGTCCTCTTTTTTCCTGCATCACGCGAATCTCTTGTCGCTGTGTGTGTGTGTGTGTGTGTGTGTGTGTGTGTGTGTGTGTGTGTGTGTGTGTGTGTGTGTGTGCGCCTGTTTGTGTGTGTGTGTGTGTGTCCATCTCTCTTGTGATTAGACCCAGTGACAGACGGACGAACAACACCCTAACTAATCGTCATTTAATTTATTTTATTTTGACAATTGACCGGATTCTCTTGCTTTTTCTGTTTCCGACTTCCTGTCTGGTCCGATCTGCTTGATCCAGCTGGTGCTCGCGGCGCTCGCGGTTCGCGTGAAAAATAGAACGAAGCGGAGCGGGCGTGCGGCGCCCCCTGCGCGTTGTGTGCGGCCAGTCAGATAGGTTAATATGGGAGGCGATCAGAACCGCTTCCCCATCCAGTGCGTTTGTGCCGTCAGTCCCTCAACTGAGTAATGGTTTTTCTTCTAAATTGGCTCACTCTGCCATCTACTGGGCGAAAAAGGGAAACGTTTCTCATCAGCACGCGCCATGCAGCTGACATGTCACAAAGTTAAAATGACCCACATATTTTATGATCAACAGACATGTCACACTTATCGAAAAGGTGAACACTTAACGATTTCGCGTCTGCGAATTAGATGTATGCAGGCCAGGCAGCAGACCTGTAATCATTATTATTATTATTATTATTATTATTATTATTATTATTATTATAGCAGTAGTAGTAGTAGTAGTAGTAGTAGTATGGTTGTTAATAATAATAATAATAATAATAATAATAATAATAATAATAATTATTATTATTATTATTATTATTATTTTCCAACATTATTACAAGCCTAGTAGCGTATGCAATAAATGCTGTGCAAAAATAAAAACGCTATTTAACGTAATTTATCTTTCATTACCCATTTATTAGTAAGGCTTTTATTTTGGCAGGGGGTCCATTTCACCCGTGATGTCAGGGGTCACGTGCTTCCGTTTTTTCGTTTTGAGACCTGAAACGAAAAAACGAAAAATTGAAATCCACAAAACAAAATTCGGTCGTAATTTGCTTGTGTTGGTTTTGTTTTTGGTTTTGAATTGAGAAAGAAAAAAATGTTTTTTCGTTTTTGGTTGAAAACGAAAAAAGGAAAATTCAGCCGTTTTTTTTCCTTTTTCATTTGTTGGTTTGGTCAGAAAAACAGATTATACTTTTGGCCCCTGACCGAAACAAAGGACAAAAACATGCACGGATTGTTTAATCTGCTTTCAGCAGAGTCACTGCTGGTCCTGTTTTTGAATGCTTGAAGTTCGTGACATTGACTTTCAATTAAGTTTCTTTGTTTTTTTTTTGTTGTTTTTTTTTTGCGAGAAAGACAGACATCAGGGATGTGTTGCAATGACAACTGGGATGTTTGCCGGGCTTTGGGACGTCATCAGCTGCAGCAGGAAGGAGAAATATATCTGCAAGAAGGGGGCCGAGGGTGTGCACGTGACAACAGTTCCACCCACCACTCCAACCCTGAACTGTGCGTCCGGCTGGAACCCTGTCGCCGGCAGAAACGCCTGCTACAAGGTAGGAAAATAAACACAGCAGTGAAAGTTGTGTTGCTTGAAGTAAATGACACTGATCTTTTCTATTCATCAAATAGTTTTACAAGAACGCAAACAACGTCAAGAAGACTTGGCAGGAATCCAATGACTTCTGCCAGGCCATCGGAGGAAACCTGATGAGCATCCACAGTTCGAATGACCTGAGGTGACGCTTATACCCTGTGATGTACATCAGAATTCAGGCCAGAAAAACAAAGGTAACGATCAGGTAATCTGTGCTTCTGTTTTCCAAAGGTTGTACAGAGGTGAGCCAGCTTGGATAGGCCTCATCTACCGTGGCGTGCGTGAAGGTTTTGTCTGGAGTGATGGATCGCCTGTAAGTGGCGCTTCACATTCACAGAAAGTGATATTTTCTAATTTTGACATTCCAGTGCATAATGATGTGCGTTTCCCAAAAAAACTGTGATTTAGTTCGCTTATGAGAACTGGGGACACGGGGAACCAAACAACCACAATGACAATGAACTCTGCACAGAGATCAAGTTTTACAGTTTCAGACAGCGATGGAACGATCGGCACTGCGACGCCAACAACAACTGGATCTGCCAGATACGTAAAGGTAACACTGGCAGAGACAGTCTTGAAAGAAAAGTTCAGACATTAAATAAAGCATTTCCCTGTCGTTTGGAGTGAGTACTGTGATTCTTATGTTTTCAGGAGTGGAACCCAAACCTGAGCCTGTAATTGTGGAACCAGGTAGGTTTGGTAGCTTTGTTTATCATTGCCGTAGCATAAGTACAGCCCTGGTGTGCTCTAAATGACTCCTAACGCCAGTTTTCTCTTCACAGTATACAACAAGACAGATGACGGGTGGCTGATATATAAGGACACGCAGTACTTCATCAACAATGATAAACTGGCGATGGAAAATGCTCGAGCCTACTGCAGGACAAACTTTGGTGATCTTGCCGTCATCACAGGAGAAAGTGAGAGGAAGTTTCTTTGGAAACAGGCAAGAAAAGCTCATGCTTCATCAAAATGTAGCAACATGGAATGAGAATTCAAAAATTGTGTGTGCAAAAGTTTGACATCAAAGCATTTGTCATCTTAACTTTCAATTAGATATCTCGAGGCTCACACCAACAGTACTACATTGGCATGACAGTGAACTTGGATAAATCATTTAGGTAAATCATTCTACTTGATATTAGGAGTTCCAGAAAATCACCGCTGATCAGTTCATTCAGTAACGTCATGAGGATGATGCATCATTCATTTTTTAATTCTGTTTCCAGCTGGTTAGATGGGACTCCAGTGACGTATACTGCATGGGACCGAAATGAGCCTAACTTCGCAAACAACGATGAAAACTGTGTCACAATGTACACGAGCATGGGTCAGTCAAATGCAAGGACGCTCCATTTCTTTTGTTCGGATCAAGTAAGAATGATTTCTCATTGATCACATTTTCTGAACATTTCCATTAACTCTGTATTTAGGATACTGGAATGATATCAACTGTGGCTTGGAGTTCCCCTCCATTTGTAAAAGAAGCAGCCATTCAGTCAATACAACAATGGTCCCAACCACAGTTCCTAAAGCAGGATGTGCGCCAGAGTGGCTGTCTTTCCAAAGTAAGGTAATAATAAATTAATACATCAGTTTTGTCTGAATGGCATGTAAGTCATTGATCTCGAAAAGTTTCCCCCTCCTTTTATTTGGGATTGAAAATTCACTGTTGTGTTATTATTACAAATAAAAGTGAAAATGTCTCTTTTTGACACAGTGCTACAAAATAGTCACAGGGAAGGACAATAAGAACTGGCAGGACGCAAGGAAATACTGCCACGACCAGGGAGGGAATCTGGTTTCTATCCTGAATGACAGAGAGCAAGGTGATCAATGTGCAATATCCTGAAATCACCTTTCTGAATAAAACCGTTTTCCTTATTGTTTCATCTTTTTTCCCCATCATGAGTTTCTCATTTCTTTCTTCGTAGCTTTCCTAACAACACAGATGCTCCACCACAATCAAGACTTGTGGATTGGCATGAATGACGTCAACTGGGAAATGCATTTTGTGTGGACAGACGGCCGAGCCATTAAGTACACCAACTGGGTCAAAGGGCAGCCAATATCAGCACCCGATGGTCTCTATTTTAAGGAAGAGGTTATCTATCACTCTGTGATTGACGGACGTTTAAACTCTTTGCCATGAAGCTATTGATGGATTCTAAACAGTCAAAATTAAACAAAGTTGATCATTATTGCTATGAATGCTAAATTGTTCATTTTTTTGAATGATTAAAGTGGAGGTTAGCATTTAAAAGACACACATTAGGTCAACTGATCTTCCAAAAATTCAGTGATGGTATGAATTTTGGAGGAATACGAAGCCTGCACACAGTTTCTAACAAGCAGCCTGAATGAATGTGATGACATTCCAGGGGAAGTGATGCACCTTTCTCTGCCCGATAGGCGTTTGACTGTGTGATGATGGTGGGGAGCGTCTCCAAAATAACAGGACAGTGGAAGGTGGAGGACTGCAACACAAATCTCGGCTTCATCTGCAAGAGGAAAGGCGGTGAGTGAGATTTTATCAGGACCATGTGGGCAGGAAGAATTTCCTGCCGATACTTCATGAAAATACCTCGTATTTATCCAGATTCTCAGATCGCAGTGGCACCCACCACCGTGCCACCAAATGCCTTCTACAAGCTTGGCAATGACTCCTACAAACTGGTGGCTCAGAAGATGAGATGGGATGAAGCTCGGAGGCAGTGCCAAGCAGATGATGCTGATCTGGCCAGTATCGTGAACCCCGTAACCCAGGCGTACATCACGCTGCAGATCTCTAAGCTCAATCAGTCTGTTTGGATTGGCCTCAACAACAATGTGGTAAGAAATCTACCAGTTCTACAATGACACAGAGGTTATATAAAGACACAAGGCTTTATTGAAACTTTATGATAGGGATCATGTATTCTGATTTCCTAAACAGAGGACCTTTGGTCCAGCCTCAAGATGCTTAAATTATAATCAAAGTTTATTCAAATACATTGTATAACTATAATCAGAATGCCCCTTCTCTGCATAGACAGTCAATTCAGTTATATGAAAAAGAAACTCTCTTAATAATCACATACATAAATTAAGATAAATGTCTCAGACTCAAGATGATTTAACGTGATTCAAATAATCTCTATCAGTCTTACAAACGACATCTGAAATTAATAATGGTAGAGATTACACATCTTCAGTATGGAAGATAACATCAAAACTCGTTTTCATTAATTTTAATTTCGAATGTATTAAAATGTGTAACAATACACTGAATAATAAGAATTCTGTTTTGCACAATCCATCTTGAAGTCCGATTCGTTTACATGTAATTATGTAACAAGATAAATTAATATATTTATACTTTTTTCTTCCGTTTTTCAGTGCAGTCCTGAAGCCACGTCTCTCAGCCTTCCTTTGTTTGGCTGTGTTGTTGATCACCACCCTACATATTTTCCTCAGCTATGTCTGTTTATCTATTTGCAGAGTGGGGGTCGCTTCAAGTGGGTTGATAACTGGCCTCTGTCTTACACCTTGTGGGGAAGAAATGAACCCAAAAACAACTACGGCTGTGTTTATGTAGATGTGGACAAATTATGGAAGACGGCGCCTTGTACCAACACATACTATTCCCTTTGCAAAAAATCAACAGGTCAGACCGTTTTCCTTTTTTTCCTTCTTCTTCTTCTTGCTCTTTATATTAACTGTAAGTATTCTTATCCCAATGTTTTGAAGATTGACATGCACTTTTTGGCCTCTTTTTCAGACATAGCTCCCACTGAGCCCCCTCAGCTCCCTGGCAGATGTCCAGAATCTAAGGATAACAGCTGGATACCTTTCAGAGGCCATTGTTATTCATTTTTCACCTCACAATCACTGAATTGGCCCTATGCCTCAGTGGAATGTCTAAAATTGGGTACATTGTTATGAATTCCTCTTGATCCACTGTTAAACTGTAATACCACTGTGTGTAAACCATGACAAAGTATTATTGTGGCTCTGCCTGTCAGGCGCCTCTCTACTCAGCATCCAGGACCCTGCTGAGAATCTGTTCATACAACAGAACTTGGAGCTTCTGCAGGATGGTGCTGAAAGTTTCTGGATTGGCCTGTACAAGACTAATAATGGTGAGAATATAATGCGAAATACAGCTTTAGTGTCTCAGAGTCACTTAAAGTTAGTGAAGTGACCAACGCATGCCTAATGGACAGACAGCTTGGTGAAATGAATAATATCAACAGAGGTGATCAACAGAGTGAAGATATTGTTTCCTTTTTTATTTTTCCAGATGACTGGATGTGGGTCGATAACACTGTTGTAGACTATACCAACTGGAAGAAAGAAATGCCAAAGTCAGACACGTGTGTTCTTATAAATTCTCATGGCGGACAGTGGAGTACGGACAGCTGCAGGAGATCCTCGGCTTTCATTTGCAAAATGCCCAAAGGCAAGTTCAGTCATTTCAGAAGATCATTTCAGATGGATTAGAGATAAATGAGGAGGATCTGATCTTTGGTGTGTGTACAGGATGAAAAAGTGCTTCACATTAAATAGATGGTCACATTGGGGATGACCTCTGAACTCTTTCATGTCAGCAACGTTGATGGACAGGATGACAGCTGAGGCCAGGCAGGAAGTTCCATTAAACATGATGTTTGCAGTTGACGTGAGAATGACAGCAGGAGGGACAAAGATGAATTCACTCGTTGATTTTTTTTTTTTTTCTTTTCCTCAGTTGTCACACCGACAGAAAAACCTACAGCTGCTGGTATGTTGAAGAAAATTATTTAATATCAATGTGGCAAATGAAAGCTCTGTCGCTGATAATGTTGATGTCTGTTTTGCCTCCTCAGCACAAATTAAAGAACCTTCACATGGCTCTGCCGGCATCCCTGTCGCGGTGGTCGTCATTATGATTGCCTTAGTTGCACTCGGTGCCTTCGTCCTCCTCCGCAAACGAATACCCTCCTCAATCCTGGGAGAATCCACCTTTGACAACAAATTGTATTTCAACAATCCAATTCGAGCTCCTGTCGACGCCAAAGGTCTGGTGGTCAACATAGAGCAAAATGAGCAGGCATAGCAGGATGGCGGAGGAGTGATAGCCAACGCAATCAGGTCAAACAATACCAGCAGATCTTGTCAACTTTTTTTTTCGATCACTTTATTAGGAAACTGGATCTCAAGCAAACCCTGTGCTGTTTTGTTTGCTTCTGTTTAACACTGAATTATGTACTGTGAACTTATTATATAATAACTGAAGCAGCACAAAACAGAGGAATTGGGACAAGACCTTCTGTGTATACAAAAAAAAACATTAATGCAGTTTGTGAAATGTGTGCAAATATTTTGATTTTGCTTTAAGAAATCAGTTTACCCAACGTCATTTGCATGAGAAAAATCACAAGATGTCAGAACAACCAAGTTGTTATTTTATTTTTTTGTCTGCTCTGGTCTTTGATATTGTAAATAAAAGTCCAGTAAATAATGACATAGTTAAATTGTCCTGTTTTCAAAAAGCAAAAAAACAGTCATGAACAGCCCTACCATACAGCACAGACTGTATTTGTACTAATAAATGTAAATAGTCAGACTTTATTAATGCCCTTGGAGAAAATTAATTTTTTCCATATTGAGCCACCCTGCCTCTGGGATGGAGCCACACTGAATCATTCCAGGGGAGCTGAAGGGGGTCAAGGGTCACAGTGGTGACCCATCGACTTTGATATATGAACTTGTGAATTCCCGATCCAAAGTCTGCTTCTCTGACCTCCAGGTTAGTGATGTGAAGTGAACAATGATAATCGATTGTAGTCGTGCCACAAATCAATATCCTCAACACGTTGCACATTTTTAAAACACAATTCACAGGGATGGGAGTGCTTCAGGCTATCGGAATTTAGAAACACAAATGGCAAATTTCTTCTGTACAATGAATAAATGAAGCCTTGCTAAATAATCTATTAAATTGTTTAGGTAGCCTAATTGTTGTGTGACCAGCCGTATTCAACAAGGTGATCATGACATTTTGAAGAATTCTGGCAGCAAATGTGTTTTTCAGAGCAAAATGAGGATATTGATTCGTGACACTACGACAATCATTTGTCATTGTTCACTTCACATAACTAACCCAGAGGTCAGCGAGAGGTTTTGAAGTAATCACAGCTAAATCATCCGAGTAGAAGCAGGAGGGATAGAAGTTTGGCTCAAATGTTTGATGAATGTAAGAAAAGCTGCTGCAACCCAGTCAACATGTGAATTTGCATGTACACTATAGAACTTCTTTCGATATCAGTGATCATATGTATTACAGGCCTCAGGAGAGCTTGTTGTCAAAGCACATTTTGTATAAATGACTGTTGAGTTACGCATGATGACTTTAATGTAAATGCATCTTTTTTTTTACCTTTTAAACAGTGCGTTGGGAATGTGCCTTTGAGAGATCGCATCTGACTTTTTTTTTTACTGCTGTCATAAAGTGCAGTGAAAATATAAATCCTTTTTTTGTGATCATTGGGTTTTTCGTTTCTTTGCTTTGATAAGGTTATTGAAGAAGCTCCTTAAAAACTTCGTGGTTACTAAACGTAACTCCAGTTCTACAAGTGTATGCGTTCCTGCCTACAGGCTTCACTATTGGTAATCCTCTTGGCGCCAGCCAATCCACTGAGACCACACTGAAACCTGCGCACCAATCCTGCCCATGTGTTGGCACAGCACCACACCCCTCCCTGAGGGCATAAAACCAGGTACTCGCCGCTTAATCTCCCTTCTTCTGAATCAGCAAAGAAGGAAGCAAACAGCTGGGCCAGCAGGTAGGCACGCACACATACACTTGTAGAACTGGAGTTACGTTTAGTAACTACTAATTCTACGTCGTGATATGCTCAGCCCGCCTACGGCATTCGCTATTGGTATAAACCAAGGCGGAGGCCGTAGGGGATGAATGTACTCTCAGCTGGCATGCTGACAGGATTGGTGCGGAAGAAAAGCGGAAGTAAACAAACCGTACGTCAGAATAGCCGAAATGACTTCCAGGAGAAAATAGGGCAAGCAGCCTGACCGAGGCGCTGTCCAAAAGTGCATAAGCATTGCCAAGCGACACACACACACACGCCGACCGGGGAGAAGCCACAGAGGCAGGTGAGGAAAACCCTGGCCTGCGACCCCCACGGGGCGCGGCAGCCGGGCCACGAAGACCAGCACAGTTAGGCGACAGAACCCCTGTTCTTGCCGAGAACCGACATGGCCACAGTGTCCGTGCACATGTCCATCAGATATGAACGCACAAAGGTGGACGCGGACGCCCCGGAGGCAGCCTGGCAGATGTCACCCACCGTGACACCTCTGCACAGGGCTGCAGAAGCAGCCATATTCCGTGTGGAATGTGCATGAATCACTGCCGGCGGCGGAAGATTCTGCGCCTCATAAGCGGCTGCAATAGCGCCCCCCACCCAGTGGGCGAGAAGCTGAGAGGACAGCGGGACTCCACACCCCCTGGCCCCGTATCGCACAAACAGCTGGTCCCTAGTGCGAAAACCAGCTGTGCGCTCAACGTAGAGACGTAGAGCCCTGACGGGGCAAAGCAACCGCTGCTACGGGTCGCCACCGGACGAACCAGGCAGGGAGCAAAGCATCCTGATCCAGATCACCCACGACCGAAAGTCCGAGGTGATCACCTTGGGATGAAAAGCCAGATTAGGCCAAAGGTGCATGAGACCCCCATCCGGGCTGAACACCATGCAGGATGGTTGGACCGACAGAGTGCGACAGAGTCCCCAACTCTCTTGGCGGACGCAAGCACTAACAAGATGGTGGCCTTAAAGGAGAGAAAGCGGTCCGCTGCCTGCTCCAAAGGCTCAAAGGGGGGTCACTTAAGACCCTCCAACACTGTGTGGAGGTCCCACGGGGAGACCACAAGTCGGGGGGGGGGGGGGGGGGGAGGGGGGGTTGGGGGGGGGTTGGGGGCGTGGCCGACACCCCCCCGCGCAGAAAACACTTCAACAGCGGGTGACAGAGAAACGGCCGAAACCGCCATGACCCGCTGCAATGGCCGATGCAAACACCGCCAGCATGGTTGCAGCGCGACCACTGTCCAGCAGGACCTGGAGAAACTCCAAAACTCCACCGATAGCGCAGGAGACTGGGTCCAAACCCCTCTCTGAGCACCACGTTGTGAAGAGCTGCCACCGAGACCTGTAGGCGTTGACAGTGGAGGGAGCCCTGGCACTGTGGATGGTGGAAACCACTGCCCGGGGAAGATCGAGTTCCACTAATCTCACCCTCTCAGCCTCCAAGCCAGGAGCCTCCCACCCTCTACTGGGCGGGAAGGGCACCCCCTGCCTGCAGCAGCGCATCGGGCCCGTCGGGAATCGGCCACGGGTCTCCAAAAGCTAGCTGGACCAGGTCCAGGAACCACCGTCACTCGGCGAGTCCAGAGCCACCACGATCACGTGGAGGTTCTGCATCCTCACCCTGCGCAGCAATGGGGTTAAGAGGCGGGCTGGAGGGAACATGTACAGGAGGCCCGGAGGCCAGCTCCTGTGTGCGAAGGTGTCTACCCCGAGAGGGGGTGCGTCTGACGACCTGAGCGAGAACCAGAGTGGGCACTGTGCATTCTCTGCACTGGCGAAAAGGTTTGCCACTGGGTGGCTGAATCTGGACCAGAGTCGGGCTGCGACCCACGGAGACAGGCCCCACTTGTCATGGAGTGGGCCTCCCCTGGACATTCTGTCCGTGCAACGTTGAGGACCCCGGGCACGTGTTGCACTCTGAGAGAGGCGAGGTGCTGGTCTGCCCACAGCAGGATCTCTGCCGCTTTGCGATGAAGAGGGGGAGACCGAGTCCCCCCCCACCTGTTCAGGTACGCGACCACCGTGGTGTTGTCCGTCATGACGAGCACATGGCTGTCCCTTCAGCCTGGCTTGGAAATGGAGCAGAAACTGCTGCACTGCCGTCATTTCCAGCACGTTGACGTGAGTAGGTGGGGAACCCAAGGCCCTGCCCACCGCGAAATGGCCCAGGGTTCCCCCCCATCCTTCGAGAGACACATCCGTGAACATCTCGACGTGATGCGACACGCAGCCCAAGGGGACTCCCTGCATGAGGAGAGAAGGATCCATCCAGAAAAGGAGATCCTGACGCGCCTGGGGCGGGATCGAGATCATTCTGTGTCTGTCCCATTTCCCCAAGCAGCGGAGGCATGAGAACCACCGCTGCAAGCCTGCGCATGTGCAGAAGGCCCAACCATACCACTGGGTGGGCCGCGGCCATCAAACCCAGGACATTCCTGAGCAGACGGACCCTGACCAGAGGTGTGGTCGTCAAAGACCTCAGGGCCGAGAGGAGAGAGGTTCGCCTGTCCTTGGAGAGGCGGGCCGTTGTAAAGAGCGTGTCCAGTTCCAAACCCAGGTAAGTCGTGTGCTGAGCTGGGGTGAGCGTGCTCTTGTCTTGGTCAAGACCTGGGCCGTGTGCTCCACCGCCTCCTGAGGACGGCAGTATGAGCCAGTCGTCGATGTAGGTGATAATCCTCAGCCTACAACGACCGAGGGGCTCCAGCGCCACCTCGACACACTTGGTAAAGGTGCGAGGAGCGAGAGAGTGGCCGAAGGGGAGTCGGTTGGATTGAAAATACCTGGTCCCCATGGCGAACCGGAGGAAGGGCCTGTGCCTCTTCAGGATGGGGATATGGAAGTAGGCGTCTGTGAGGTCAACTAATGTAATCCAGTCTCCAGGGTGAATGCTCTCCAGGAGGTGTTCATCAGATGAGGTGATCATCAGCATGCGGAACCTCCTGGTGGCTATGTGAGCATTTAGGACCCGCAGGTCCAGAATGGGCCTCATACCTCCGCTTTTCTTGGGAACCAAGAAGTAGGGGGAATAAAACCCCGAGTGCGCCTCGTCCACGCTCAGCTCTGTTTACCGCCCCCTGGCAGAGGAGCAAGGTCACTTCTGCCTCGAGAGCGGCCGCCCCCGCAAGGCATGCGAGCCGCGTTCGAAGGATCCCATTGAAGAGATGCGGATGACAGGCAAACTGCAGGGCATAACCACTTCTTATTGTCCTGGACAACCAGGGTGAAAGCAGACCCAGCATAGTGCACCACATCTGAAAACGCAGCATCAGCGGCTGCACCACAGCCCGAGGGGACGGCCCTCCCATCCTCCCGGCCTCGGGAGATGGTGCCTCATGTTGTATGCTGGGGCAAACGATTGATTGACGCTAGCGTAGGCTCTGTCCAGAAAGAACGCCATGCGCCTGTCAATCTCTGACAGCAGCACGGGCTTCCCGCCGGGCCAGGTGGAGGACTTTGGGAGGAGGCACAGTCTCATGGAGTCCTCTATGGCAGGCACTCCGGTGACTGGTGGCCAGCCGTCCACGCAGCAATATTTGCAGTAGCCTTTCACCGCCCCCTTGGTGGTGAGCGGCGTACCCCAAACCCGTTGCACGTTCGTTTGGAAACATGGCATGGCGGGACAAAGTCCGTGACTGGCTTGCTAGCCCGAGTGCAAAGTCCTGCTAAACCGGCTCCGGAGGCTGCGGTGGCAGCGCGAGGCCGGTGCACTCAGCTGCGGACGTGAAGAGCCCTGTGAGATGCTCCACCAGCTCACGGGGAGCGCTCTGGCGGCTGGCCCGGGAGAAAGTGGAGAGGGAGTCCTGCTGCGTTGATCTCCCTGACACCGAGATGATGCTGCTGCTGCTGACGCTCCCGGTCTCAGCCCAGTTGTACAGGGCGGGAGCAGGAACCTCTTTGGCGCTGTCATCATTCCCGGAAGCCGGGGACGCGGTGTCCATGAAAGCCGCTCAGACTCCTCTAGCGGCAGGGCGAGGCAGGCAGGACAGGAAGACCACTGACGGTGATGCTGCCAGCCGAGGCAGATGAAGCAGCGCTCGTGGTGATCGTTCTCCTGAAGAACGGCGCTGCAGGAGCGGCAGGTGAAGGGCACGACGCCCCTCGGTGGCGATCCGTCATGGGCCGGCTTGTCCATCTTGATCCTGGAGTCTTGATCCTGGAGTCTTGATTGCGAAGGTCTTGAAGGCTTCTGTAAGTCTCAAGGGCTGAGTCAGAAGAAGGGAGATCGAGCAGCGAGTACCTGGTTTTATACCCTCAGGGAGGGGTGTGGTGTTGTGCCAACACACAGGCTGGTTTGGTGCGCAGGTTTCAGTTTGATCTCAGTGGATTGGCTGGCACCAAGAGGATTACCAATCGTGAAGCCTGTAGGCGGGACAAGCATATCACGACGTAGAACTGTACATTTCATTATGTATTACCCCTTTCACACTGGCCAAAAAACCCGTTTAAACCCGCTAATTACCCGGGTCCTCGTGGCAGTGTGAAAGTGTTCACTCGGCATTAGACCCGGGTTTTTCAACCCTGCAATCGACCCGAGTTTTTAGCGGGTCGCCACTATCGCCTTACTGGGAGGGGCGAAAGGGAGTGTGAAAGGCCGACGCGGAAACTTACGTGATGACGTCGACGCAGCGTGGCTACGTTAGCGCGCTAGTTGTTGTTTCTGGACACAGCGTGAGATCTCCTTCGTCAACATGACCCAGTATTGGCAAGATAGCGAGACCAGAGAGCTCCTATGGATCCGTGGGGAAGAGGAGATTCGTCTACAGGTAACGGGGACTGAGCTCTAGTCCGTCGTTTACTTTCGCTTTGCTCCGTCGCGCTGATGATGTCATCAACGCGGGACACTATCAGCGCGGGAAGACGCAGCGACGCGGCTCGCCAGCAGGCGGTTAGACATGGTTCTGCATGCAGTGTGAAAGGACACAAAAGGCGATTAGCGGGTTGAAAACATGGGTCGAAAACACGGGTCGACCCGCTAGTTGCAGTGTGAAAGGGGTATCAGTGTGTGATTTCACATGCACATCTCTGTCAGGCCTCATTGACGCACAAACTGGGTTTATAAGTTTACAGAACCCCTAAAGGGACATGGGGGGAAAAAAAAATATTAACTAGCTGTAAGCTTTATTGAATAGAAAGGTCTTAAGCCTCGTCTTAAAAACCGAGACTGAGTCAGTCTCCCTTACAGACACTGGGAGCTGGTTCCACATAACAGGAGCATGGTGGCTAAAAGCTCGACCTCCTGTTCTACTTTTAGAGAACCCAGGAACCTCCAGCAGACCAGCACTCTGAGAACGAAGCGTTCTCCTGGGGCAGTATGGGACTAATAGCTGTTTAAGATATGATGGGGCCTGGTTGTTCAGGGCTTTATCGGTTAAGAGGAGGATTTTGAATTCTATTCTAGATTTAACAGGAAGCCAGTGAAGGGAAGCTAATATTGGGGTGATATGATCTCTCCTACTGTTTCTTGTGAGAACTCTTGCTGCAGCATTTTGAACGAGTTGGAGACTTTTTAGGCAGTTATTGGGGTCCCCTGATAACAAGAAATTACAGTAGTCTACTCTGGAGGTAACAAATGCATGGATTAATTTCTCAGCATGTTCCTGTTTTTGGAAATATTACGCAGGTGAAAGAAGGAGGTCCTGCAGACCTGTTTAATGTGGGAGTTAAAGGATAAGTCTTGCTCAAAGATCACTCCCAGGTTCCTCACAGTGTCACTGGGGGTTAAAGCAACACCATCTGGGGTCAGTATTTGATTAGATAATTTTTCTCTCAGGTGTTTTGGGCCAAATAAAATAAATTCTGTTTTAACTGAATTTAGGAGGACAAAGTTTTGACTCATCCAGGTTTTTATGTCATTAAAGCTTGGGTTGGCGATTTGAATGAGATACATGTATTTAAATATTGGTGAAAATGATCTTTATGACCCGATGGGAAGCAATTCATTACGTGTTCTGAAAGTGGTTTGGAAAATATCCGCTACCTACAGCAGAAGTAAAACGGGAAAAACAGCAACCAGTCATCTTGACGGGACACCTCTTTTTAAACCAATCAAATCCCTTCGCCGTTCGACCTGCCCCCTGCGCGTACCTGGTTCAGTACGCGCGCAGAAGGACAGAGTGTCGTTGCAGAATGACGGAGAAGAATGTTTGGGGCTTGACTTACCGGTGAGTGCGCCATAACTTGGCGTAGTGCAAATAAAGAAAAACGAAGGAACGAAGCGCTGAGGACAGGTTACGCTAGGGACGCACTGGACACGGAAGCGCCGCACACACAGCGCGTGGAACGTCTCCGCGTCTCCGCTCCCAACGGAGCTCCTCCAATGGGGTGGGAGCTGGGCGGAGCCTTGGGGAGATGCTACATTCGTGCTACATGCTAGTTTTCCAAGATCGCCAACCCTAGCTTTAAGACAAGCTTCTAAATTGGTTTTGCAGGGATAGGTAGATCTGTGTATCATCTGCATAACAGTGGAAGTTAATGGAGTGATGATGTTCCCTACAGGAAGCATGTATAATGTGAAGAGTGTGAAGAGTATAGGTCCTAAAACAGAACCCTGTGGTACTCCATATCTAACCTTGATCCAGGCTAAAGAATCATTATTAACATTAACAAAGTGGAACCTGTCTGTTAAATATGATTTAAACCAGTTTAATGCTGAACCTTTAATACCAATAGTATATTCTACTCTCTGTAGTAGAATATCATGATCAACAGTGTCAAATGCAGCACTGAGATCTAACAGGACCAGAACAGAGACCACTCCTCTATCTGAGGCTGTGAGAAGATCGTTAGTGACTTTTACCAGAGCTGTCTCTGTACTTTGATGAGCTCTGAAACCTGACTGAAAAGACTCATATAGGTCGTTATTATATAAATGGTCACAAAGCTGACTCATAACAGCTTTCTCTAGGATTTTAGAAATAAAGGGAAGATTGGATATTGGTCTGTAATTTATTAGAACACCTGGATCAAGGGTGGGCTTTTTGAGGAGAGGATTAATAACAGCAACCTTAAAGGCCTGTGGAACGTAGCCTGTCACTAAAGATAAGTTGATCTGATCAAATATTGATGTACTGATCAGGAGGAAAATGTCTTTAAACAGTCTTGTTGGGACTGGATCTAATGTACAAGTTGTAGGTTTAGATGAGGCCACAATTGAGGATAACTCAGAGAGTTCAATAAGATGGAAGCTTAGTAGTTGTGAGTCAGGTTCTACTGACAAATCTGAGGATGTGGTTGGTTGGTCTGTGACCACTTTGGGGAGAGTGCTTTCAATTCTATCTCTAATAGTTATGATTTTGTCATTAAAGAAGTTTACAAAGTCATTGCTGCTTAAGGCTTAGGGGATCTGAGGCTCATCAGAGCTGTGACTTTTTGTCAGCCTGGCATTAAAGAGGAACCTGGGGTTGTTCTGGTTTTCTTCTATTAAGGATGAATAGTAGGCAGTTCGAGTTTTACGTAAAGTTTTTTTTTTATAAGTTAACAGACTATCTTGCCAAGCAGTACGAAATACTGCTAGTTGGGTTAGATGCCATTTCCTCTCTAGTTTTCGAGCTGATCTTTTTAATGTTTGCAGTTGTTTGTTGTACCATGGAGCTAATCTCCTGTGGGTTCATGTTATTAGCTTCAGGGGAGCAACTGAGTCAAGCGTGGAGTGGAGTGAAGCTGCCACTCCATCTACAACTAAATCAACCTGAGTGGGACTGATACTGCTGTCCACTGGGCCAACAGATGGGAGTGAGGTTAATATTGATGGGATCATTTCCTTGAATTTGGTCACATTATCCTCTGACAGACATCTTCTAAGTTTAAGTTTTTTACCAGGTACTTTAAAACCAGTTAACGTAAACTCAAATGATAACAGAAAGTGATCGGATTGTGGGGAAAAACTGTTAATTGGTCAATGTCAATACCATAAGTGAGAACAAGGTGGAGGGTGTGATTAAAGTGATAAGGTGAATAAACCTATAGAAAAACCAATTGTATCAAGTTGTGAACTGAAAGCAATGTTAAGGCTGTCAGTGTCAACATCTACATGAATATTAAAGTCTCCCACTACAATGATTTGATCTGAGCTTAAGACTAAACTGGAGAGAAAGTCTGAAAATTCAGACAAAAATTTTGAGTATGGAGCAGGGGGGCGGTACACTACAGCAAGCAGGACTGGCTTCTGTGTTTTCCAGCTGGAGTTAATGAGATTCAGAGTAAGACTAAACAAGACCAAGACCAGGAACAGCTTGGCTCTGGTTGGAACCCTGGAACCCTGGAACCCTGGAGCCTGGAGCCCTGGAGTCCTGAGCCCTGCTTCAAGTGGGAACCCTTCCCCTCCCCAGCATCTGGGCCTCAAAGACCACAACTCAGTACATGAAGACTCAGAGCTTCAACATTTTGACTGTAGCATCCTTTTTCCACAACCTGAGAGAGTAAATGGGAGTGAGATGGAATGGGAATGTGTGAGATAATCGAATAAATGTATCTTTCTAAACTAGACACACAGACACACAGACACACACACACACACACACACACACACACACACACACACACACACACACACACACACTCACACAGAGATAGTTCTTTTTTAAGTTTGTAATTTTGCTAAACTTTAGACAGACATACGCGTTCATAAAGTTTGTCCCCGGAGAGTTGCCGTAACTCGCTGTCTCGGTAAATCATGTTGTGATGATGCGGGCACATGCGCAGAAGCGTCTGGTACTGGATCTAGTACTGAAGAGGCCAATACCAAAATAAAAATCAATAAACTTCTCCCACGGGTGATGTGTGTATTCCTCAATCTTTGTGTGTCTGTTTTACTTCCGGTTCATTGACGCTACTTGAAAAAAAAACAACCTTTGTGAGATCTCGCAAAAGTTCATCCTTTTTTTTTTTTTTTTTCTTTTCACCCATCAATATTTTTTTCCCCCATGTACCTTTGGGGGCTCCGTAATAAGTCCTCCTGAATGTGAACAAATAATGTGGGTGGACTATCTAGCAGACTGAAATGACGCTATTTTAACAGTGTTGACTGAAACTTTTTAATGAGCTGGTGGGGATATCCTTTTTTTTTTTTTTTTTTTTGGACAGTACTGTCCATTTTTGACCGACAATAAACAAAAGCATATACTTGATCTCAGAAAATAGCACTTTGGTTATTTGTGTGGATTTTGTCTGTGTTCCGGTAAATTTTGACATTCACAAAAATTAAGAATAACAATCAGGAATATTAACAAGAATATTAAGGTTTTTGCACATTTGGTGTCACTGATTAAAAAAACAAACAAAAAAAAAAAAAAACCACACACACACACACACTAACAGGGACTTGTGCTTTTTGAGCCATCTGGCTCCTCAGCTTGGTGGACTCATGATAACTGGTTATATTTTGAAGGGTGAAAAATACACTGGTGATACTCTGTACTGTTAAAAGAAGCTTTTCCTTGCTGATGTGTCCTGCTGGAATGTGGTGCCTGCACGAACCTGGTACAGGTCATTATGACCCCTGCCCAGGCCGCTTATTAAGAATTTGTTTTGCTTAATGCTGCTCTTCAGAAGATTCTTAGTAACTTATGTCATACTGACCACACCTCAGAGAAAGTATAAGACAGTGATGGATGAGAACCGCTTCGGCTTTTTCACTTACAGACTCTGAACTGTGTGAATCTGCTCCCTGATTGTGCATCTTGTAATAAAAGACATCCTTTCTGCTGGACTTTGGCTCCGACTGATTTCATCCTCTCCCAGACAGAGAAAAACCCTTCAATTGGTCACCCCGACGTGATTTTCATTGAACTGATTGGAAAAGAAGCGGTTACTGGAAGGAAGGACGTTCGGTACTCGGCGACGGAGCCCCGACGACAGTCTGCAAAATCACCCGGGTGAACCTTAAAGGTAAGAAGGATTTTTCCTTCAGAATTTTGAGGACTGTTGTCTTGGCATAAGGCGCAGAGTAACCTGAGAATTTATTTTCGTGTGGTAATCCAGCAGAACTGATGGAATTTGTGGCCACTGAGTAGGGATTCCGTTTGTTGATTCGAGAAAAAATCAGTCTGATAGCCGTTTGTCAGTTCGGGAGAGAAAATGGTCTGTATTCTGGTGTGAGGGTTTTAAAGAATAAAACCTAGTGTGACTGCCAATTGTCAGTCCGGGATAAGACTGGTCCGCGTGCCGTTTGACAGTTAACGGGAGAAAAACTGTGTATTCCGTTTGATGCAGTTCGAGAAAAAACTTGCTGTTTTCTGTTTAGACCGGTTCAAGCTAAAACCGATCAGCGTGTGTGATATTTGGATCCAAGAATTGTGTTGTGTATTAAATAATTCAATAATTAAATAATGGACAGAGAATTTGATCGTGAGATAGATTGGTTTGATCTGAATGATGTTGGGAAATCGGAGAACAATGCCTCGTTTGGTCAGCAGGTGGAGGCTGCGATTTGTAAGATCGGCGTAGTGAATGGACATCTGAAGAACAGAAAAAAGACAGATACGAAGCTGAGAGAGTGGGTGGAGGGGAGTGTGAAGTCTGGGTTTCTTCCACCGCTGTGGAAAGCTGTTGACTTGTATGATTTAATGCGTAAGGTGGAGGAGTCGTGTTCGAAGAAGAAAAAGGCTTTGGGAGACGGCAGAAAGACAGGATTACTGGGGAATGCTCGTAAAACAGATAGTGCGCTGCGAAAGATTGATGAGTGGCTGGAAGCTTCACGATGCATTGCAATGGGACATTGCGCCGCACAGCGATCAAAGGGCGGTGCCCGCCCGTCCAGTGGGGAGGAAGTTTCCCCTTCGAGCCCTGGCAAGAGACAGGAAGCGACTCTTCCTCTGACGGAGACTAAGACTGAGGGCATGCCTTCGCCTGTGCCTGAGAACCAGCCCACGATGCCTACTTTGTATCCACTCCTCCCACTGACAACTCTGGCAGCCACCACCCTACATTCCTGTGACAGTTCCATTCTCACCACATAATCCATTTGTTTCCACACCAGAACCCACTCTGCAGCTTCCAGTCCTGCACATAAAAAAAGGAATATTAGAGGGTCATTGGACTAATGATGAGGGATTATGTGAAGTAACAGTAACCTCACGCAAAGACAAACAACAGTCCACACCCAAGCCTACTTCCACAACATTGTCCATGCAACAGGGTAACCCCGGCGTGGATGCAACACATTTACTGGGCAGCGAGGCTCTTCTACAACAATGGCGACAACAGAAGAAGGAGGTAAAAGAGCGACAGCGCTTGATACTGTAAACAATCCTCCACCAGAGGAGGAGGACACCAATGAAGCAGAGATCCAGAGAGAGATGCAGCGCCTCAGGGAACAACACGACGTCAAGCGCTGGGAACAGGAACAGATGTACAAGGTGGATCGGATGTTAAAAGAGGTCGACGAGACCATGAGCCGCCTTACAGCCAGCGGACCACCAGACCTCGGACCGCCTAAGATCAAATATGACTTGAGGCCCAGATCAAAGGGACGACCAAAACAGGATGATGGTGGGGCTGAGGATGATGAACTGAACTTTGCCATGCCACTCATGTCAACAGTAGGACATGGGGGGAGAGTAAAAGTTAAATACACTCCTTTCTCTGTAACTGACCTCTCCACTATTGCTTCTTCACTCCCAAGTATTAAGGACGGTGGTGGTGCTTGGCTGCAGGCCCTGACCAAGGCAACGGCAGGACAGCAACTGTCCAAAGGTGACATCACGGGACTTCTGACCCGATGCTGTAGTGCCGCGGATCGTCAGCAGGTGTTAGCCCAGCTTGGCTGGGACAGAGATGACCCGGCTGAACCTTTGGCAACCCACTCCACCACACCACCTGTCTGACTGTCTGAAGGGGTATTTCCCTCTTCCGGCGTGTGTCTATGCTGATTTGGTGTTTTCCCCCAAAGCAGGACAGACTCCGAATGAATTTATGACCCAGGCCTCTGAGGACTTCACACTGAGGACCGGACAGCATCCCACCGCCTCACCTCTGCACTCTCAGATTTTTAGGGGAGGGGTGATGAAGGGACTGCCGGCCCCTGTGGTGTCCAAGCTGAAGGACAACCCGGATCTGCCTGGAGCGGAGCATGCTCGATGGGTAATGCACACTACGCATCATCTGAGAACCTGGCAGGAGGAACAACAGGCCAAAGCCACACACAAAGGCAATTTAGAGCTCAAATTGCTTGACATGAATATTAAAGCAGCGGGCAGTAATAATAAACAGATGCCCTGCACTGATAACACACAGACACCCCCACAGTCAGCACCAATTCTGGTTCCTGATCCCACACCATATGTTGGAGGGGAAATGACAACACAAATGTATATGGGGCCACCGGAGACGTGGGGGGCGGTGGGTCCACGTGGTTTCCCGGGTCAGGGTGGTGACACCGTGTACTGCTGAAGGTGTGGCATGCCCGGACACATCTCACGTGCCTGCCGTCAGCCCATGAACAACAGGCCGAGAGGAAGTGGATCTCCACGAGGTAGAGGAGGCTACGGAGGACCCAAGCCACAGGGGTTCTAACAGCCTGGTGCGACAGGTAACCAACAACCCCAGGTTCCCCAAATGCACCTTGTTCCTCAGCAGCAGCCCGGCCCACAGGGATCAGCGGGACCATATCCACAGTGACGCGATCCTGAACCAGTGCGGACAGAGGCTTTGCAGGACCCCTGTCTGACGTTGAGGATAGAAGGGAAGGACATTGACTTTATGGTGGACACCGGTGCGAGGTATTCTTCTATTCATCTCCTACCACCAGGTGCCAGCATCACCCCGAAGACTCTCTCTCACTGGTTTTGAAGGAAAGCCTAACGACCTGCACTTTCTTTCCCCTGTGACTGTCACGATTGCCTCCCAAATAGCTCGCCACAGCTTCATTTTTGCTCCACAGTGTCCCATTAACCTCCTCGGCCGTGATCTGCTCATTCGCCTGTGCCCCATGATCAAGTGCACAGCTGATGGGATAATATTGATCTTCCCTGATGGCTCCACCTTTCATTGCAGCCAGCAAACGGACAACATGCTGATGATGGAAATGAATGAAGAACTTCCTGAGCCATTGAGACCTTTGGCTGATGTTTACTGGCCTCTGATCGACTCTGCCACGCCCTCCTTGGGTTCATGTGTGGAGCTGCTCGACCTGTGGCGCCCGTGGATTCACTCGCTCAGACCTTATCTCCCATTGGTTGACCCATATCACTGTACATTGTTTTATGACAGGAATGAGGATCCAGTCTATGCAGATGAATTCTACAAGGTCGCAGGTCGTGTTTGGCCTCTATCGATACATCAAATGTATATTGGAAAACCAGGTGTCATTAGGAGTGACGTTTACACCTACCCAAAGAAAGTGGTACCGGATGGAGGCGCCCCAGGACCCAGGGGTACTTCCCTGTCACCCACACATCTCACTCCTTGTTGCCGCCACACACACCGCGAAAGGCTTAGGGCCGTTCACTAAGTCCTGTGTGGAAGCTCCCGATTGGCGACCCACACCAATTCCTAACCTCCTGTACAGCTCCTCTCTTGATGCCTACTGTGTTTGTTGTACCTTTCATAATGTTGATGCTGTTCCAGAACATGTGACCATGGACAGATCTCATGGTCGTGAAACCACCGATGCAGATGGAGCTCAGTCCATGTTGGACTCCCTCCCACCTTCAGTTTGGTCATCTTCTCCAACGGATGTTGGATTCTGTAATATAGAACCTGTCACCTTTTCTTTCAACCCAGAACCAGTCTATCAGAAGCAGTATCCCACCTCTCCGGCTGGCGAGGAAGGGATATCGGAGACTATTGACGATCTCCTAGAAGCTGGTGTTCTCGTTCCACTTTCGAAGCCCTCTCCGTGGAACACTCCCATCCTCCCCGTACAGAAGAAAGAGGGTAAGTACCGCATGGTTCATGACCTACGGGCCATCAATGCTGCGGTTACTACTCCCCAACTTCCTGTACCTAACCCATTCTCTGCTCTCGGAGATTTGACCCCCTCTCATAAATTCTTTACCTGCATTGACTTGGCTTACGCTTTTTTCTGTCTCCCGCTCTCTCTGACAGTCGCCCTCATTTTTGCGTTTACCTGGAAGGGACGTCAGTACTCCTACTCGCGTCTCCCTCAAGGTTTTGAACTCTCCCCAGGCATTTTCAACGCCATTCTGAAATCTCTCCTCACGGGTCTGGTTTTACCGGATGGTGTTCTTCTGGTCCAGTATGTCGATGACCTCCTGCTGGCCGCCCCAACTGAATCAACTTGTTTGGAGGCCACAAAATCTCTCCTCCTGTGGCTACATTCCAAAGGTTTCAAATGCTCCCGAGGAAAGGTCCAATGTGCCAGAGCACAGGTATCTTTTCTTGGCCGTCTCATTTCTCCTGCTGGGACTGGCCTCTCGTCCTCCCATCGCTCATCTATTCTTTCTCATCCTCAGCCAGTCACTGTTAAACAGATGTTGAGTTTCCTGAGTCTTGCAAATTTTTCCAGGTACCACGTCCCAGATTTCGTTTCTCTGACATTGCCATTGCGCCAGATGGTCAATGAGGCTGGTATGCGTAACCTCTTAGCCCCTCTTCAGTGGTCTATTTATGCTCAACACTGTTTCATTGCCTTAAAACAGAAATTGTCCACAGCAGCTGACCTAGTTATCCCTGACTATTCACTTCCATTCCATCTTGATGTCTCTGCCAAGACCTCCTCTGCTTCTGCTATTTTATATCAGAAGAAGGGGGAGAACAGAATAGTCTGTTTGTATGCGTCTACAGCATTACAACCCTATGAGAAACGACATCCTACTTCCGCAGCCTTTGCAGCAGCTCTGGCGAGATTGGTGGAAAAAACATCGCATATAGTGCTGAAACACCCACTACACATTCACACAGAACATAGTGTTATGCATTATGTCACAAGCAAACTGTTCTCCATGACGTCAGGAAGGCAAAGAAAGATTGAAGCGACACTGCATCAACCACACATTTTCTTCTCGTCATCCATTGTCAACATGGCTGATCTGATACTGGATGAGGAGGAAGGCCATCCACATAACTGCGTGGATGTGGCTGCAAAACAACAAACAATCAGAGAAGGACTGTTTGCAGATGCCATACAACACGCAGACATGGACATCAACACTGATGGATGCTGCTACAAAGGACCAGACGGTCTAATCTCGTCTTATGCAGTCGTCCAGGACATTTCTCCATCAGCAGACAGAACAGGACAATACAGGACATTACACACACAACTCGTTGAGGGTAAACAATAAGCTCAGAGAGCAGAAATTCTGGCTGTAACTAAAGCACTCCAATTGGCAGAAGGAAAAACTGTGAACATTTACACAGATTCGGCGTATGCATGCACCGTAGTACATATGGCACTGAGTGAATGGCTGAGGGCAGGGTTCCTTACAGCAACAGGAACGCCTATCAAGTACCAGGAGGAAGTTTTGCAGTTACATCAGGCATTGCTGCTCCCCTCAAAGGTGGCAATTGTAAAATGCAAGGGACATTCCAAATCCCGAGACAAGGTCTCTCAAGGTAACGAAGAAGTCGACAGAGTGGCAAAGCGGACTGCAGGCTACAGCCCAGCCGACACTAACCAGATGATCCAAGCAGGTCCACACACAGAAGGACACACATCATTCCCACATACACCTGAAGCATTACAGGACTGGCAGAAAGAGGCGTCTCCTGAGGAGAAGTCGATGTGGTTGCGGAGAGGAGCAAAGGTGAGTGACGACGGACTGTGGACAGGTCACGACAAGCCAGCAATACCACAAAGCCGACTGATCTCCATGATCCAGGAGGCACATCTACCAGATCACTGTGGTCAAAAGGAAGTCCTGCGCAGGCTACAACATTGGTGGCACCCTTTCATGACCCATGTGGTTCATGAAGAACTGTCCAACTGCACTATATGTAAGTGTCACAACTCCAGACCTGCAACAAAACCTACTGAGAACAATGCGAGACAACATCTGACGAGACCTGGACTTGAGGTGATAATGGACTTCACTGACATGATCACCACTTGCAATGGGTACAGGTACCTGCTGGTAATTGTGGACAGCTATTCAGGCTGGCCAGAAGCATATCCATGCAGTAGAGAAACAGCACAGAATGTGGTAAAAGCCTTGGTAAACCATTATATTCCAACCCATGGGTTCCCCAAACTAATAAGATCTGACAATGGTATACATTTCAAAAACACACACCTCCAAGAGGTGGAAAAGATGCTTGGGCTCAGGCACAAATTTGGTTCAGTGTACCATCCTCAGTCCCAAGGACTGGTGGAGAGAATGAACAGAACTTTGAAAGAAAAACTGGCTAAAATTATGACTTCAACAGGACTGACGTGGTTAAAGGCACTCCCTCTTGCACTGATGTCTGTCAGAATGTCTTTAAGTTCTAGGAGAGGAATGTCTCCGTATGAACTTAACACTCAGCGGAGTTTCCCAGGACCAACAGGACCGTTGCCCACAAAGACTGGTGAAGGTAAGCATGTCATGGCTGATGTTGTGAGTGTTTATAATTCCAGGTTCCAGAACGCCAGAGGTCCTGAAGAGTCACAATCAACGCCCCATGTGACTGAAGACGGTGGTGCGACTCACGTTCTGCTGAAGGCCTACAAGAGGAAGTGGTCTGAACCCCGTTGGACTGGACCATACGAGGTGACGGAACGTACCTCCCACGCGGTCTGGCTTCAAGGAAAGGGTGACACGTGGTACCATCTAAGTCACACCATCCCGACCACGCCTCAGCCAAGCAACAAGGAGTCAGAATAACGCTCCCCACGAGAAAGAGGCAATGTAGTCCACCCTTAGCCTCAGAAGACAAGATTCCAGGAACATTGAGAGGTGAAAGGAGGTGAGGATTCCGGAGCGCTCACCCTTCTCCAAGTAGCGTGCCAAGCTACCAATGCAAGAATTAAGTAGGGCAAGGGTGGAAGACCCTCCTACTTTGTATTTTGTTGTGTGTGTTCATTTTTGCAGGAAACGATGAACCGGTACACTGCATTAACGAGCAGATCCCGGCCTAGGTGGGCACCTTGGGGTGACCCGTGGCTCACACGAAGGACAATGTGGTTTGTACGAGGGGGGACCCAAAAGTTTCCGGACTGATTGCATTAATAAAAAAATACAATGAAGTTCCGACTTTGGCCACTAGATGTTGCGACAGGATAACCTCATGCATAACTGTGCCAGGTTTGGTCTTCCCCCTTGATGCGGTCAGCTGACAATCATTGTTTATGTTGACAGAGTTACACCCTGCTCTTCGATTTTTCAAGATGGCGGATATCCACGGATATGCGCTCTGTCAAAACATTTTGTTTTTTATTGGGAAAAACTGCGGCAGAAACACTCACCATGCTGCAGACATCCTTTAAGAAGGATTCTTAGGATGTCTGAGTGGTTTGGGCGCTTTAAGAGTAATCAGAGTACATCACGACGACCAGGCACGCAAAGGACAACAATCCACTTCCAGAACAGAGGAAAACGTCACAAAAACTGAAGAAGACGTCATGGTAGATCCACGCAGGACTTTTGATGACATTGCAGAACTGATGGGAGTATTGTAGAGATCCAGACAGATCATCCTCAGGCGGTTATTAGAAGCAGTGAGACGAAGGCACCCGGAAATGGCCGCATCATAGCAGACAGCAGACCACAGGACGCCCCGTTACGCACAGAAATAGCACCAAATGTTTCGCATAAAGCATATTTTTGGACGAAAACCGTGACCAGCCAGCCTCCCCACCGCCATATTCCCCTGATCTGGCCCCAGGCGACTGCTTTTTGTTGTCAAAGATGAAACTGGAGCGGCAGCGGAAAGGTAAGACAGGCATACAGGCGGGGGAGGGGAAATCGAAGTTCTATCTAATCGGCACAGTTACGCACGGTCATGGCGACTCTTCTGAACAGTGACAATCTCGGGTGCAGCGTTGTATTCAAGCCAAAGCAGAGTATTTTGAAGGTGACAGTTTCAAATAATTGCGAAGATTGAAAAATAAAAAGTTATAACTACAGTCCGGGAACTTTTGGGTCCACCCACGTATTCTTTGTATCTCTGTGTGTGGCTATAGCTTTGATCTGTCTGGAACGTCCCTGGGAAAGGTATCAGTCTACTGATACTGCACCTTCCCCGAGTCCAACCCCAACTACAATTAGTGGTTCTGAATTCGCTACCAATTCAAACATAGCAGCCCGTGCTGCTCTCTAAATTTTGATTGGTGGTGTGAGGTTCCAGTGAACCTCAAAGGGGGACTCACAAAATCAAAATTTCTGCTCAATTGCTGTTTTCTGCTGACAATATATAATCTAATGCTCATTGCTGGAGTTGTGGTCTGTGGTATTGTGAAGGTTTCAAGTTCCTGGAGGAAAGGTTTTCCATCCAGTACATATGTGAGATAACCCGGATCGAGAAGGAAACACTTTTGCAACACTTTATACGGATTATTATACTAATCGTTTTTGTAACATTTTATATGGATTTTATAACAATGCATTTTATATGGCTTTCTATTGGCATGCTATGTGAACTTTTTACATAGTTCAAAGGGGGACTGAAGGGTGAAAAATACACTGGTGATACTCTGTACTGTTAAAAGAAGCTTTTGCTTGCTGATGTGTCCTGTTGGAATGCGGTGCCTGCACGAACCTGGTACAGGTCATTATGACCCCTGCCCAGGCCGCTTATTAAGGATTTGTTTTGCTTAATGCTGCTCTTCAGAAGATTCTTAGTAACTTATGTCATACTGACCACACCTCAGAGAAAGTATAAGACAGTGATGGATGAGAACCGCTTCGGCTTTTTCACTTACAGACTCTGAACTGTGTGAATCTGCTCCCTGATTGCGCACCTTGTAATAAAAGACATCCTTTCTGCTGGACTTTGGCTCCGACTGATTTCATCCTCTCCCAGACAGAGAAAAACCCTTCAATTTGATGAAGATTAGATCAATTATATTCATGACCAAGACAATGTTAACATAGGTAAATTGTGTAAATGTTCGTATGTTCAGTACACTTATGTAATGAAGTTTCATAGGAATCTGACGAAGCTTGCTGTTCCTAGCTTTGCCCGTATATCACTGCAGTAAGAGTTTACTGATAAGAACTTTCACAGGATTTTATCTTCCGTGACTGTAAACCTCCTGCACAGAACCTCAGGCCCCAGGGGACAAGGTTTCCCGTCATTCCTCGACAAACAAGAATAGGTCAGAGTACGACATATGTCTGGGTCACATGTTGGAGGGCTTTTAAATTTGAAGCGAATACAAGAAGTCAGAACTCTTCACTTATCTCTATTTACATCTGCACATCTGAGGGGTGTCGCTGGGTACTCATGCAGTTCTAAGGCTCGGTAGTCAGATCAACAGTTGTTTCCCCCAATAGGAAGCAGGATTTCCTCCTGTCCTCTCCATCCACTGACTTGTATCATCACTGCACTCCTCGCAGTCCTCTTGGGAGGTGGTGTCCCACAAAGAAATCCACAGCATCAGCAAAAAGCTGCACACTTCATTCAGTCCTCATTCACTTTGGTGTGAAGTCACCATCTGGTCTCCAGGGTTTTTAAACAGGTGCAGATTCAAGCTCAGGCTGATGCATCATCTCTAATGAATAAAAACAAATCGTAGAAAAAATTAAAACATCTAATGAAAATGATACTTTGAAAATAATGATTCAAAATGTTCACTTTCTACGTGTTTTGTTTTTCACAGCTTGACAATGTTGGTTCACGAATGTTCTTGCTGAATAATGTGATCAGATTGTTTCCCACTTCCTGCCTTCCTCCACTCAGCCCAGAGGTCAGTGAAAGCTGGTGAATGCTGCAGTTCTGTGGCCAGCAGTAAGAACTCATGTGACAGGATGTCCATCACAGTGATTAAGAGGGGAAGGCACCGTATCTCGGTGTCACTGCTGCTCCATGCCACATGCATTGGAGCACATCGGTCTGCTCCATGCACAACTGGAAAGCTCTTCTGCTGCCTCGTTCACCACTGAGTGTTGATAATGTTGCCCTCGTTGCATTTTACTGTCGTCATCTGCCTCCTGCAAGTCCTCTGCATCACTGCTGACATCGGTAAGGACTATTGTTTCAGTGACTTCACCTTTAATTCTGCAAAAGGCTCTCGAAGTGTTTTAGAACCACTGTTCTGCTGTGTTCTGTTCCAGACAGCGGCACCTTCCTGATCTTCAACGTTGACCACAACAAGTGCGTAAGGGTGGAGGGCCCCACCTCCCTGACAGCCGGCCCTTGCAACCCTCGTGCCAAGGACCAGCAGTTTCGCTGGGCTTCGGAGTCCCGCATCCTCAGCATCTCTCATAAGCTGTGTCTGGGTGCCACGGAGATCAAAAACTGGGTGAAGGTGGCCCTCTTCGAGTGCGACGAGAACAACATCCTGCAGCACTGGCAGTGTAAGAACGACACCCTGTTTGGCCTGAAAGACGAGGACCTGCACCTCAACTATGGCAACTTCCTTGAGAGGAGCATAATGATCTACAAAGGCTCGGGAGTCTGGAGTCGCTGGAGGATATACGGCACTCAGAATGACCTCTGCTCAAAGGGCTTTCAAGGTAGCCAGAATTGGTGAACAATGAAGGAAGCTGTGATGCTGTCGTTATCTGAGTGTTTTGTATTAAAACACACATACTGGTTCAACATGAAGCTGTTTTAAACCCGACGGCTTCAAAATGCTGAGTCACGCTACAGAAACATTAGTGGCATTAGTAGTTTGTACAGGTTACACATGACTTTGTTAAACCAAACTGAATATCTTGGAGAACTAAACTTTTTTTTTTATAAGCAATGTCAATGAGAAAAAAATTGAAATTAAACCATTTTAATTCCAAATTGCAAGAGCACGTTTTGCAAATGCTTGAAACAGTGGCTGAATACAGATTTCTAAATCAATATTTCTATTGTTTGTCAGACAGGCTTTTGATAGCACTCTGGCAGTGTTTTTGTATGCTTAAAAAAAAAAAAAGTCCAGTATGTGTGTTTATACTCGTATGTACCGAAAAATGACTTTCACTTCAAAAAAACAAGTGAAAAATCCCACAAAAATAATTTATTTATTTACTTATTTATTTATGCGTTACTTATTAAGTAAAAGGTGTCATTTCAGTCAGAGGTCTGTGAAGCTTCAAGTGACATATACAAGCTTCAAATTTCCACTTAAACATAATAACAGACGCTTGGCTTTAGTATTAGAGTTGTATTCTCCATCTAAGTGAAGTCATGACGACACAAAATATCTTCAATTTGCTCAGTCTCGATGCCACTGACGTTAAATCGATGATCTGTATCTCCTCAGAGATTTTCACCCTTGGAGGTAATTCCTTTGGAGCACCTTGTCAGTTTCCTTTCAAGTACGGCGATAATTGGTACTCCGAATGCACAAAGGATGCACGTGCAGATGGACTGCTGTGGTGTGGCACAGACAGAGACTATGACAAGAGCAAGAAGTGGGGGTTTTGTCCTACTAAAGGTCAGTATCAAAACACAAAATGACCGGTTTGCTCTTTCAGGCAGTAGCGCCGCACTTCACAGTCACTGCGATACACCCCCCACAGTTATCTGGCTTTATTTTACTGAGGTCAGCACTCACAGGTCTGGTTTCTGACCCCTCCTCGCTCCGGTCCACTGGTAGAACAACAGCACCACTTCCTGTCACGACTTGTCAACACAGCCCTGTCCTTGCTTTCCTCTTTCCATCCCTTCTTTCCCCTGACGTTGCTCTAAGTCTGGAGCAGGAAAACAGCTGAAAAATAAAAGCATTTCACTTCACCGCAGTCTTTTATAAACCAGAGATATGTGTCAATCAGCATCAGAACACACTTTGACCCTTATTTCTCATACTCATCATCCAGTAGTTTAATGGTGTGTCTTTTCCTGAATGTAGACTCCGCTGGCTGGGACACTGAGCCAGTCACGGGGGCCCAGTATCAAAGGAACTTGCAGTCAGCGTTGACCTGGCATCAAGCCAGGAAGAGCTGCCAGCAGCAGGGAGCAGACCTCCTCAGCATCGTGGAGCTCCACGAGCAGTCATATATCTCAGGTACGTGGCCACCCCCTCTCACCACCCGTCCATTTTCATGCCGTTTTAAACCTCCTTTTTTTTTTTTCTCGCTTGTGGTGAAGCAGGGTTAACAAGTCATTTGGGAGCACCTCTTTGGATCGGACTGAACAGCCTGACGTCTGAGACTGGTTGGCAGTGGAGCAATGGAAACCCATTCAGGTATCTGAACTGGGCTCCAGGTACGTGTCCATTTGGTGTTCTATGATGTGTTTTTAGAGTTTAGGTAAATTAAAAAGACACTCAGGAACTACACTCTGCACTTCCTGCAGGTCATCCCTCATCGGAGCCCGGGCTCTCCTGTGCGACGCTGAATCCTGCAAAAGCTTCAAAATGGGAAACCAGTGCCTGCTCTAAGAAACTTGGCTACATCTGTCACAGAGGAAACTCAACCAGTCTGCCTCCACCACCAAGTAGGACTTTTATTAAAAATGACCGGAAAAAAACAAAGCGGCACAAGATTGAACGCTCAGCTCTTTATATATCTGTTCATAGGCAAGGAGCCCAGCTTCTGCCCCAATCACTGGGTCCCCTACGCAGGAAACTGCTACTACTTGGAGAGAAGTAAAAAGATGTGGAAAGATGCTCTGGCTGCATGCCGCAAGGACGAGGCAGATCTGGCCAGCATACACAATATCGAGGAACAAAGCTTCATTATCTCTCAGTCTGGATATTGTAAGTATAGAACGAACCCAAACAACCATCATGTAGGACTAAAGTACAGCATTACAACAGACATTCATATGAATTTATTGAGAGTATTTGAATATCTTGGCAACAAAGTAAACGGTGCAAGGTGGATCTATTTATCTTGGATTATTAGCTGTTATATGACTCACTGCTTTGTATATTTCTAACCTCAGTGCCGACTGATGTCCTCTGGATCGGCCTGAATGACCAGCGGAGCCACATGCTGTTTGAATGGTCCGATAACTCCGACGTCACCTTCACCCAGTGGCTGAGCAGCGAGCCCTCTCACTCCGCCAGCTTCCAAGAAGACTGCGTCCTCATCAGGGGGAAGGTAACAACCGCCACCGTGAAAACAAACCAACCGAAAGGCCGAGACAACATCAACACTGCAACAGCTCTGACAGTTACATGGTTTTCCCTGCAGGATGGGAAGTGGGCAGATCACATCTGTGAGAAGACGTACGGTTACATCTGTAAGAAGAAAGGATCCACCAAGCCAGCTGAAGGGATCCAGGAAGACGTCAACCCAGGATGCGTAATTGTGAGTGGTGATTTTTGAAAACAAGTATTATCATAGTGGGAGTAATACTTAATATCACAGTGTTTTGACTTTTCAGGGCTCTGTCAGGTTTGGTTCATACTGTTACAACAGTGGAGTGGAAGCAAAAACGTTTGAAGAGGCAAAGCAGGCGTGCTCACAGGCTGGGGCCAGTCTGGTGGATATAACTGACAGGTACTGCATCGTGATGTGAAGATCCCATACAGATTCCACCTCATGAAAGAATCAAACGCTTATGGAGTGATTGTTACTGAACTAAGCTGTTTTGCATTATTGTAATTTAAAAGTTGATTAATTTCCCTGGAAATCCACAGAGTGAATGGTTGGTGGTGGTCGGAGGGGCCGATGGCGCAGATTGGCAGCCTCGCTTCTGTCAGTCTGCCCCAGGGCAGCTGTGGCTACAGTAGTAGCTTCCCACCACCGAGTATGGTGTGAAAGGGTTGATGTGATATTGCAGTGTGAAGCGCTTTGGGCTCTGTCAAGCAGGGTAAAAAGTGCTGTACAAGTGTAGTCCATTTACCATTTACAGCTTTGCTAAATAACTTTCTTGTCATTTTACCTCCTCACTTTTCTGTTTCTGTGCATTTCATTGCAGGTATGAGAATGCTTTCTTGGTGAGTTTGGTGGGTTTGAGGCCAGAGAAGTATTTCTGGATGGGTCTTTCCAACACAGCTGACAAAAGCACGTTCAAGTGGATGACGAGAAGAAAAGTTACCTTCACTCATTTCAATGCAGGAATGCCAGGTAAACTAAACAAACTTATCGTATTAAAAATCCAATAATCCCAAAAGGGGGGAATAATGTTTTAAAAAATTAAAAATTAAAAAGATTTATGATATAACATAAGCAACCAATTTGATTTTGAAATCAAAATATTCTACAATGTCACAAAAATATCTTGACATTTTGAACTTGACAAAACAAACCTCAAGAAAAGTTAAGAAAGCACAATGTTGACTTGTTCTTGATGTGATTGTGCATCACTGTTGAGCATTGTCAAGATAAAATAAGGTCTTCTCTAAAAAAAAAAAAGGCTCAAGAAACTGTCTTGAAAACAAACCATAATGAGTCTTTATTCGGGGGGGAAAAAAAGAAGAAAACTAGAAATTGGCACTCAGAGAGCGCAGACCTCCGCCACAGCTCAAATCAGTCACCAACAACCATAAGAACACCATATATAATAAACCAACATTGTGATCGGGGGTGTGATCGGAGCGGAGCGCTGCAGCGTGCAGTGCCTCTCTCTGTCGCTCTCTCTCCCTGTGTGTGTGTGTGTTTATCTGAAAAGGAAAACCGAAAAGCAACATAATTGACGTTATTTTACTTCATTTTAACTTGAAAATTGATCGGGTTCTCTCGTATTTTCCGTTCCCCACTTCCTGTGAGGTGCAATCTGCTCTGTCCAGCTTTACAACTGGCTGTGCACGGTGCGCGGCTCGTGGAGAAAATAGAGAGGAGCGGAGTGGCTGTGCTCCACAGTGCGAGCCGCTACGCACGCGGCGGTCCCCCACGTCTCCTCTATGAACCGTCAGATAGGTTAACAGTTGCGCCGATCTGACAGTCGGTGCGCGGCGCTTCGCACTTCCGCGTCGGAAGCAGCGCGTCCGAAGTGAACCAGCCGTTTGTCGCCCCCTGTCGGCGGGCCTGCCCAACCATGTGAAAGACTCCCTATCTCTGAATGATAAAGAATCCTTTAAAAAAATCCTGGATCCAGACAGTGATCCGGATCATCACCAAAATTTAATCAATTCTAAGTTAGCCCAAGACCCACCTTTCCACAAAGTTTCATTGCAATCTGTCAATTACTTTTTCCGGGATCTTGCTAACCAACCAACCAACCAACCAACCAACCAACAAACTGACATAATTACATAACCTCGTGTCGGAGGTAAACATCCAGGGATTGTTTAATCCACTTTCAGCAGAGTCACTGCTGGGCCTGTGTTTGATTGCTCGAAGTTCATGCATTGTACATCTTTCAGTTCAGTTTACTTGTTTGTTTGTTTTTTCGTTATTTGATTGAAAAAAAAAAAAGACAGACATCAGGGATGTGTTGCAATGACAACTGGGATGTTTGCCGGGCTTTGGGACGTCATCAGCTGCAGCAGGAAGGAGAAATATATCTGCAAGAAGGGGGCCGAGGGTGTGCACGTGACAACAGTTCCACCCACCACTCCGACCCTGTACTGTGCGTCCGGCTGGAACCCTGTTGCCGGCAGAAACACCTGCTACAAAGTAGGAAAATAAACACAGCAATGAAAGTTGTGCTGCTTGAAGTAAATGACACTGATCTTTTCTATTCATCAAATAGTATTACAAGAACGCAAACAACGTCAAGAAGACTTGGCAGGAATCCAATGACTTCTGCCAGGCCATTGGAGGAAACCTGATGAGCATCCACAGTTCGGATGACCTGAGGTGCCGCTTATACCCTGTGATGTACATCAGAATTCAGGCCAGAAAAACAAAGGTAACGATCAGGTAATCTGTGCTTCTGTTTTCCAAAGGTCGTACAGAGGTGAGCCAGCTTGGATAGGCCTCACCTACCGTGGCGTGCGTGAAGGTTTTGTCTGGAGTGATGGATCGGCTGTAAGTGGCGCTTCACATTCACAGAAAGTGATACTCTCCAATTTTGACATTCCAGGGTATAATGATGTTCATTTCCCCCCCAAAAAACTGTGATTTAGTTCGCCTATGAGGACTGGGGACATGGGGAACCAAATAACCACAATGACAATGAGCTCTGCACAGAGATCCAGTTGTACAGCGGTTACGGACAGTATTGGAACGATCGGCACTGCGACGCCTACAACAACTGGATCTGCCAGATACGTAAAGGTAACACTGGCAGAGACAGTCTTGAAAGAGAAGTGCAGATATTAAATAAAGCATTTCCCTATCGTTTGGAGTGAGTACTGTGATTCTCATGTTTTCAGGAGTGGAACCCAAACCTCAGCCTGTAATTGTGGAACCAGGTAGGTTTGGCTCACTTTGTTTATCATTGCCGTAGAACAAGTACAGCCCTGGTGTGCTCTAAATGACTCCTCACGCCAGTTTTCTCTTTACAGTATACAACAAGACAGATGATGGGTGGCTGATATATAACGACACGCAGTACTTCATCAACAATGATAAACTGGCGATGGAAAATGCTCGAGCCTACTGCAGGACAAACTTCGGTGATCTTGCCGTCATCACAGGAGAAAGCGAGAGGAAGTTTCTTTGGAAACAGGCAAGAAAAGCTCATGCTTCATCAAAATGTAGCAACATGGAACGAGAATTAAAAAATTCTGTGAGCAAAAATTTGACATCAAAGCATTTGACATCTTAACTTTCAATTAGATATCTAGAGGCTCACACGGACAGTACTACATTGGCATGACAGTGAACTTGGATAAATCATTTAGGTAAATCATTCCACTTGATATTAGGAGTTCCAGAAAAACACCGCTGATCAGTTCATTCAGTAACGTCATGAGGATGATGCATCATTCATTTTCTTATTCTATTACCAGCTGGTCAGATGGGACTCCAGTGACGTATACTGCATGGGAGCGCAATGAGCCTAACTTCGCAAACAACGATGAAAACTGTGTCACAATGTACAAGAGCATGGGTCAGTCAAATGCAAGGACGCTCCATTTCTTTTGTTCGCTTCAAGTAAGAATAATTCTCATTGATCACATTTTCTGAACATTTCCATTAACTCTGTATATTTAGGATACTGGAATGATATCAACTGTGGTTTGGAGTTCCCCTCCATTTGTAAAAGAAGCAGCCATTCAATCAATACAACAATGGTCCCAACCACAGTTCCTAAAGCAGGATGTGCGCCAGAGTGGCTGTCTTTCCAAAGTAAGGTAATAATAAGTTGATATATCATTTTTTTGTCTTGATGGCATGTAAGTCATTGATCTCGAAAAGTTTCCCCCTCCTTTTATTTGGGATTGAAATTCGCTGTTGTGTTATTATTACAAATAAAAGTGAAAATGTCTCTTTTTGACACAGTGCTACAAAATAGTTACAGGGAAGGACAATAAGAACTGGCAGGATGCAAGGAAATACTGTCACGACCAGGGAGGGAATCTGGTTTCTATCCTGAATGACAGAGAGCAAGGTGATCAATGTGCAGTATCCTGAAATCACCTTTCTGAATAAAACCGTTTTCCTTCTTGTTCCATCCTTTTTCCCCATCATGAGTTTCTCATTTCTTTCTTCGTAGCATTCCTAACAACACAGATGCTCCACCACAATCAAGACTTGTGGATTGGCATGAATGACGTCAACTGGGAAATGCATTTTGTGTGGACAGATGGAAGAGCCATTAAGTACACCAACTGGGCCAAAGGGCACCCAACATCAGCACTCAATGGTCGCTATTCTATGGAAGAGGTTATCTATCACTCTGTGATTGACAGAGGGTTCAACTTTTTGCCATGAAGCTATTGATGGATTCTAAACAGTCAAAATTAAACAAAGTTGTTCTTTAATGCTATTAATGCTAAATTGTTCCATTTTTTGAATGATTAAAGTATAGGTTAGCATTTAAAAGACACACATTAGGGTCAACTGATCTTCTAAAAATTCAGTGATGGTATGAAATTTGGAGGAATACAAAGCCTGCACGCAGTTTCTAGCAAGCAGCCTGAATGAATGTGATGACATTCCAGGGGAAGTGATGCACCTTTCTCTGCCCGATAGGCGTTTGACTGTGTGATGATGGTGGGGAGCATCTCCAAAATAACAGGACAGTGGAAGGTGGAGGACTGCAACGCAAATCTCGGCTTCATCTGCAAGAGGAACGGCGGTGAGTGAGATTTTATCGGGACCATGTGGGCAGGAAGAATTTCCTGCCGATACTTCATGAAAAGACCTCATATTTATCCAGATTCTCAGATCGCAGTGGCACCCACCACCGTGCCACCAAATGCCTTCTACAAGCTTGGTAATGACTCCTACAAACTGGTGGCTCAGAAGATGAGATGGGATGAAGCTCGGAGGCAGTGCCAAGCAGATGATGCTGATCTGGCCAGTATCGTGAACCCCGTAACCCAGGCGTACATCACGCTGCAGATCTCTAAGCTCAATCAGTCTGTTTGGATTGGCCTCAACAACAATGTGGTAAGAAATCTGCCAGTTCTACAATGACACAGAGGTTATACAAAGACACAAGGCTTTATTGAAACTTTATGATAGGGATCATGTATTCTGATTTCCTAAACAGAGGACCTTTGGTCCAGCCTCAAGATGCTTAAATTATAATCAAAATTTATTCAAATACATTGTATAACTGTAATCAGAATGCCCCTTCTCTGCATAGACAGTCAATTCAGTTATATGAAAAAGAAAATCTCTTAATAATCACTAGAGATGTGCGATACCACTTTTTTTCAGACCGATACCAAGTACGAGTACTTCATCTTCAGTACTCACCGATACCGATACTTGCATACCGATACTTTATATACATAAAATTTAAAATAATGCAATGAGAGATTCTTTTTGAAAATGAATTTTATTTCTAATCAAAAGGCAGCCCAGCCACTATGTTTAAGTCCAAAATAATAGTCTGAAAAATAAAACAAACAACTCTGAGTTTACACTTATTTAAATTAAATTAAGTGCAAGATAAAACAATTTCTCTGAATTGTAAGTTTTTTTTTTAAATGAACTGAATTACAAGACGTAAACAAACAACTCTAAGTTATAAACTTTTTTAAATGAACTTATTTTAACGGCTTTTAAATGAAATTAAGTGCAAGATAAAACAGTTTTCTCTGAGTTTTACACTTTACATGAACTAAGGTTTTTAAATGTACTAATTTTAATGATTTTTTTATGAACTAAAGTCAAAGATAGAACAACCCCTGAGTTTAAAGAGTTGCTCGTGTTATTTGTGCTGCTCTCGGATCTCTGCTCTTCAGTTTCTCGGTCTTCTGCAGAGTTTGTCGTCGAGTTGCTGCCGGAGTTTTCTTTTTTCCAGCACAACAGCGTCAGACTCTCGTCCACAAGCTTCGCTCTGAGATGTTTAAACAAATTACTAGTGGAAAATGAACAACATCGCGCACCTCCTTTAGCAATTTTAGCATTGCAGAGTTTGCATTCTGCAAAGCTCGGCTCGTTTTCACTTCTATAAAAGAATTTCCACAATGGCGGAGTTTTGGTGAGACGAGCAGCCGTTCTGGATTCAGTCCTGTTGTCTCTGCTCTGGATGAGACTCATGGAGAAGTCAGCCCGCTGCAGTGTAGCCCTGTGCCTGTCAGCGACTCCCAGAGAGGAGCTTCTTCGTCTTTCATGTCTGTTGGCAGCTTGCATCCCATTTGGTTGCACTACCGCCACCTGCTGGTGAGGAGGGTTTACTACGTGTGGGGTTTTCTTGCCGTGAGTATCGGCGGCTGGCATCGGTAGTCTTCACGAGTTCCCGATACTTTGAAATAAGACCAGCATCGGCCTGACACCGATACCTGGTATCGGTACTCGCACATCCCTAATAATCACATACATAAATTCAGATAAACGTCTCAGACTCAAGATGATTTAACGTGATTCAAATAATCTCTATCAGTCTTACAAGCGACATCTGAAATTAATAATGGTAGAGATTACACATCTTCAGTATGGAAGATAACATCAAAACTCATTTTAATTTCATGGTATCACACATCCGAGGATGCTTCTCCTTCAGTCATCTTGCAGTGACTGGAGCTTTTAGTCAGGGGGTTGTGTCATCAGATGGTTACCAACGATCCTCAAGTGTTTCGACCCTGAACCATAACACTCTCCTGTCGGCGGGTCAGCAGTGGTGGCCAGCCACTACTCACTTCCCCCTGGCTGCCAGCTCAGATCCTCTCTTCTATTCCATATCCAACAGGAGGCTCTCTCTGCTGCCTCCCCGAGTCTTCGTACCGCTTTCTTTCTCTCAATTCCTCTCATTCCCACAGCAGTCAGCAACTTCCAGACAGACTGGGAAGGGAAACCTAGACATCCCACCTCGACAGTGTAAAGTCACGTCTGCCAGCCTTTGTCTTTGCAATCCTGCACCAAGTCACTGTAGAGATCAGACTTTCTTTCAGATGCCTCTTCACACCCCTCCTCCCAAGGGACAGTAAGCTCGACTAGGATGATCTTCTTTCCTACAGTGGAGAAAAGTACTGCATCAGGCCTGAGGGTTGTGTGGACAAAATCCGGAAACTGAAGTCTTCTCTTCAGGTCAACTCTGAGCTCCCATGCTTGGGCTGCCTGCAGGATGCCTGCCCTTGATTTTATGGGCCCGGGAATCTTTGCTCCCTCCTTGACGAATTCTATTCCAGGGAATGGCTTGGACTTATGTGGGCGTTTCCTGGTTCTTTCCTGCTCTAAGATGTCAGCGAGCATGGCCAGTACTTTGTCATGGCGCCATCTATATCTACCCTGGGCTAGTGCTGTCGTGCACCCTGTCAAGATGTGCGCCATGGTTCCTCTCTGCCCGCAGAGCTTGCACGATGGATCATCCTTCAAGCCCCATCTATGAAGGTTCACTGGAGATGGAAGGGTGTCATAGACAGACCTTAGCAGAAAGGAAATGCGGTAGGGCTCTAGCCTCCAGAGGTCGCTCCAGGTCACTTTCCTTTTAGGGAGGTCCCACTTTGTCCAAGCTCCCTGCGATCCCAGCTCCACGGTTCTAGCCTTCCTTTGCTCCTCTGCTAGGTTCCTTACTTCTGCCTGGAGCATGCCTCTTCTTTCTGTAGCATTAGCTGATCCCCAGGTTTGAAAATGGGTCATTCCTAAGCCTTGGCGCCCTACGCAGGGTGATCCAATGATGCCCTTGAGCCTCAGGCTCCCCTCAGCCTGGGCCAGAGAGGCAGAGGCCACCCACTTTCGTCCCGACCTTGTTGTTACACCGGCCTCTCTGACACTTCTGTCCTTTGATTCTCTGAAAGTCAGTGCCACCCTGCATTTGGCTACTTGAAACTCCTCTACCAGAGAAGAGAGGGGCAGTTGTAGTTGTCCGGATCTGATGTACAGGCCTACTGACGTGAAGCTAGGTGGAATTCCAAGCCATTTTCTGAGATGTGAGTTGATTTTACGCTCCACTCCTTCCACCACTGAAAGTGGGATCTCGTAGACAGTCAGTAGCCACATCAATCTGGGAAGCAGGCCATGTTGATATAGCCACGCTTTGAACTTCCCTGGGAGACCTGCTTTCTCGATCTTCTCCAGCCAGGTCGACACTTGCTTCTCAGTGGTGCGAACGTTTTTATGGTCCGTTCAAGATTCATCATACCACTTACCCAGGTTCTTGATGGAGGGAATGGTCTCACCTTGGATGGAAAGGCTATATTTGAAGGAAATGTTACCCTTCCTGATAATCAAGCACCTTGATTTCTTCGGCTTGAATGTCATTCTTGCCCATGTAGCCATCTCTTCGAGCTTTGACAAGACCCACCTAGCCTGCACATGGGATACCGTTGTAATCGTGAGGTCATCCATGTAACCTCTGATAGGCGGTTGTCGGATCCCTGAGTCCATCAAGGGTCCCCTGATTTCCTTTTCTCCTGCCTGAATCAGAAGATTCATGCCCATCACAAACAAGATGGGGGACACAGTGCATCCTGTAACAATCCCTCTTCCAAGATGCTGCCACTGTGTGATGTAGTCCTTTGTCTTAAAGCGAAGCTTGATTCCATTCAAATAGGTGTTGACCATACACCTGATGTGGTCTGGGATGCGGTAGTGTGTTAGAGCTGTCCGAATTAGATCATGGGGGATGGTCCCAAAGGCGTTTGTTAGATCCAGCCAGACAACAGTCAAATCCCCTTTGTTCCTGCGGGCCTCTCGAATCATCTGACTCAGGATTCCACTGTGTTCCAGGCATCAAGAGAAACCTGGTATACCCCCCTTTTGAACAGAGGTGTTCACGTATCCATTTTTGATCATGTACGTGGACATTCTCTTTGCCACCACTGAGAAGAAGATTTTGCATTCGGTGCTGAGTAAGGAAATTGTTCTAAATTGGCTGATGCTCGCTGAGGCCTCCTCTTTGGGGATGAAGCAACCTTCTGCTCTCTGCCAGAAGGTCGGAAGAGCACCTTTCTTCCAGATCCTCCTGAGCAACTTCCACAGGCGCCGAAGAAGCTTTGGACACTTCTTATACACCTTGTAAGGAAGGCCACTTGGGCCTGGAGGTGAGGCAGCGCGTGCCTTTTGAACCATCTCCTGGATTTCCTTCCAGGTTGGTTCAATGGTGTTGAACATGGTGTTAGGAGGTTATGCCAGGCCGATATTGATATTCTCCTCCAATGGGAGGTTGCTGTTTGGATCACTGTGTGTCTCCTTGAGGTAGGCCTCCACTTCCTCCTTGGGACTAATGAGGATCCCAGACTTTGCTTCTTCCAGTAAAGACCTGGTGAAGTTAAAAGGATCCTTAATAAACTGAGCCCTCCGCTTGTCTCTTTCTCTTCTCAGTTTCCGCGTTCGTTCCACTCTTCTTAGCCTCCTTAGGCGATCCCGAAGGTTGCTTGTGATCTCCTTGATCCCTTCTTTCTCCTCAGCACAACTGTCATTGTATCTCTTGTTTAGGCTCTTTATTTCCTTCCTCAGGTTCTGAATTTCCCTCTCTCGTCTGTTTGCTTGTCTCATAGGCTTAGAGCTAGTTTTCTACTCAATTGCTCCAAACCGTTCCTTTGCGAGGTTATACGTGATCTCTGATAGCATGTTTAATTTGCGTTCTGCAGTGCCCGCCACTGTGACTTCGAGGATTCTATTCAGGTCTTCATCAAAGGTGACCCACTCTTTAGAATGTGACATTTTTGGCCACCTGATCCGCTCTTTCACGGCCTCCGACTGAGGTAAGGAGTTTGAAGTGCTCTCTTTGGGTGCAGGTGACTGGGGTGCTGAGAAATCTCCAGCACTGTGGGGTGACTCCTGGCTGGGGCCTTCCTGCGTCTCACCAGATTGTACATCTGTGCGCTGCACCTCAGTCTCACCCTTCCCACACTTTGTCTTGGCCTGGTGTATCTTAAGGCCCCTTAAGTTTTTGCAGGTCTTTCCACAAGAGCACTTTACCTCTGGTAATTTCCCAGATATGGTAGTTTGGATGAGCCTTCTCTGTGTCATTGTACTTGTCCGAGCCGTAACCGTGAGATCTGTCCCTTTGAGTCTCTCATCCTCACCCCCTCTCAGGAGACTCTGGGGGTATTGCTCATTTGTAGCTTCCGTAGCTTGCTTGGTGCCCTCTTGCGAGTGCTATGTACAGGGTTGCTGGCCCAGTACCCCCACGTCGGTCTTTCCTGGAGGTCAGCTGTCTCTCCAGCGTCACCATTCTTTCTCGGTTGTCATCCAGACTTTCCTGGAAGTCACTGGGTAACCAGAGGATAAGTGGTATCACACATCTGAGGATGCTTCTCCTTCAGTCATCTTGCAATGACTGGAGCTTTTAGCCAGGGAGTTGTGTCATCAGATGGTATATTTAAATGTGTAACAATACACTGAATAATAACAATTCTGTTTTGCCAAATTCATCCTGAAGTCTGATTCCTTTACATGTAATGATGTAACAACAAGATAAATTAATATATTTAGACTTTTTTCTTCAGTTTTTCAGTGCAGTCCTGCAGCTGCTTCTCTCTGCCTTCCTTTGTTTGGCTGTGTTGTTGATCACCACCCTACATATTTTCCTCAGCCATGTCTGTTTATCTATTTGCAGAGTGGGGGTCGCTTCAAGTGGGTTGATAACTGGCCTCTGTCTTACACCTTTTGGGGAAGAAATGAACCCAAACACAACTACGGCTGTGTTTATGTAGATGTGGACAAATTATGGAAGACTGCGCCTTGTACCAACACATACTATTCCCTTTGCAAAAAATCGACAGGTCAGACTGTTTTCCTTTATTTCCTTCTTCTTCTTGTTGCTCTTTATATTAACTGTAAGTATTCTTATCCCAATGTTTTGAAGATTGACATGCACTTTTTTGCCTCCTTTTCAGACATAGCTCCCACTGAGCCCCCTCAGCTCCCTGGCAGATGTCCAGAATCTAAGGATAACAGCTGGATACCTTTCAGAGGCCATTGTTATTCATTTTTCACCTCAGAATCAGTGAATTGGCCTTTCGCCTCGGTGGAATGTCTAAAATTGGGTACATTATTATGAATTCCAGTTGATCCACTCTTAAACTGCTATACCACTGTGTGTAAACAATGACATTGTATTATTGTGGCTCTGCCTGTCAGGCGCCTCTCTACTCAGCATCCAGGACCCTGCTGAGAATCTGTTCATACAACAGAACTTGGAGCTTCTGCATGATGGTGCCAAAAGTTTCTGGATTGGCCTGTACAAGACTAATAATGGTGAGAATATAATGCGAAATACAGCTTTAGTGTCTCATAGCCACTTAAAGTTGTGACCAACTCATGCCTAATGGACAGACAGCTTGGTGAAATGAATACAGGTGATCAACAGAGTGAAGATATTGTTTCCTTTTTTATTTTACCAGATGACTGGATGTGGATCGATAACACTGTTGTAGACTATACCAACTGGAAGAAAGAAATGCCAAAGTCAGACACGTGTGTTCTTATAAATTCTGACAGCGGACAGTGGAGTACGAACAGCTGCAGGAGATACTCGGCTTTCATTTGCAAAATGCCAAAAGGTAGGTTCAGTCATTTCAGAAGATCATTTCAGATGGATTAGAGATAAATGAGGAGGATCTGATGTTTGGTGTGTGTTCAGGATGAAAAAGTGCTTCACATTAAATAGATGGTCACATTGGGGATGACCTCTGAACTCTTTCTTGTCAGCAATGTTGATAGACAGGATGACAGCTGAGACCAGGCAGGAAGTTCCATTAAACATGATGTTTGCAGTTGACGTGAGAATGACAGCAGTAGGGACGAAGATGAATTCACTAGTTGATGTTTTTTTTTTCTTATCTATTTTCCTCAGTTGTCACACCAACAGAAAAACCTACAGCTGCTGGTATGTTGAAGAAAATGGTTTATTATCAACATGGCAAATGAAAGCTCCATCGCTGATAATGTTCATGTCTGTTTTGCCTCCTCAGCACAAATTAAAGAACCTTCACATGGCTCAGCTGGCATCCCTGTTGCGGTGGTCCTCATTATGATTGCCTTAGTTGGACTCGCTGCCTTCATCCTCCTCCGAAAACGAATACCCTCCTCAATCCTGGGAGAATCCACCTTTGACAACAAATTGTATTTCAACAATCCAATTCAGGCTCCTGTCGACGCCAAAGGTCTGGTGGTCAACATAGAGCAAAATGAGCAGGCATAGCCGGATTCCGGAGGAGTGATAGCCAACGCAATCATGTCAAACAATACCAGCAGATCTTGTCAACTTTTTTTTTGATCACTGTATTAGGAAACTGGATCTCAAGCAAACCCTGTGCTGTTTTGTTTGCTTGTTTGTTTCTGTTTAACACTGAATTATGTACTGTGAAATTATTATATAATAATTAACATAAGCAAAACAGAGGATTTGGGACAAAACCTTCTGTGCATACAAAAAACATTAATGCAGTTTGTGAAATGTGTGCAAATATTTTGATTTTACTTTCAGAAATCAGTTTACCCAACATCATTTGCATGAGAAAAATCAGAAGGTGTCAGAACAACCAAGTTGTTATTTTATTATTTTGTCTGCTCTGGTCTTTGATATTGTAAATAAATGTCCAGTAAATAATGATATAGTTAAATTGTCCTATTTTCACGTTTCACTTTTATGATTTCCTTCTCCGACTAAAAATAATAATTTTGTACACAAATTGCGGAAAAAACAGTCATGAATCAAAACCCTACCATACAGCACAGACTGTATTTGTATGAATAAATGTAAATAATCAGATTTTTTTTAATGCCCTTGGAGAAAATTCATTTTTTCCACATTGAGCCACATTGCATCATTCTGAGGGAGCTGAAGGGGGTCAAGGGTCACAGTGGCGACCCATCGACTTTGATACTTGAACGTGTGAATTCCCGATCCAAAGTCTGCTTCTCTGATCTCCAGGTTAGTGATGTGAAGTCAACAATGTGATAAATGATTGTAGTAGTGCCACGAATCAATATCCTCAACACATTGCACATTTTTAAAACACAATTCACAGGGATGGGAGTGCTCCAGGTTATCGGAATTTAGAAACACAAATGGCAAATTTCATCAGTACAATGAATAAATGAAGCCCTGCTAAATAATCTATTTAAATTTTTTAAGTAGCCTAATTGTTGTGTGACCAACCGTATTCAAGAAGGTGATCATGACATTTTGAAGAATTCTGGCAGCAAAAGTGTGTTTTTCAGAGCAAAATGTAGGTAAAAGGTTTTTACAGTTTTTTTCGATTGCTAAAACACAAAAGGCAAAAATTAGGCACAATTTTCACAACCTTTACTTCTGTCCCCAATCGCTTGACTAAATTTGTTACTACTTTAGATTTCCTAATCATATTCGAACTCTAACTTTGCTTCTTTACACTCTGATGTCAATTTTGCTGCATTTGATGTCCAATTCATATGTGTCGCGATCAGTAAACCCCCCCCCCCGCCGAGCTGAATGAGGGCCTGTGCTGGATTGTGAGCGTTGCACCGTCCCCGGGAAGGCAAATGCCCACCCACACCTGGCATCCTAGTGACACCACTGGCAGGCGATGTCCTCTCGGTCCAAGCAGCACTGGAAGAACCACCCAGAGTGCCGCATGAAGCCCTGACAGGCAGGGCCTAGGGCACAGTGTACATGGGGGGGCACCGTACATGTGGGCACACACCCCCCACTCTGAGGGTCCTCATGAGCACCGCAATCATCCACCCGGATCTGACGATATGTGTGAGCCAGTAAGCCGGGGAGGGGGGGGGGGGGGAGAGATAATGACATGAGCATTGCTGCTGTCAGCTGCATCAGACTGGAGGTGGAGGTGGGGGGTGGGGGGTGGGGGGTGGGGGGAGAACACTACAAATACTTCTGCCGATTGCGACACATATGAATCGGATATCACATGCAGTGAAGGGGGCGGCAGAGCACGCCCATGGAGGGGGGGGGGGGGGTCACTGCCCAAAGGAGAGCTTGCTGGCAAGGCACATTTTGTATAAATGACTGTTGAGTTAAGCATGATGACTTTAATATAAATGCATCTTTTTTTTTTTACCTTTTAAACAGTGCTTTGGGAATGTGCCTTTGAGAGATCGCATCTGATATTTTTTTACTGCTATCATAAAGTGCAGTGAAAATATAAATCCTTTTTGTTATCATTGGGTTTTTCTTTTCTTTGCTTTGATAAGGTTATTGAAGAAGCTCCTTAAAAACTTCGTAGTTACTAAACGTAACTCCAGTTACAAGTGTATGTGTGCCTGCCTACGGGCTTCACTATTGGTAATCCTCTTGGTGCCAGCCAATCCACTGAGACCAAAACTGAAACCTGCGCACCAATCCTGCCCTTGTGTTGGCACAGCACCACACCCCTCCCTGAGGGTATAAAGCCGGTACTCGCCGCTCAATCTCCCTTCTTCTGAATCAGCAAAGAAGGAAGCAAACAGCTGGGCCAGCAGGTAGGTGGGAACGCATACACTCGTAGAACTGGAGTTACGTTTAGTAACTATTAATTCTACGTGGTGATATGCTTAGCCCGCCTACAGGCTTCACTATTGGTATCAATAAAGACGTAGGCCGTACCCCCAGCTGGCATGCTGACAGGATTGGTGCGGAAGAAAAGCGGAAGTAAACAAACCGTACGTCAGAACTTGGGTTGCACCGATACCATTTTTTGGTCACCGATACCAATTCCAATACCTGGCTGTGTAGCATCGGCTGATACCGATACCCTGCCGATACCACGCTTCTTCTAATTGTCAGGAACTGTCACATCCTCTGCCTCGGCCACCACGTGGGGGCAGTGTTGCTGTTTTTCCTCCTCCTCCTTGTTTCTGTTCTCCCCATTTACTACATACCGTATTTTTTGGGCCACAAGATGCACTGGAATATGATAATGTAACATCCAGCAGCATGAAAGGAAGATGAGTTGGATTCTTAATGCTAGTTTATTAAGCTTCATAACTTACTGCGGTTGTAACCACGGCAAAACTACAGCAAAACATCCATCCATCCATCCATCCATCCATCCATCCACCGCTTATCCGGACTGGTCTCAAAACAACAATCTTAAGAAAAACAGCTGAGAGGCAGCTCTCTCTCTGTTTTGCCAACGCACACTGCTGGCTTCCTGGTCCCGCCCCCTGCTCCCTCCCAGCCACTCACGCGACAGTGGTGCATTCAGGTTACTTGAAAACATAGGAACTCACAGAACGCAATATACCGGGTAAAAAATAAGAACTACATCAAAGATGCTACAAAAGTAAGTCCGTACTTATAATAATAAGGCGAATTAAGCGACGCCATAGTGGGATCCTCCTCCTTTGTTGTTTTTTGGCAGCTTGTGTTCCAGTGGTTGCACTAAGGCCTCTTTGTGTTACCATCGACCGGGACACACCACACTGCAGGCTCCTGACTACCGCGGCTGCGCGGTTCATACAGAAAGCGCAGCGCAGAGGATGTGGAACGATGCTGATTGATTAAAAAAGCAACGTATTTACTGCGGACGGCAGAGCGGAACGACACACTTCATGTAGAATGTGGTAGTAGCCTGGACCTGTACCTCCAGTTAGCTCCTGTTGCCGCCAGAGCTGCTCGCCGCTCCGCCTGACCTGCTCCTGGAGCCCAGCTGCTTTCCTGACTTCACCGGGGAACTTAGTTAAACTCAAGTCTCAGTCTGCTCCTGCGGCTGGAGACCAGCTTCATCTCTCAAAGACTCATGATACTAATAAAACTCAAGTCAAAAAATAATAAAACCAGTCAAGTTCAAGTGCAATATGAAAGTCAGAAAATGGCATCGGCATGTTATTTGTTAGTACTCGCCGATACCGATACCAGCGTTTTAGTGCGGTATCGGGGCCACTGCCGATACCAGTATCGGTATCGGTGCAACCCTAGTCAGAACGGCCGAAATAACTTCCGGGAGAAAATGGGGCAAGCAGCCTGACCGAGGCGCTGCCCAGAAGTGCATAAGCATTGTCAAGCGACACACACGCCGACCGGGGCGAAGCCACAGGGGCAGGTGAGGAAAACACTGGCCCGCGACCCCCATGGGGCGCGTCAGCCGGGCCACGAAGACCAGCACAGTTAGGCAACAGAACTCCTGTTCTCGCCGAGAACCGACATGGCCACAGTGTCCCTGCACATGTCCATCAGATATTAACACACAAAGGTGGACGCGGACGCCCAGGAGGCAGCCTGGCAGATGCCACCCACCGTGATCACCTTGGGATGAAAATAATAATAATAATGCATTGATTTTAAATAGCGCTTTTCAGGACACTCAAAGACATTGCATTATTCATTCACACCATACTGGGTGGTGGTAAGCTACTACTGTAGCCACAGCTGCCCTGGGGCAGACTGACAGAAGCAAGGCTGGCAATCTGCGCCATCGGCCCCTCCAACCACCACCAACCATTCACTCTCACAACTCACAAGGACACAACGACAGTTTTACGCCTGCACCATGCAGGATGGGTGGACTGACAGAATGCAGAGATCCCCATCTCTCTTGGTGGATGCTGGCGCTAACAAGATGGCGGCCTTAAAGGAGAGAAAGCGGTCCTCCGCCTGCTCCAAAGGCTCGAGGGAGGGGTCTCTTAAGACCCTACAACACTGTGTGGAGGTCCCATATGGGATATGGAAGTAGGCGTCCGTGAGGTCGACTGACGTCATCCAGTTTCCAAGGTGAATGCTCTCCAGGAGGTGTTTGATCATCCGCATGCGGAACCTCCTGGTGGCTATGTGAGCATTTAGGACCCGCAGGTCCAGAATGGGCCTCATACCTCCGCTCTTCTTGGGAACCAAGAAGTAGGGGGAATAAAACCCCTAGTGCGCCTCTTCCCCGCTCAGCTCCATTTACCACCCCCCGGCGGAGGAGAGAGGTCACTTCTGCCTCGAGAGCGGTCGCCCCCACAGGGCATGCGAGCCGCGTTCGAAGGATCCCATTGAAGAGAGGCGGACAACAGGCAAACTGCAGGGCATAACCGCTTCTTAGTGTCCTGGACAACCAGATTGAAAGCAGACCCAGCATAGTGCGCCACATCTGAAAACGCAGCATGTTCCTGATTTTAGAAATATTACGCAGGTGAAAGAAGGAGGTCCTGCAGACCTGTTTAATGTGGGAGTTAAAGGATAAGTCTTGGTCAAAGATCAGTCCCTGGTTCCTCACAGTGTTACTGCGGGTGAAAGCAACACCATCTGGGGTCAGTATTTGATTAGATAATTTTTCTCTCAGGTGTTTTGGGTCAAACAAAAATAAATTCTGTTTTATCTGAATTTAGGAGGAGAAAGTTATGACTCATCCAGGTTTTTATGTTATTAAGACAAGCTTCTAATTTGACAAGCTGATCGGTGTCATCTGGTTTTTCAGGGATAGGTAGGTCTGTGTATCATCTGCATAACAGTGGAAGTTAATGGAGTGTTTCCTGATGATGTTCCTTATGGGAAGCGTGTATAATGTGAAGAGTATAGGTCCTAAAACAGAACCCTGTGGAACCCTATGGTATTTAACTTTGATCCGGGCAGAAGAATCATCATTAACATTAACAAAGAGGAACCTGTCTGTTAAATATGATTTAAACCCATTTACTGCTAAGGTTCTAATGACAAATCTGAGGATGTGGTTGGTTGGTCTGTGACCACTTTGAGGGGGAAGGGTTTTCAATTTTATCTCTAATAGTTATGATTTTGTCATCAAAGAAGTTTACAAAGTCATTGCTGCTTAAGGCTTAGGGGATCTGAGGCTCATCAGAGCTGTGACTTTTTGTCAGCCTGGCATTAAAGAGGAACCTGGGGTTGTTCTGGTTTTCTTCTATTAAGGATGAATAGTAGGCAGTTCGAGTTTTACGTAAAGTTTTTTTTTTATAAGTTAACAGACTATCTTGCCAAGCAGTACGAAATACTGCTAGTTGGGTTGGATGCCATTTCCTCTCGAGTTTTTGAGCTGATCTTTTTAATGTTTGCAGTTGTTTGTTGTATTATGGGTTAATATTATTAGCTTCAGGGGAGCAACTGAGTCAAGCGTGGAGTGGAGAGAAGCTGCCACTCCATTTACAACTAAATCAACCTGAGTGGGGCTGATACTGCTGTCCACTGGGCCAACAGATGGGAGTGAGGTTAATATTGATGGGATCATTTCCTTGAATTTGGTCACATTATCCTCTGATAGACTTCTTCTAAGTTTAAGTTTTTTACCAGGTACTTTAAAACCAGTTAACGTAAACTCAAATGATAACAGAAAGTGATCGGATTGTGGGGAAAAACTGTTAATTGGTCAATGTCAATACCATAAGTGAGAACAAGGTGGAGGGTGTGATTAAAGTGATGAGTAGGTTTATTCACCTTCTGAGAAAAACCAGTTGTATCAAGTAGTGAACTGAAAGCAATGTTAAGGCTGTCAGTGTCAACATCTACATGAATATTATAGTTTTTCTCCATTGGTTTGGCTCATTTCTTGAAACCGAAATTACATTTTCAAAACAACATGGACAAATCTCCAAACTATCCTGTAGCTGCTCACAACAGAATGGCATTTTTCATTCATGTCATCACATTTGAAATGTCTTAGCACATGTCTCAATGTCTCAGAAAATCTTTGCAAATGATTAAGCACAGTAAGGATAGATTTAGCACAATTCGCAAGTGAATATATTATGTTGATCTAAACTGATTGATCAATTCTCAGTCTAATGGTTGTTCTCTCCAAAACATATCAGCCTAATTTCATTGTATCAGTCACCACCTGCAAAATCATCTGTTCAGCTGTCAAAATCAGTCAAGAACACACTTCAATACCATGAATACCAGACATGGATGTGTTTGCATGAAGGTGAGGAGGACAGTCAGGAGGGTGAGGAGGGAGACCAGTGAAGAAGTGAGCTTTGAAACTCCAGCTTCATTTACAGTACATTGGGCTACATACAATTTTCCTTTTTGTTTTGTTACCTCCACCAAGGAGGTTATGTAATCACATCGGTTGGTTGGTTGGTTGGTTGGTTGGTTGGTTGGTTTGTGAGCAACATTACGGAAAAAGTAATGGACGGATTGCAATGAAACTTAGTGGAAAGGTGGGTCTTGGGCTAGCTTAGAATCCATTAAATTTTGGTGATGATCCGGATCAGTGTCTGGATTGTAATGGAAATTTTTATGTAATTGATGCATGTGATGGTTATCAACTTTAAGTAGACTCCTTAGCAGACGGCCCCCTGGACTCCTCACACCAAGCAAACCCAAATGGGGGTTCTTTCCTGTTTGTCCTGTTGCATTTTGAGCAGAAGTTTCTCCCCCTGACCGAGCGTAATCTCCAAATGGTATCTGTGGTCTGTGTGCTGTTCTTCTCTGATGCATCGGCAGCCACGGGGGGTGAAGTGGGTTGGGTGTTTGGAGTTGTTCCTTTGTCACTTCATATGTTAAATATGTGTCCCTTCCTATCTGAGGGCAGCTCTAAGACATGCTAATGACATTAACATGTCTGCCCCTGGCCCCAGGAGTTCAGGGCGGGGTATAAATATCAGTCTGTATCACAGAACTTGAGAACTCACACTGACTGAGCAGTGATGACTTCTCTCCTGTTGCAACTGGAAATAAAGGAACCAATAAGGAACTCATCGTTGGTGCATTTATTAATAGAATTTCCACAACAGGATCCAGGAATTTTTTTAAAGGATTCTTTATCATTGAGAGATAGGGCAGTCTTTCACATAGTTGGGCATAACTCAACAATAAATGACAAGGGGGCTCAGCAAAAAACTACAGTAAGTTCTTCAAGGACTCTAAGAGATATCAGCTGCTGATCCAGATCACGGAAGTATTCCGGATACCAGGATCCAGAACTGACAAAAATAGGGGGATTCCGGAGTGTCAGTCACTGTGAGGCAACACACTGAGATATGAACATGCAACAAACAGCTTTCTCCCAGACATTGTTTGTGTTGGGGAGAAATAAAATGTTTTGTTTTTTTTTTTTTCTAATCACATATGGTGTTCTTATTGCTGTTGGTGACTGATTTGAGCTGTGGCGGAGGTCTGCGCCTGTGCCTCTCTGAGTGTAAAATTCAAGTTTTTTTTGTTTTTTTGTTTTTGTTTCTTTGTTTTTATTTTACAGCATATTGAACTCTGATGGATGGAAGTTGCTTTGTGTGTAAATAAAAATTATAACAGTTTCCTTGGAGGTATGAGAGTGATGTGTGAATCAGAACTTGAAGGTTCTTCTTATTGTAAAATGCTTTTTGTCTTCATTTTCTGATACACAACATTTTCTGTTAGCTAAAAAACCCAAAGAAGAAAATAAAAACTATCACAGTCACCATTATCAATGAAGGACTGGGCCCAGGTAGAAAGGTAGATGAGGAATGTTTCAGTGGTCCTTTGCCCTTAAAGACAAAACATCTAAACATTTTGATTGTCAGTGATCACACGATGTCAAAAGGACAAAGCATTTTTAGGGCATTGACCATTTGTTAGAGAAAAAAATTTAGTTTTTCCCACTGAGTGAGCTGTTTTGGCAGAGATCTGATCTCTGACAGGTGAACCGTGGTGTTTTGCTGAACCGTCCAGGTTGTTTTTGACAACAGAACCAAGAGAATTCAGAACGTCCGGTATGTTTTGAGAAATGAGCTAAAATTGTTGAGAAGGATCTTTACATTTTGGAGGCTCTGACTGTAATGAGAAATGTAAGAAATGTAGCTTTGAAACATGTGTTAACAGTTTTGGGAGAGAGATGAGCTTTTGCAAGTGAACTATGGTGTTGAGCTGAACTGTAAGACTATTTTGCCAAATGATCTTTGAGTTTTGAAAATGTAATTTCAGTTTCAAGAAATGAGTCAAACCAATGGAGAAAAACTGTATTCACTCAGATTATAGATATGAAAGTTAAATTGTTTGTGTTCATTGCACATTATGATTAGAAAAAAACTGTACTCTTTAAATTAAAGCCACTTTCTTTAGCTTAAATTGTATTTTTTTTTCTTTAAGGGTTTTACATGTTTAAATATATTTTATACGTTTTATGTTTAACACTGGGGGAAAAAATGGTCAAACTTGCAAATTAGTCTAGAAAAATCAATATAAAAAAGAATTGTGATAAAATCGTGATTGTGATATTGATTTTAAAAAATCATGATATGACATTTTTGCCATATTGCCCACCCCTAATTATGATTACATTCTTTTTAGATTAGATTAGATTAGTTTATTTGAGAGGGGACAGCGCAACTTCATAGAACACATGATTACACAAGGTTAAAAAAGCCAGAATTAGCCAAAAGGCTATTTGTCATCCGTAGTCCCCTGGCCATGATGTAAAAAAAGCATTTACTGTAAAAAGCATTTACACAAAGACAAACAGTTAATATAACAGATGACAACAGTTAATAGAACAAATGACAAACTCTAACATAAAAAACATAACATACAAAGACAACCTGTAAAAAGGACAATTGAAAGCATGTTACAATAAAAGACAGAGGTTCAAAACACACAAGCATCTTTAGTGCTGACAGGTGTCAGTGTTGAGTAGCCACAGTTTTAAGTGTTTTTTAAAAGTCTGGTAAGTGTTTTGTTGTTTAACCTCCTCCGGTATTGAGTTCCACTCACTAGCGCCCCTCACAGACCAGGCTGACTGACCAAAAGCACTCTTGCGCAGAGGGATGACACAGTCTCCTCTGACAGAGCCACGGGTGACACGTACAGTTCTTTTTCTTTGACAGATGAACTCTGCCAAAGGGGCTCGAGCCAAACCATGCATTGTTTTATAGATTAAACATAAAGGTGAAAATTTTTGGAAACTGTCCCAATTTAAAAGGTTATACTTTTTTAAGATTGCACAATGATGATAGTGTCTTGGTTTTTTGTCCAGAACTTTAAGGGCTTGTTTGTATAAAGTTTGCAATGGCCGTTTAGCACTTTGACTCGCCTGAGACCAACTTGTTAGGCAGTAGTTGAAATGACTGAAAATCATTGAATGTAAAAATATTTTTGCTGCCTCAGCTGACATGTCATTTTGAATTGAACGAAAGCTTGCAAGACTCATTTTCACTTTTTTCGAAACTCTTTCAATGTGACCTTTAAAGGAGAGCTGTGAGTCACTCAGTAAACCCAGATATTTAAATTGGCTTACAATTTGCAACTTTTCTCCTGCAACAAATATGTCGGGGTTGTTAGAGTTACTGTTGGCTTGACTAAAAAACATGCCAACAGTTTTAGAGACATTTAGTTGCAGACAAGACTCATGCAGCCAAGTTGTTACACGAATCATAGCTTGAGTGAGCTTAGTTGCAACAATGTCCTTGGAACGACCATGAACAAATAAAACAGTATCATTGGCATACATTAGACAATCAACGTCAGGACAGACACAAGGCAAATCATTAATATAAAGGCTAAAAAGAAGGGGGCCTAATATGGACCCCTGAGGAACTCCATTGGATAGCCCAAGAGGCTCCGAGCAGCAGTTGTTTACAGAGACAGATTGCACACGGTCATGCAAGTATGACTGAAGCCACGGTCATGCAAGTATGACTGAAGTTTCCCTAGAGAAATTAAACTGTGACAACTTTGTGATAAATACAGAATGGTTTACTGTGTCGAAAGCTTTCCGGAGGTCCAGGAACACCGCCCCTACTACTCCACCCTTATTCAGAGAAGATTTTATTTTTTCAATGAATAAGCACGTCGCTGTTTCAGTAGAATGATTGGATCTAAACCCAAACTGCATGGCGTGGAGAGGAGGGGAGCTGCTGTTTAAATGCTGAACAATCTGCTCTGCGACCCATTTTTCTGCTACTTTGGAAATGGTAGGGAGAATACTTATGGGGTGGAAGTTATTCAAAGAGGTTGATTCACCAGATTTTAAGACAGGGGTAACAATAGCAGATTTCCAGGCCTTAGGAAAGTCACCAGTTGAAATTGAGAGATTTTTAATTGAGGCAATTGGAGAAGCCAGACTTGAACCCAGATCTTTGAGCATATTCATGTCCATTCCGAAAACGTCTTTGGCTTTAGATGATTTGAGAGATTTAACAATATTAATGACGTTGGACTCACTGATTCTTGTTAAGGCAAAGGAGTTTTTTGCAGACGACGTATTCATCCATTTGTTTAACAGCAAAATGTTTAGAAATTTCTGCCACAGAGTCAATAAAGTAATGGTTGAAGGCCTTAGCTATAACTTTGGATTCCGTTCATTTTTTTTTCATTTAATTTAATTTGAATTTGATTTGATTTACTTTTATTGGAATCCCCAGTCAATTTCAACATCCTTTCTGGCCTATTTGTGAAGGCTAAATCAATCTGCGTACTAGTAGAGTTGGTGGTTCTTGTGGGGCCAGAAATTACCTGAGTCATATCCATTTCGTCCATCATCTTTTTCAAGTTTTTCCTGACTTGCTTGACCTCCCAATTAACATTGAAGTCGCCCAATATAATGACCTCCTTTGCAAGATTGAACTGCTTCAATAGAAGGCTCAGATTATCATAAAAATCAGCACTTGTTGAGGGAGGTCTATAGATAACTACAACACTGAAGGACATTTTTTCAGACAAAGTTACTTTTAAACCAAGCAATTCAATTCCATTCTCATTCGCGACCTGCACTTCAATACAGTTAAAGGTTTCCTGAGCATAAATCATGACCCCTCCACCTTTGGAGCCCTGCCTATCTTTTCTGAACATTTTATAGCCAGGAATAGACAGCATTGTTGAAGATGAGGATGCAGAGAGCCATGTCTCAGAGAGGCAGAGGAAGTCAATATTGGAGTCAGCGAGTAGGTGGTGTACTTGATCCCTTTTTGACTTTATACTTCGTATATTTAGATGTGCACATAGAATGCCTTTTGGTTTGCATTTTGAGTTCCAGATTAACTTAGAGTTATTTACTGACTGAAACATTCTAAACTTCCGGTGTTTTATTATGACAGGAAGGAGCAACTTCTTGTTTCCATTGCTGACGTTATTTGTATACAACTTTACAGTACTAGTTTCTGCACTTGCAAAAGAACAGTCGCCCGATGTACAGCTGTCAGATTTACAAGAAAGTGAAGTGTTAAAGCATCTTTTCACAATTAATGTTAATAAAAGCAGATGTGCAGCCCATGCTTTAGTCAGATACCACTGTCCACATAACAAAGAAAGTGATTAAACAATGTGGGTGATGTCAATAATAAGCATTAAATTAATCACAAGCAAACCTTTGAAATAAACATAATTACTGTGTAATAAATAATTTTCATAACCTATTCCATCCCCGAGAGTAACTGAGGATGCTAATATGATATTATAGTCTTCATTTGGCATGTTCTCGCTCCTTGCCTCTCACCAAAACCTGCCTTCTTCAGCTCCTCTCGGCAGTCTCCATGTTTTGCATACTCTGTGTTGTAAACTGTTTTCTTGTCTGTCACATCTGCTGATCGTGTGCCGGTCCTGCAGACGGATCTCTCCTCTGTTGCTCACACTGAGCTTTCTTCCATTATTCCTGGTTGAGAGTTTTCTTAGGAGTTTTTCCTCAATGGATGTGAGGGTACAAGGGCAGAGGATGTTGTTATGATGCTGTGTAAAGCGATTTCAGACAAATTATTTGTAAAAATGGGCTTTACAAATAAAATTGCCTGGCATTGCCTTACCATTTAGAGTTTAATTTGATGGCATTTTCAGTATAAGATGTTTAAATGATCATTTCTGTGTGAGATAATAGAATAAATGTATCTTTCTAAACTAGACACACACACACACACACACACACACACACACACGGTTTTTTTTTCAAGTATGTAATTTTGCTAAACTTTAGACAGACATACGCCTTCATAAAGTTTGTCCCAGCAGAGTTGCCGTAACTAGCTATTTCTGTAAATCATGTTGTGATGATGCGGGCACATGCGCAGAAGCGTCTGGTACTGGATCTCGTACTGAAAAGGCCAATACCAAAATAAGAATCAATAAACTTCTCCCACGGGTGATGTGTGTATTCCTCAATCTTTGTGTGTCTGTTTTACTTCCGGTTCATTGACGCTACTTGAAAAAAAAACAACCTTTGCGAGATCTCGCAAAAGTTCATCCTTTTTTTTTTCTTTCACCCATCAATATATTTTTCCCCCCATGTACCTTTGGGGGCGCCGTAATAAGTCCTCCTGAATGTGAACAAATAATGTGGGTGGACTATCCAGCAGACTGAAATGATGCTATTTTAACAGTGTTGACTGAAACTTTTTAATGAGCTGGTGGGGATATCCTTTTTTTTTTTTTTTTTTTTTAACAGTACTGTCCATTTTTGACCGACAATAAACAAAAGCATATACTTGATCTCAGAAAATAGCACTTTGGTTACTTGTGTGGATTTTGTCTGTGCTCCGGTAAATTTTGACATTCACAAAAATTAAGAATAACAATCAGGAATATTAACAAGAATATTCAGCTTTTTGCACATTTGGTGTCACTGATTAAAAAAACAAAACAAAAAAACACAAACACAAACACACACACACACACACACACACACACACACACACACACACACACACACACACACACACACACACACACACACACACACTAACAGGGACTTGTGCTTTTTGAGCCATCTGGCTCCTCAGCTTGGTGGACTCATGATAACTGGTTAGATTTGATGAAGACTAGATCAATTATATTCATTACCAAGACAATGTTAACATACGTAAATTGTGTAATTGTTCGTATGCTCAGTACACTTATGTAATAAAGTTTCTTGGGAATCCGACGAAGCTTCCTGTTCCGAGCTTTGCCCGTATATCACTGCAGCTAAAGTTTACCGATAAGAAATTTCACAGGATTTCATCTTCCTTTACTGTAAACCTCCTGCATAGAACCTCAGGCCCCAGGAGACAAGGTTTCCCATCATTCCTCGACAAACAAGAATAGGTCAGAGTCCGACATAGTATGTCTGGGTCACATGTTGGAGGGCTTTTAAATTTGAAGCGGATACAAGAAGTCAGAACTCTTCACTTATCTCGATGTACATCTACACATCTGAGGGGTATCGCTGGGTACTCATGCAGTTCTAAGGCGAGGTAGTCAGATCAACAGTTGTTTCCCCCAATAGGAAGCAGGATTTCCTCCTGTCCTCTCCGTCCACTGACTTGTATCATCACTGCACTCCTCGCAGTCCTCTTGGGAGGTGGTGTCCCACAAAGAAATCCACATCATCAGCAAAAAGCTGCACACTTCATTCAGTCCTCATTCACTTTGGTGTGAAGTCAACATCTGGTCTCCAGGGTTTTTAAACAGGTGCAGATTCAAGCTCAGGCTGATGCATCATCTCTAATGAATAAAAACAAATCTTAGAAAAAATTAAAACATCTAATGAAAATGATACTTTGAAAATAATGATTCAAAATGTTCATTGTCTTCATGTTCTGTTTTTCAGACCTTGATAATGTTGGTTCACGAATGTTCTTGCTGAATAATGTGATCAGATTGTTTCCCACTTCCTGCCTTCCTCCGCTCAGCCCAGAGGTCAGTGAAAGCTGGTGAATACTGCAGTTCTGTGGCCAGCAGTAAGGACTCATGTGACAGGATGTCCATCACAGTGATAAAGAGGGGAAGGCACCGTATCTCGGTGTCACTGCTGCTCCATGCCACATGCCTTTGAGCACATCGGTCTGCTCCATGCACAGCTGGAAAGCTCTTCTGCTGCCTCGTTCACCACTGAGTGTTGATAATGTTGCCCTCGTTGCATTTTACTGTCGTCATCTGCCTCCTGCAAGTCCTCTGCATCACTGCTGACATCGGTAAGAACTATTGTTTCAGTGACTTCACCTTTAATTCTGCAAAAGGCTCTTGAAGTGTTTTAGAACCACTATTCTGCTCTGTTCTGTTCCAGACAGCGGCACCTTCCTGATCTACAACGTTGACCACAACAGGTGCGTAAAGGTGGAGAGCCCAACCTCCCTTACAGCCGTCCCTTGCAACCCTCGTGCCAAGGACCAGCAGTTTCGCTGGGCTTCGGAGTCCCGCATCCTCAGCATCTCTCATAAGCTGTGTCTGGGTGCCACGGAGATCAAAGACTGGGTGAAGGTGGCCCTCTCCGAGTGCGACGAGAACAACATCCTGCAGCACTGGCAGTGCAAGAACGACACCCTGTTTGGCTTGAAAGACGAGGACCTGCACCTCAACTACGGCAACTTCCATGAGAGGAGCATAATGATCTACAAAGGCTCGGGAGTCTGGAGTCGCTGGAGGATATACGGCACTCGGAATGACCTCTGCTCAAAGGGCTTTCAAGGTAACCAGTCTTGGTGAACAATGAAGGAGGCTGTGACGCTGTCGTTATCTGAGTGTTTTGTATTAAAACACACATACTGGTTCAACATGAAGCTGTTTTAGACCTGGCTGCCTCAAAATGTTGAGCCATTCTACAGAAACATTAGTGACATTAGTAGTTTGTACAGGTTACACATGACTTTGTTAAACCAAGCTGAATATCTTAGAGAACTAAACTTTGGTAACACTTCACTTGAAGCCCCCCTGTATAACACATTATAAGTACATTTATAAAGCATTATAATGCCATTATAGCATGTGTAGCTATAGTTATAAACATTCATAGATGATCACAATGCCAGGACCTAACCCTAACCATAATCCTATGCTGTACAGTGAGTTATAAAGCATTGTGATCATTTATGAGTGTTCATAACTACTTATAATGTGTTATACCGGATGCTTCAAGTAAAGTGTTACCTAAACCTTTTTTTTAAGCGATGTCAAGGAGAAAAAATTAAAATCAAACCATTTTAAATCCAAATTGCGAAAGCATATTGTGCAAATGTTTCAAACAGTTGCTGAGTACAGATTTATGAATCAATAGTTTTATTGTTTGATGTGATGCTTTTGATAGCAGTGTTTTGTATGCTTAAAGAAAACATGTCCAGTATTAGTGTTTATATGTACAGAAAAATGCCTTTCAAGTAAAACAACTGAAAGATCTCCCCCCAAAAAAATATTTATTTATATGTTACTTATTACGTAAAAGGTTCTGTGAAGACATAAACATGCAAGCTTCAAATTTCCACTCAAAGAGAATAACAGATGTGTGTATAAGGATGTCACTTTGCTTTAGTATTAGAGTGGTATTGTATTTCTAAGTGAAGTCATGACGAAGCAAAATATCTTCAATTTGCTCAGTCTCGATGCCACTGACGTTAAATCGATGATCTGTGTCTCCTCAGAGATTTTCACCATTGGAGGTAATTCCTTTGGAGCACCTTGTCAGTTTCCTTTCAAGTACGGCGATAATTGGTACTCCGAATGCACAAAGGATGCACGTGCAGATGGACTGCTGTGGTGTGGCACAGACAGAGACTATGACAAGAGCAAGAAGTGGGGGTTTTGTCCTACTAAAGGTAAGTATCACAACACAAAATGACCGGTTTGCTCTTTCAGGCAGTAGCGCCGCACTTCACAGTCACTGCGATACACCCCCCCACAGTTATCTGGCTTTATTTTACTGAGGTCAGCACTCACAGGTCTGGTTTCTGACCCCTCCTCGCTCCGGTCCACTGGTAGAACAACAGCACCACTTCCTGTCACGACTTGTCAACACAGCCCTGTCCTTGCTTTCCTCTTTCCATCCCTTCTTTCCCCTGACGTTGCTCTAAGTCTGGAGCAGGAAAACAGCTGAAAAATAAAAGCATTTCACTTCACCGCAGTCTTTTATAAACCAGAGATATGTGTCAATCAGCATCAGAACATACTTTGACCCTTATTTCTCATACTCATCATCCAGTAGCTTAATGGTGTGTCTTTTCCTGAATGTAGACTCCGCTGGCTGGGACACTGAGCCAGTCACGGGGGCCCAGTATCAAAGGAACTTGCAGTCAGTGTTGACCTGGCATCAAGCCAGGAAGAGCTGCCAGCAGCAGGGAGCAGACCTCCTCAGCATCGTGGAGCTCCATGAGCAGTCATATATCTCAGGTACGTGGCCACCCCCTCTCACCACCCGTCCATTTTCATGCCGTTTTAAACCTCCTTTTTTTTTTTTCTCGCTTGTGGTGAAGCAGGGTTAACAAGTCATTTGGGAGCGCCTCTTTGGATTGGACTGAACAGCCTGACGTCTGAGACTGGATGGCAGTGGAGCAATGGAAACCCATTCAGGTATCTGAACTGGGCTCCAGGTACGTGTCCTTTTGGTGGTCTATGATGTGTTTTTAGAGTTTAGGTAAATTAAAAAGACACTCAGGAACTACACTCTGCACTTCCTGCAGGTCATCCCTCGTCGGAGCCCGGGCACTCCTGTGCGACGCTGAATCCTGCAAAAGCTTCAAAATGGGAAACCAGTGCCTGCTCTAAGAAACTTGGCTTCATCTGTCGCAGGGGAAACTCAACCAGTCTGCCTCCACCACCAAGTAGGACTTTTATTAAAAATGACCGGAAGAAAACAAAGCAGCACAAGATTGAACGCTCAGCTCTTTTGATGTCTGTTCACAGGCAAGGAGCCCAGCTTCTGCCCCAATCACTGGGTCCCCTACGCAGGAAACTGCTACTACTTGGAGAGGAGTAAAAAGATGTGGAAAGATGCTCTGGCTGCATGCCGCAAGGAGGAGGCAGATCTGGCCAGTATACACAATATAGAGGAACAAAGCTTCATTATCTCTCAGTCTGGATATTGTAAGTATAGAACGAACCCAAACATCATGTACGACCAAAGTACAGCATTACAACAGACATACATATTGATACTATCATTGATACTATTTGAATATCTGGTAACACTTTATTGGAAGCCCCCCTTTATAACACATTATAAGTACATTTATAAAGTATTATAATGCCATTATAACATGTGTAGCTATAGTTATAAACATTCATAGACGATCACAATGCCAGGACCTTACCCTAACCCTAACCCTAATCCTATGCTGTATCGTGCTGTATAATGAGTGATAAAGCATTGCGATCACGTATGAGTGTTTATAACTATATATAATGTACAGGCACGTGCCATGAGCTCCAGGGTTTGGCAGGCAGACAGTCGCAAATTGCGACGGACACACCAATGACAATTTACATGTGTAGGCAGTTAAATGCCAGCTTACTCTAACAAAATCAAGATCGTGTAACACCATTAAAAAACTTAAACAATGACTTAATAGCAGTCCCAAGACTCTCCCAAATATATCTCATGACCACACAGCGCATTCCTTGTTTGTGATTGAGACGCAAAATGAGTGAGAAAATGACAATTCGGATGCGGAGCTGTCTGCGGTGCTGAAACGTCTCTCTCTCTTCAGGGCCCACAGCCCAATACACATTTAATGAAAGAACACCTGAAAGCAACAACCAAAAACAACATGCTCAAATCTCGACTGCACATATGTGCCGCTCCTCTTGCCCTTAATTCATGCCATTCACACAGTTATCATCACAGTTAACAGATTTAGCATGAAGTGATTCTCCACTGCCTTCCTCCGCTGACTGGATTTCACAAGTGAAGTTGGCTCGCAGCTGGGTGAAGCTAGTTCGCAGGTGCGCTAGCCGTTAGCGGCTAACGTGACCTCATTCAGAGAGAAACCACATTTTCAGTAACATTGCTTAAAAACAAATAAACTCGCTTACTTGCCTTTATGAAAATGTCGAGAGCAAACAACCATGTGGGCAGATATGGAGTGGAAAGTGATGCTCTTTCATGTCACTGCTGCGACCCCCGCCGTCTGACGCCTCTTCCTTATTTCCTCAGTCTGCTCTCCGTAGTTTCTTTTCCAGGTGGGAAACTGGAAAAAACGGAGCTTGCCTTCTGTCCTGCTCCCATTCCGTCGATGCGACTTATTATGGCAGCCGATCACGCAACATGATCTTCCCATTTCTTAGAAATAATGCCGCACTCAAAGACGTGAATCACAGAGTGAGACCGCGGCCTGCGAAATGGCGATTCAATCCCACAATGGAACAGAGTGACGTCACCTGAAAGGGACCGATTCACTAATGCTACGTTCACACCGGACGCGTTGCAGGCGTCACGGGCGTCGCTTTTACATTCAAAGTCTACGGTGGACGAGCTTCAACGCACCTAACGCGCATCAGGCGCTTTTCGAGCGTCGCTTTCTGAGCGTTTCGAGCGTTGCCGACGCGCGCCATGCGCGTCACGCGTTGAAGGCGTCAACGCCTGAAGTTGGGAAAATTGAACTTTGGAAGCGTCAACGCCGTGCGTCATCCAATCACAGACGAGCAATCTGAGCGCTGACGCGGGCCAGAAGTTCGTGAAACTGGGCCCGGGAGAGGCGGAGGCTCGCCGGCGGGCCCGCCGCTGGGGTGACGCGCCGCACCGGGGGGCCGACTCGGTGCGACGCCCGGAGCGGGCCCGCTCCGTAGGACCGCTGGGTGAGACCGCGCGTCTCGGTCCTGCTGCGGGTCGCCGGGAAGCCGGTCGGAGAGGCGGGGGCGGCCGAAGGTGTGATCCGCACCGCCCGCCGCCAAAGCCCGACCGAGCCTGGAGGCTGGGCTGCTAGGTCGGGGGAACAGCGCTGCGTGCCGTGCCGGGCGGGGGGCCCCGTGGCGGGTCCAGGGTTCCTGTGTGCTCTGCTTCTCTCCCTGCTTCTCTGCTTCTCCGACTCCTCCTGCTGGAGCTCCTCACTGCGGCTGGCTCACATTTCGCCGAATTCATCCGAACAAAATCATAAACAGTTGGTATTCGGACAAACAAACGACACAATCGGGCTCTAAACGACCACTTTGTCGGCTAATTTAAAAAAAAAAACCCGACAAAGTTCTACATTTGAAGAGTTTAGAGCTAAAGTGATTTATGCACCGATCCCGCCATTGTCAACATGAAGACAGGACACAAGCTCCTCCCACTCCCACCACTGAGCTGCCGCGCGTCGCGAGCGTTGCAAGCTTCGTGTGTAATTTGAACATGCATCGAATTCCACACTTTACTCGCTTCAGCTTTGAGGCGTCAGTGACGCCCGTAATGCGTCCGGTGTGAACGTGGCATTATTCTCCGTGAACGTACGTAGAGCATTGGCATTGCAGAGTAACGTAAAAAAGGCAGGGTAGCGATCTGCCTTTTTGTGTACATGATTTTTAGATGGTGAAACTGACTGCGCCTGCGCGAACCCAAATCTATGGCTGTGTTCGAAACCGCATACTGCCTACTACATCCTTCCATACTCATACTATCCATCCTGCATCCTGCTTACTCAGTCCATCAAACAGTATGCAAAGCGTTTACACTACAGCATACTACATAATAATCCACAATGCATTGCACTCCCTGAGCAGAAATCGACCTGCTCCAGCTGATTTCACTTTAGCTCTAAACTCTTCAAATGTATAACTTCATCGAGATTTTTTTGTAAATTAGGCGACAAAGTGGATGTTTAGAGCCCGACTATGTCGTTTATTTGTCCGAATACCAACTGTTTATGATTTTGTTCGGAAAAATTCGGCGAAATGTAAGCCAGCCGCAGTGAGCAGCTCCAGCACGGAAGTGTCAGAGAAGCAGAGAAGCAGGGAGAGAAGCAGAGCACACATGAACCCCGGACCCGCCAAGGGGGCCCCCCCCCCGCCCGGCACGGCGCCTAGCGCCGTGGCCGCAGCAGTCAGTTCCCCCGACCCAGCGGCCCAGCCTCCAGGCCCGGTCGGGCTTTAGCGGCGGGCGAACGCTGAACACACCGCCGGCCGCCCCCGCCACTCCGACCGGCTCCCTGCCGACCCGCTCGGCAGCAGGACTGAGACGTGTGGTCTCCCCCAGCGGTCCTATGGAGCGCACTGAGTCGGTTCCGGAAGTCCGGCGGCGGACCCCCGGTGCGGCGCGCCACCCCAGCGGCGGACCCGCCGGCGAGCGCAGAGTTTCTCATGCCCTCCAGGGCCGGACCCAGATCGCGGGGCCAGGGCCCGCCCCCCTACCCAAGCGCGCCCCCACCACCACCACCACACCCGCCAGCCGCCGAAAGTTCTGTCTGGCGCAACCGCTGTCCGTCGCGTTGCATCTTGGGTAATTTCAGTTTGAGTAGTGAACACACGATGTACACTCAACATTTCTGGCGAATGCAGTATGCATCCGGGAACTTCTCGCATACTCAAAATCGCATACTGCCAGTGTAAACGCACTGCATACTCAATAAGTTAGTGTGAGTAGTTGGTAAGTATGCGGTTTCGAACACAGCCATTGTGACGATATGACAGATAAAGACAGCGCTGTGCCTTCAGGAGAGGTTGTGGCCTTCACTGTCATACACCGCAAGAGGAAGTCACTTGTGCAGCTTCTCTGCTTGGCCAGGAGGAGTCTGTGTTGAGTCAATTTTACTGGGCTGTGAAAAGCACTAAATGCTGTCACTTTCAAACCAAAAGGTACTATATATAGTAGCTACTACATCGGAAATTAAAATGTGAAAAATTATATATAAAATAATAATCAAATCAAATCAGATTTTATTTATATAGCACTTTTCATATTGATAAAAACAACGCAAAGTGCTGAACATTAAAAACAGTCATAAAAACAAAAAGAATAAAAACCGCGCCATCAAACAGTATGCACCCCACACACACACACACACACACACACACACACACACACACACACACACACACACACACACACACACACATTAATTTGCACAGAACAGAGGAGACATGGCGTGGCACTGAGCATCTTTGGGAAAACACCACCAGTGGGGCCCCCCACACCAAGGGAAATCGAGGGTCAATTAAAACTGGGGCTCCAGCGCCCGACCCCCGACCCCGACAGACCAAGGGAACTTGCACACCAAAGTGTGGAGCCCCCAGGCCAGCCAGGACCAGAGGACCCGGGCACAGTAACCCCAGTGTTGGACCAGGACCGACTCCCAGTGTGAAGGACCCCCCTGAGGAAACACTGGAATTAAACAGCTAAAACATAATAA